>NC_091437.1:21603633-22244047 GCF_964237555.1 Oryctolagus cuniculus
CCTGGGGAGGAGCGGAGCTGGCGGCCGGCCTGGGGAGTGGCGGTGGCCAGCAGGGTCAGAGGCTGTGGTTTGAGGGCCTTGAGGTGAGGCCACATTGGGCCCAGCACCGGTCAAGAAGCTCGGCCTGGTAGCAATGAGGGGTCAGTCGGGAGGCAGGTTGGGTGGTGGCCTGCACCTGGCCTCATGTGTCCCCTCGTCCATCTGGAGCCCACAGGGGTTCGGGACTTGCTGGTGCCTCCTGCAGAGGTCCAGGCCAGGGCGGCCCTGGGAGCTGACTCCCAAGCCTGGCGTGTTGCTATCCTTGAGCTGAACGCTACTGTGGGGAGCAAAGGCCGCACAAAGTGTAGAAATGAAGTGACCACAATAAGCATCAGTCTGGGAGGCGAAAAACTGGCCAAGCTACGAGCAACACATCTGGGAAGGTAACTGGGGCAGAGGCTGCTGGGGTATCGGGGAAGCTAAGACCCCAGAGGCTGTTTGGCACACACAGAGTGCTTTCCAGATTTGCCCAATATGCAAGTACCAGGCTAACGCTGGCCCCGGCACCCTGGTTTTGGTGTGTGGCGGAGTGTTGAGTGCCAGTTCCCAGGTGGGATTTGCCAGGTTCAAATGCAACACACAGAGAACACTTGTACCTGTATTTGGGCCTTTTTCACCACTAGCGGCTCCCACCCTCCGAGGGCCAAGTGGACGGTCAGACTAGCAGTCCTGGGCAAGTGGAGGGAGAGAGCACGTGGCTGCCTGCCCAGCACGTGCTGGCGGCTTCACACCAGTGGCTTAGCTTTATGTGCATCTAAACTGGCCTGCTGGGTTTGGGGAACACAGCGCTGCAAATTCTGGGCAGAGTTTGTGCGTGGCTCAGCTTCCAGGATTCAGTCCCTGGAAGGCATTTCCGAGGAGGAGCCGGATCAGCAGGTAAAGCAGAGACCAGCGGCAGGGATCGGTCCCTTCCCGCACTGCCATGAGGACCAGGTGGGCTGGACAGGGGTCAGACTGGGAAATGGGGAGCCCGTGCAGTGGCAAGGGCAGCCCCTGGGCCTCTCCCTGCCTGCTCTACACCCCACAACTGAAGAACGGACTGTGCCTTGATTGCAGCCCACGTGATGCGTGGGGCAGGTGCCCAGTGAGCGCTGAGAGGCAGTGGTTACAGTGCAGGGAGAACCGAGCCTGGAACTCTTCCTGGAGGCCTCCCCTCCCCCTGCTGGATGAGGAAGGGTTCGTGCAGCAGTCGCTCCCTGCCTGTGGGAGATAGATTCGGAGACGCCCAGTGGATGCCTGGAGCCGTAGATGGCACCACCCCCTACATATAGTATTTTTTTATATATCGGTATGCACCTAAGATAAAGCTTGCTTTATAAAGTAGGTGCAGTAAGGGATTCCTGCAACAGTTGCTCAGAACTGCCAGCACAGACAAGGTGGACAAAGGGCTGTTACATCCTGGGCATGGAATTTTAAGCAGCTGTTTGTTTCTGGAATTTCCTGTTTGATATTTTTGGACTGTGGTTGACCACAGGTAACTGAAATCACAAAACAGTGGATAAAGGCATCTACTGTATTTGGAGTATTTTCCCTCCCTAGCCGCCTGGCACACCCTGACTACAGCCCGTTCAGATTTAGCCTCGTGTGGGCTGCAGTGTCGATGCTGCCACGAGGGGGCGCCATCACCCTTTACTCTGGTCGCTGGTCTGCAGGTCAGCGTCAGCGCACGTTTCAGGCTTCACAAGGAACCCCAGAAGTTTGCGAACACAGTTCTCTGTCCTTTGGGGGAGCTAAGCGCGCACTGGGTGTAGTTTAACAGAGGGCTTGAGATCACGCCAGGCAGGACTGGATAGCTGGCTCCCTTTTGTCCCGGGCCCATCAGGCCCCAACAGCTTGAGTGTAAACTCTTAGCGGTTTGTTAGTAAACAGCGTCAGGAGCCTGATGAGCCAGCGAGCCAGAAGTGTGTGTGGGGATCTTGTTAAAATGCAAATTCTGGGGGGCCGGCGTTGTGGCCTAGCGGGTTCCTTAGGGGCGCTGGCTCCAGCCCTGGCTGCTCCACTTCTGATCCAGCTCCACACACATGCTCCTGGGAAAGCAGCAGAGGATAGTCCAAGTGCTTGGGCCCCCGCACCACACATGGGAGAAGCTCCTGGCTCCTAGCTTTGGCCTGGCTCAGCCGCAGCCATTGTGGCCATTTAGGGAGTGAACCAGCAGCTGGAAGTTCTAACTCTTTCAAATAAAATACAAAAAATTTGAAACATGCCATTTTTGCTCAGCAGGACAGCAGCCTCCCGGCACTGAGTTCTAGCAAGCTCCCCGGTGGTGCTTCTCAGGGACCGTGGAAGCAGCCTTTAGGGGCCGCAGCTGCTTCCCCTGTGAACCTGGGATTGCGCCGGGCCTGTCCCTCACCTGTCCATCATGCCTGTGATGACAGCTTGAAGACGATCAAGGTCAGGGGCTGGTGTGGTGGTGTAGCACGTTAGGCAGCTGCATCCCCGCTCTGAGTGCCAGTTCCGTCCTGGCTGCTCTGCTTCCGAGTCAACTAATGTCCCTGAGACGGCCGCAGAAGATGGCCCGAGTGCTTGGATCCCTGCCATCCACGGGGGAGACCCGGTTGGGACTCCAGGCTGTTGGATTCAGTGTGGCCTAGCCCTGGGTGTGTTGTGGCCATTTGGGGAGTGAACGAGCTCATGGAAAATCTCTGGGCTTTTAAATAAATATATAGAAAAATAAGTACTGAGGGCGAGCAAGCGAGCTATCTTCCACCAGCAAGGCCAGAGGCCTGGTGAACACCAACAGTGAACTGTGCTCAAGTCCCAGGAGCAGCTGCCACGGCCTGCGGGTGCAGAGGAGCCTGCTTTCTTGTCCTGAGCCCTCCAGCAGCCGGGCTCTGGAGGATGGTGTTGACCGCAGCCCCAGGAGCGGAGAGGCACTGGCCCTGTGTGTGAGGCCCCAACCCCTGGAGGGGGGCAGCAATCCCCCCTCCCTTCCTCTTGAGTCACGCATGACCCCGTGAGCAGCCTCGGAAAGGGGGCAGGGACGAGACACGGACTCTGTGCGGGGACAGCGCTGTGCGGGAGCGAGGGGCAGCTGCAGCAGAGCCACCCTGGGAGGGGCACGACAGAGACCCGACTGCGCGGGTGCCCAGGTGTTCCCCTGCTGACCTCTTCAAGGACGCCGCCTTGGCACTCTCCGCAAGTTCTGAGGGCCTCGGCTCAGCTCTGTGGGGGGCAGACCGTGTGTCTGACCAGCTCTGGGCGCCACCTGTGTTCGGGGACAGGGAGCCTGGGTAACAGGGGTGAGGAGGCTGTGATGTGCCTTAAGCAGCGCCAAGGAAAGCCAGGGATTTCTTTGTGGCTGCTCAGCCGCAGGCCCTGCTGGCCGAGGGGATGTGGGCTCTGTGAAGCCCCTGCCCCGTGTCACCATGGGAGCTTCTCTGCCCTGGCCCTAGCCTCGTGCAGCAGGTGAGTCCGTGGCTTCGGCCTGCAGCCTGTCTCCTGGCCGGCTGTGAGCTGCCCCCCGTGGAGAAGCACTGGCCCAGTTCCCTTCTCACACTGAGCCAGCAGCCCCCAGTGCCTGCCCACGCACAGCTGGAGGGCAGTGGCCATGGGGCCGGCTGGGCCCTCCTGGTCAGGGGGAGACGTCTGCTCCAGGCACTTCTGGTGAGGCAGAGTAAGCTCTTTCGCCTGCTCCATGGATGCCTTTTTTTTTTTTTTTTTTTTTAACAGGCAGAGTGGACAGTGAGAGAGAGACAGAAAGAAACGTGTTCCTTTTGCCGTTGGTTCACCCTCCAATGGCCGCCACGGCCGGCTCATCAAGCACTTGGGCCATCCTCCACTGCACTCCCGGGCCACAGCAGAGAGCTGGCCTGAAAGAGGGGCAACCGGGACAGAATCCGGCGCCCCGACCGGGACTAGAACCCCGTGTGCCGGCGCCGTAAG
Organism: Oryctolagus cuniculus; assembly: GCF_964237555.1. Lineage (NCBI taxonomy): Eukaryota > Metazoa > Chordata > Mammalia > Lagomorpha > Leporidae > Oryctolagus > Oryctolagus cuniculus. The sequence continues at coordinate 21,607,555 of NC_091437.1, forward strand.
GTGGAGGATTAGCCTAGTGAGCCGCGGCGCCGGCCATGGATGCTTTCAAAATCAGCCCCAAGTGGGAGCTGGCGCGGAAGAATCTGCCGCAGGGAGGCCCTCACCCAGGAGACGGAGCTTAGCGGCCACAAGTACCCAGGCAGCTGCAGCCACGGCCCTGGCCCAGCCCGGAGTGCAGGCAGTGAAAGTGCCCACCGCCGTCTTCATGGCACCTTGGCTCATGCGCTGGGGCCTCCACATTGGCAGGTAATCAGTCATCAGGGCCACGGGCCGTGCAGGAAGCAGCGTTCGAGAGCGCACAGGTGAGCCCGGGGCTGCCGGTGTGGGTGGTGTCGGCCGGCAAAGAGGGGGTTGGAGCAGGAGCTGGGGAGCCAGGCAACAGCTTGACCACAGGCCGGCAGGGGGTGACAGAGGGTGCCAGGTGCCAAGCTCAGGGCAGGGAAGCGTGGCCTGGGGCGTGGATGCTGCTGGCTGTGGAGTCGCCTGGTAGATGTGCTGCTGTGTTTTGCTGCTGTGGGGGAGGAGAGGACGTTCCTGTGGGCAAAGTGCGGAGGTGAGCGCCCTCAGCAGAGACAGGTGGGGCATGGGGGGCTGGGGTCGGGGATAGCACAGGCCCCGGGGGGTCTGTGAGTGGAGGAGGCTCCCCTAGTCTGGCACCTGTGTGTGTCCCTGGGCACAGTCGGCCCCAGGCACCTTTGCAGGGCTGCCGGGGCTCATGTGGCTTGCTTGATTGGGTGGGAGAAAGGCCGGGTGGCTCGGTAGGCCAGGCCCGTCTTGGGAGCGCCTGCGGTACAAGGCCTGGCCTCACCCCTTGCAGGACAGAGGTGAGCCGTCCATGCAAGCATTGGCCTGGGCAGGGAGTTGGTGTTAGGGACACCAGGGGTCTTGCTCTCCTCCTGAGGGTCTGGGGCAGCCATGGCAAGTGTGAGAGCTGGCACTCAGCAGTGCGGTCGGCTCCACCCTGTCGAGAGGGGTGTCTGCTTGAGGCTGGGGCTGAGCCTGGGGCCAGGGAGCTCCGTGGTGGAGGAGGGGGCTCAGTGGGGGTGCCCACGTGCTGTGAGTGCAAGCTGGGGGGACCTGCTCCCCAGGACACAGTCTCCACGCTGGAAAAGGCAGGGGCGGGTTCTGAGGGGGTTCCCATGAGCCACCGCGGATCTCAGTTTGGGAAATGCCTTCCCAGCCTCGCCTGCTGCGGCACCTGGCCCGGGTTTGTAGGAGAAGAGCCTGCTGGAGGGGAGAGGCTGGCGGGGAGGTGCAGGTGGTGTGCGGAGCAGGGCCAGGCAAACTGCCCTGGGGGGCCATGGGAGAGTGCTAACCTTGACTCCCCCCTACCTCCAGGACAGGGTCCCTGGGGGGCCCTCGGGGCCTGTCCTCTGCTACCTCTTGTGCCGGGGACAATGGATTTGGTCCTTGTCTGCACGCTGCTCCCTGGAGGTGCAGGTGACAGGACTGAAATGTGGCCTTGGCTTCAAGAGGCAGGTCGGAGTGGCAACAGCCGAATTCAGATGTCGATCTTGTTGCGTGTGTGAGTGGCTGTGACAGGGAAAGGCCGGATGGCGTGTGCAGGTCGCCAGCCTAGGCACGGATCTCTGTGAGGTCACAGCAGGCAGGGCTGGGTAACTGGCTCCCTTTTGTCCTGCGCCCCTCAGGCCCCATCAGCCTGAGTGCATGGAGCCGGAAGTGTCGGAGCTGGGGGCTGTTGGGCAGTGGTGGAGGTGACGGGGCGGGGCTGGCTGGTGGCCTTGGCCTTCATATCCTGGTCCTCACAGCGATGCTGACTGGGCACCTTCAGGTCACTGTGCCCTCCCCGTCCCCTCTGGTGCCTAGATTCCCCTGGGGGCCTGGGCTTTGTCCCGGTGTCCACCGCAGCCTGGCCTGGCGGGCAGATGAGTTGGGAGGGTAGGAGTCGGGGAGGGTCTTTGGGGAGTGGTCCCAGGTGTCACTTTCCTGAGGGGCAAAGAGAGAAGAAGGTGACCGGTAGTGCCTGGTCCCCATGGGAGGGCACTAGCAGGTATTGGTACCTGCCTCCCAAGCAGGAGGTGAGACAGGTGGCTGAGCCCACCTTGGCCCCCTTAGCTTGCACAGAACGTCTGAGAGCCTCAGTGTCGTGTGTGTGAAATGCGTGGAGAGATGATGTCTGTCTGTCTCTGTCTCCCAGGCTGACCGGGCTTCCTATCGCTGACTTCACAAAGCGTTACTCAGATCCCGCCACGAACGGGTCTCTCTTGGTGTCTGCCTGAGTTCCACATCCAAGGACAGAGGCTGTGAGGTGGCCCGGAGCCCTGGAGCTCGGCCCCCACACTGCGCTGCCCGGAGGCCACCGTGCTGCTGGCCCGCACCCAAGTCTCCCCGTGAGTAATGGGGCCGCAGCCTCGTTTGTCTGATTGATGTTGAATATTCTCCAGGTTTATTCCTTTTCTCAGCAATTTAATAATGATCCATAAACCTGTCTCCCCGGATCTAGATTTGGAAGGTCTGCGTCTCAGGGGACCATTTGGATTTTACACATTTTTTAAAGTGACCAGGGCCCTGAGCTCCCCGCTGCCCAGCTCACAGCCACACGTGTCCCCAGTCAGGTCCCAGCATGTCATCCAGGTTGTTCCATGATTTCCTTGTGCCGAGGTCTGTGGCCATGTCCTGTCTCCTTGCTCTGGGTCTGCCAGGCCTTGGGGGGTGCCTGGGGCCCTGCTGTCCAGGGAGGCACCCTTCTGGCTGGGCTGGGCCCTGTCATCTCTCCCAGGAGCAGCTGTTAGGGTGCTTCAGGTTCACCCACGGGAACCTGAACTCAAGGTGCGGAGTAGGAGGAAGGGGCCTCTGCCCTTTCCTGGATGGGTGGGTGGGTGGGTGGGGGTGAGAGGGTCTTTATCTTGAGAAGTCTCATGGCAGCGTCTGGAGGCTGGAGAACTAGGAAGGCCAGCAGCACGGATCAGTCCCAACCCTGAAGCCTGGGGCTGGCACTGTCGTGTAGCAGGTTGAGCCGCTGCCTGTGACGCCCGTGTCTCGTACGGGTGCCAGTTCGAGTTCTGGCTGCTCAACTTCCGATCCAGCTTCCTGCTAATGTGCCTGGGAAAGCGGGGGAAGATGACTGTGCTCATGGCCCCATCTCCGCCTACCCACCCCCACCTCGCCGTGTTGGGGAGCTGTGGCTACTCTGGACATGATGCCCAGGGTTTTGCTTATGATGAAAATTGTTAATATTTATTTATTAATTTTTTACAAGATTCATTTATTTATTTGAAACTCAGAGTTACATAGAAAAGGAGAGGCAGAGAGAGTTCTTCGATCTGTTGGTTCACTCCCCAGTTGGCCACAATGACCAGAGCTGCGCCAATCTGAAGCCAGGAGCTTCTTTTGGGTCTCCTATGTGGGTGCAGGGGCCCAAGGACTTGGGCCATCTTCTACTTTCCCAGGCCACAGCAGAGAGCTGGATCAGAAGTGGAGTAGCTGGGACTTGAACTGGTGCCCGTATGGGATGGTGGCACTGCAGGCAGTGGCTTTACCTGCTACGCCACAGTGCTGCCCCCAAAAAATCATTAATATTTAGAGTGAACTGTTTGGCTGAGCTGAAGATAACCTTTTTCCTTTGCTTTATTCATTGTTATAAATTGCAATCAAAGATAGCTTAATGGTGAAATTGCTGTAAAATGGCAGAGAAAACATTTCTTAGGGTATTAGCTTTGTTTTAGTAAATTACCAAGTAGTGATTTAAGTTGCCACCTTCGGGATTGTTTCTGCCTCTCTGTGGGGTAATGCAATCAGTGAGATCTACTGCAGACTTCATTTTCTCGAACGCAGATCATCTCCCAGTGTGCCCTGGAGAAAGCTAAATTACCTGTAACATTTGATAGTCCCCATCCATCCCCAGTGATATGGCTGAGGAGCGTGTTGGGGGGCAACAGAGGTAAAGACAGGACGTGGGTCCCGCTTCTGGGGCCCTGTGTGCTGAGCTGTGTGAGGGCCCAGGTGGCACCCAGGCTGGGAGTGGAGGCTGGCTGGGTTCCACAGCACGTAGTATTCTGGAGAAGTGGAAGCAGGCTGAGCTGAGCACGAGGAACCCAGCCCGGAGGCAGAAAGTGCTACTTCTGTGTTCTAGAAAGAACATATAGAGGGCTACCGAGGAGGTTCCTGCAGGGGCTTAAATTCATAAAGCCCCCCTCTTCACTAGAATGAGAGATCCTTCTGCATGGGCGACAGCTCGTGTTCATGTGTGTAGCCACATGTGTCTGTAGCCATATGTAGCCTGGTGTAGATCCTCCATAGAGCAGCTGGTTGGCAGGCTGGCTGGGTTTTTTGAGTGCATGGATGGGTCACAGAGAACCACAGGTGGTGCCGCAGGATGAATGGTGTCTGGTGGCACTCAGAGAGTGCGCACATTTTGGTTGGGTGCAAAGATGGTTGAATGACAGGTGGATGGAGATGGGTGATGAGTCCTTGGTTGGATCCAAGAAGGGGGGATGGATGGATGAACATGAGCATGGAGTGGAGAAAAGGTGGAGCATCGGGTGGGGGCTTGGTGGACAAAGGGGAGTGAGAAGGGCTCATCCCAACGCAAGCGCTGGCCGAGGCCTGCCGAGGACGTCCCCTCTCCTGGCCAGCAGCCAGCACGGTTCTCTTCCCTAACGCTTTGTGTTTGGCCCAGACATGTCTGGAGCATCTGCAGGCTTAGTCCGGCTTCTCCAGAGCTCGCCATGGCTGTGCTATGATAGTCAAGTCCATGTTCCTACTTAGAACTGCCGGCTCCCTTGTGGGCCACCCCTGTCACCTGGCAGGGGCAGGCTGGGACATTTGGGGTACAGATGGTGTACGGCTAGACTGTGGGTTAATTCCTTCGCACGTTGGTTATCTTATTTATTTATTTTTTTTTTTGAGATTTATTTATTTGAAAGGCAGAGAACTAAAGAGAGGCAGAGAGAGAGAGAGAGAGAGAGAGAGAGACTGACTGACAGAAGTCTTCCTTCTGCTGATTCACTGTCCTCGTTGGCTGGAGCTGGGTCAATCCAAAGCCAGGAGCCGGGGGGCTGATGCTATTGCATAGCGGGTAAAGCTGCCACCTGCAGTACTGGCATCCTATATGGGCGCTGGTTCGAGTCCCAGCTGTTCCACTTCCAATTCAGCTCTCTGCTAAGGCCTGGGAAAGCAGTGGAGTACGGCCCAAGTCCTTGGGCCCCGCACCCACATGGGAGACCTGGAAGTGCTCCTGGCTTCTCATCCGTGCAGCTCTAGCTGTTGTGGCCAGTTGAGGGAGTGAATCAGCAGATGGAAGATCGATCCCTCTCTCTCTCTCTCTGCCTCTCCTTCTTTCTCTCTCTGTAACTCTGACTTTCAAATAACTAAATAAATCTTAAAAAAAAAAAAAAAAAGAGCCAGGAGGTTCCTCTGGGTCTCCCATGTGGGTTCAGGGGCTCAGCTTGGACTTGAACCGGTGCCCATAGGGGCTGCCGGCACCACAGCAGTGACCCTGGTTATCTTCTTAGACAAACATCATGGGACTTCCCACCAAATCAGGGCATTAGGAATGTGACAGAGGAAGAGGGAGGAGGAGTGGCTCCATGGGTGCACTTCCTCAATAGCCTAGTGGCTGGGGCTGGGTCAGGCTGGAGCCAGGAGCCAGGAGCTTCTTCCAGGTCTCCCATGTGAATGGCAGGGGCCCACGCACCTGGGCCATCTTCTGCTGCTTTTCCAGCACAGCATCAGGGAGCTGGATAGGAAATAGAATGACTGGGTTGTGGAGCCAGTGCTGTGGCATAGCGGGTAAAGCCACTGCCTGCAGTGCTGGCATCCCATATGGATGCTGGCTGCTCTACTTCTGATCCAGCTCTCTGCCATGGCTTGGGAAAGCAGTAGAAGACGGTCCAAGTCCTTGGGCCTCTGCACCTGCATGGAAGACCCAGAAGAAGCTCCTGGCTCCTGGCTTTGGATCAGTGCAGATTCTGCTATTGCAGCCATCTGGGAAGTGAACCAGTGGATGGAAAACCCCTCTCTCCCTCCTGCCCCCCCCCCCCCCCCATTCTCTGCAGCTCTGCCTTTCAAATAAATAAATAAATCTTGAAAAAAAAAAAAGAACAGCTGGGCCTTGAGCCAGTACCCACATGGGATGTTGACACCGCAGGCAGTGGCTTTGCCCACTGTGCCACAATGCCGGCCCCAATAAAAACTTCTTTAATAAAAAATGAGGCTTTGTTGTCACTTATTCATTCATGATAACATTATATTCCTACAAAGTTTAGCATAAATTTATCTAAAAAATTTATCTTAGTAACAGTAAAGTCAGTATCATGCTTACAAATAAATATGTGAAGCACACAAGCTGACCGAGAGCGCAGAGACAGGGGTGCACAAAGGCCACGCATCAGGAGCCAAGCTGGGGGATGGTTCTGGCAACTGGGCAGCGTGTCAGGATTCTTCAAACACTCGTCCCACAGCAGCAGTGAACACCCTTTGTGGCAGCTACTCTGCCTCTCCCAAGAACTCTGGGACCAATGTCCTCAGCCCCCACCTAAGATAACTGGGGTGGGCCTGTTACCTTGCGCCAGTGACTGATCTATGAGTGGGCATTTGACCCAGGCCAGTGCAGCTGAGTGTGCTAGATTTAATCCCCAGACAGGAAAGAACCAAGCCCTCAGGCTGCTACCTCCTTTCCTTTCCTCCTCCTTGGGATTCTATCAAACGAGAGCCTGGCCCGGGCAACCCTTTTGGGGCGGGAAGGGATACGTTATCAATTAGACAGAAAAGCACCTGTGTTTTCTGTGTCACCTAGTAGCTGATTCTGCTACACTTAGATCTGACACCTGTCACTCACGGATGTCCGGCATCTTTAGCAACCCCTTAATAGCCGGAGAGTTTGCCATGTATCCTACCTCCCTGTACTACAAAACAAAAGAATTACTCATGAGACAGCCTTAGTGTTACAGCCCTGCACTACCTGTAATGGTGAGAGAATTTACAGCATGTCCCGCAATGACGGACGTCTTCAGCCACTCGCAATGAAGCCACTGAAATGATCTCCTGTCAAAGCCTGGGCCTGACATGGAACACTGCTCAGACGTCGTGTGTAGTCTGACCAGAGCCCTGTTGATAGTGACGGGGGTCCCACAGCATTTCCCCGCTTGGGTGAGGACAACCTAGTCATTGTCCCGTAACCACCTCCTATGCTGAACACCTTGGGAGTCGTCCTCTGTGCCCTGAGACCTGCCTTCTCACAGCCGCAGGTAAGCTGCTGGCAGCCATGTTTGTACCCAGGGACCCCCTCCTTGGCCAGAGTTGGCCACCTGCTTCCTGGGAAGTCCAGCTGACCCAGTGGGGTCAGTGAGACTCTCCCCATGTAACTGGGGCTGGAATGAACCTATTCATCGACTAGGGTGGCGGGAACCGAGCACCAGGGGGCTCAGGGGCTGCCGTGGCCATCTTCCTCCCGTGGCAGAGCAGCAGGAATATTCGGCCAGAAGGCAGAGGACAGAGTAAGAGAGGAGAGCAGTACGGAGGACGAGACCGGCATCTAGCATCCTAACAATCAGAGCGAAGGGTGCCCGGGAGGCTGCATGCATTTGCTGAGGCCGCCCAGCGTGCTCTGGCGCACAGAGGGCCCCAGCCGGCCTGCCTTGCGCCCCATCTGCTGTGGACCCTCTCCAGGAACCCTGCTTACAACATAATCCAATTAAGGGTGATGAGCTGACTGCTGATCACAATGATTAAGGCCTTGTTAAGGCGGAAAACCCAGAGCCTCGAGAGGGCAAACCCAGCAGGCCACTGCGACGCAGGCCCCCGGCTGCGACAGAGCTCTGCTCCCCCACACCCTCAGGGCCTCCGCCTCCACAGCCCTGCCACCTCGAGACAGCTCCAACCCAGAGGCCCCAGGCTGTCCTCCTCTCCCTCTGAGACTTCTTTTCCCCACAGGAGCCTCCAAGGGCTGCTGAGAACGGCATTTAGGCGAGCAGAAAGAATGTTCTGGAAGGGCGTGCCTGCTCACGTCAGGGCAGTGGTTATCCTCCCGCAAGGGTCAGGATCACGGAACTGAAAAGCAAAGGCTCCTGTTTAAAAGTTAGGTTTTAAGTACTGCTTCTTAGGTTACTGTGCTGATCAGGTCTTTCCGAATAGGGTTAGATAATAGTGGTACAGCACATACGCTTGTCTTGTTCCTGATTTTGATGTGAGAATTTGAATGTTAATGCTGGTAGGTGTGATGTGAGATGTTTATTTGAGAAATTTTGTTTCTTCAGATTAAGCTGTAGCTTTTAAGTTGCACCAACCTAATGGAGGACTCAAACCAGGTCGGCCTACATGGGATGTAGGTTTGCCAAGCAGTGAGTTAACCACTGCACCACATGCCTGTTCCTTCACTGATGTTGGATGTAAAAGAAAAGCACCTTAGAAAATTGTATATATTTATGTGTGTTTATATGTATTTTTCCTCCTCATGTTAATGTCGTGTAATTATAAGATGTAATTACTAACCTCACAGAAGGTTGATTTTTTTATATATATATTTGACAGGCAGAGTTAGAGAGAGAGAGAGAGAGAGAGAGAGAGAGGTCTTCCTTCTGTTGGTTACTCCCCAAATGGCCGCTAAGGCCAGCGCTGCACCGATCCGAAGCCAGGAGCCAGGTGCTTCCTCCTGGTCTCCCATGCGGGTGCAGAACCCAAGCACTTGGGCCATCCTCCACTGCCTTCCAGGGACATAGCAGAGAGATGGACTGGAAGAGGAGCAACTGGGACAGAACCAGCGCCCCAACCGGGACTAGAACCCTGGGTGCTGGTGCCGCAGGCGAAGGATTAGCCAAGTGAGCCACGGCGCCAGCCCCAGAAGGTCGGTTCTTTATATGAATAACTTCCTAGTGCTTAGCCATTTGTATGATCCTGGGATAAGCCCTGCTTGTCATTCCGTGCAGTTGCTTTACTAGTGAGTGGAATTCCGTTCCTGGCATTTGCTGGGATGATCTCTGTCTTCCGAGCGAGGAGGATCCTCAGCCTTGTGCTTCTGTGGGATGTGGGCGTCACAGGGCGCAGCGGCCGATTGCGTGTTAGGCTGAGGCTCACCTTGTCTCGCAGTGGAGCAGCTCGCGTGATGCACAGCAGTGGTCTCAGGAAAGCTGCACCCAATGCTGGGACCTGAACTTTCTGTGGAGGCGAATGTTGGAGACTTTTCTTGGTTTTGGTCTTAACACACTCTGACAGCGCAGTTTTGATAATTTGCATCTCCGTGGGCCATCCACATCAGGGAGACCTTAAAAGAACAGCTAAGTGTGTTACTGTTGCAGATCTCCCCTGTAATTGTTTCTCGCTTCAACAAAGGTTATTATTTGGGGGAAACACACCCACACCCACACACACACACAGATCTTCCATCTACTAGCTCACTCCCAAAATGCCTGGGGCCAGGATGCCACTGGGAGCTCAGTCACCAATGACTTGCTGTCTCCCAGCAGGAAGCTGGAGCAGGGAGCAGACCTGAGACTTGAACCCAGACCCTCTGATGCGGAGTGTGTGGGTCCCAAGTGGCATTTTAAACATTTTGCCAAATACCAACCCCTGTTACACACACACACACAATCATTAAAGCTTCAGGTTTTTTAAATTGATGTTTGCCAGAGACTGGAGTATATTAAATCTGGTTTCCCCCAAAGAACAACCTCATGGGTATTAATGTTGGTTTATTATCTTTGAATTTATTTACTTAGCTTCCCTCTGTTTTTCTTGGGATAATCTCATGTTTTCAGTGCAAGTCGGTCTGTTTTCTCCTCTTTTTTCCCCCCAGGTGGTGAAAGTTTGGCTTCCAGCGTGATCTGTGACTGAGTGTTGGTGTTTCTGGGTTGTTCAGTGAATAAATGCTGAGAGGCACGAGTTTTTGTTCTTTGCCTCTCCAGTGTTTCCTAAGCAACTGGGACATAGCTCCTGGCACATAGTAGGAGTGCAATGCTATGCGAATATTTTACAAAGTCAGTGGGGAAATAGAATTAAAAGATAAGTTTATTTTGGTGCAGAACTGGGAGGGGGGAGGTGCAGGGGAAGGAAGGGACAGGTCAAGGTCACGGCCACCTGCAGCTTTCAGCTTGTGCCACCACCTCGCACTGCGGCCTCCCGCAGCACACAGCAGATTCGTCTCTGGAGTTTGTAGCGCGCAGCGTAGGCAGCAAGCTCTTCTGAGCTCCCTCCTCTCTCGCCGGCAGAATGCGGGGCTGGCAGAACGCGAGGAGGCTGTGGGATGCGGGGCGTGGGCCGGGGAGGGGTCTGGCAGGCAGACCTTGGTGTTGAGGAAGGGGATGTCTGGGCAAGGTTGCCCTCGGGTCTTGCACAGCTGTGAGCTTGAGCTCAGGGTCCCTGGCCTGTGACAGCTGGTGCCCCGGGTTGGTGGGTGCCTGCCTGCACCTCCTCCTCCCCTGGAGCTCCCAGACCAAGTGCGGGATGCCCAATTGAATTAGAATCTCAGCCAAACATGTGGGCTTTGGGGTAGGGGCCTCCCAGGACCTGGATGGGCCTCTCATAGGGAAGGCAGAGGTGGCTCCCTGTACCCCACTCCCAGCCTCTGAAGTGGGAACCGAGGGTGCTGGTGCCCCCACCCCTGACTGCCCATACCTCCTGGCTGGCTTCCCAGAGATAAGTGAGAGGGGCACTTGCTGTCCATCAGGTCATTGTCACTTGGGGGACACAGAAGGCCAGGCCGGCTGCTGGGCTGTGTGAGCTGGGCAGAGTGCTGAGCCAGCAGTACCGACAGCAGGGTGAGGTGGCCACTTGGGTAGCGCAGGAGGTGACCACAGGCCAAGGGCAGTGGCCTGAGGCTGCAGGGCAGGGGCATGGAGCTGGGGCGGTCCTCTGTGCTGGACAAGTTCCCGGCTGGGGAAGGAGGCAGTGTCGGGGAGGAGATGGCCTCCAGGTGTGGTCACGGAGCTTGCATGCTCTCAGAGCTGCTTCATTGGTTCCTGGCAGAAGGTTAAAAACTACACAAATAATTTTAATGGGTGTAATGATGTGCCCGTCACAAAATAATGTGGCATAGTTCCGTAAGTACTCGAAAATGATCATTGTGTGAACAGCTATTAATTAGCGAATGGCTTTGGAGAAAAAATTTCCATCGGTTTGGAAAGCACTGTTAAGAACCCATTACGATATGTCTGGGGGTCAGAGCGCCATGTCACGTCAAAGCAGAGATTCATGGCTCCACTCTTAATCATCTCAAAGTAGCTCACAGTGTGTGGTGCGTCTGACTGCGCAGATTTGGGGCACAGAACCCATATGTCTGCATTAGGCAGGGAACGGATCATTTCCGGCCCAAGTGGAGAGCAAAGCGCTTTCGACAGCCGTTTGGCAAGAGCATGCACGTTTTATAGCTTCTCCGAAACCCGTGATTTTAGATGAATAGTGTTCAGCTCGTGTTTCCTTTCCTCCGTGGCCTGCTTGAGTCAGGAGAGCAAAGTCAGCCATTGCTGGGATGGCTGACCTGGACTTGGGTGTGGGGGGCCGGGCTCGTGCGTGGCTTCTTGCCCCTTCTTGGTGCAGGCAGCCAGGCTGGGGTCTGTTTTAGCCTGGTGCCCTTCCTGCCTCTTGGAGCCTGGGACACTGGGGAACCTGGGGTCTCGGGGTGGCGGGGGGGGCAGGTACCCTTCCCAGGGAGTCCCTGGAGTCCTAGTTGGGGAGGGAGGAGGAGGAAGGCTCTGCTGGGTGCTGGACACTGTGCACCTGTCTACAGCCCTCTGGGGCAGAAGGGAGAAGGGGTGGTCATCCTGAGTGGCCAGTGAGGAGGCAGACGCTCAGGCATAGGAGGGCTGTCCTAAAGCCCAGGAAGGCAGCCACAGGCTGGAGAGAATCTTAGGTCCAACAAGGCATCTGCCACCTGCAGCCTCACTGTGTGACTTGGCCATGAAGAGAGCAGCTGCCCGGGGCTGCGCCGTCTGTTACAGAGGGACACTGCCTCCCAGGGACTGGTCACGTTGAGCATGGCAGTGAGCAGCTTATTGTTCAAGCCAATGAGCCTCACTGCCAGTGTCTTGCTTTGGTGTAAGTGGTGTGTGTGTGTGTGTGTGTGTGCTCAGCCCTAAACACAGATGTCCTTCCGAGCACATGCGTGCACCTCATTCTGTCACTGTTACTGCTCCTGTAGTTGCCATCTTTCTCGTTGGTTCCACCTACAGAGTGCACTTCAGCACTTCTTCCCGTGCTGTCCCTGTCCTGTTTGTGTGGTCGTCAGAGCCTCCTGCCAGGAACCCCAGCTGCTCTGCTCTGCCCTGCCCCGCCCTGGCCCTCTCCTCTGTCCCGTTCTGAGTGCAGCAGGTCCGTGGCCCTGTCACACTGTGAGTTGGGCCGGGTCGCTTGTCTGCTCAAAAACCCTCTGTGACTGCCCTGTCACAGGCTCCCAGGGCTCTGAAGGCCCCGCCCGACTGCGCCTTGAGCGCTCTGGTCCACGGCTCTGGCTCTCGCTGCATCTTGCGGCCTCTTAGCTGCTCTCTGAAGTCGCCTGGCGTGCTTCTGCCACAGGCCTTTCTGGTTAGCCCTCCTGCAGCTGGTAACGTTCATTCCGGAATGTCATGTGGCTCCCTCTCCTACCTCCTTTCTGGAGTTTGGCTTGCGTCAGTGGAGGTGGATAGAGTTTCTCCAGGTGACTTGTGCATTAAGCCATGCACACGTGCTGCCCAAATCCAAGCTGGTGTTCACGCCTTTTTCTTCTTCCTTTTGAAATCTATGTTTGTTCATTTGAAAGGAAGAGTTACTGGGGGAAAGGAGAGCCACAGAATGAGATCTTCCACCTCCTGATTCACTGCCCAAATTCCTGCAGTTGCCAGGGTGTGGCCAGGCTGAATTCAGGAGCCAGGAGCTTCCTCTGAGTCTCCCACATGGCAGGGGCCCGAGCACTTGGGTCATCTGCTGCTGCTTTCCCAGGCGTGGTAGCAGGGAGCTGGATTAGAAGTGGCTCAGCCAGGCTGGTGCCATGGCTCACTAGGCTAATCCTCCACCTAGCAGCGCCGGCATGCCGGGTTCTAGTCCTGGTCGGGGAGCCGGATTCTGTCCCGGTTGCCCCTCTTCCAGGCCAGCTCTCTGCTGTGGCCCGGGAGTGCAGTGGAGGATGGCCCAGGTGCTTGGGCCCTGCACCCCATGGGAGACCAGGAAAAGCACCTGGCTCCTGGCTTCAGATCAGCGCAGTGCGCCGGCCGCAGCGCACCAGCCGCGGCGGCCATTGGAGGGTGAACCAACGGCAAAGGAAGACCTTTCTCTCTGTCTCTCTCTCACTGTCCACTCTGCCTGTCAAAAAAAAAAAAAAAAAAAAAGTGGCTCAGCCAGGACACAAACCGGTGCCCATGTGCCCATGTGGGATGCTGGCATTGCGGTGGTGGCTTAACACTTCATGCCAAAGTGCTGGCTCCAGCGTTTACGCTTTCTGATGAAACAATGAAAACTTCCAAATTAAAGGAGAAAAAAAAGATAGTCACACATCACTTAAAGGGTGAGCGCTGAGAACCGTGCCGATGGGCGTCTCATCACGTGCAGACCCAGGGGGTGCAGGCCACTCAGCGGGGCCTCAGGATAGCACAGAGGGGCTCAGTGGGGAGGCCTGAGCTGTCTTCCCTGCTTGGCCCGGTCCTGGCCACTGTGGGCATTTGGGGAATGAACCAATGTATAGGAGATTTCTCTTTGAGCTTTTAAATAAATAATTAAAACAATAAATTAAAGATATGGCAAGCATCGGATATGTATGGCAACACATTGTTTTACAGTGAGGTTTTACAGCAGCAGGGAGAAACTCGAATTCTTAGGCCCCGGTTACTGAGCCATCACCAGGTGTCTCCCAGGGTGCACGTTAGCAGGAAGCTGGGATTGGAAGCAGAGCTGGGACTCAGGCCCGGGCACTCGCATGTGGAATGAGCTCCTCCAGCTGTACTGTTGCCTGTGGCACCTGGCGCCCGCCTCAGCCCTGGGAGAGCTTTCAGTTTGTGGAGCTTTACTTCTGGAGGGCCCAGTGAAAGGCACTACCAATGTAAAGTTCCTAACTGAAAATTCCAGATGTCCTTAATTGTGGTGGAATGAGAAGGCAATGCCAAGATGGCCACTGGCAACGGAAACTGCCTGGCAACAGGCTGTGATTGGTTATGGCATAGACCGCCCCTTGACTGGGTTGGCTGCCTTGGCTATATAAGCAGCTGTAGCAACTGAAACAAACGAGTCTGCAGGCTGCTCGCCTTTGGCCTGCTTTCACCCGGCTCCCGGGATCTGTTGCCCCACCATGCTCCTCTTAGAACGAATTCACAGCAACTCTTAACATATCTCTAGTGTTTTATGCTTATTTGCTGTCACAATGTACCACTTTGTGTATAATTAACACCTGTGGCCAAACAAATGGCCAGGGCCCTACTCTGCAGCGGATGGTCTCCCCGCCCGGCTCGGAGCACATGCGGCTGCAGCTCTGGCTGCAGCAGCTAACAGCTGAGAGTCGAGGTTTCAGGGTGAGTTTCTCAACAGCTGGCCCTCAGCCCTGATGCTGACAGCGTCATGGCAGGCAGCGGCAGCCGGGCGGGAGTGAGGGCACCTCATGGGTGTTTCTTGGCTGTGGACATCAAGCAGGGTCCCAGAGGAGGGCTGTTGGAGCTCTTGGCGGTTTTCCCCAGTGGTTTCTGGGGAAATGCAGCTGACTTGAGGGTCAGATGGCAAAGAGCATGGGACAAGGCTGAGTGGTTGCCTAGAACGTAGTAGGTCCTTTGCTAGCCTGGGGGCTGTGTTCTGGGCATGGCGGGGCCAGGCTTCCTGTGGTGCAGACACAGCTGTCACCGATGCAGTCGCAGTCACAAGCGCCATGAATCGGGGCGCAGGAACTGCTCATCACGGCCGTGTGTGTGCTCTCGGTTCTCAGACTGGAAGCCATGAACTGCTGGGAGCAGATGTTAGGTTCAGGGCGCTTGTCAGTTGTCAGTGCTGCGCACACACCAAAAAAGATGCTTAAAATTAGAAGGCTGATGGAATTTTAAGTACAGCGATCACAATGGTTGGAGGGAAAATAATTGTAGCAGTAAGCAGCCTATTGTGGGAGATGCGAATGAGCAATGGAAATGGGAGCTGATCTTGAATTTAAAATTCATGGTGTACAATTAAAATAGGGATTCTGAGATGATGGTTCCATTAACTGATACTTAATTGTAACGGAAACTGTGTAGCGGCACTTGGGGATCCTTGGTGTGTGTTCATTCATGACTTAGGTGATGCTGTCCATGACCACAGAAAGGCTGGTCACTCTTTTGCCTTGAGCACTTACTATGGGCCCGACACTGGACTTGAACCTTTGCATGTCTGGTTACCACCTCCTCCACTGACTGTTCTCCTGGGCCAGGAAGGACTGGCAGGCAGTCCCTGATTTAGCCAATTAAAAAAAAAATGGTGGTGGCCGGCGCCGCGGCTCACTAGGCTAATCCTCCGCCTAGCGGCGCCGGCACACCGGGTTCTAGTCCCGGTCGGGGCGCTGGATTCTGTCCCGGTTGCCCCTCTTCCAGGCCAGCTCTCTGCTGTAGCCAGGGAGTGCAGTGGAGGATGGCCCAAGTGCTTGGGCCCTGCACCCCATGGGAGACCAGGATAAGTACCTGGCTCCTATTAAAAAAAAAATGGTGGTAAAACTATGAGTCATAAAATTGACCGTTCCAGCCATTTTTAAGAGTGTAGCTCAGCCTCAAGGACACCCACAGAGTTGTGCGGCCACCACCAGTGTCCAGGTTCAGGTCTTTTCTTTATCCCAGACAGAATCTCTGGACACACTAGACAGGAAGTCTGCTGCTCTTCCTATCTCTGACTTTGCCTTGGCCACATTGCCTGGGGATGATGTCATCTCTCCGACCTCTGACCTCACCACGGCTTCGTGGTAGCAGGGTCTACCATTTTCAGTCCTTACAGGACACAGAGCCAGCTGGGCTGGCCCGAGACGCTCCCAGTCCCCTGGGCATCACAAGGAGAATGTTCCCGGACAAGGCGGGGTCTCAGCTGCCACGTGAGGCCACGCTGCCTTCCCTGTGAAGGCCATGGCCAGTGCCCTGCTCTGCTCCCTGCCCTGCTCCCTGCCCTCTTGGGCTCCAGATGGGAGCCGACGTTTCTGAATTGCATGTCAGCTGCAGCATCTTTTGGGTCTTTGGCCCAGTCTTGCTGTCTCCCAGGTGTGGGGTCACACTGGTGCTCCTTTCAGGAATGCCAGCCCCACCATGCCCTCCACTGTGCTGAGCTAACTTGTCATCCATGACATCTTAGCCCAGAACCTGCTCTGCCTGCTTTGGCAGGACACACCCCTCTACCGGACCCATTGTTCACTGTAGAGGGTTCTGTGTGTCTTGTGTGGCTTTGAGCATGCTGGTCTGCTGGCATCGAGCCTCCTGCTGGTGAGTTGTGTGAGAGCAGGCCCAGGATCCTGCCGTAGGTGCAGCGCTGTGCCTAGGGCTGAGTCACTATTCCAGTGGTTAAGTGTGGGGCAGCTCCTCCAGTCTCCTGGCTCTGTGTCCCTTAGCTCCTGCTCTCACTGGCTTGCACCTGTGTCCCTGTTTTCTGAGCTCAGAGGGCCCCTGAGCACATGGACCACAGCCAGTAGGTGTGCGTGGAGGTGACAAAGGCAGGATCCTAGGGGACATCATTGTGGCATAGCGGGCAAAGCTGCCGCCTGCAGTGCCGGGATCCCATATGGGTATTGGTTCAAGTCCTAGATGCTCCACTTCCAATCCAGCTTCCTGCTAAAGGGCCTGGGAAAAGTAGTGGAAGGTGGCCCAGGTGTTTGGGCCCCTGCACCTGTGTGGGAGACCCAGATGAAGCTCTTGGCCCCTGGCTTTAGCTTGGCTCAGCCCTGGCTGTTGCAGTCATTTGGGGCATGAACCAGCAATGGAAATTGTCTGTCTCCTGGAGCTCCAAGGGGCTGAGCCCGCTGTGCACTGAAGACCCCGAGGGGCTGTGAGCTGTTGAAAGGGGTGTGTGTTGACATTCAGGGGAATTCAGGTCGGTTCTCAGTTCCTTGCTTCCTTCTGAGGTTTGCTCTCTGCAGACTCTCTGGCCACGCACGTGAGCTGTGCTCATCACCATCCCGCTCACTTCCTGCCGCTGTCGTGCGGTGAGCCAAGTGGGCCTGAGTTTCCTGGGCCTGCGAGTGTTACTTCAGTCGGCCCTGACTCCAAGGTGCCCCGTTCCTGCCTGGGTCTTGGCTTTGCATGGCGAGTGAGAGAATGAGCACGTGATGTCTGTGTTGGATGAGGACTCCGTGGAAAGCGATGGGACGGTGGCAGCTGTCCTGGAAAGTCCCTGGGGATGCCCGAGCCTTCATCCCGAGAGCGTGACGAGGAAGCTGCGTGCTGGGCAGGGTCCATCGCCACTGACGGGAGCTGAGCTGTCAGGGCCTCCCTCATTTGTTTTCATGGTTGTATTTATTTTTAAAAAACATTTTCACATTATTTGAAAGGCAGAGAGAGAGAGAGAGAGCCATCATTCACTAGTTTAATCCTCAAAGTCAGGAGCCCAGCACTCTGTCTCCCACGTGGGTGCAGGGACCCAAGCACTCAGGCCATCTTCTGCGGCCTTGCCAGGCACATTAGCAGGGAGCGGGATCGGAAGCTGAGCACCCGGGGCTTGAACCAGCGCTCACGTGGGAGCCGGCATTGCACGTTATGGTTTACCCCGCCCCACAACACTGGCCTCCCTCTGTGCTCTCTTCTCATCCCAGAGGAGGATCAGCAGTGATTGTGATGCTGGGGCTAACTTGCTCTGTAACCTGGCGCAGGGACCGAGAGCTGGTGCCTCCCTGTGTGGGGAAGACGCCTCTGACTGGCGGTCGCTCTGCCCGTGGTGTCTGCTGTGCGGCCACGAAACAGAGAATGTTGGGGGCAGCCCAGGGTTTTCCATGGGCCTGGGGCTGGTGACAAAGGACATTCTGTAGCGAGCCTGGGTGCCCCGTGCTACTCCCACATTAGCAGGGTGCGTGGGTATGCGTGTCTACAGCCAAGGAGTCCTTGTTGCGCCTGTGGGGGCTGGCACGGGCCCAGCTGTCTGTGTTCACGCAAGCTGCTGCTATGACCCATGCGCTTTTGCTTAGAGATTCGTTTGGGGCATTTAGTACAAAGACTTGAGATGAGTGCTTCCTGCTCAGACGCAAACTCTACATTAAAGGCACATTATGAGCACTGTGATGTTTTTTGTTAAAGATTTATTCATTATTTGAAAGACACATTACATTTAGAAAGGTAGAGAGAGAAAGGTCTTCGGTCCACTGGCTCATTCCCCAGAATAGCTGAAGTGGCCAGAACTGGATCAATCCAGAGCCAGGATCCTCCGCTGGTCTCCCACACAGGTGCAGGGCACCAAGCAACCTGGGCCATCTTCCATTGCTTTGCCAGGTGCGTTAGCAGGGAGCTGGCTCAGAAGAGGAACAGGGGCTGATGCTGTGGCGTAGCAGGTAAAGCTTCCGCCTGCAGTGCTGGCATCCCATATGGGCGCTGGTTTGAGTCCTGGCTGCTCCACTTCTGATCCAGCTCTCTGGCATGGCCTAGAAAAGCAGTAGAAGATGGCCCAAGTCCTTGGGCTCCTGCACCCACGTGGCTCCTGGCTTTGGATCGACCCAACTCCAGCCAGTGTAGCCATTTTGGGAGTGAACCAGTAGATGGAAGACCTTTCTCTCTTTTTCTGCCTCTGCCTCTCTGTTCTCTGCCTTTCAAATAAATAAATCTTTACAAAAAAAAAATAAATAAATAAAGAGGAGCAGTTAGGACATGAATTGGAGCCCATATTGGGATGCTGGTGCAGCTGGTGCAGGCTTTGCCTACGACGCCACAGTGCCTGCCCCAGCAATGTGATTTAAGGAGTAGATAATGCCACGACCTGGAGGTGGTCCCCCAGCACCCACTGAGCACGTGTCACCAGAGGGGACTGGTTGGGTGGTGCCCCAGGCAGCCTGAAGTCGCTCCCCGAGCTGCAAGGATCCAGTAGGAATTGAGTGGCGGCGTCCCCTCTGCTCTCCACTGTACTGGTTTCTTTTTTTTTTTTTTTTGACAGGCAGAGTGGACAGTGAGAGAGAGAGACAGAGAGAAAGGTCTTCCTTTTGCCGTTGGTTCACCCTCCAATGGCCGCCGCGGCCGGCGCACTGCGGCCGGCGCACCGCGCTGATCCGATGGCAGGAGCCAGGAGCCAGGTGCTTTTCCTGGTCTCCCATGGGGCGCAGGGCCCAAGCACCTGGGCCATCCTCCACTGCACTCCCGGGCCACAGCAGAGAGCTGGCCTGGAAGAGGGGCAACCGGGACAGAATCCGGCTCCCCGACCGGGACTAGAACCCGGTGTGCCGGCGCCGCAAGGCGGAGGATTAGCCTAGTGAGCCGCGGCGCCGGCCTTCCACTGTACTGGTTTCTATATCACATGTACAGACTCTCGCCGAGGCAGGAAAGAGACCGGCTTGGCACCCAGGCTCCTCAGGGCTGGCCTTGTGACCACATCGCGTCTCTGGCCTGGCCTTGCTGTGGGCAGGCCCCTCACAGCCCCATCGTCTCAGGCAGGGGAGTGGCGCTCGGCTGTGTTTCTGCCCACTCTTGGTGGATGAGCTTGAGGGTTCCAGGTGTCCCAAGAGGGGCTGTGCGCAGGCCTGGCTCTCCTGGGTCAGGAGGTTGTGCAAGGAAATAAGGTGCAATGCTGGGGGAGCTGCCCTCATGGTCCGCCTTCTGCTCTTTTGTTCTTGGAAGTTTCTGGAGGGATCCGCGGGGTGCCTGTTGTGCACAGGGATGCCAGCGATTTCCAAAAACTCCCCCACCACAGGACGCTGCAGGCCGGCTCGCTGGTCAGCCACGCAGACCTCCGTCTGCGCATGTGCGATGGAGCACCGGTCACTCGGCAGCCTCCGCAGCTAGTGCCCTGAAGGCAGGAGAAGGAAGGTCGTTAGCGTGAGCCGTGGTGGGAAGGATGCTCAGAGTAAGGTCCCCACGGCGTTCATCTGGCTTTGCAGAATCTACTTCCGTGTTGCATCTCACTGCTCCTCGTGTATCCAGACATCACATCAGCGTGCTGTGACTTGCTCTGCTAGGCGGAACTGAAGGTCAGGGAGTCAGTCGATGACAGCCACAGGGACACTTAGCTGTGTGACACCTGCCTGGTTAACATGGAACTGGGAAAGGGCCCCCGGTAGTGTTTGCGGTGACTCAACGCAGGAGAGCCCCAGGAGAGCCCAGGCCCGCCTTCTCTGGCCCTGCAGCTGCCTCTCCTTCTCTCCACTCAGGCCTACCAGGGTGGGGCAGGGTTTTCAGAGCCCCCAGCCCCAGATGCTGGGTTTGAAGTCCTGGCTCCGCCCTCTCCATGTCCCGGCAGCCCCTGGAGGGAGGACCCACGGGCACTGTTGATTTAGCTCCTCTAAGGTCAGCACTGGGCCCTGGGGCCAGAGAGGCAGAGACTGCCAAGCCCCCCAGGGCTGGGGGCTCTACTCAGGATGTCTCAGCTTGGGGCAGGGGTCCCAAAGGACCTGGTCAGTGAGGAGGAGGGACTTCGCAGAGCCGCCAGGCTGAGCCCGCAACTCTGAGAGCTGGAGAGGAGAGCAACAGGCTGCCTTCTGGGAAGCAGCCCACACGGGAGGGTGGCCGGAGCCCTGAGCCACATGGAGTGGCCCAGCCCCTGCTCCGGGTCCCTGTGCCACCGGCTCCAGTAGGAGCTGCCTCACCGCAGGTGCGGCCCCCTCCCCATCATGGCCTCCTGCCTCTTCTCCAGCCCAGTGTTGGTCTCTGCCCGCCTACCTTCTGGGGCTGGCTTCAGACACAGGATGCGCTTCGGTGTGGAGCCCCGTTTTGCTCAGTGTCCTGGTTGTGCCTCAGGGACTGTGAGGGGTCAGTCACTGGCTCTGAGCCCTGGAGGAGGCCAGTGCTTCACGGTGGCTACCCGGCCCTTCCGTACGGCAGCTGTGTCACAAGGCCCTGCGGCCTTACTCTCTCCAGACTGGTGTTACATCCACTCATCAGTTAAAATAGATTATCACAAAAAACAGTGACAGTCCCACATGAATTTTATTGAAAATGAGAGGCAAGGCAACCCCTCAGGACCTACAACTGATCGGGACTGACGCTCCTTACCAGGGTGACGCCCCCAACCCTATCTTCCAATAGGGCTCACCATCTCGAACCCCTGGTATGCAGTGAACAATTAAAAAAACAACCCAGAATATGGTTGTAAGATAACAGTTGACAATGACAAACCCAAGAACAATAGCAGATCCAAGGTATGGTTGTAAGGTAACAGTACAGGGCACATTTCTGCCAACTTAGTTCCTTGGAGTTTGGGCCCACATAGTGTCACAAGATACACCCTTAGCCATTAGCGAGCAAAGCTAATACATACAGAAGCAGAAGACCCACCATGAGCTTTTAGCCACACTCACTCCATTTTGATTTTGACTCTACACTGGGAGCTCCTCTCTCCTGCTCTGTCTGCCCCGCAAAGCTCAGGGCTGGGTGCTTATGCTGGCAGGATGGGCTAGGGGAGGGCGTACCAGTTTTTCTCTGGAAGCTCCGTAAAGCTGTATGGGTAGAAAGAAAATGTTCCCACGGCCCAGAGGCTGGGACGAGGGGAATGTGAAAGGGTGAAGACAGCCGTGGCTTTGGGGTGCATGTCTGAACTGGGGACCTGCACCTGGGAACCAGGCCACACACAGGTGTCACATGCAGGCCAGGTAGGCTGGTTGGGGAGCAGCAGAGCCAGGTTGAACCTCCAGGGAATTAATGGAGGGGTGGCTAATACCCGTGATTTCCAGAAAAATCAATGTAGGTGTCATAGTCAGCATGCAGGACCGGAGTGAGGAAAATGCCCAGGAGCCCACAGCATCTCTATGGCCCCTGGGACCCCCAGGCACGGGTCTCAGGTTCACCAGGGCCCAGGGAATCTGCTGCCTGCTGCAGGGCTGGGTCGTCAGTCGGGTCCCCAGGCTCGGCCTGGAAGAGGCTGCGCGGAGGATCTTGACTGGTGCTTCTGCTTTGTGGCCCTCCTGGCATGGGGCGACGGGGGAGGCCAGTTCTGGGGAGTGGGGGCCCTTTGGGCTGCATGCAGTGCGTTGGAAGCCAGTGCAGAACCACTGGAGGGCCCCGTCTCTGCCTCTGTGCCCACTGAGGCCTGGTGCACGGGATGATCCCACTGCCAGGGGTTGGAGTTGTGAGACCCTGGCAGGTGTCATGGCATCTCCCGAGAGTGGGGCAGGAGAGGCAGCAGGGGCTGGCCGGGGTCAGGTCCACCTGAGAGCCTTTCCTAGACGCACACGAGAGACGTGATGCAATTCACATGTAACACGTGTGCTTGTGTGCTCTCCAAGGGCTGTGTTTCTTTAAATGTAAGGGCTACAAATGTGAACAATAATTGGCTAAGGTCTTCCCTTCCAGAAAAATCCTGTTGATTTATTAAATATAAACATAACTATTATTTTAAGGAAAGTCAAACAGAACATTTTTAAGATAAAAAAGCTATAGAAAGGGAGAACTGAAAAACACTCCAAACCTTTCCCTGGTGTCTCCTCACATGCTTAATAGTTCCTGAGCGTCCCTCTGGGAAAGAGTGATCTATGCGTGTACTTGCACACAGTCTGTGCGGTTTTGTTTTCTTCTTTTCTGTTTTAGACCTCAAAATGTTTACGTTTACCTGCTCTTCGCTTTTGTTTTCTTCATATGATCATAGTGTCATCTGGAAATGCCTCCTGGACTGTCCACGTGGGCCTCGTCCATTCTTTCTCATGGCTGCCTGATTGTTCGCCTATGAATATAATTTTATGAAATTAGCTCCAGTTGCTGGTCCTGTTGATTTTCTGCTGTTACAAACAGTGCTGTAATTTTGTATCTATTTCTTGGGGGAACTTTGCGAATATATTCAGAGTGTAAATTCTAGCAGTGGTCTTAGTAAGCCAAAGGGCTTATGAGGTTTTTAATTTTGAGAGGTATCATCCTGTCAAAACCAGCACAGGCCAGGAGCTAGAAAAATCGGCAGTGGATCTTGGCTTATTGTATCTTGTTTTTCCTGTAAACTACTCTGTTCACTTATATTGTTCATTTTCCCATAAACCTTGGTTTTTCTTACTGCTTTCTGTGACTCTTTATTGTCCATGTCATAGGTTTTGCTTTTTCACCTTTTGGGTCATAGATTCATTCTGGTGTTGATGTAACTGAATGTATCACTCTTTTTCCATCACAGCTTTTGGGCCTTGGTGCCACACTTTGGAAAAGTTGGTCTTGGAGTTCTGGACTCTGGCTCAGCCTCTGACCACTTCCTACCCTGCGGGGTGATGTGTGGGAGCAGTGATGGCGGGGTGAGTGTGTAAGGTCCAGGGGACCACGAGACGGTGCGGCTTAGCGTGGTTTGGCGCTGCTTCCTCCATTGGCTGCCCGAGAGCGCCTTCCCTGGAAGGACCTCTCCAGGAAGCCATCTGGTCACCGTGACTGGCGGTCGGGGTGAGTGTGAGGTTTCTTCTAGCAGTGGGCAAAGCTGGGGACACGGGGATCAAATCAAGCCAAGGGTGGGGAGAGCCCTGAAGACAGCAGGGCCTGGGTCAGGAGAGTGAAAGAACTCGGTGAGTTTGCTGCTGCCCCTGGGTCTGGCCATCCTCGTGGTGGAACCTGGGCTTCAGGCTGAGGACCAGAATTGGATTCTCGGAAGTGAGAGAGAAAATCACCTCCATCCTTCTCAGGGTCGCCAGAGAGTCTAGGCCCCAGAGGAGATGGACTCTCCTTACCCTGTGTGTGTGCATGTGTGTGAGCGTGTGCACCTGCGTGTGCACCCAGCAGATGCCTAGGTGAAGGGGCGAGGCCTTGGCCCCTCCCTTCCCCTCGGTGGGTGCATTCTCTACTCTGTTTCTCCAGAGAGGCTCCTGCCGGGGTTGGTGGTCCCGGGGGCAGTGAGTGTGTTTTTGGCTCCTCTGCTGGGAGGTTGGGTTTTGGACCAGGTGGGGAACTGCAGGTGCTCTTGGCGGAGCTGCACTGGCCTCTGCTGGGGCACGGCGCTGAGAGGAATGGGGTTTTCACCTTGAGGGGCAGCAGCAGGTGCATCCATGGCTCCCTGTTCGTGCCATCTCTGGAGGTGCTGGGGCCAGTGGAACTCGGGACTCGGTTCTGGCTGATGCCTGTTGGACATGGGAGAGTTTAAGGAGTTCTTTTCACTGTGTGTGTGTGTGTGTGTGTGTGTGTGTTTTAATGAAACAAATACAAGATGTGGGTTTATTAATACAGGAATACAATAAAAGAATCTACACTTGTCTCTTTGGAGTTCTGTATTAAAAACTTTTGTAATGTAAACATAATTTCATGTTCTGTAAGTAGAGGTAAATTTTAGCTCGAGAGGCAGAGAGACACAAAGGGAGATCAAGAGTGACCTGCCGTCAGGCGTTTATTCCCCAAATGCTTGCAGTGGCTGAGCAGTGCTGGGCTGGGCTGAAGCCGGGATCCAGGAGCCCCAGCTGGGTCTCCCATGGGTGGCAGGGGACCAAGTACTTGGGACATCTGCTGCTGCTTTCCCAGGTGAACTAGTTGGGGCTTGCACTGTGTTAATATCGGATGTGGGCATTGTGAGTGGTGGCTTAGCCGCTGTGCCACAACACTGGCCACAGTTTATGTTGTTTTAAGCTATGAAAACTTGTTACAGCAGCAAAAGAAAATAACTATGGTGGGGTATCTTTTTGTGACCATGCCATGGTTTATTTAGCCATTCTCCTGCTGGTGCCAGGTGTCTAAATTCCTAGTTTATCTTCCATGGTCCAGCAAGGGGCTCCCTGTACATGCTTCCTCATGTGGAAGGGAAGGTACCGTACTGGGGCAGTGTTTTCTGAGAACAGCCTTGGTGATCCCCAGTGTGAAATACGTTTTATGTAGTGACCCACTGTGTGTACCTATAGGAAAAACGAATCACATCGCAAGACCTTGTCCTTGCCCTTCCTGTGTGTGTGCTTTGTTCTGGTGATTTCTGGGCGACTCCATGCCTTTCAGAAGCAACGCCCACTGCTTGCTAGTAACTCCATTGCACAGTTCATGGCTGTGTAGTGAATCCATGTGGACACTGCCCTGGTCAGTGCTCAGCCCAGTGGGGACACCAGAACACGAGATGTCCATCTGCAATTCTGCCTTCAGAGATTCTAGAAACAGGCAATTTACTTCAGCATGTGTGTAAGTTTTATGTTATGATTTATTATTGCTTTTATTATTAAGATTTCTGAAAGCTTTTTATTTTGAGTCAGTTGTGGATTCCTGAGAGGTTCCAAAGCTAGCGCACAGCAGGTGCGTCTTTCATCTGGCCCTTCCCCATGGTTCCATCATGTTGACTGTAGCGCAGGACCAGCCCAGGAGGCCGAGGTTGCTGTGATGTGTGCATGGATGCACTGTGTGGGTGTGGGGGACCAGCGCGGTGATGGAGTGCAGATCCAGTCCCTCACTGTGAAGACGTCCAGGTGCCACCCCTGGGTCGTCACAGTCTTGTCCCTTTCCCCAGCCATACCTGACATCGGGGGCCACTGATCTGCCCTTCCCCTGTGTAACTGTGTCACCTTGAAAATGTGATGCGAGCCGCCTCTCGCAGGAGGTGACCTTCTGAGATGGCCTTTTCCGCTGTGCCTTCAAGCTGCAGGATCACTGGTGTTTCGAGGGTTCCTTCCTCCTTGTTGGCGGTAGGATTCCATCACGGGGGTGTTTGATCTTTCATTCTGTCGGGACATTTTTGTTGCTTCTGACGTTTGGCTATTATGAACACAGCTGCCATGAACAATCAAGGGTAAGTGTTATGTGGATTTAATGTTTCTATCTGGGGGATTGCTAGGTCAAATGCGATTGCTCGTCCTATGCTAAGAGTACGTTTAGCTTTTAAAGAAATTGCCAAGCTGCCTTCCTGAGTGACTGCACCGTTTTATATACCTGACATCTGTGAGACGTTTCTCCACCGAACTTGGAGCAGTTGGTATCGCCGCTGTTTATTTTCCACATTCGCATAGGTGCAGTGATAGCTCCTTGAGGTCTTGGTTTGTGTCCCCCTAATGACAAATGATGTTGAGCATCTTTTATGTGCTTAGTTGCCATCTGTAGATTCTGTCTGGTGAGATGTCTCTTCTTGGCTGTTGTTTTTATTGAGAATTGATTATTAGTCTGGAGGGAGGTGAGGAAGGGAGGCACAATGGATTCTGGTGATGTTTAGTGCCGAATGGATACTAAAATTTAAAATATCTTGTCTTAGAATTTTTCAGACGTGGAATAAGGGGCTGTAATAGTTCATACTCTCACCAGTACTTTTTCAGGTCCCTGTTCCCATACACCTTCATCAACAGGTTTAAATATTTAATTTTTAAATTGCTCTTGAAAGGCAGAGTGAAGGAGGGAGGGAGAGAGAAATAGAGATAGAGAGATCTTCCCTCTTCTGCTTCATTCCTCAAATGCCCACAACGGCCAGAGTTGGGCCCGGCCAAAGCCAGCAGCCTGGAACTCCATCCGGGTTGCCAGTGCGGTGGCAGGCGCCCAGCTCCTTAAGCCATCACCTGCTGGCTCCTGGGGTGTGTATCCGCAGAGAGCCGGGATGAAAGCAGGGACCATAATATGGGATGTAGGTATCTCAAGCGGTGTCTGAACCCGCGTGCCGAGTGCCTGCCCTCCGCTTCCTAAGTGTTTAGTGTTACTCATCTTATTCTCGTGGTGTTTTTTTTTTTTTTTTTTGCCAATTTGGTGATTATGAACACAGCTGCCAACTCTAGTGACTGATAACAGATACAAGTCTTAACCTGCGTTTGAGTGCTAGTGAGGTCGAACGTCCTTTCCTAAGACTGCTTCTGTATTCAACCATTTATGTCTTATTATTCTTTATCAGCTTCTTTTATATGGAAAATGACTGCCAAGTCTTCTCTTAACAGGTTACCCAGAACCTAGCCGCTGACATAGCATACTGGTCCCCGAGTGCTGGTGGCTGGGTGGTTCCTCTGGTTTGGCCTGAGCGTAGGTCGTGCTGCGTGTCAGCCGGCAGGATGGCGTGGTGGCACTGGTCCACAGCGCCCAGGCTGCAACCCCTCTGCCTGCCTCCCCCCTTCTGTGAGGGAATCAGGGGATCTTCCTACACTGCAGGTCCGAGACATCTTGGCACTTCGCCCTGATTCATCTTGTGTGGATTGTGCCACCGTAGCACTGGCCAAAGCAAATCCCTCCCCCTCTTTGAAGATTTATTTCTCTGAAAGAGTTAGGGAGGGGGGTATGGGGAGGGGGAGAGACAGACAGATCTTTCAGCTGCTGTTTCACTCCCCAGATGGCCACAATGGCCAGTGATGGGCCAGGCCAAAGCCAGGAGCCAGGAGCTTCATCTGGGTCTCCCATGTGGGTGGCAGGGGCCCAAGTCCTTGGGCCATCTTTCATTAGCAGGTAGTTGAGATAGAAATTGCACAGCTGGGACACAAACTGGTGCCCAAATGGGATGCTGGCATCATCAACCCTACCGAAGCCAGTCTTAAGGCTAGTACAGAGAGTTAGAGGACACAGTTGAGGCACAGATACAGAGAGGAATGAAATTCTGGGGCCATTAGTGTAGACAGTGTGCCATCTAGCTGCTGCCCCCAAAACCCTCCCACACGCACAGTAAGCTGTCACCCCGCCACTTGGCCCTGTGGTCCAGAAAGCATCTGCTCTCACCATCATGCTGGGAGCCCAGGGTGTCCTGACGGACCCTGGCTTTGCATCTGGCTCCTTGGATGTGATTCTGCTTAAGCTGGGGACGTGTGACTGTGAGAATCTACAGCCCCTGCTCTCAGGGCCTAAAGGCAGTGGCGGGACATGGACCGGACAGCGGCAGTAAATGCTTCTCACTTCCGAGCGGGCGAGTGGGAGTCACTGTCCACGGCATGTCTCTGCCAGGATGGGTTTCTGGTGGGACTTCAGGGTGGTGACTCTGCCTGGATGAGCGCCCGGGTCTGCTCCCTGCTGGTGGCTCTCTAGTCCCCGGCTCCAAGGCCCCTGACTCGTCTCTGAGTGTCTGTTCTTCCCCACTGTCTCCTTGGCCACTTCTGAAAAGCAACTGCATCCTTCAAGAACTAATCAGCCTTCTTCCTGCTCAGAGGTCTTCTGTGTCTTGACCAATTCTCACCCAGGCCGAGGGCGTGTGTAACTGTAAGGCCGCCACAGAACACACCAAACACCGGGGTAACGGAAAGAGCTTACTGGGGGAAACCCGACAGACTGGAGTGAAGGGGCAAAGAAGGAAGAGAGAGAGAGGAGAGTGTAAGAGAGAGAGACAGAGACAGAGGAGAAGAGAGAGAGCCACGTGTTCAGGAACAGGTCCTTTTAAAACTTTGCTGGAAGGCGGGCAGGGAAGTAGGAGCAGCGAGTTCCATTAGGATGGGGGTGGGACTGACACTGGTGGTTGGGCCATGTGGCCACCTGGCTTCCAGCAATGGCGGTGGGGGCTAGAGCCTGGGGTGGTGTCAGGGTGTAGATCGCGCCTTAGATAAGACTGCCATTTTACTAACAATAACAATATAACATCCTCGAAGATGCTGGGGATTTTCTGTGCCTCCAGTGCCATTTGTCAAAAGCCACGTACATTTTTGAGAACTCTGTCTTCTCTAGGTTTAATCACTGCTGCTCTGGACATGTTGGAAACTTTTTTTTTTTTTTTTAAATATTCTACTTATTCATTTGAGAGAGTTACATAGACAGAAGTAGAGGTATTCTATCTACTGGTTCACTCCCCAAATGGCCACAATAGCCAGAGCTGGGCCATTCTGAAGCCAGGAGCCAGGAGCTTCTCCTGGGTTTACCATGTGGGTGCAGGGGCCCAAGGACTCGGGCCATCCTCTACTGCTTTCCCAGGCCATGGCAGAGAACTGGATTGGAAGAGGAGCAGCTGGGACATGAACTTGCGACCTTCTGGAATACTAGTGCTGAAGGTAGCGGCTTAGCTTACTATGCCACAGCCCTGGCCCCTGGAAACTGTTCAGATTCTTTGATCCCTTTGCTAAGCTGAGAGGAGCTATAAGGCTGTCCCATGAACATTACTAACATGTCTTCTATGCCGAGGTTTCCAATAGTGAATGGCAAAGCAGGCTGTATTAGCTGAGCCCAGAGTCAGCATGGCAGACAAAACAAAATGGCACGGATTGAGGCAGGATGACAGATGGCATTAGATGGAGGCTACAATGAAATCCACCTTCCATGAGAGGGAATTTTAAAAGTTTGGTGGGGCTGTTGTACACAAACGGTGACTGTGTGATTCTGCCACCTGGTATTTTCACTCATTGATAAGCTTTTTTGTAACCTATTCCTTTTAGTTGCTTTAAGAATTTCATCATACAAATGTTGAGGGCATTTCATTGAGCCATTCTCATGATGAGTGATCGTGTATGTTATTGCTAATTTTTTCATTATTACTGTTGTATCTTTCTCATTATTTATTTGAGAGGTAGAGTTAGAGGGAGAGACAGAGAGAAGGGTCTTCTATTCACTGGTTCACTCCCCAGATGGCTGCAACAGCCAGAGCTGGGCCAATCCGAAGGCAGGAGCTTCTTCCAGGTCTCTCATATGGGTGCAGGGGCTCAAGCACTTGGGCCATTGTTGTTTCATAATGTGCATTTGCCATGAACTTTTTTTTTTATTTTTTAATTAATTAATTATTTATTTTTTGACAGGCAGAGTTAGACAGTGAGAGAGAGAGAGAGAGAGAGAGAGAGAAAGGTCTTCCTTCTGTTGGTTCACCCCCCAAATGGCCACTGAGGCTGGCACGTTGCACTGATCCGAAGCCAGGAGCCAGGTGCTTCCTCCTGGTCTCCCATGAGGGTGCAGGGCCCAAGCACTTGGGCCATCCTCACTACCCTCCTGGGCCACAGCAGAGAGCTGGACTGGAAGAGGAGCAGCCGGGACAGAATCCAGCTCCCCGACTGGGACTAGAACCCTAGGGTGCTGGTGCTGCAGGCGGAGGATTAGCCAAGTGAGCCGTGGCACTGGCCTGAACTGTTTTTTTTTTTAATTTATTTTTTATTAAAGATTTATTTTTTTGACAGGCAGGGTTACAGATAGAGGTAGAGAGGTAGAGAGAGAGAGAGAGACAGAGAGTGGTGGAACAAGGACATAAGCCTCAGCCATTCTCCCTCATTGCCCAAAGGTGATAAACTTTGGAATGTACTCCTTGCCCTTGAAACTCAACTGGGCCTCACACCCTAATGCCTGCATACCCCACCCTGCATTATTTTCCAGATTCCCAAGGTCCCCCCTCCCCCCTGCCCAGTTTCTGGAATTCCTCTCCCTGCTGCCCCCTACCCCTGCCCCTAGCCCTAGCCCTCCTTAAAAAGGCCCGGCACCTGGGGGTAGGGGCCTTCTGCCACCTGCTCCATCTTGTACACCCATGCAGTTGGTCACCCAGCTCTGCGGATTTATTTTCTCTGAATAAATTCGGTCTGGCTGTAAATTTGTGCACTGCCTCTTCTCTAATCTGTGACTCTATTCCTAACATTTTGGTGCCCGTGTGAGGAGGCACCAATCTACAGCTTTTTTCCTAACAGGTCTTCCCTCTGTTGGTTTACTCCCCAAATGGCTGCAATGGCCGGAACTACGTGGGTGCAGGGGCCCAAGAACTTGGGTCATCGTCTGCTTTCCCAGGCCATAGCAGAGAGGTGGATCAGAAGTGGAGCAGCCAGGTTTTGAACCGGCAACCATATGGGATACAGGCACTGCAGGTGGCAGCTTTACCCGCTACACCAGCCCCTAGCTTCCCTTTTCAAATACATGTTCTGTGAATGACCTATTTGCTTCAGGCGAGCTGTCCTGGGGCAGTCCCCAGCGGCTGAGGGCCCTCAGGCGTCTGGAGCTCAGAGACCCTGCTGTGCGGTGTGTGTGCTGGCCCCAGGCGCGGGTGGGGCCATTGCTGCCTGCACGGGTTCTCTTGGTGATTGACCTGGGCAGGGGAGGCTTCCTGCTTCCCCTGTCTTTGGACACAACCCATTGATCTGACTCTAGGCAAACCCGTCGCTTCAGGCCCCCGGGGAGATGGCGGTGCGCTAGTAGGGTTGCATCCAGGTTCCTGCCTCCCCTACCCAGGCTCCCTCTGGCTCTGGACGTCGCCCATGGGCAGGGAGCATCTTTTCTCTCCCACCATGTTGTTTTCTATTCCGGCCTAGTGTGTCCTGTGCAGCACCTTGGCTTTTTTTTTTTTTTTTTAATTTTTAAAAAAATTTTTGCCTTTCAGGATTCCTCGTGTTTGCGGTCAACCATTTTCTCTTGTTTTGAGTACTGTGTGTGTTTATCGTTAGCGTTTCTGCCAAGATTTTTGTGGGTTGTTACCTGAGGGAAGCCTTGATTTCATTCATGTTGAAACTGCAGCCTCATTGTTTTTCCTGTTTCATCTTGTAATGATTTCTGATAGCTCTCACTGTGACTTCACCCTTAAGTTTCTTTTTAAAATTTTTATGATGTATTTGTTTATTTATTTGAAAGACAGAGTTAAAGAGAGAGAGATATCTTTCATCTTACAGTTCACTCCCTACATGGCCCCAGCCACAGGAACTGAGCAGATCTGGAGCCAGGAGCTTCTTCTTGGTCTCCCACATGGGTGCAGAGGCCCAAGCACTTGGATTTGGGCCATCCTCTACTACCTTCACAGGCCATAGCAGAGAGCTGGATT
Source organism: Oryctolagus cuniculus (assembly GCF_964237555.1). NCBI lineage: Eukaryota > Metazoa > Chordata > Mammalia > Lagomorpha > Leporidae > Oryctolagus > Oryctolagus cuniculus. The sequence continues at coordinate 21,639,112 of NC_091437.1, forward strand.
GGAAGTGGAGCAGTCAGGACTCGAACTGGTGCCCATATGGGATGCTGGCACCAGGCAGTAGCTTTACCTGCTAGGCCATAGTGCAGGCCCCACCCCCTTCAATTTCTTGAACATTGCCTTGAGAAACAGCTAACATCAAAGTTACCATTGTAACCGTTTCTAAATGCACGGTTATGTGGGTACTTAATATATTCATGGTGTTGTGCCCTGGGCACTGCCACCCATCTCCGTAACCCTTTTCATCTTGTAAACCGGAAACTGTGCCCGGCAAACAGCAGCCCCTGTCTGGGGTCTCTGGAGGGTTTTAACTCCTCTTGAGTCCCTCCTATAAGGAGAACAGCAGATTCCATGTAATAGGGGTGCGTGGTGTCGTTGTATGTGTGTATTGCACTTAGCATGATGTCATCAAGATTATCTGTGTTGTAGCGTGTGTCAGAATTCCTCTGCCTTGCAAGTGTGAATTGCCTTCCACTGTGTCTGCCACGTTTTGCGTGTCCATTCATCCACGGGTAGACACATGGGTTGTTTCTACATTTTCGCTGTTGTGAGTCGTGCTGCTCTTTCAGTCCCGGGTTTCAGTTCTGTTACACACTCTGAAGTGGAGTTGCTGGATTGTAGGCATCTCTGTTTTTGGTAATCCGAGGAACCTGGGGCTGGCGTTATGGCGCAGCTGGGTAAGCCACCGCCCGCAGCTCCAGTGTCCCAGGTGGATATTGGCTCAAGTCCAGGCTGCTCCACTTGTGATCCAGCTTCCTGCTTATGTGCCTGGAAGGCTAGTAGAGGATAAGGGAAGTGGTTGGGCCCCTGCACCTACTTAGCAGAAGCTCTCCGCAGCTGGTTCTGGCCTGGTCCAGCCCTGGCTGTTGCGGCCATATGGGGAGTGAACCAGAGGTTGTAAGATCTCTCTGTCTCTCCCTCTCTCTCTAACTCTTGACTTTAAAACAATTTTGAGGAGCCACCATGCTTTTTTCCATTCCAGCTGTACCATTTCATGTTGGCACCATGTTAAAATTCTGTCACTGCAATTCATTCATTAAGTGTTCCATTCTGTAAACACGCCACATTTTATCTGTTCTGTGGCTGATGGTCATTTACATTGTTTCCAGTTTTTCTTAATTACAAACATTGGTGCCATGAACATTCTTTAAATGTATCTTTGTGCATATGTAGCAGAATTTCCCCCAGGGTAGATACTCAGAAGTGTAAGTGCTGGATTGCAGGGTTTACACATTTTAACTTAATTGAAATTTGCCAAATTGCTCTCCAAAGTGGTGGTGCCAGTTTGCACTTGTACTGCAAGTATAAAAGGCATCTCTTTCCTCAGCTGCTCATCAACAGTGCGTGTAGTTGGAATTGGTAATGACTGCCACTCTTGGGAAGGTGAAATTACATCGCGATGTAAGCTTAGGTAGCGTTGTGCTGGTCATTAATGAGATCAGGTAAACTTTCAGATTTGTTGGCTGGCCATCAGGTTTTACCTCTGTGGCTTGTGTGTTCATCTCTTCGCCCGTTTTCTACTGAATTGTTTGACTAAGAATTTCTGTAGTCTGGATCCAGGTACTTGGGTATATGACTGTAAATGTCTTGCCTCAGAGACCTGTGTTTCTACTCTGGTTTCTTTTGCCGTGGTTTCTTTTGAAATACAGACGCTCGGGGAATTTGTTTGTGTTACAGATGGTGGAGTCACACGGTTGACAAGACTGTTAGTATAAATGAAACGGTCTCCTCATCCGTCCAGCCCCCAGCACTGCTACTCACTGCTGTGCTTCCCTCCCGGATTGCTTTATGCGCAGACAAGCAAGCTCCAGCGGATAAATATCCCCTTAAACATAGAACATAATCAGAGTTGTTTATCTTTTCCTTTGTAGTTTTTGCTTTTAGTTACTTATTTAAAAAATCTTTCTTACTTTGAGTTTTATAGATGTTGTTTTATTCTGTATGCTTCATGGCTTCCTCTAACTTTATCCCGCTTTACTTGGGGTCATTGTTTTACTAAAGCTGATGGAGTTGCGCTTATTACTCCCCTCCCCCCTTTTAATGCTGCCTCCTGTGATACAGCTCTTGCTCCCCTACCTAGGTGGGGCTTGTGTTCAGTTGCCTCTGTGTAACTATCTGTAGCAATATGACTTTTTTTTTTTTATTTATTTTTTAAGGAATATGAATTTCATAAGTATAACCTTAGGAATATAGTTATTCTTCCACCATGCCCACCCTCCCACCCTCACTATTAACCCTCTTTCTCCTCCCTCTCCCCGCCCTAGCCCCATTCTCCATTAAGATTCATTTTCAATTAACTTTTTTTTTTTTTTTTTTGGACAGAGTGGACAGTGAGAGAGAGAGACAGAGAGAAAGGTCTTCCTTTTTTTGCCACTGGTGCACCCTCCAATGGCCGCCGTGGCCAGCGCATCCCGCTGATCCGATGGCAGGAGCCAGGTACTTATCCTGGTCCCCCATGGGGTGCAGGGCCCAAGCACTTGGGCCATCCTCCACTGCACTCCCTGGCTACAGCAGAGAGCTGGCCTGGAAGAGGGGCAACCGGGACAGAATCTGGTGTGCTGGCGCCGCTAGGCGGAGGATTATCCTAGTGAGCTGCGGTGCCGGCCATTTTCAATTAACTTTGTATATAGAAGACCAGCTCTGTACTAAGTAAAGATTTCAACAATGTGCATACACACACACACACACACACACACACTGAGAACTAGTTTTACAGTTAAATATCAACTGTTAACTCATAGTACAACTAATTGAGGACAGAGGTCCTGCATGGGGAGTTAGTGCACAATGACTCCTGTTGTTAATTTAACAGTTAACACTCTTATGTATGATGTCAGTGGCCATCCAAGGCTCTTGACATGAGCTGCCTAGACTATGAAACCATTTAAGTTCACAAACTCAGTCAGTATTTGGACAAGGCCATAAGCAAAGCAGAAGTTCTCTCTTCCCTTTAGAGAAAAGTACATCCTTCTTTGGAGGCTACTTCTTTCCACTGGGGTCTCACTCACAGAGATCTTTCACATAGAACATTTTTTTGCCAGTATCTTGGCTTTCCATGCCTGAATTGTCCTCATGGGCTTTTCAGCCAGACCAGGAAGCCTTAAGGGCTGATTCTGAGGTCATAATGTTACTTAAAGCAATTGTCATTCCTTGAGTCTGCTGTGTGGACTGCTTCTCATACAACTGTGTTTTAATTACCATGGAATTTTATTGGATCTGGTTGGAGTTGCATGCTATTGATAGGTTAAATTGGGGGAGAATGTGTCTTTAGAATATTGGGCCTTCCTAATTGTGAGCATTAACATATATCATCATGTATATGAGTCTTATAAAATATTTTTGTAGGGCTGCCGTTGTGTCATAGCAGGTTCAACTACTACCATCTGTAATGCTGGCATCTTATATGGGTGCTGGTTCATGTTCTAGATGCTCCACTTCTGATCCACCTTCCTGCAAATGCGTCTGGAAAGATGGCCCAAGTGCTTGGCCCCTGTGCCCACATGAAGCTCCTGGCTTTGGCTTGGCCCAGCCGTGGCCATTGTGGCCATTTGGGGAGTGAACCAGCAGATGAAAGCTATCTCTCCTCTCTATAACTCTGCTTTTCAAATAAATAAATCTTTAAAAATATTTTTGTAAACATAATTTTCTCCATAAAACACCTGCATGCCCTTTGGTTAGATGTATTCGTTGGTATATATTTTTGTGGTATTATAAGTTTTGTATTGTTTAAAAGTTATGTTCTTGAACTGTAGCTTTTAAATAAGATCATGATTGATTTTTCTGTGTGCAGTGACATAGTTGCCAAAGCCTAGCTATTAAATGCTGTTAATAGTGTGCCTTGGAGAACTCTTGTGTTTTGTACATATTTACTCATATTTTAAATAATCTTTGTTTTTTTCCTTTTGGTTCTTATGCCTTCCGTCTCTGAGACTGTCCACCTGCCTCCCTCCCTCCCTCCCTGTGCTTCCTGGGAACTCAGCACCACAGTGAGAGGAGAGGTGACCTTAAGCACCTTTGGTTTGCTGACTCTAAAGGGCATGGGTTAAACAGTTGACCTGCAATGTGATGCGTGTTCCAGTAGCTCTGTTAATTGAGATAATATTAGCTGCTATAACTGGCCTCCAAATCTCAGCAGCTGTCATGAAGAAATAACTATTTCTTGCTCAGTTAATTTTCAGAAGACACGGTACTGAGGGGTAGCCACACTTAGTCCTGCTTCCCGAGGGCCAGGACTCGGGCACACGTGGACCTGACTGCTCAGGGGTTGCTGCTTCGCTCCCCCTGTGTCCCCGGAAGAGAGAAGGGAGGCTTGTCAGCCTCCAGGCACTGACCTGCAGGCTGCTTCCCCTTCCTCTCACTCTTGCTCACTGAAAGGCAAGCCAGCGCCCTCTCCCGCGGCACACACACCCAGCTCACAGCTGCACCCTGCGCGGCTGAAGTTGCAGAAGACCTCCAGGTGGTGTGCAGGCCCCTCCTTGAGGTCCCCGTGTGCTTCCATGGCAGCAGGTGATCTGTCAGCTCACAAGGCAAGTCCCAGGCCCCCCACCCTCTCCCCGTGCCCTCAGCAAGTGGCCAGCAGTGGAGCAGCTACAGAGGGAGGCCCCTTATGTGAGTGGCTGCTCGGGGCAGCAGTGAGGAGGAGACCACAGCTCAGGGAACCCCAGTCTTCTTGCCTGAAGATTTGTCACCAGAACGAATCTTCAGATGTGCTTGGTTTCCTCCGGCATTCCCTTCTAGTGCTTGTGTTTTTAAGGTTTTTTTTTTAAGGTCTGTGATTTTTATTTAGTAGCACAAGTATCTTTTTTTTTATTTTTAAAATTTATTTTCCTTGAAAGTCAGAGTTACACACACACACACACACACACACAGAGAGAGAGAGAGAGGTCTTCCATTTGCTGGTTCACTCCCCAGATGGCTGCAATGGCTGGAGCTGGGAGGATCTGAAGCCAAGAGCCAGGAGCTTTTTCCGGGTCTCCCATGTGGGTGCAGAGGCCAAGGACTTGGGCCATCTTCTACTGCTATCCCAGGCCATAGCAGAGAGCTGGATCGGAAGAGAAGCAGCAGGGACTTGAACCAGCGCCCATATGGGATGCCGGCGCTTCAGGCCAGGGCGTTAACCCGCTGTGCCACAGTGCCGGCCAGTAGCACAAGTATCTTTTCCATTAGTTTTTCATTCTGTCTTTTTAAAATATTTATTTATTTGAAAGGCAGAGTGAGAGAGGGAGAGAGGGAGAGAGGGAGAGAGGGAGAGAGGGAGAGGGAGAGAGAGAGAGAGAGGACTCTTCATCTGTTCAGCCGAAGCTGGGCTGATCTGAAGCCAGGAGCCAGGAGCTTCGTCTGGGTCTCCCACATGGTTTGCAGGGGCCCAAGGACTTGAGCCATCTTCCAGTGCTTTCCCAGGCCACAGCAGAGAGCTGGATCGGAAGCGGAGCAGCCGGGACTTGAACCGGTGCTCATATGGGTTGCCGGCACTGCAGGAGGCAGCTTTACTTTCTGTGCCACAGCGCCGGCCTCTTTTTTCAGGAAGTGATGAATAGATGTTGAATTTTATCATGTGCTTTGTGTGTGTACTGAGGTGTTCGTGTTTGTTTCTTTAGTATGTTAATGTAGTGAGTTACAGTGATAGATTCTGTGAGGTTGATGTATATTCGTATTCCTGGGATGTGCCCTTCTGAGGTATTATCTTCCAAAATCTGATTTGCCACAATTTTGCTGGCAATTTTTCTGTTGCTCGGAAGAGAGATTGGCCCATCATTTTCTGATCTTTGCTCTCACCTGGCGTTTGTTTCAAGGAATCATCAAATGAGCAGAGGAGCTTTCTCTGCTGTTTCCTGAAACATTCGGTGTACGGTACGAGTGCCTCTTAAACTGTCTGGTTGGGTGTTTCTGGTTTCGTTTTTGTGTGGAAATGAACTATTGATTTGTTGCCTTTTATAGGCTTATTTGGAATTTTCATTTCTTTCTGAGTTCTTTTGGCAAGCTAGTTTTCTAGGAAATAGTCTACTTCATTCAAGCTTTCATATGAATTGCCTAAAGGTTATAGTCATCCTTTTTTTTTTTTTTTTTTTGTTAAGACAGTTAAATCACTGGTAACAGTGTCTTCTTTTTTTATTCCTACTACTGTTTATACTCTTTTTCCCTGATCAGTGTTGCTGTGGGTTTGCTGTTTTATTAGATTTTGAAGAGAACCAGCCCTTGGTTTTTAATACTTTTTCATAAATAAAATGTATTTATTCATTTTAAAAGTATTTATTTGTTTGAAAGGCAGAGCTGCAGAGAGGGAAACGCAGACACACACACACACTCACACACTCACACACTCACACTCAGATCAATTGATTGATCAATTGATCTCCCATCCTCTGGTTCATTCTCCGCATGGCTGCAACAGTTGAGGCTGGGCCAGGTGGAAGCCAGGGGGCTAGAGCTCCACCTGTGTCTCCCACGTGGGCGGTAGGGGCCCAAGCAGTCGGGCCATCTGCTGCTGCCTTCCTAGGTGTGGTAGCAGGGAGCTGGATCGCAAGTGGAGCAGCTGGAACTCGAACTGGTGCTCTACTTTTGGATACTGGCAGCACAAGAGTGACCTAACCCACTGTGCCACAACGCTGGCCCCAAGGTTTTCAGAAAAACTTTGTATATTAGAATGGCAGAGTGGCGGAAAGTGAGAGCAAGAGACGGACAGGTAGGTAGATACACCTTCCAGCTGGTGGTTGACGCCCTAAATGGCTGCAGTACCTGGGGCTGAGCCAGGCTGAAGCTAGGAGCTAGGAAATGTTTCTGGTTCTCTCACAGGGTTCGAAGGAAACCCGGTAGCGGGGCCGCCCTCTGCTGCTTTGCTGCGTTAGCAGGAAGCTGGAGTTGAGCTGGGACTTGGTTCTTGTACTCAGGCCTGCGATGCAGACGTTCCAAGTGGCAGCTTGACTTGTGCACCACAATGCATGCCCTTAGGTTTTATTCTAGAAGGACAGGCAGACCCCTCATCTGGTGGGTCACTCCCCAAATGTCTGCAGGGGCAAAAGGAGCCCCAGCAGGCAGGCCTGGTCTCCAGTGTCACCCAAGTGCTTGAGCTGTTCCCAGTGCTTCCGGGGCTTCTCATGGGAGGAGGCTGGCGTGAGGGCCCAGAGCTGGGCATGGAGCCCGGCACTCGGATGTGGGATGTGGGATGTGGGTGTGTGAACTTCTACGCCGAATGCCTGCCCCTATAGTTGGTTTTTTACTTGCTTTCTCCTTTGAGTTTTCTGTCATACTTTTGCAGTTACTTGAATGAAGTGCTCAAGTCTTTGATCTTTAGCCTTTTATTCTTTGAGACATTTTTTCCTAATGCCCACATTTCTCTTTTACTTTACATGTATTGTTATTATTATTATTTGTAAAGATTTATTTATTTATTTGAAAGAGAGAAGGAGAGACAGAGAGAGAGAGGGAAAGGAGGATGAGGAGAGGGAGGGAGAGTGAAAAGGGGAGGGAGAGGGAGAGGAGGATGGGGAGAGGGAGAAGGGGAGGGGGAGGGAGAAGGGGAGGGAGAAGGGGGGAGGGAGAAGAGGAGGGGAGGAAGAGGGGGAGGGGGAGGGAGAGAGGGAGGGGGAGGGAGAGGGAGAGGGAGAAGGGGAGGGGGAGGGAGAGGGAGGGGGAGGGAGAAGGGGAGGGGGAGGGAGAGGGAGAAGGGGAGGGAGAAGGGGGGGAGGGAGAAGGGGAGGGGGAGGGAGAGAGGGAGGGAGAGGGAGAAGGGGAGGGGGAGGGAGAGGGAGAAGGGGAGGGGGAGGGAGAGGGAGAAGGGGAGGGGGAGGGAGAGAGGGAGGGGAGGGAGAGGTCTTCCATCTGCTGGTTCATTCCCCAGATGACCGCAGTGGCTGGAGCTGCACTGTTCCAAAGCCAGGAGCCAGGAGCTTCTTCTGGGTCTCCCACATGGGTACAGGGGCCCAAGGACTTGGGCCATCTTCTGCTGCCTTCCCAGGCCATAGTAGAGAGCTGGATTAGAAGTGGAGCAGCCGGGACTCAAACTGGCACCCATAGGGGATGCTGGCGGTGCAAGCAGCGGCTTTACCCGCTAGGCCACAGCGCCAGCCCCACTTTATGTGTGTTGTAAAGTTATGGCACACATCTGTTACAGACACCGAATACTATGTTTGTGATATATGTACATCAAGCAGTATGTATAGATATCTGCAGCTGGTTTCCGGGGGATTTTTCCTAGTTTGTATTAGGATTTCTTGGCCTTCTGAGCTGTTCACACGGTAGTGTCCAAATGCGGGGGTCACTGGGTGCCCCTCTCCTGCTCTCAGCGCTCTGGGAACGGTGACTGTGGTATTTGCAATCTTTGGTGACATTGCACTCGTAGAAAATTAGTTTTTTGTGTAGTTTCATGTGTTTTTTGAAAAATTGTGTTTGGTTTCTGCATGTGGGGTACTCCTACATCTGTAGATTCATGTTGTGGTTTAAATCTTCGCTATCCTTAGCGATTTTTGCTTTTTCCTGACAGTTACTCAGCTGTGCAGAAATTTCCTGCTGTGATGGCAGGTTTTTCAGTTTCTTGTAACGCTGTCAGCTTGGGTTTATGTGTTTTGAGGCCCTGTTTTCAGTTTGTTTTATCTGCCTGCTGAAGGAACACTTTGAGTACGTAGGGTCTCTTTGTCCCTGCTGTTTGCATTAAAGTCTACTGTCAGGTTTTAATATGACGGTATATTTTTTATATTAGTGTTTGGCTTGCTTTTCAAATTCCTTGTTTAAAACATCTAAAAAATTCATGCGTATGTTATTGAGATGTAATTCACATACCATAAAAATGTAAACTTTTGAAGCGTACAGTTGAGGGCTGTGTCTTTTCACACAGTTGGGCAGTAATCACCAGAATCTCTTTCTAGCACTCTCCCAGCCACCCCCAAAGAAAGTGCGGACACCCTCGCTGTCAGCATCTGTTCTCTGCCGCAGACCCTGGGAACCTGCAATGTGCTTCTGTCTCTGAATTTGCTGTCTGGGCGCCTCATAGAAACGGGCGTGTGCGACACTCAGCCTCTTAGCTCTGGCTTCTTTCATGGGAGGTACTGTTTACAGGTTTCATCTAGGTTGGGGTACGTGTCAGTGCTTCCTTCCTTATGGTGGCTGTGCACCATGCCCCACGTGCACCGATCACACTCCACGTGCACAGACCATGCCATGTGTGCACAGATCTCACCCAGCATGCACAGATGACACACCCCATGCACAGGCCATTCCTTTCATGCACAGGCCACGCCCTGTGCACATAAACTGCCCTGTGTGCACAGACCACGCTCCGTGTGCACAGATCTCAGCCAGCATGCACAGATGACATCCCGCATTCACAGACCACGCCCTGCATGCACAGACCTCACCCCGTGTACACAGACTTTGCCCCGTGTGCACAGGCCTCACCCAGCGTGCACAGATGTCAGCTGTGTGCACAGGCCACACCCTGCATTCACAGGCCACGCCCCACGTGCACAGACCTCGCCTGCTTGTCCGTTCACCAGCTGCAAGATGCTTGGGTTTTCCAATTTCTTATTTTTATCTTTACCTATGCAGGTGTCTTAGAAGCTTCCCCTATGGATACATTTGTAGCAAAGTCGGGGTTTAAAAATTTGCCAGTCTGTCTTGTAACTGGAATGTGCGGGCCGTGTCCCCAGGGTCTGCCATGTTGTTTCTGTTGGGTGCTGGTTTCCCTCCCTCCCTGCCTTCCGTTAGGCTGACAGGTCGCTTTGCTTGCATGTGGGTGTGTTTGTTCCCTTTCACTCTGTCTGTCCGTTTGGAAATCTCACATTCAAGGCCTGCAAGCAGTGTTTAATTCCTCCTTCCAGCCAGTACGAGGGGTTTAGAGTTCTCTCACCTCTGACATGGACTTGTTATCCAGTATTTTAGTTCAGTTTTGATTCTTAAGTTTCCCGAGTCGATAATTCTTGCTGTTTATAATCATTTGGGCATGTTTAGAAATGTGTTGCCTATTGTACCATCTTGAACTCCTTGCCTTTTCTGTGACTTGAACTTCAGGCTTTTCGAAATGCCTATTTGAACAGTTTTTCTGGTGCTAATGTGAGCATATTATTCTGTTGTTTTCTGTAGTTCTGTGTTGCTGCTGCAAAGTCTGTCAGCTGGATGACTGCTGCAGTTCCAGTCAGCTGTGTCTTCTCTCTGGTTGTGTGTTTTTTTTTTTTTTTTTTTTTTTTTTTTTTTTTTTTTTAAAGGTTTGTTTATTTGAATGGTAGGACATCAGGGATGGAGGAAGTGAGGGATATGAGGGGAGAGACATCTTCCACCCAGTGAATCACTCCTCGAGTGACTACAACACCGGGGTCTGGGCCGGGCTGAGCCAGCAGTCAGGAGCTCTGTCCTGTCTCTCACACGGGTGCAGGGGCCCAAGGGCTTGGAGCTCTGTCTGCTGCTTTCCCAGGCGTGTTAGCAGGGAACTGGGTTGGAGTGGAGCAGCCTGGACTCCGGCTGGCACTGCGGTGTGGGATGCTGGCGTTGCTGCGGCGCAAAGCCGGCTTCTCCCTGCGTACTTTGACTTGACTGTAGCTTGCTGCCTCCCGGGGTGTGCATTAGCTGGAAGCTGGAATTAGGAGTAGAGACAGGGCTTGAACCCAGGCACTGCAACAGGGAATGTGGGTGGCCCGGGTGGCCTGTTGAACTGCTGTGCAGATCCTGTCCCTGTTATTTAATTATGTATCAGGCATATTCAGTTTAATGTTGTGCATACATAATCAAATAGTCTTGCTTTATTCCTTTTGTTTTTCCTTCTTGTGGCCCTGGCTAGGACCGTGGTGCCCAGTGCTGCGTTCTGTTCGCAGTCCTGGGGTCTCTGTCTCTCCCTGTTGCGCAGGGCACAGCTGCACGGTGTAATGTTGCAGCTCTGTAAAGTCTTTGCTGTGGACCGCCCTGACCAGTTTTTAGTTGACAGTTTGTTTCTGCGTGGCTAAGAAGCCAGCATGATGGTGAATGAGTGCAGGGCTTCCCAGCGCTGCTTCTGTGCACGTATGCTTTTCTTCATGTGGTGATGCAGCACATCGAAGTTCACCCGCCCAGTGCCTGCTGTGGCTGGGTTTGGGCGGGTGCTCAGGCAGCTCTCCCACACGGGTGCCAGACACACAAACACTGGAGCCGTCACTGCTGCCTCCGGGTGTGCCTGAGCAGGGAGCTGGAGTCAGGAGGGAGCCAGCTATGAAACCCAGGCGCTCCCGTTTGGGATATGGGTGTCTCAACGGATTTTTAAAAAACATTTATTTTATTTATTTGAAAGAGTTACAGAGAGAGGTAGAGACAGAGAGAGAGGTCTTCCAACCACTGGTCCACTCCCCAGATGGCTTTAACAGCCGGAGCTGCGCTGATCCAAAGCCAGGAGTCAGGAGCCTCCTCCAGGTCTCTTATGTGGGTGCAGGGGCCCAAGGACTTGGGCCATCCTCTGCTGCTTTCCCAGGCCGTGGTAGAGAGCTGGATCAGAAGAGGAGCAGCTGGGACTCGAACCGGCAGCCATATGGGATGCGGGCACTTCAGGCTTGGGCTTTAATCCGCTGTGCCACAGCTCTGGCCCTTAATGGATGTTTTAACTGCTAGGCCAGAGACCAATCTGGTTTTTCCTAATACTAAGTAGACTTGGCAGTTCTGGGAATGATGAGACTTAATCATTATGCATTATACTTTTCTAAATTGCTGGATTTAGTTTGTTAATATTTTATTTAGGATTTTGGAATCTATATTATGAATAAAACAGACTTGTAATTTTCCTTTCTTGAGTTGTTTTTGTTGGATTTTGGTATAAAAGCATTATTCTAACATCACAGATGAAGTTGGGGATAGTTTATTTTTTAAAGATTTATTTATTAACTTACTTGAAAGGAACAGTTACAGAGAGGCAGAGGCAGAGAGAGAGAGAGAGGTCTTCCACCTGCTGGTTTACTCCCCAAATGGCCACAATGGCCGGAGCTGAGCTGATATGAAGCCAGGAGCCAGGACCTTCTTCCAGGGGCCCAAAGGACTTGGGCCATCCTCCACTGCTTTCCCAGGTCATAGCAGAGCGCTAGATCAGAAGTGGAGCAGCCGGGACTCGAACCAGCACCCATTTGGGATGCTGGCACCTCAGGTGGGAGCTTTAACCCTCGGCACCATAGCGCTGGCCCCTATTCTCTTTCTGTTCTTTGGAGGACTGCGTGTTAAATGGTTGTTTGGCTTTCCTGAAATATTTAATATTCACTGGTGACACGATCGGGCCTCAAGGTCTCCCTGCCTTTCTTGAGAGATGACTGTAGATTCACGAGCATTCGTAAGATACAGAAATGCCCTGGGTGCCCACTGCCCAGCTTCCCCGAAAAGCAGCATGGCACAGAGCCGCGGTGCACAGCCTGGCCGGGGCTGACGGCGCACGGAGCGTCCCCTTGGCAAGGGTGCGTGTGCTTTTACAGCCGCTGCTGGTGCCCCACACCTCCTCTGCCTGTCTGACCCCGGGGGACGGGGGACGGGGGACGGGGGATCTGCTGTTTCTGGAAAGGCCAGGGCCTGGGGCGTGGCCTGGGGTGCACCCTGTCGGCCCTGGCCTTTCTCAGCGTCATTCCCTGGGGAATCGGTCACGGTGGGTTTGTGCGTCGGGAGCTCCGCCCCCAGGGGCAAGCGGGACTCTGTGGGGCGGATCTGCCGCGGGGGAGCGCCCGGCTGCTCTGCAGTTGCCAGTGTTGTGAAGAGGCTGCTGGGACACGTGGAATCCGGTTTGGGAATGAGGGCGCCGTCTTCATTTCCTGCAGACCGCTGTCTGCGAGTGTGATTAGTGAGTCCCCTGACAGGTGAAAGGCGAGTTTTTAAAAGACTGCCATACTGTTTTCCAGAAACACTGCCGGTGGGAAGGGCCGCGTGACCAGCGTTTCTGCACCCTCAGCAGCGTTTGGTGCTGTCGCCGCTTGTCATTTTACCAGGGTGGCGTTTAGCAGCTCCGCTAGGGATGTGGTGACAGCCCTGGGCCTGGAGTTTGATGGCTGTGGGCGGCTCCGGCGGGGCCTGTGGCGGGTCTGCCCTGTGCGCCTGGCAGAGTGCAGAGTGGAGGCAAGATGCGCAGGAGAGCAGGGTTGCCTGTGCAGCAAACTCCAGAACCACGGAGTGCATGGCCAGCCAGCCCCAGACACACGGAGGCCCAGAGAAGTGGCTCCCAGCAAGAAAAAGCACCGGCAGTGAAAAAGCCTGGACAAGGCCGGGTCTTCCCTCTGCACCCTCCCGAGGGCAAGGGGCCTGTGTGGGTGGGGCCCGATGGAATCTTCAGAGGGGAAGAGTTTGAGGTGGGGGTTGGGCACCACCCATTTCTGTGCCCTTATTAGGAAATATTGCAAGTATCAATGGCGTCAGGTACGTGACGGGGCATGAGTGCCCACCATGGTAATTTTGCTGTGACATTCTACTCATCTAAAGGTCATTGTGGGGACACATCCTGCAGCCAAGTTGCATATTTCTGGCTCCTGCTAGTTCCATGTTTGTAACATGGTGCATCTTGTGGCTTCCCCTAAAGCGAGAGGGGGCGGGGCCTGCTGGTACGTGAGAGGTGGGCCTGCACAGTGCACAGAAAGGACTTGGCAGGTAGTCAGGGCCAGGCTGTCATATGGGCCGGCCACAGGTGCCCCTTGGCGGGTTGGCTCTGGCTGTCAAGCCGCCAGGTGTCTCTGGCTGTCAATCATTGGCTGGTGCGCTGTCCTGCGGGTCGGCCTGGAGCTGTCCAGCAGCTGTTCGGCTGGGGCTGTCAGGCCTCAGCTTCTCTCGCCAGCTGCCTGCAATTCCAGAACATGACTACTTAACACCTGTGTGTCTTCTTCGCTGCCATGTCTCTTTCCAAATCCTTGTATGTTGCCCATTTTCTAAGTGGACTGATTGTTATTATACTGTTTAAAATATATGTATTTATTTGAAAGAAAGATGGGGAGAGAGAGAGAGAAATAAAGAGAGTAAGTATATAAGTCAAAAGCCAGGAACTCAACTTGACTCTCCCACATGAGTAGCAGGGACCCAACTCCTCGAGCCATTTGCTGCCTCCCGGGGTGTGTGTGAGCGGGAAGCTGGACATGAGTGGAACCAGGCACTCCAGTGTGGGATGTGGGCGGCTAGACCTCTGAAGCAAGTGCTGGCCGGTTATCTGGCTCCTGAGTTTTGTGAGTTCTTTGTGAACTTCACCCACGCGTGCTTGCTTGGCTACATGCTTTGCAGACACTGGTCCCTAGTCTGCGTTCCCCCACGTTCCTCTGTTGAGGACCATCCCCGTGTGGATGGTGTGTGGAGGCGGGGCCTGTGGAGGTGGTGGGGTCGCAGGGGTGAGGGGACAGTGAGAGGGTGGCGTCTGTGCTCCGGGGCTGGGCTCCTAGCAGATGCTGACCCTGCTGGCGCCCTGACCTTGACCTTGCCCGCCTCTGGAATTGTGAGCAGCATGTTTCTGTTGTTCGGAAGCCACTGGTCTGTGGCATTGTGGTCCAGAGACCTGCGCAGGGCCAGTCGGGTGCGAATGGCAGAGTCGCTGTTGCTGGGGAAAGGCTGTTTGTAGAGATCTGCGGTTCTGTCAGTAGACCGGGAGTCGGGCACGTGCCTCTGTGTGGTGCACGCAGCGTCAGCCTGGCAGTCAGTCTCGCACGCTGGAGACTGACTTCCGAGGGCGGCTTCTGCCCGTGGCCTGCAGCTCTTCCCTGGGTCATGAGCCTGCTGGCCCGGCCTTGCCGAGCCGCCGCGATGGATCGCACGCGCCCACCCCACGGCAGCAGCTCCCCTGCTCCCTCTCTCGGGAGGGCCCTGACAGGCAGCCGTGCTCAGTGAGGCGGGGCTGCTTCGCTCCTCCCGCCCTCCCTTGCCTGGTGGCTCGTGGTGGTGCCCACCCCGGGAGGTCGGTAAGTGAGCACTCACCGTGCTGTCCCAGGGAGGACGAGAGCCCTGGGAGTGCAGAGGGGTTTGAGTTGGGCCTGCCAGGGAGCCGAGGCCGGAATCCAGGGGAGAGAGCCCTCAGGGCCTGGCGGGCCCAGCAGCTCCTGGGAGCAGGCAGAGCAGGCGCTCTTGCCTACCTCACGCCCCCCTTTCCACGGCATACAGACTGCCAGCAGCAGAGGTCACGTTTCTCAAGTTTTATTGTAAAATCCTCAGAAAAAGAGCATTTATAATGACGACACTCATGGTGGTGTGTGAGTCTCCCCGTCCAGTGGAACCACAGAGACATCGTGTGTGCAATACTGTGTCATACGTCAGCGCAACACAAGCTGGTTTCAAACGCCACGGACTGTTACTGTGTTGGTACAAATTTCTACTAAAGTTGATGTATTAAAAATAATTTATATATATTGTATAAATAAGGAAAAATTCACATGTATAATAATTACAGGAGGCCTTTGAGAAATACTGGTGATTAGAGAAAATATATTTTGGGAGTCTACACAACAGCTCAAAATAACGTAATCTGCCTTGACGGAAGAGATCCGGAAGTGGTGTGGGGCGGGGAGGGGAGAACCGCCCAGGACAGGTGGTGCGTGCAGCTTCCCACGCCAGGGGCCGCGTGGCTGTGCCATCTCGTGGAACAGGAGCCCTCGGCCGATGCTCCGAGCCCAGCTCTGTTCTCAGAGCCTCTCGTGGCTGTCAGAAAAGCGTGGGGAGCCGTGGGGCTGGGTGGGCAGGCGGGTGCCACTGCATGGGCCCCACCTGCATGGGTGGGGGCCAGCAGACCTGTGGCCCTCGCATCTGTGAAGCGGCCGGAGCAGCCAGGCACCAGCCATGCTCCTGCCATCGGCAGGTGTCGCGCTGGGCGGTGGGCGAAGCCTTAGCCTTGGGGCCCTTGTGTCTTGCAGGCGGTCAGAACTGGCTGCCCATCCTCAGAGACCACGCTCTGCTCCTGGGGAGCGTGTGCCAGGGGCTGCCGCGGCTTCTCCTGCCCCGGAGCTGTGGGGCCCCACGTGTCGCCGGGCTTGGTGTCGCGGCGAGTCAACAGTTATTGCTTTGTGGAGTGCAGGCGGAGCCCTCTGGGGTGCAGCCGCGCTCTTGGGGCCCCATGGGAAAGGGATGGTCCTGTGTCAGTTATGATGAGCTGCAAAGGAGGGTGTGTGAGTTGCAGATTTGTAAAAAAATAAAACAAACAAACACCAACCACAAAAGCACCTGCTGAACACTCCAGTGCTGGCTAAAGGAGCCCCACAGTGAATTCTGGAGGGGAATCCCCACTTGCCCCATTTTTGGTCATTTCAGATCTGGGGTTTGGCTAATTTGGCTTGCCCATGCGCTTCCCAGTGCTCCAAAGAGGGTTGTGGATGCGTAACATGCTTGCTCGTCTCTCACTCCCTACTGGGAGGCGGACGGCCAAGCCCGCGGGCCCCGACAAGGTGCTGGGATCCTCAAGTGACCTGACGGGCGGTCCAGTGTAGCCGACAAGAGCAGGAGGTGGGCTGCCTGGGGCCTCGTGGTCACACCGTGAGGGCAGGCACTGTAAGTTTCTCTCCTGGAAGCCTTGAAGCATCTCTGTTTTGTCATCTCTGATTGTGGACAGGAACCAAGGCAGCGAGTGGCTTTCTAGAACAGAACTGCTCAGCCTGGGCGCCGGTCTGGGAGCCAAGAGCGGCATCTGGCCTGTGGGGGGCTCCTCACCGTACCGCAAGCTGGGACGCTGGATGGGCGGACGCCCCGAGGGCTGGTGTCGCAGTAAGGCCACTTGCTCCTAGGATGGTGGGAGCCATTGTTGTGTGGCTCATGGGAAGGCAACAGGAAAGGGAGAGAGACGAGGGCGGGGGAGGTTGAGGGGCTGGGGCTCAGAGACAAGGCATGGCTCAGATCAGTGGTCTGTTCCACTGGCCGGGAGCCCACGTCCCTGACAGCGCTGAGTAAGCGCTCTCTGGTCTCGGTCCCGACTCCAAGGGCTGTGAGCTAGGGCTTGGTGTGCGTGGTTCTGGGCAGCAAGGGGCCGTGGCCCAGTGGGTCCTGACTGCACTTGGCGTCCGTTTGCAGGTTCCTGGGCAGTGGAAGCTCGCAGGGGACCTCTGGGTCGGGGGCAGCGCGTGGGGGTGCTGGATGCAGGGAGAATGTGAGGTAGATTGGCGGATGCCTAGGAGGGAGGCAGGAGCAATGCTGGCTCTCCTGGAGGCTGGCTTCTCAGGAGGAGGTCACAGATGGGGTGGGGGCGGAGAGCGGTGCACGGTGGGGACGGCGTGTGGAATGAAGCACACTGTGAAGAAGCGAGGAGTGCGCTGTGTATGCCCCCTGTAGAAAAATAGATCCAGAACGGACCAGATTCACATCTCAGTTCTGAAATCTCCTTTAGTTCACAGGCTATTGGTCGACAGAAACAGGAAGACGGGGCATTCACAGCCGGCTCCTGGCTGCTTTGTTCGATGGAGACCCAGCAGCTGGGATGCTCCTTTGGGGGTGATAAGCATCTTCCGGGTGCCCCTTGGAGGTAGGGGCCCTTTTCTGCCCAGATGAGCAGGGAGTGGGGAGGTGCCTGGGAGCGGGTGGGACTTGCAGGATCGGGTTTCCCATCTCTGGCCATGCTGTCCCCAGCTCGGGGCACCTGAAAGGTGGTGTCTATAGCTGGCTCCAGCCAAGGCTTCCCCAGGCTCTGGCAAGCTCTATTTGGTGCTTTGGGGAGAGCAGCTGGAGACGAGAACAGCTTGGAGGTCCAAGCAATGGGCCTGGGCCAGTCCCAGTCCCAGGCAGGGCCGGCAGGGGCCATGAGGCTGAGGCCGCCACTGTGACTCCTACGGCCACACAGGGGACGGCTGAGCCTCAGGCCTGCTGCGCCGGAAGTTCATGTGGCTGCGAGGCCAACAGGCCCTTCCTCCTGGCCATCGGGGGTGGCCGGGTGGGCTCTCGCCCCAGAACCTTTGTGCCAGGTCCTGCATGCTTGAGCTGGGGTAGGGTCTCCGTTTCAAAGCCTTCACATTGCCACAGGTGTGGGCTGTGTATCTTGAACTCCCGTGCAGTTAATTTCAAGGTTTCTGAGGGAGTTTCCGCCGTAAGCAGCTCTTTGGTGGTCGCGCTAGCACCTGCTTGCTGGCTCCATCTGTAGGGAGGGCGGGTTCCCAGCAGCGGCTGCAGGGGGAGAGGGGCAGGCCAGGCTGGCCCCAACCCGAAGAAGTGTCCTACTTTCCTGTGCAGGGCCTTTGATCCTCTTGGTCCCTGTGGCTTTGCCTCCTGGGGCCGCGCGCCCTCCTGGAGGTGCAGACGCCTTGTCTGCCAGAGCTGACCCCGTTTTGCCAGGAGGGGGAGGTTCATGAGCACTGGAGAATTGCAGGGACACAGTGGGAGTTGGGGTGTCCACGTACCCAGGTACTGAGGCAGGAAAAAGGGGGGAGATGCGTCTTCATCCATCCCAGCCCCGGACGCTGAGTGTTCGGGTTTGCGGTGAGTTCCCTCACCTTCTGTTCTGCGTATCTTACCTTTAAGGAAACCCGAGCACCCACGGTCCTGTCCAGGCACATGCGGCAGGGCTGCAGGGGCTGTGGCCTTCGTGGATCCAGACACCAGAGACTCACGGGGATGGCTGAGGTTGGGAAGTTGGGGGCCCGCGGGTGGAAAGGACAGGGGCTGTGTGTCCAGGCGAGGCAGCCCAGCTTCTTGTCCCCGACACGGTGATTGCGTAGCAGCAGGCGAGGTGGCCAGAGGAGCTAAGGTTTCTGTGATGGGGCTGCCTCTCTCCGCCCCGTGTGGCTTGTACAGTGAGCAGGTGAGCTGGGAAGCATACCCTGGACGTGGGCGAGAGAGGGCCAGCGGGTGTTCTGAGCCCCATGGGGCCAGGTCGAGTCTGTGGGACTGGGTGGGCTGCATTGCACTGATGCCCACCTGGGAGCCCCCCACGGGCTGCAGTGTCTGGTGCTGAGTGGGGTCAGTATGTACGGAAGCGTGCTCTCTGCAGTGTGGACAGGGCCTGCGGCTGGGCAGCCAGCCAGTGGACAAAAGCACAGCTCTGGAACCTGCCTGGACGCCACTCGGGGCGTCCCTGGGGTTTCGGCACCGAGCCTGGCGGCCACTTGCCCCCAGTCACACGAGCCTGGTCCACCTTGAGTCTGGTGCTGGGCCTGGCTAGGAAACGCCTCTCCCGCACGGTGGAAGCAGGCACGCGGGCCTCGGCCTCCTGGGCGCCCACCCTGCACCTGGACAAACGGGGTGGCGGCCGTGTGGGGCCCTTCTTCTTGGGGGCAACTGTCCTCTGTGGCTGTGGACGGTGACGGGGGCCTCGGAGAGCATCTTCCTGCTTAGTAGCATTCACAATTATAAAAAAATCATCTTGTCAAAAATTTCCAAAATAAAGCGTGTGATTTCCCCGTCCCCCGAGATGCAGGAAGTCCTGTGGGCTCTCCCCGGGGCTGGCGACGAGCCGCAGGGACGGAGAAGCAAGCAGCAGAGGCCCCGGCTGGGGCGCCGTCCGCCGGGGCAGGGGGCGGTGAAGGACAATGGCAACGTGAAGGCAGCACTGGAGGGCGGCGGGGCCTGCGGGCCCCACGCGTGTCCACGTGTCCAGGCGAGGGGGCGGCCGGCTGGCGCCCAGGTGACTCCTTAGGCGGCAGCACGTGTTCCGTCGGAGCTCAGGGCGTGCATCGGACTTGCGAACGAAAAACCCCATCTCGGCAGCAGCGCGCACCTTATACTAGGAAACTTGCAAGGAGGCCAGCGTAGAACCACAAAGCGAATACGGAATTTGGCTTTTGTCTGTGAAAATGTACAGCGGACCAGCGTGGGGCCGCGGTGTCAGGGCCGGGCGGTGCGGGGCGCTCCCTCACACCTCGCCCACCCACACCACCGTGCTCCCGCCCCTCACGCCCGACACCTCGCACCGCAGCGAGCGCTGCCTCCCGTTGACCAGGAACAGCGACTCCCGCGCCGGCGTGAGCAGGTACTGGCCGAACAGCCCGCTGTCCCGCACCACTCGGCCGGGCCCTGCGGGCGGCTCCCTCAGGTTCTTGAGCAGGGCCCGCCTGCCCGTGGCCAGCTGCAGGAACAGCAGGTGCGGCCGCGTGGCCAGCGTGGCGTAGACGTCGTACTGGCCGCCGTGCGTGGCGGAGCGCTGGAAGGCCACGTCGGCCACGCCCGGGCCCACGGGCAGCTCGTGCAGTGTCTGGATCTCCCCGCGCACCGTGACCTCCTGCACGTGCAGCCGGGCGCTGTCGGCCGCGGCGCTGACCACGAAGCGCCCGTCGGGGGACACGTGCGGGGTGCCTGCGACAGCGCCGTTGGGGCCGATTACGGAGTCTGTGACGCTGTCGATGAGCAGCTGGGCGGCCGCGGGGCCGTCCTGGCCGCACTGGACGAAGAAGTAGCCGCCCAGGTGGGTGTGCGCCATGGCGCGGGGCGCACAGCCGTGGCGCCGCAGGCTGATGGTGCCCAGGAGCGCCAGCGTCTCCAGGTCCACCTTGTGCACGGCGGGCTCAGACCTGTTGAAGACGAAGCCGAACCTGGGAGGGGAAGACGGAAGGTCAGGGGGCGGGGCCTCCTGTGGGGCGGGGTCGCCTCTCAGGGCCCCCCGGGGAGATCCAGCGCTCTGCGGGGCGTGCCTTTGCAGCCTCCGGGCGGGCCGAGTGTTGACAACTGGCCAGGGACAGGGGAGGCTTTGAATCCACCTCCCCTGCCTGTGTCTGGGCAGGTGAGCGCGGAGGGCGAGGCCTGGCGGTGCCCTTGGCCCTGGGGAGAGCAGGCTGTCGGGAGGAACCTGGGGCAGCAGGGGCTGGGACAGCGTTCGCCTTTGGAGGCAGATGGGCTGGTGCCGCCCACTGCCCCGCGTGCAGGACTGGGTAATTCCTGCCCGGGCAGGAAGCGTGCAGGGGGCTGGGTGGGCACCAGCTGTGGCAGTGGGCTGTGGCAACCTGCTGGGGAGGGGGATCCAGGCTCCAGGGGCAGGACTTCTGGGTCTTGAGGGCCTGGGTCTGAATCCCTGGGGTCAAGGGAAATCTCTCCCGCTAATTTTCTTCTGCGAAACCGCCCATCAGAGTGGGGAAGATGCTGGCTCCCCGCCAGTGTGTGTTTTCAACTCGGTACAGAGCCCGGAGCACGGGCAGAGTGGGAAATCCCTGCCCCTAGAAGTGTCTTAGACAGGAAAGCCGCACCCGAGCCCGGGCGGCCTCCGCGGCTTTGTGGGGCTGCCCCGTGGGGCGCATGCTCAGATGCTCTCTCCCTGCAGGGAGGGAGTCTTCCCTGGGAGGGGCCTGTGGAAGTCTTTGAGCCACAGCTGCATCAGGGGCTCCTGTGTGCAAGCCTTGGATGGCTGGAGTGGATGCTGCCAGTTCCTGGCTGAGTGACCCTGGCCCCTGACTTGATTTCTTTCAGCCTCTACGTAAAATGGGTCAACAATACTTATGATAGATTTTTTTTTAATGATGTATTTGAGAGGCAGAGAAACAAAGAGTAAGCTCCCATCCACTGCAACAGCTGGGCTGGACCAGCCCAAAGCCAGAGGCCAGGAACTTGATTTGGGTCTTCCCTGTGGGTGAGGGGCCCAACCACACGAGCCGTTACCTGACGCCTCCCAGGGTGTGCATTAGCAGGAAGCTGTGGTCAGGGGCAGAACTGCTACAGGACGGGGGTGTCTGCAGTGACCACTCCTAGGCTCCACGCCTGCCCCCCTGCCAGAGTGCGGCGCTCGGCCACTGGTGCTTCCTGCTCTGCCCGCTGCTCCCCACGCCGGCCTCCCTGGGAGCCCTCCTGACCTGGGGCAGCCCCTGGGCCTCCGCCGTGAGTATGGGCTGCCCTGGTGCTGCTCTCCCACAGCTGGGCCCCTTCTCTGCTCCTTGCTGGTGGGCTCTGAATTCAGCCCAGAAGACGCTGAGACAGGTCCCACTCCGGGCTGAGCTGCCCCCAGGCGGCCTGGGCTGCAGCCTCGAGCCCGCAGAGCATGCTGGGCCCGGCTCACCTGATGTGGTTGATGATGAGGTTGGTGGGGGGGATGAAGAAGTCCTCCACTCCTGCGAAGGGGGTGCGGATGAGGTGCTGGCCCTGGCCGGCGCTGGCTTCTGTGATCACCTGCAACAGAGGGGGGAGTCGGCGTGAGCACCCACGCAGTGGGGCGGGAAACCCAGGACCCGGCCTGTGCAGCTGCAGGCCCCCGGCAGAGGGGCTGCTCGAGAGAAAAGTGTGGACAGACCTGTCTTGGGGAAGGCGTGGCAGCTAAGCGGCAGTGGCGTGGGAGTGTCACAGGCGCCCATCTGTGTGCTCGCGCCTGCCCGCCCATGTCAGCACCTGGACGCTGGAGCCTCTGTGAGGTCCTCAGCACGGACTCCTGACCCTGTGGGCTCCGTACCGCTCCCTCTGCAGCAGGGGTGCCACCGTCTCAGTATCTGGGCCGCCCTGGGGCACCGGGACGGCGCTCGTGGCCATGGTGGGGCTGTTGGCTGAGACATCTTTCACGGCAGGTGCGCGGGCCTGGCGGTGGACATCTCGGTCAGATGCCGCTCCCCGCCGTGTTCTGGAAGCTGTGGCTACAGAACGTCACCAGGGAAACCAGGAGTCCTCCGGGGCCACTGCGAGGTGCTGGGGCTGCCTCTCGTAGCCTCGCCCATAGCACGTGGGGGAGAGATAGTGCCTTCACCCAGGGGCTTGCTGGGGGAAGTACTGCAGTAGGCCTGGGCGTCCTACAACTGGGGTTTGACACAGCATGGCCCCTGCTGGGGGCTGGGCAGGTGAGGAGGGCCATTCCCCGGGCTGTGTCCCTCTCGTGTCCATGTGGGAAGAAAGGCAGAGTCGGGGGGATGTGTGAGGTTAGGATGAGAGTGGGGCTTGGTGGCGCCGTGGGATGCCCCCATCGTCACAGGAGGCCGCCCCCGCCTGTGGTTGTCAGTCCTCTAGTCCAGGCCGCTTCCAGCACATGAGACCTGCAACTGGGGGAGTTTGGGCTCCAGGGCCCCGGGGTCAGCCCCAGACCTGGCAGGATGGGAGCCCGAGGCTGAGCCTGTGGCGTGAGGGCAGTTTCTCGGGGGGCAGGGAGCTTCCATGCTCGCCCATTGGCAATGGGCCTGCCTCTCCCTGCGGGGCGGGGGTTGTTCTGGGCCTTTCTGGTTGCTGGAGTGACGCCGGCTGCGGCGGTCTCCGGCAGTCCTGACCTCGCAGCACGCTGTTTTCCTGTGGAGGCTTGAAGTGGCCAAGTCCATAGGAAATAACCCCTCGAGCTGAGCTGGGCATGCAGACGTGTCGGGGGAGCTGTGGGGGGAACCGGCCGCCAGCTGCAAGCAGCCTCGCAATCATGGCGGGCGCCAGGCCTGTCACTGCCGCTTCTAGAGTGATGGGAAATCACAGGCTGCCGCAGTCGCTGTCACTCCGCTCCACCACGCTGCCGCCCTGTGTTCAGGGGTTGCTTCAGAATCCAGCGACGTGGGCACAGCGGTCTCCTCGCTCCAAGCCGGGAGTTTGTTCTTGCTGTTTTCTTGGGTCCCCGCAGTACCCCCAAGATGACTGTCGCGTCCCACCGTGACTGGGCGCGGGAGACACATGCATGAGGCTACTTAGCAAAGTTCACGGAAGGATGCAACTGAGACTCTTCAGGTGCAAAGCATTTTCACATCCATGCATTGTGTTTCCATCGCACGGCTTTCCTGTGAACTTCTATACGGCATATTCATGCTGTGAGCTGGCAGGAGATGTCCGCTGAGTGCCAGGTGGGGACAGGAGCCTAGACGGCCCCCTCAGGTGGGTGCAGGAAGCCGGCTCAGGGGCACTGGAGAGGCAGGGGCAGAACGCATAGGCAGCCAGGAGCCGGGCCTGGCTGCGAGTGGGCAGAGCACGGAATTGGGGCAGGTGGCAAGCGTTTAAGAACTGGCGGCTGGGAGGGCCGTGGCGCAGGGGCCTCCTCCATGCCCCTCGCTGTGGTTCCCCTCCAGCTGGGCATTTAGAAATGCCAGGAGGGGCTGGTTTTGAGCGCGTTGCAGGTCCTCACGGTGCACTACACGGGATGGTATAGCTGCATCCTGGGAGAAGTTGCCTAGATGAAGTCTGAGACGCCAAGCGGCGGGATCACGGCACGCCGGGCTCTCGGCTCACGGGCCGCGGCCACGGGTGCAGCCGCCCGTGTCCTAAGCACGGGCTGCCCTCCTGCACCCACGGCGGCGAAGGTACGTTCCTTCCCCCGTGTTCGTGTTTGGCGTGTGATAACACGGTTTCCTACGGGTTCATTAAGCTGCGGCCCCTGCCCTGGGCCTAGGGCCGGGGTTTCCTAGTGGACTTTGGGAAACAGCCTTCCTTCTACCTAAGGTTCTTCCTTCGATGCCTTCTTGTAGGCTTACGAATGCTAGCTGCGTCTACGGCACTGCCTTGTCAGCATTACTGAGACGGTCTGCACTTCATCCTGTGTTGTTTGTAGGTGTCGGGAATGCCTGACTTCCTGTGGGTGAACCCGCAGTGCATTCTGGGAACTTACTCCCTGCTTGGGCGTTTAACTGCACGGCTGGACTCAGGACAACGGTGCCTTGGTTGTGGATGGCTCATGGGTATGACGGTGATCCGTAAGACGGACGGAGCGCAGTGTCCTGGAGCCCAGCGACATCCCGCGCTCCTGCTGTCCACGTGCAGTGCCGTCCTCACCTGTGTGTGGTGACGCCAGGGCAGACCCCCCACCCCCGACGTGCAGGACAGCGCCTCTGGCTGTGGACAGGGCCCAGCTCTCGAGCATCGATGGCTGGCTGCTGGTTTATGTGCCGGCTCCTTCTCCGGAACAGGACAGCAGACTCCAGTGGCCCTGTGGTGACCTGGAGGCCACTCGGGGTGAGCCCCCCGTCCCCCCCAGGAGGCTCCTGAGCTGGCTTAGACTGCGGTTTGCTTTTTCACTGGGTTTTATCCGTAGGGTTCCAGCACACTCGAGAGCCGCACCTCCCCTCCGTGTGGTCTCCGCAGTTCTTAGCACACCCTGATTGGGTATGCTGAAGACCGGATGAGACGCACAGGTGCCTTTGTCTTCAAAGACAATCTCCCATGGTGATTTGCGTTGCTTGTGCGTTTCCGCCTTTGTGTTGTGAGCAGTCGTGGATTTCCTGGAGGGAGTGTGGTTGTCGGCCCCTCCCTGCCTGCAGCATGGCTCCCTTTTCATTCTCTGCTCTTGACCGAGGGTGGGAGCAGCTGACCTCATTTTCTGGTTTTGTTTTCGATTAGTTTGTCTTAACTCCTTCTGGACATCTCGTTCTTTTTCTCATTTCTGAACGCAAATGTTCTGTGTACAGCTTTCTCTGTGTCCCACTGATTTTGAGGTGAAATAGTCTAAAAACACTATAAAAATTTATTTGAAAGTCAGAGTTACACAGAGAGAGGGGAGGGAGGGAGAGAGAGAGAAGGAGGGGGCTTCCATCTGATGGTTCGCTCCCCCAATGGCCCCAACGGCCGGAGCTGGGCTGATTTGAAGCCAGGAGCTTCTTCCAAGTCTCCCATAGGGGTGCCAGGTGCAGAAGCCCAAGGACTTGGGCCATCTTCCACTGCTTTCCCAGGCCATAGCAGAGAGCTGGATCAGAAGTGGAGCAGCCAGGACTTGATCTGGTGCCCCTATGGGATGCCGGTGCTTCAGCCCAGGGCTTTACCCGCTACGCCACAGTGAGCACTGGCCCCTATAGTTTCCCTTTTGATCCACGAGAATTATTAAGTCACAATTATTTATTGACATAGCCCATGGCATGTAAATTTACATGAAAATACTTCATGAATGATTTTCTATATATTTATCAAACTAAGCTTGTTTAGTTTTGCCATGTCATGATTTTATCTCCTTGATGTGTATAATTTGAGTATTTTCTTGATCAAGTTTTTTTTAACCTAGTTTTTTGATATTTCATCATTACAGATTTATGTATGGTGCCTGTTTACTGCCTTTTTTTTTTTTAGAGACCACTTAATTATTTGAAAGAGTTAGAGCAGAGACAGATTGAGAGAGATCTTCTACCTGCTGGTTTTCTCTCATGATGGTCTCAACAGCCACAGCTGGGCCAGGCCCAAGCACTTAGGATGTCTTCTGCTTTTCCCAGGCCACTAGGAGGGAGCTGGGCAGGAAGCTGAGCAGCCAGGACACGAACCAGCGTCTCCAAGTGATCCCGGCATTGTAGGCTGTGCCACAACACAGGCCCCCTGCTTTTAACCTTAAATCCACCTTGTCTGATATTTGTTAGTAATCATGTATCGGTGCCAACGCTGTGGCGCAGTGGGTTGAAGCCCTGGCCTGCAGTGCTGGCATTCCATATGGGCGCCGGTTCTAGTCCCGGCTGCTCCACTTCCAATCCAGCTCCCTGCTATGGCTTGGGAAAGCAGTGGAAGATGGCCCAAGTCCTTGGGCCCCTGCACCCGCGTGGGAGACCAGGAAGAAGCTCCTGGCTTCAGATTGGCGTAGCTCGGCCATCGGGGGAGTGACCCAGCAGTGGAGGGATGGAAGACCTCTCTCGGTAACTCTGTTATAAAAATCAATTTGATAATCTGATTTTAAAGAAAAATTTTTTTTTCCTGAAGTATAGAAAGACAGGGAGACATCCCCCCTGCAGTTTGCCTCCCTAAGTGTTTATTGTGGCCGAGACCAGACTGGGCTGAAGCCAGGAGCCGGCGGTGCCCGTGGGCGGCCATCACTGCTGCCTCTCAGGGTCCGCCTGAGCGGAAGGCGAGGGTGACGAGGTCCTCCTGTGTGGGACCCGGGCGTCCAAACGCTGCCCTCCCTGTCTCCGGTCTTAATCAGACAATCCAGTTTGTTCCACTGGAGTCAGGAGTGGGCTTCGCATAGTTTCCCACCTTCCCCCTCTTCTCCTCCCTCCTCTCCCTGCAGGGCTCGTCCCCTTGAAGGCTGGGGTCAGGCTTCGGCTGCTGCCCTCTCCCCATGCAGACGTCCTCTGTCACACCCATGCTCCTCCAGGCGCCCTCTCCCCGCCGGTTTTACTTCTGATTTTAGATGTTTCTCTCTTTCTCCCGCTGCTGGCTGATGGGGTTCACCCGGTGTTGGTGCTGCACCTCTGCGGCACTCCCCGGGTTCCTGCAGGGGGGCCGCTGTCACGGTCCAGCCCTGCTGAGCACGGCGGGGATCCGGGTCCTGGGCTTCCAGCTGCTGCTGCAGGTGAGGCGTCGGTGCCGAGCTGACCGTTTCTGCTGCTGTTCCGTCTCCCCGAGCCTCTACGGCGACTTCTGGTTTATTCCTGGGATCTCGCCGGGGGGGGGGGGGTGGTGGTGGTGTCTCAGTTCATTACTGAAGGCCTGGTGGTTTCTCTGGCGATTCCCTTAGTGCTTCCTTAGGGTCTTCTGCTGGTCGTTCTGACCGACCCTCTTCCTGGTGGATTGGCATCACAGGGGGGTTGCAACTTGACCTTGCCCCTGAGTGATGGCCGGCAGTGTTCTTGCTCCGGGGCAGCAGTGGGAGGGCAGGGGGGAGCAGACCCGGTCTTCGGGGACACCCACCAGTCATGCGATGAGGGCAGGCTGGCTCCGCCTGCAGTTCTCATGGCCTGGGCTGTGAGGGCCCGAGCAGCTGACCCTGTCTCACGCGGGTCTAGAAGAGGCTCAGGCGCCGTCTCTGGGGGGAGGAGCTCCGGCACCCAGGTCACAGCACTGCCTCCCCGCTGAGCAGAGTGCAGCAGGCACACCCAGGCCAGGGCTGGGGTTGACCTCCCCCGCCTGGTGAGGGAGGAAGCCCACCGCCCAGGCTCTTCCCAAGAGGTGCTACAGCGCGGGGACAAATGCTCAGGCTCCACGGCCACACCGCGGGCGTGGGACCCTGGGCTGATGCCCTTCTGTGTCTTAGCACCCTGGGGCGCTAAGGCAATCAGTGTGCTTTGTTCATGGACAGCAGTGCTGGGCTGCTTCTCCTTGTGTGTCTTCACTGGCCGGCAGCATCTGCGCTTGCATTGAGAAGTTCCTCCAGCCTCCCCCAGCACAGACGCAGGAGCTGTCTCCCTGTCCCGTCTGGGCCCCGGGCCTTATTGCGGGCGCTCGGCAGAGGCCGGTATTCCGGGGCGGGTGGCACCTGCTGCTTGCTGTGATAGGAGAACCCTATCCCTCACGACCAGCTAGCCTCCATCCGCTGCTTGCCCGGGGGGGGGGTGGTGGTGGTGGTGGTGGTATCGCTGGCGGCCGTGTCCTACTGTGTTCTTGAGCCTCATGGACTTTCTTTGGGTGCCTGTCATTCACCACCCAGGCGGATGCGAGACCATAACCTCTTAGGGAGAGGGCCTTTTATGGGGGGCTGGATATCAGGCTCCGCGTGTTCCACATACCTGGAGGCTCGGCTGGGACTTGTGTGTGTCTCCCCGGCTCAGCACCCACACCTGGTCATGTGACTTGTCGTACACCAGCTTCGTCGGCAGAGGGTCCACACCTATGGACTTGAAAAACAGTAGTGACAAGTTGTCATCACTGTTGGGACGCTGATGGGATTGCATTTCATGGTGACCCACCCTGGGAGTCAACGCTGCTGCGTGGGAACCCAGGATCGCGGCCTGCTGTGTGGCTTTGTCCCCAGAAACACAAACGTGCTTGTCATGAATGTGATCCCTTTAAAGACTTCTTTGCTTGCATGTGTTAAAGGGCCCAGAGCAGCTGCGCAGAGGCCTGCACGTGAGGCTCGGAGTTGTCCGCTCAGCAGAGAGCGGGTTTTTGGCACCTTGTCCTCCTCTCACCTCCGCCACCCTCTGTCCGCCCCTATCGCACCTTTCAGTGCATCTCCCTGGCTGGTCCTCCTCTCGGCATCTCTGGGCCAGTGCCCGTGGGTAACTATTCTCTGGGCTTCTCCCCTTCATCCTGAATTCTGCCCTGGGACGGGTGAGCTATCCAGTGCCCTGGCTCCTACATAGCTCTAGCATGTACCCGTCTGTCAGTGACCTCACTGAGAAGACGCGCTGACCCTTGCCTGTGCCCACTCTTGCTCCCTGCTGCGAGGCTGCCCTTGCTTTCTTGCTCTAATGAAGGCTCCTGTGCCCCGAAGCCTCGAGCAGCGGCTGCCTCTGGTTTCCTCGAAGGCGCCCACGAAGGGAAGACGTCAGCCCCGACGCTGTCCTCCTCCGCCGAGAGCTGCCGGCCCAGCCCCGCACTTGCTTCCTCTGCAGCTTCTTCACCTGCACGCTCTCTCGAGCCCCGCCCGAGTCTGCCCTCTTCACAGCCCAGCTCCCTGCAGCTTGCATGCGGCCACTGTCTCTCCTCCTGGGTTCTGGATTCTCATTCCGAGAGGGTGTGGAGCAGCAGGCTCTGAGAACTTTACCAAAAACCTCTTAGACTCTCAACAGATTTTAACACGCTCTCACTGTGCTGAAGGAGAAAGCTACAGTCAGGCAGAGACGCAGGGGACACCCAGGGGAACACACCAGGACCTCAGTTAAAAGCCTCAGGATTAGGGCTGAATCGGAGGCACAGGGAACCTCACAGAAGCCCCACTTGGGCCCAGGTGAGACGAACGTGATTGGCTCCCTACTCTAGGCCGAGCAGGGGAAGGGTGCCCTCTCTGGTGGATCACAGCCATTACGTCTCTGTGTATAGACTGCTGGCCATTCAAGAATAGTAGGGATTTCAAGAGGCAGATGATAGGACCGAAACTAACATCAGAAAGACAATGGAAACAGATCCACCCGTGGTTCATAAAAAGAATTTACATATAGTAGAGGGAATGGAGTGTAAGTTTCAGAAGTGAAGTACCTGAAATAAACTCAATAAATAGGTTTTTGTTGAACCTCTATTAGACACAACAGAAGACAGGATTAACAGAGAGATAGAACACACGGAAGAGGATCAAGCTGGAAGATCTCACTTTTAAAGAGAAGAAAAGGTAGTGGATTGATTGAAGAAATGATGGCTGAAAAATTATCCTTGTGATTAAAGATGCCGATCCATGTCTTTCAGAGCCTCTGCAAACCCCAAACCAGAACGAACACAAAGAACACCATACCCAGGCGTGCTCCTGTTCAGCTGCTGAACACCAAACGGAAAATGTGAAAAGGTGACAGAAAAAAAATGGACGCGGTACTTTCACAAGAGCAACGGTGAGACTGGCAGTTGTCTGACCTACGAAGACGAAGCCATCTGTAATTACATCCCATGAGAAGACAGCCTTCAGAAATAAAAACACTGCATTACTAAAAAAAGTGTTAAGGGGGCCGGTGCTGTGGCTTAGTGGGTAAAGCCGCTGCCTGCAGTGCCAGCATCCCATATGGGTGCTGGTTCAAGACCTGGCTGCTCCACTTCCCATCCAGCTCTCTGCTATGACCTGGGAAAGCAATAGGCGATGGCCCAAGTCCTTGGGCCCCTGCACTCACGTGGGAGACCCAGAAGCAGCTCTGGCCATTGTGACCATCTGGAGAGTGAATCAGCAAATGAAACACCTCTCTCTGTCTCTCTCTGCCTCTCCTTCTCTCTCTGTGTAACTCTGACTTTCAAATAAAAGTGTTAAAAAATGTTCCCAGAATTCAGAAAAATGGAAAAGGTAAATATCAATTAGTATTGCCTTGTCATAGTAATATCTTAAGTGGTTAAATTATACAGAGAATCAAATTCACTACCACAGTAAAACCAAAGGCAAGAGGAAGGTGAAGAGTTGGAGTGGGCGCAGGTTCCGGCATGACTGAGAAGTGAGGTAGCAGTTTATAGGAGACTGCACTGATCCATGGATGCAAGCTGTGATCTCTGTCCTGTTTAAAACAATACAGAGAAGCGATCTTCCGTGAGGGAGTATGTATAAATTGGATAAATCCAAAAGAAAGCAGAAAGAAAAAGCAACATAAACAGGTAGGTCAAATAAAAATACTAAGGTGTCAGATACAACTCAAATCTAATTATATTACATATCAGCACATCAGAATTTCCAAGCAAAATATGAAGATTAATAAAGCAGGAAATAAATTTGAGTTGTATAAGTGTTTTGATAAAGCTACATGGAGTTAAAGGTCAGAGCAAGGAAGGGAAAATTATACCAGGAGAACACCTGGCAGAAGCCTCGGTAGAGGCGCACTTCCCAGGAATAAAGCAGTCTACGCAGAATGCGTTATTGCCTTAAAGGAGCAGGAGACAGAAGTTTGGAAACACAGATGACTTCTGAGTAACTGTGGAAGACTTCAACGCCTCTGAGCAGTGTTGCTAGGCAGACCCAAACCGTCACTCGGCGCGTGAGGCGATCTGACATCTCTGCGTGTGTGCAGAACCTGCCACCTCCCGTGTCAGGATCGCACGCCCCTTTAACATGCATGTGCACCACGCGCCAGACTGTCACAGGCGCAGTCTAAGGCAAGCATCAGTAAACTTCAAAGGATTCAACCTGTTCGGAGTATGTTCTCCGGCTGGAGTTGGTGAAAAGAAAAATCTGTCCTATTTGCTGGGACAACTTCACGCGATGGGCTCGCACCAGGAATGCTCGGCCTCGCCCTGCGCCTGGCCGCACTGCCAGTCCCCAGCCTCGTGTGGTTCCCACTGTCACCCGCGGATCCCTCCCGCGGGCTGCCAAGTCAGCCTCACGTTCAACTTGCCAGGTTCTGTGCTAATTCTCATTTCACTGAGCAAATAAAGCAAGCAGGACAGAGTCTCAGGTAATGATCACCTCTTTCCTCCCGATACAATGAAACAATGTGTCTGTCTAAGGCAGGCGGAGACCACGGCCTCCTGGCAGCGGAGAAGGGAATCCTGGGAATCAGCCCATCAGCATACACGCGCTGTCACGGCCCCTCCTCCTGACTGCCGGCTGTCACCTTTGCAGCCGGACTACCCCCCACCCCCACCCCCCCGTGGGCCACCTTCTCTCTCCCTCTGCTGCCCTTTAACTCCGATCCAGTCTAGCAGGCTCGGGTTCCCTGTCCTCATCCTGTTCCTGCCGGCTGCTCTGTGACTTGGGGGTACCACATCCCAAGGGCAGGTCTCGGGCTCCTTAACACACACGTGCCATGGCCCACTCAGCGTCCCTGCAAGCGCCACCTTCTCCGATTGCCTCCTGCCTGGCACCACGAGCTCCGACTCTGGCCTCTGGAGTGAGGGTCAACTACAGACCTGCAGAGCCCCTGTCGCCTTCCCAGTGGCTCCTCATCCTACCTGCAGCCCCTGAAGACAGACTTGGGGGCTGCGTCCCCGACCAGCCTCGCAGCTCTAGGGTCTGCACTGGTACAGAGCCGTGTGGGAGCAGTCAGCCAGCGCCTCTCCCTCTTCCCTGACCACCAGCTCAAGTGGGGCGTGGGGGCGGGGCCCGGGGGTACCTGCAGAACTTTCTGGGCGTGGACGTCCAGCACGAGGACTCTGCCCAGTGCTGGCTGTGCCGCGTAGATGTAGCGGTTCCGGACGTTCACTGCTGACGCCCACTGGCACGGTGCCGTGCCCTCTCCTGCCACTTGGGGGCAGATTTCTTCCTGTGGGGGACAGAGACTGCCGTGAATCTCCAGAACCCCTTCCTCCCACCTGTGGGTGGTCCCCAGCACTCACAGTCTGCTGGACCCCAGGCCTGGGTCTGCAGCTCAGACCTCCTCCAGCTCCGCCCCTGCTCTCTCACAGCCACCACACCCAGCTGTCCCCGACTCCTGGTCCCCAGCACCCTCGGGTTGGCCACGTCCAAAGCATGAGTGCCAACTGTGACTGCGGCTTCTCCACATGGAGTCGTCAGGAAGGGATCCTGGACCCCTCTCCTAAACCTCTACGTCCACGGCCTAGACGTTTGCAAACGGGCCCCACCCCTCTTCCCCAGCTAGTCCTGCTGTGGAACAGGAGAAGCTGAGGCTCAGAGGGTTAGCTCACTTTTCCAACGTCACTTATCCTCCTGCGTGAGGGAGGCGGGCTCTGATTCGGGGTCTGCCTGATCCTGGGGCTCACACCGTGGAGTTGTGCTGAGACACCTTCAGGCCCTGTTTCACTGTGTCCCATTTAGCCTCTTACCCAGGAAAACTGCATACTCGTTACC
Organism: Oryctolagus cuniculus; assembly: GCF_964237555.1. Taxonomy (NCBI): domain Eukaryota; kingdom Metazoa; phylum Chordata; class Mammalia; order Lagomorpha; family Leporidae; genus Oryctolagus; species Oryctolagus cuniculus. Next base: position 21,671,894 of record NC_091437.1, read on the forward strand.
ATCTGAGAGCTCTTTGCCAAGCTATTGGTTAGGTTATTGCAAATAGATGGTAGATTAGTGCCCAGGTGACAGTGCAATTATTTAACAGCAAGAAATTATCTGGGACCACTGTTTGTAACTGGTGTCAGGGCGCCTACATGGAAGGAAAACTCCTAAGAAGCAACACTTCTAATCATTCATTCATTCCCATGAAGGCGCCTAATCCACACAGGGAAGAAGAGCGACAGCCGGGGATGCACGGCAGCCTGCAACACGCCCGTGGTGGGATGCGCTGGGCCCTGCCCCTCACGGTCCCCGAGGACACGTGGTGTGCACCCCCAAGGGGGAGCCACGTGGAGGGTCAGATGACCTCTGGGGTTCAGTGCCACAGTCCCAAGCTCAGAGTATCCCGCGGGGCCAAGTGGGAAGAGAGGCCTGGGCCTGGAGGTAGGAATGCTGGGTCTCCCACTCTGCCTGCAATGGGACCTTCTGCCTTTGCGTGGGAACCCACCTCCACACCCTGGCCCGTCTGAGGGCTCAGCACACGTGAGTGGCTGCTGAGTGAAGGAGGGGAGGGTTAAGTTCTCAGCCTCCATCCCTCTCTTCGCTGTGAAAAATACGAGACCCCAAAGAGCAAGCGGAATTAAGCGATCCCGTGGCACACAGGGTTGAGGACTCCCTTTCAGGATCCTGTCTGTGTGTGATGTTGAGGCTGCCCAGGCCACAGAAACTTACCAAGTCCATGAAGATCTTCTCGGTGGGTTTGAGGTGCCGCTGGACCTCGCAGTCCACAGGGTGGACCACCACGATGCCGTCATCGGAGAAGACGTAGAACATGTTTCCCACGCTGAGGCCTGGAGGGAACACAGCGTGGTCACACCCCTCCCAGGGGCCTCGCTGTAGACAAGGTCACGTACAACACAGAACATGCACGGAACCAGCGACGTGGAAACCTGTGCTGCAGGGACCCAGTGCATCACCTGGCCTTGGCGGGGCCAGGTAGGGCAGCAGGAGGCCTGATGGCGTTCAAGGGCACGGGGAGCAGGTGCCTCAAAATTCATCAAGCATAGCTCCGCCCTGCAGTCCCAGGCACTCACACACAGCAGCCCCAAGGCCTCCAGGGCTGGTCTCTCCCTTAGTTCCCACAGTCCTTTGGTGCCGTTCTGAGAGGAACATCTGCACATCAGGTCACACGGACCAGACCGCGCCCCAACAGCCGAGGCTCTGACTTCTGACCACACGAGGCCACTCCTAGGAATAGGCCAGCTTGGCCCTGGCCTGTCGGCACCTCCCTCCAGCCACTTGTGCCCACTTCTGCCCCATCCATTTCTGTGGCTGCGGCTGTCTAGGGAAAGGGGGCCTTGTAGACCAAATGCAGCCTTCATCTAAATTGACTGGGGCCTGGCTCAGGCTACCTGCCTTTGTGCCAGAGCTGGGGTTGGACCCTGAGCCCTGCCTCTGGCCGCCACCTGCTGTCTCTCCATGAAGAGGGGACAGTGACACGAAGATGAATCAGGTCCAAGTTCTCCCTTCCTCTCCCTCTGTTTGTTTCTTTAAAGCTACAACATCAAGATGTCTATAAAACCCAAGAAGCTTGCTTAGGAGGGTACTTGAAAGAGTTCCAGGGAAGTGGAATTACAATAGGTTTATTCTGATGCCCCCAGTTTTGAGATCCATGCATAGTTTTTTTCACAATACATTTGTCTCACGACCTTTTGGAAAACCCTTCTTATGCACTGGATTTCCAAGTCTTTGCACCAAAACAAACTGACCTTTTAATTCCATTTCCTACGGATTTTCTCAAGCCCTTTCTTACAGTAGTAGAAAGCCTATGCATACCCAAATCTGCAGATTCTCAAGGCCCTAGAATGAGTGGCACAAGGCTTGCATGGCACACACATTTTCCTCTAACTAAATCATCTCTGGGTTGCTAATGACACCTAATGCAATGCACGAGTGTCAACAGTTGCTATGCTGTATTGGTTACGGCAAATGACAGGTGGTAAAGTGTCGCTCCCCCTCTTCGTGGAGGAACGACACAGGACCCTGCGCTGTTCTTTCGTCTGCTCGGCCCTCCCCGGGTTTGCTGCTGGTTCTTCCCGGGTTGGCTACTATCCCTTCCACCTCCGTGGAAGGGCAGTTCCCCCTGGCCGCATTCCCCACTTCCGCAGGGGAGCGGCACACCGCCGGCCGGTTCTCTCGGGGGCTGCACAGGTGTTCCTTCAGCTAGATGTTCCCCATAGATGTTCCTGGTGCATGCCGTCTCTCTCCTCCTTTATAGTCCTCCGCCAATCCCAACTCGGCTGCCCACACGCCGAGTACGCTGCTCTCCTCCAATCAGTAGCAAGTCCTGCAGCTTGTCAAGTTGGTGAGAGGCAGCTGTGCGGAAGCTGTTTACTTCTCTCCCAGCGCCATATTGTGGGAGAGCAGATGCATAGAATAAGTCTTAATTCCAGTAACTCAGTCTAGTCCGGTTTGCTCCCCACAGTGGGAGAGCAGATGCATAGAATAAGTCTTAATTCCAGTAACTCAGTCTAGTCCGAGCTGCTCCCCACAGATCCCCCTTTCTTTTTATTTTTTGGCGTTGATACGCGCCTGTCTTCGGTGTCCCGCGGCACACACTCTGCTCTACTTGCTAGAGTTGCCACAGGCTCTTACAAGTCCTATCAATCAGGCAAACCGAATCCGGGTCCTCTCTTCGCCATGTTGTGAGGAGGTTTTTAGGCGCTGATGCGTGCCTGTGTTCGGTGCCCTGCAGCGCATGCTCTGGTCGAGCCTGCAGGGGCTTACAAGCTCTATCAGGCAAACCGAATCCAAGCCTTCTCATTGCCTTTTTGTGGGGGAGACTTATTAGTGTTGGTTCGTGCCTATCTTCGGTGACCTGCAGCTCATACTCTGGTCGAGCTGCTTGCTTGGTGCTTACCGCCTTAATTAGGCAGACCGAATCCAAGCTTTCTCATTGTTGTATTGTGGGGAAGCCTTACTGATGTTAATTCGTGCCTGTCTTCGGTGACCTGCGGCGCATAAGCTGCTAGCCGCCCAGGTGCTCATCGCCTCACTAATCGGGCAGACCGAATCCAAGCCTTCTCATTGGCATGTTGAGGGGAGGCCTTATTTTTCTCTATTTCTCTATCTCCGGGCATTTCTATTTCTCCCATTTTACTTCTATCTTCCAACATTCCTATTTCTCTCATCTTACTTCTAAACTTCTGTTTCTCTTATCCCTGCGGCTTCCCGGCGGCGCTCGCCCCGAGGCTGCTTCTCGGCACCTCGCCCCGGGGCAGCTTCACGGCTCTGCGCGGCTTCCCGGCGCCTCGCCCCGCCGGCGGGTTCCCGGCTCTGCGCGGCTTCCCGGCGCCTCGCCCCGCCGGCGGGTTCCCGGCTCTGCGCGGCTTCCCGGCGCCTCGCCCCGCCGGCAGGTTCCCGGCTCTGCGCGCACGCTCCGCGGTCTCCATGCACTTCGCGCCCGCACCACGGCCTCGCGCCAACGCCCCGTGCTCTCTCTGCACGCGGCGGCTTCCGCGAATGTTTCCGCCACCACCGGCATTCAGTCCAAGTTCCCCGGACTAACCTGGCGAATCCTGGCGGCCCACGTCTCTGCCTCTGGTTCCAGATCTTCGCCTCTTGCTCCCCGGGGTGACTTGAAGAATTCCAAGATGGCTTGGCCTGCACTCGCGGCTTCATCCTCCCTAACATTTTTCTCTACCCGGTATGTTTCTCTAAGTTTTCTTCCAACAATATTCCTCTCATTTCTCCTGGCTTCTCCCCACAGTCCGTATCCGAGTCCAAGCCTCCTCCAGGTTTCACTTTCGCTTTCAGTCTCCTAGCTTCCCCGCCATAGTCCGCATCCGAGTCTATGAAAGCTTTCAATTTCACTTTCAAATCCTAACTTCTTTCCCACAGTCCGTATCCAAGTCTATGCCTAGGCTTTCAATAGCTTCTTCCGGCTCCTTTTTCGTCCGGCTTTTCCCTAGGCTGTTTGCTAGTCTCTCTCTCCGGTAATTTTCCCAGTTCTTCCCGTTTCTTCCCTCCTAAGTTTCATATCCGTCCTAGGTTTCCTATCCGAGCTAGGTTTCCTATCCGAGTCACGTTTCCTATCCGAGTCACGGCACCATTATGTCGCTCCCCGTCTTCGTGGAGGAACGACACTAAACCCTGCCTAGGCTTCATATCCGAGTCACGGCACCATTATGTCGCTCCCCCTCTTCGTGGAGGAACGACACAGGACCCTGCGCTGTTCTTTCGTCTGCTCGGCCCTCCCCGGGTTTGCTGCTGGTTCTTCCCGGGTTGGCTACTATCCCTTCCACCTCCGTGGAAGGGCAGTTCCCCCTGGCCGCATTCCCCACTTCCGCAGGGGAGCGGCACACCGCCGGCCGGTTCTCTCGGGGGCTGCACAGGTGTTCCTTCAGCTAGATGTTCCCCATAGATGTTCCTGGTGCATGCCGTCTCTCTCCTCCTTTATAGTCCTCCGCCAATCCCAACTCGGCTGCCCACACGCCGAGTACGCTGCTCTCCTCCAATCAGTAGCAAGTCCTGCAGCTTGTCAAGTTGGTGAGAGGCAGCTGTGCGGAAGCTGTTTACTTCTCTCCCAGCGCCATATTGTGGGAGAGCAGATGCATAGAATAAGTCTTAATTCCAGTAACTCAGTCTAGTCCGGTTTGCTCCCCACAGTGGGAGAGCAGATGCATAGAATAAGTCTTAATTCCAGTAACTCAGTCTAGTCCGAGCTGCTCCCCACAGTAAAGCCTGTCCATGTACCCCTTTCTCCTCAGCTGTTTCCATCTGTGGGTGGCTGAGTCACATGCAGAGGTTGACTGTGCACAGCAAACTCTGTCCTGCACAGGGACAAGCCCTGTGTTCTGGGGCAGCTGACTATGCACACGCCTCTGTGAGGAGCCAGAAAACAGTGAGCTGGGAGGTTGCTTCCTTGCAGTGCTCTGCAGGGGGTTTTCTTTTCTTGTTTTATTTTTTTTGACAGGCAGAGTGGACAGTGAGAGAGACAGAGAGAAAGGTCTTCCTTTTGCCATTGGTTCACCCTCCAATGGCCGCTGTGGCCGGTGCACCGTGCTGATCCGATGGCAGGAGCCAGGTGCTTCTCCCGGTCTCCCATGGGGTGCAGGGCCCAAGCACTTGGGCCATCCTCCACTGCACTCCCGGGCCACAGCAGAGAGCTGGCCTGGAAGAGGGGCAACCGGGACAGAATACAGCGCCCCGACCGGGACTAGAACCCAGTGTGCTGGCGCCGCAGGCGGAGGATTAGCCTAGTGAGCCATGGCGCCAGCCCGTAGGGGGTTTTCTGAGCCGGCGGCCCTTGGTGAGAGGAAGGCTACTGTGGGAGGCGCCCGTGATCCGACCTAGCGGGCTGCAGCGTCTTGCTCAAAGCAGCTCTGGGCCGCAGAGCTCTTGGTACTGGTAGCAGCTCCTCGGAAGCTGCTGATGCCAGGGGAGAGCCCACATGCACGCCCTGGGGAACCCTGGGGTGCCAGGCAGACGCTGGCTGCCTACAAGTGCTCTCACCTGCTCTTGCTTTCACCTGCTTGGCACCTGCTTCTGCTCACCTCCCTGCCACAGGCCCCCGGAACGGCCCCTTTAAGGGGCTTCTCAGGAAAGCATGAGCAGGAAGAACCAACCTAAGATTGAAAGCTCTGGGGCTGGTGCTGTGGCAGAGTAGGCTAAGCCTCAGCCTGTGACACCGGCATCCTGTATGGGCACCAGTTTGTGTCCCAGCTGCTCCTCTTCCAATCCAGCTCCCTGCTGATGGCCCAAGTGTTTGGGCCTTGTACCCACGTGGGAGGCCCGGAGAAAGCTCCTGGCTCATATCAGCCCACCTGCAGCTGTTGCAGTCACCTGGGGAGTCAACCAGCAGATGGAAGACCCCCCTCTCTCTGTCTCTCCTTTCTCTGTAAACTTGCCTCCAAATTAAATCTTAACAAAAGATTGAAGGCCTAACAGAGTCCACACGGGGTTTGTAGCAGCAGGCGACTCTCAGGCTGCGCACGGGGCCCTGCACGCAGTGGACCCTGCCCCGTGAGGCTCAACACACAGTCAGAAACTGTTGCGGCTTGGTGCTCTGGTCTCCTTTCTCCCAGTGAGGTGCCAGTGTGTCCTGAGGCCCACGGGCCCCTTCCTTTGGGCTCCTGTGGTCCCTGTCACTAGGTCTCGAGTTTCTGGTGTGAAGGCTGCAAGCACGGAGCTGCCCCTCATGGGATGGAACCTGCTGGCAGCCGCCCTGGCCAATCTGGTGCAGCTGTGCCAGGGTCTTGTGTGGGTGAGCGGGACCCCACAGCTGCAGGTCACACCACACAGCGGGGCTCCCACACAGGAAACAGCCTTGTTTCCCAAGAGAGGGAGGCTGTGCTTGATGCTAACACACGGTGCCTTCCACTGCTTCCCATACCCGAGTTTTGCCCACTGCGTGGGAGCCTAAGGAATCCTGAAGTGACCTGGCCTGGGACCAGAGGGACAGGTGCAGGATGAGGACCCTGTGCCACCCAGCAGCGAGTGGCTCACTCCCTCCGTACCTCGCATGCACGCTATTTTTGAACCATGTAGAACTGTCAAGGCTAGACCACTTCTGAGGTACAATGACAGTTTCATATGACTCAACCTAGTATCTTAAGGTTTGTTGGATAAATTTTTGAAAGATCTATATGCACTGAAAAATACACACTGATAGAAATCATCAACATTTCCTTGACCAGCGCTCACTTACGGTACAGCTACTATCTAGCGGAGATCTACATTAAGCCAAACACTAAACCCAATGCCAACATCAACTTCTCAGAAAAAGCATGAGATCCAGATGTGACCGGGCACACCCGCACGTGCTCTGAGCGGCTTCTGATGGAAACTGGACGTATCTCGGCCGCCATTACGCCCGCTCTGGACAGGCTGTACCTCTGAGTCCATGCGCGTGATTCTGACCTCCCACCTGATTTGGAGCCTGGGCCCTGCTGGTGAGGGTGGTCTGGTGCCTGCAGAAGTGGACAGCAGCTCACCCAGAGACAGCCCACCAGGGAGCCCCAGCACATGAACACAGGCACAAAACACAGAGCAATTCGGTCCTCTACCTTCCTCTCGCCACAGAATGTTGGCCACTGCGGCGGCCGTCCACGGCAGCAGGGAATTAAGGGAGCAGGAGGGAGATTGGAGGAGGAGAGAAGAGGAAAGCAATGTCAGATCATGCAGTGATCCGTCGTGAGCACACGAGGACCCAGTTCATCGCTTACAGAGCGGGCACCACTCACTGCCCAGCCACAGGCTCTGGGGACCCCGGGCACGCACAAATGCTGCTTGGTCTCGGGACCCCTCAGGTCCTAAGTCAATCTGTGCCACTAGGTCCCCACGTTACAGAAGCTCATGGCGTTCGCCACACACTGTGGGTGACGGGGGAGGGAGCGAGGTCTCGCCCAGATTTCCTGGAACACAGCCAGAATGGGTTTTTGACTGGGATTCTCCAGGGAGGGCCAAGTGAAATAAACGCTTCTGATTATCTCCTTTGATGACACAATTTCAGCTGGAGTCTATGACCAAGGGAAGGAGACGGAGACCAACCCCTGTGGCCACGAAGCCACACTGGCCTGCCCACCTGGGGAGTAGCAGCTCTCAGGGAGAGCATGCTTGGTGAGCTACTGCTTGGGATCAGGTGACCACTCTCCCGGTGGTGTGCATGCGCAGGACCCCCTGATCCGCAGGGGATATGTTCCTGGGCCCCAGTAGAGGTCTGAAACCTTGCAGAATATCAAACGCTGTATGAAGTTCACAGAAAATGTGTGAAGAAAAACTGTGCATGCATTTCAGAGTTTTGGGCACCAAGAGAAACATTTTTCCATTCCATTTCTCACAGGCTGTCTCAAGTGCCCTTGGGTGGTTAAGCAGGAAGCAGGAGCAGGGCTGGGGTACCTGAGTTTCCTTCTGGACCTCAGTTCTGTCTGCTGTCCAGGGATTTCCAGAACTGTCCAGGTTCTGGGGATGGTTTCCTGACCGCTGGGTGCCCTCTGCGCCCATCTGTATGCCCGGAGCACACAGGGTCTACCAGACCCTCATTACCCAGTGCCCTCCCTGGCCTCCCAACAGCCCCAGCGGTGGGGCAGGGGGAGGGGGAACCTAAGGCAAGAGTGGACTCACGGGTCTTCCTGGCCGAGTCTTCGATGAAGAGCGAGGAGATGTCTTCGTCCACACCCACCTCGTTCTTGGCAATGCAGGTGTACGCCCCCGTGTCCTCATACCGAACGCTGCCAATGTGGAGTTCGCTCCCATTGGCTGCAGGAAGCACAGGGCTCAGGGGGTCCTGCCTGGTTGGAAACCACCCTCTACCTCCTCCCCATTCCCTTCATGGGACCACTAAGCGTGGGAGACATAAGACACACTCCTGAAACTGTGCTCCCCTGAAACGCGCTGGGCGGGGAGGGGGTGGGAACGGGCAGACCAGCGCCCTCGGGAAGCCCAGATCTCGGAGCGAACGGGAAGACCTGCGGTGTATCTGACCTGAGGATACACCTGACTTAGGCTGAAGCAGCATTCTTGTTTCCATTCCTGGGGGAGGGGCCGGTGGGAACCGGAGGGGAACTGCCCCCGGGAAGCAAGGCCGGTTCTTACCTAAAAGCGAGAGCTGCTTGGACAGCTGGGCCGAGACATCCATGCCGTTTTTCAGCCAAGTGATTCTGGGCATGGGGATGCCCTCTGCGTGGCATCGCAGGCTGGCGGCCACCCCGGGCTCCTGGGCTTGGGTCTCGGGATAGACGCGGATGACCGGCGGCACTGCGGGTGAGAAGGAGCGTGCTAAGAGAAGGCCCCCACTGGCTTCGGGCCCCACCCAGAGCCCCTGCTCCTGAAGGGCGGGGCCGGGAGGCGGCCCTGGGGATGTGAACCGCTGGCTGGTTCACAGCGATCCTCTAGCCTCTCCCACGGTGCAAGCGCTAACGCGCGGGCTGTGAGCCGCCTCGCGGGCAGTAAGCACACCAGGCTCTGTGCCATGCGAGTCACGGCTTTGTCCGGGAGCTCTCAGGCGTGTGGCTGTTCTGATGCTGCGTGTACAGAGCAGCGGCCGCAGAAGTGTTTCTGAACAGATCAGGGTCAGCTGTGTGATCCCTCTCACAGAAAACCACCGGGCAGGCCCTAACTTCTTGTAGAGGAAGCTTCACAGAGTAAGTGCCCCGAGCACCCACCGGCGCCCCCTCTGGAAGCCTCCGCATTTCCAACCCCTAACGGGTGGGCGGACTCAGCCAGGGGTGCTGGCAGTCCAACCAGGGTCGGAGGGTCTGAGCGACCTGGCCCATCTGCCAGGTGAGTCCAAGCGAGGAAGGCTCTGTCCCCTGCACAGCGCACTGGCCCTTCACCGCAGCTCCTCCCTCCTGGCCCTGGCTCTGCGCCCCGGGGGGTGGGGTGTGTGTGTGTGTGTGTGTGTGATTGTGCGTGCTTGGGTCATTCTCAGCGGGCTTTTACTCATCCACGCGCCATATCCACGGACTTCCTAGAAGAGGATCGGTGGCAGCTTACACACCTGGGTATTAAACAAAAGCATCACACCCCCTTTGGAAAGAGGGGAAATGGATTCTTCAGGAAGTGCACATTTCCAAGGGTGCTTCAAGAAGTTCATGGAAAAACGTGATGAAGAGTGTGTATTTTCCATGAACAGCTAGGGCACCCTTGTGCATTTTCCCAGGGTTATCTTAAAACCTCTGTTGTCCAATTAAGAGTCCCAGGACCTTAGGGAAGCACAGATCATCCTTGGGATCAGCGCACAGAACGAACTGACATTTAGGTAGAGGAGCCCAGGGCCAGAGCAAGGCCAAACGCCAGTGACCTGTGCGTGGATAGACCGAGGGCAGAAGTGGACTCTCCAATTTCCACCAAAATTCTTCAGCGCACGCTAACAATCTCCTCAGCGCATTCCGAGCTTCAGTCTTCCCTTGGCTGACTTCTGGGGCAAAGCCAGGAGCAGACGTGAAAGCCAAATGAAAAAAGGCAAAGAAACCACTGCACCCTCACGGCCGGAGCTGTCCCAGGATCACGAGCTCCGGGTTTCCTACGGCACCTGCACAGGGACCCAGGCACAGCGCACGCCAGAGTCGTCCCCCAGTTTCTCTGTGTTCCAGGCTCTCGGGCAGGGTCCTGGCTGGGGGTGTGGGAGGAAGAAGGGCCTGGCGGACGCTTTTCTGGAAGATGGCTTAGAACATACCGTGTGTCTCCCTTCTCCGATCCCCTTAGTTCAAAGAGGAAAGCAGCTTCCTCACACCCAGCATCTGGCAGAGGCAAGAATGGGGTTCATGCTGAACGAGTGTCAGCAGAAGTGGGAGTGTCCTGGGGGCCAGGACAGGGCCGGGAAGGCGACGCAGCAACGGGAGGCCAGGCGCCGGCCAGCCTGAGCCCCTGCTCTCCTGCCCACCACTCTGATTTTCATGCGCCTGTCTAACAAGCGCAAAGTAACCTCAAGTAAGGTGGGGGTGGGGGTGGGCAGATAGATAGGGGCAGAAACTCTTGCATGAGACGGGCATGACTGCACAGTGGGCTAGGCTGCCTCCTGCATCCCATGCTGGACTGTTGGCTTGACTCCCGGCCACACTGCTTCCAAACAGCTCCCTGCTATTGCATCTGGGAAAGCAGCAGAAGATGGCTCAAGTACTTGGGATCCCTGCCACCCATGCGGGAGACCCGGATGAGGTTCCAGGTTCCTGGCTTCATCCCGGCCCTGTCCCAGCTGTTGTGAACCAGTGGATGGAAGCTTGCTTTCTCCGCCTTTCACACTTTTAAAAAAGAGGAATTAATTAGAAAGGCAAATAGCAGTGTAACTGATAAGTGAATCTAACAGCAGACTTTAAAAACCTTGAATAAAACACCTAGGCTTTTGGAAGATTTGATCAATGGAAAAAAAGAATTAACAGATAAAATTAAAAAAAGAAATACTATAGTCATTCAGTAATGAGTAATGCACAAATCTCAACGACCAGATCATTTAAAAACAAACTTTAAAGTATCAACACCAACTTGAGAAGAGATTATTTTAACAATGTAAAGTGCTGCCAACCCCAAAGCCAGTCTGTCTGGTTAGTTTTATTGGAGAGCTTCTCTGCACGCTGAAGGGTGTGTGTGTGTGTGTATGTGTGTGTGCGCGTGTGCTGTGCTGGAGTGGAGCACAGAGGTGTTCCAGATTTCATGACCAAGCTGGTGTAAGCAGGACACCAAAGCCCCGAGAGCTGAGGCAGGCGCACCGCACTGATCCGAAGGCAGGAGCCAGGTGCTTCTCCTGGTCTCCCATGGGGTACAGGGCCCAAGCACTTGGGCCATCCTCCACTGCACTCCCTGGCCACAGCAGAGAGCTGGCCTGGAAGAGGGGCAACCGGGAACAGAATCCGGCGCCCCGACTGGGACTAGAACCCAGGTGCCGGCGCCTACTGAGCCACGGCGCCGGCCCCTCAGTGCAGTATTAACAAAGCGAATCCACTGTGACCAAGTGTACTACGTCTCAATGGCTAGCTATTAGGAAGTCTATAATTAGTTATAGGCAAAGTTACAGGCAAAGAGAAAAACCACTTAATCCTCCTGCTAGACACGGAAAGGGCCTTTGAAAAAAAATCCAAAATCCATTTCTTGGGGCAAAAGCTTCCATAAAGCAGGAGTGGAATGATATTTTCTCCCTGCCATGAAGACTCTCTCTACGGAAAGAAGAAGTGGCAGCATGCTTCTCAGAGCGGACAAACAGCAGGTAAGGAACAAAGGAAAAAGAAAAAGGAAGAGAGGCGGCCAGGTTCTGCTAGACTTCATCAACGGGGGGCAACTAATGAGAAACGCAAAGATGAGCGAGATGGAGAAGGCTGTTTGCTGTGGGTGTTCTCTAGGTAGCAAACCCGACGTGGTAAGGATTAATGAGAGCACAGCCCACGGGGCAGGCCCAGAGCACACCGTCGCTGCGTGCTACCATCCCAGCAATGGCCACACGAAAGCAGAGTGGGCCCAAGCGAACAAAACTGCAGAGCCTCACTAGCAACTTAACTAAAGACAGGAGCAGCTGGAAGGAGACCTTCTCTGATGAGATCTACCATGGATAAGAACCAACATACTCCAATTTGAACCAAATATATTTAGTCTAATTAACGTCAGTTGGTCAGGGCTCAACGAAACAATTCTCAATTTATCCAGAAGAAAACAACGTGCCATCAAGGCAGTGTTGAAAACCGAGAAGCTGACTGCCATTACAGTAGACATTACAAAGTGCTGCAATGCCGAACTCGGCAAAGCAGGGAGGGGGCAGGCTTAGGAGTGCCCACCAGGTGCCGCACCAGCCAGCGTGATCAGTGTTGCAAAGCTCTGTCAATTCAACCTCGGGACTGACGGCCACTTCCCGAGGGGGTTCTGGGGACAGGGACCCAGGAAACTCTTGAGAACAGAGAGCAGGCTCCACTCCTTCCTCTGCCCACAGCAAGGACTGACATTCCTGATGCCTGTGGTGCTGGCCCTTTTGCTGTTGGGGGGCTTTGTCCCAGGAGCCAGGGACTCAAAGAATGGCTTGCGAGAAGTCTCCTCCCCAGGGGCATACTAGCTGTGACCTTTGAAGGGAGACAGCAGACTCCTGGCCAAGCGGGCCTCTGAGTCCCCTGCAGGGCTTGGTAGGGCAGGGGCCGGCCCCCACAGCGTCTGAGGTCACAGGCCAGGCTGAGGCTGGGAATTCCCATCTTCCTAACAGGCTCCCAGGAATGCCCAGAGTCCCCGCTGGCAGGGGCTTTGACACAGCCTCCAAGTCTCTTGGAGCAGAAGCCACAGGAGCAGAGGGGTGGTGGCCACACAGCTTCCCCCTCCTCTCCATCCCTGCACCAGCAGGACTGAAGCCTCGGGCCTCCGCCTGCTCCGTCTCTAATGCCCCATCTCCCCCTGGTCTTGACCCAGCCAACTGGGGGATCCTGAGGAACACTGTCCCCACGACCTCTGTCCTCTGCCAGGCCCCAGGACGCCAAGGCCTCCGAGCCACCTCCTAGGGGTTCCTTCACTGTGCCTTCCAGAACTCACGTTCCATCCTCAGCAAAACCTCCCAGGTCTCTTACCCGTTCTGAGTGGCCCTTGCCCCTCCCTTCCCCCTGGAAGGCCAGGGCTCTCCGAGGACCCTGCTTTTCCCGCGGCCTTGAGTGGGGCCCCTCATTCCTCACTCCGTGATGGGATGTGCGACCCTCATGTCCATTTTGCCAGAAAACTGTCCGGTTTCCAGTCTCCACGCCCTGGCTCATTCTTCCACCCACTGCTCATGCCCAGCTGCCTGGATGCGGCTCAACACCTCTCTCAGCCCCGCATCAACATCCCCTTTTATGCAGATGGATCCTATTGGTCCAATAAGACACCTTTTTCTTCTATCTAGAATTAAAAATGAGAGGCCCCTCTTCTTGGGCCAGCTGTACCCCACTCTGCTCCTTGGAAGCACCTGGAAGGACTGCCCACACTTGGCGGCTGGCACCTCTGTCTACCGCCCTAGTGATGCTGTGTCCGCTGCTCCATCTGAACTGCTCCATATCTCGGCCACCACCACGTGCTGACCTTGACCGACGACCTCCTCTCCCGGGTGGCCCACAGCATCCAACATGGCCCATGACCCCTCCTCGCGGCCCTTCTGCCCAGCCCCTGCTGGTTCTGTCTCATCGCTCCAGCTCTGAACCGGAGTTCCTGGCCTGCGGACGTCCTTTCTCGGTGCTTGCGCTCAGTCTCCTATGTAGCATCTGCTCTGACACAGGAAGTTTCCATCAGCGCTCAAGCCCCTCCCTCCCACCGGCTCTCTGATGCCCAGCGCCTGCCCAGCACTCCGGAGGGGTTCAGCAGCCAGCTTTCATTTAGGCCAGCCCTGGGAGCTCCCGGCCTCTCATCTCAGGGCTCGACTCATCCGGCTCCCGGCTGAGGCACCTGAGAAAGCCGCAGAGGATGACCCACGTACTTGGGCCCCTGCATCCATGTGGGAGACCAGAAGCACCTCTCGCCTCCTGGCTTTGGCCTGGCCCAGCCCGCGCTGTTGCAGCCATTTGGAGAGTGGACCACCGAATGGAGAGCTCCTTCTCTGTCCACGGTGGCTCTCAAGTACATCTTAGAGCTGTTCCTGAGCACCTTTCGCCGGGCGACACTGAAGGTGCGCAGCCAGGCCAGCAGCACCCAAAGGGCCCTGCAGAGTCCTGGGCAATGGGGGAGCAGGACGAGGGGGTCCCTGGGTCCTCCCAGCTCACTGTCCTGTGCCGCAGAAGATGAAACCCGAGGCAGCATGGAGCGTTGCCTGCAGGCCCACCTTTCCCTGAGCTGACTGCTCTGGGGAGACCAGAAGCCAGTTTTGATTTAGCTCGCAGCTGCGTGGTAGTTGGCTCACTGCCCCAGGACTAGACTGGCCCCTTGCTGGGTGACGAGGCTGTGAGTCCAACAGTTGGGGTCAAAGAGGCCCAGGCCCTGTGGGAGCACCTGGCCCTGTGCTGGTCCCTGCTGGTGGAAGCTGTGGCTCCCCTCAGCCCCAGAGCCTTGGAGCCAGCCTTCTACCAGACAGGGATGGGTGGACAAGAACTCTGGGCATGGAAGGGCCTCCATGGGGTCCTGTGAAACAGGTGCACAGCACAGCTCCCCACCAGCAACATGACAGAGACTCAGCTGTTTCCGTGGGCCCTGATCATCCCTTCTCATTTTCTGTTCATCTGCACACTAAATATAATTGGAAATTAATATATCCTGGGTAAATATATTCATTGTCTTTTAAGTGTGTGAAACCTTCCAGCGAAAACATTTGAATACCTAACACAAAAGCCCGTTTTCTCTGGCCAACATCTGTCACTGCCAAGCTGAAAGGCAGCCCAAGTATGTCCGTAAGTAAGTCGTACCATCAGAAATTGCCAGGCTGGGGTAATAAGCAGATCCGGGAGATGATTGTTGTGCTTTGGGAGAGAATTGCTACTTGTCTCAGCTGTGGGGAGGTCAAGGGTGTTTTTAATTTAATGAATTCATCATTTATGTCTGAAGATCTTGCTTCTTCCTATGAAAGCAATGAGGGAGTTTGCACAAAGCTATAAATCATGTCAGTGTGTGTGGCTCACTGGGCAGCCTGGGCTTTGGGCAAGTTACACCGAGGCTTTGAGAGGAAGTAGTGACCTGCAAGGATTCTCCCCTGGCCGGCAGGGCAGGACACAGTCACGGATAGCGAAATCCTGCAGGACAGCGCAGCCTGTATATGGGGTCCTCGCCCTGCTGCCAGGGAGCCGGGCAGCTCCGAGGGGAAGCAGCCTCGACTCTTACTCTTGGCATTTTTTTCTAGGTCTTGATGTTCCCATCTGTATAATGGGCTGGAAGCTCTCTGGGGGGCCAGCAACTCTGACCACCTGTACCTACCAACTTCTGTAGGTGTTTGCCAAGCACTTTCTAACTCCGCAGGCCTGTAGGTCTCAGATGGCTAGAGACAAGGCAGCACCAGCCCCTCATGAGGATGTGAGCCCAGGCCTCTGTGGCTGAGTTCACGTCTTCAACCTTCATCAGAGCTGTTGCCGGGGGTGGGGGTGGGGGTGGGGGTCTGCACCGAGCCTACTGTGGAACAGCCGGCCCTGCCTCTGGGAAAACCATTTAATCTGAGCCTGGTTTCCTGTCCACACAGCAGGGCTGCTGCCTAGGATGCACACAGTGTTATTACTGTGATCAATTTACAACATCTTCCCACACTGATCCCACTTTACTCCTTTCAAGTCCAGCTCAGCAAATTCCACTTCTGCCATGCTTTGAAAGCCTCCTGTCGCGTTCCCAGGCCAGCAGCAATGTCCTCTTGTCCTTAGGAGGTGACAACAGCCCACCTTAGGATGAATCCAGACACCATGCCCAAGTGTCTGGGAGTCAGCCCAGTCCCAGGCCCTCGTGGGCTCCTGGGATGCAGCCACCCGAGAGCCCAGCCAGAGTCGTGGCGACAGAGCCAAGAGGCAGAAACCTGGTCGTCACACCCGCTGGTCCCAACGCACTCCCTCCTACTTGCTGCAGACATCTCTTGACAACCAGGAAATGGGTCTCCAGTGGCCTGCCGGGATTTCAGCGACAAGGTTTTGCTCTTTGTTTAGACACCTAGGGCCAAGAGTACCCTCTCTGGCTAAGCCTGAGCAATGGCTGGGCTGGTGGGGGGCGAGGCAGCTGTAGAGCCTCAGACAGAACCCCCCCTGCCAGCTGAGCGCCCCGCCTCCCACCTGTTCTTTACTGATGCCCAGAACACCACAGCGTGTTGACGGCTTCGCTCCAGGGGTGCTGGGAGTACAACACAGGCTCCATCCATACTAAGAGCTCAGTCTCAAAAACCTGGGGTCCGGGGATAGCCCGGCACTGTGGACTAAACACTCTGGGTATTGAACAATTTGAGACCACAGCATTCTCCCAGCAGCCCAAGGCATCTACAGGTTTGCTCACCTGCGAGGTCTGAGGTTCTGGGCAGGGGGATCCCCGAAACAGGCTGCGAGGGCAGTGTGAGGGGGGCAGGGTGAGCGGGGCTGCCCTGAAGGCCATGCAGGGTCGGCGAGCTCATGTTCCCAACTCGCCTGAGGACCTCAGGCGTCCCCTCTCATCACCCCGTGCAGCCATGCTCCAGCTCGGACAGCCCTGCTGAGGGAGCCCCTGGCTCCAACCCCAGCCGCCGGTTCACCCACTAGGGTTATAATGAAGGACACTTGGCCTGCCTCTCAGGGACTCCACGAACTTCATCAGAGGCCAACACGTGCAGCCAGGAAGCCCCCAGGCCTCAATCCCAGCGCAGGAGCAGCACTAAGGGGCGGGTGCTGTGGCCCAGAGGGTTAAGCTACAGCTTTGAACACCCGCATCCCATGTCTGAGTGCCAGGTTCGAGCTCTGGCTACTTGCTCATGTCCCTGAGAGGGAGCCAATGACGTCCCAAGTACTTGGGTCTCTGCAACCCACGTGGGAGACTTGGATGCAGTTCCTGGCTCCTGGCTTCAGGCTAGTCCTGGCTGCTGTGGGCATTCTGGGAGTGAATCAATGGATGGAAGATCTTTATCATTCTGATTTTCAAATAAAGTTTTAAAAAACAAACAGTCAGATGGGGCTGTGGCAGGAATGACTATGCTGAAGCCTAAACGTCCTGTCAGGTAGATGCAGAGGCGAGGTGAGCTCACACGGCGTCCCTTCAGTGGCTCCCACCCCGAATCCCCGAGGTAAGCAAGGTGAACCTCCCGATGTCCCAGCAACTGCTGTAGGCGGGACCTGGCGGCTTCCACACCACTCCCTCACGCCCCGACACCGGCTCAGCCCTGCTGGGTTTGGCTGGATGAGACTCGCTTCCCTGTGCTGACCTGCTGGGGAACTGTGGGGAGACTGAACTGTGTGTTCTGCTGGCTGCAGCGGCCAGCTGCCATGGCCAGTGGTGTGATGTGGAGGTCACGGTGCCGGCTCTGGGTCCAGAAGCACTCCTCAGAGCAGGGGGAGCCCGGGTGAGTGACCCCACGCAGAAACGCTCCCACAGAACACTGACGGAAGGTCTGCTCAGCCCGCACCAGCCTGCTCAGGGCTTGGAAAGCCCGGGTTGGTGCAGCTGCTGCAGCTGTAGCCATTTGCCCAGGTGCTAGGCGTGCGGGCAACACGGGGCTCATCCAATCAGAACGGAGCCCCAGACCTGCTCCGCTTCTGTCTGAGCTGAGCCCCTGGGGGAGGGGAACACTGCCGGCCTCCCCACGGCACAGGGTGTGGCTCACTGGCTCCTGGAGGAGGAGCAGCGAGTTTCAAACTCTCGGCTCCAGAGCCCACGGCTGCTCAGCCAGGCACCCTGAGTGCTCTGCAGGGCAGAGGACGGGGGAGGGGACGCAGCATGAAGGGGACGACACGCGTGGCGCCATTTACTGACCATTCACCTGCAGGACGTGGGTCTGGAACAGCTCCTCGTGGCCGGCGGCGTGGCAGGTGTAATTGCCCATGTGGATGGTGGTCACCTTGGTGATGTACAGGGAGTTGTCCTCACCGAAGTCCTGTGTGGGCAAAGCCGACAGTGAGATCCAGTCCCCATGGAGCAGGCTGTGCAGACACAGAAGTCTTCCTGTGTCTGGCCCCGCTCGCCTGGAGCGGCCTGCAGGCTGTGGCCCTGGGCAGCAGTACCGCCGCCGCCCTGCACGCGGCCAGCACTGACCCCCGACGTCCATTTCCAGCCTTGCTGCCCTGGCACCTCCTCTGGGAGGCCTGGCTTGACCTCTGCCCGCAGCGCACCTGCTCTTGACCTTGCCTCACGCAAGCCTCTCCTCCTTCCTGACCCAGGAGGCCCCATTCCTGGAGGGTGGGCTGCCTTTAGAGCAGGGGCCAGCCAAAGTCTTGTTGAGGGGAGAGTCAACGTTCTTGGCTCTGCGGGTTGGCCAGGTCCTGTCCATCACTCGACGCTGCTGCTACGGCAGAACAGCCATCCCCAGACGTCACTCGGGGAGGGCGGCTGTATCCGCTGAAATGTAACTCAGTGGTGCTCAGCTGCATCTGGCCCGTGGCTGCAGCTCGCTGACTGGTGATTCAGATCTCACCTGAGCCCCAGGATGACCTTGGGCAGGTTGCAGAGACGGGGGAACGCTGAAGACAATGGAGCACACAGAAAACAGGGGCAGGGCCTTATGGGAGCGCCAGGGAGGGCTGGTGGCCGGGGTGGTGCAAGCAGTGGCCTGAGAGCCTCGGGCCGGGAGTTCAGCAGCATCACAACACGGGGCCTCACGGGCCCAGCGGGCAGGGGAGGGAGGTAGGAGGGGCTTCTGGCTGCCTGAGGCCCCCAGGAAGCACTGCACGCCAGTCACTTCCTGCCTCAGCTCTGGTCCAGCCTGCAGCACCCTGCACAGCGCCGGCCCCTGCTGGGCCTCGGGCGCAGACGGCTGGGAGTGAAGTGCCCGGCACTCCGGGGGAGACGCTCATCAGGGCTGACCTGAGCGCCTGGTCGTCTCTGAGGCTAGGGTGTGCGGAGCTGAGCACACAGACAAGGCCCAGGCTCCCTGGCTGGCCAGGGCAGTCTGCGAGGAGCTGGGGGAAGCCTGGCGGTGGAGGCTCAGGGACCCTGGCTTCGGCTGGAGCTCTGCCACGGACCACACGTCCCCTAGCCCCTCTGGCAGTGGTCTCTCCACTTGTAGACTGTGGACGACACAGTGCCCAGGCTGCCTGCTGGCGCTTCAGGAGCCTGGCAGGAAAACCCACGTGAATACACGTTCTCCTGTGGGATGCATGATGGGCACGGGTGTTCTTTTCTGGCTATTAACAAAAGAGGAGAAAATCCTCTGGCCTCTGGAAGCAAACGCCCAGGAGCTCAGGCCAGCCCTGATGAGCGTCTCCCCCAGAGTGCCGGGCACTTCACTCCCAGCCATCTGCGCCCGGGGCCCAGCAGGGGCCGGCGCTGTGCAGGGTGCTGCAGGCTGGACCAGAGCTGAGGCAGGAAGTGACAGGCGCTCAGTGCTTCCTGGGGGCCTCAGGCAGCCAGAAGCCCCCTCCTTCAGTTCTGCAGCGTTCCTCAGGCTGAGGAGTGCTCTGGGCTCCCAGCGCCGCGCGAAGGCTGAAGTCTGCACGGATCAGCCGTGGGTGACACCCCCTTAGCACCAGCACAGTCTCCAGAGGTTACCGTGTGCCGAGAACCGGACCTACGGTCAGCCTTCCGCGTTCTGGTTCTGCACCTGAAGATTCAACCAACTGCAGGTGGAAAATACTGCACCTGTTCTGAAAACGAGCAGACTTCTTTGCTTGTCATCATTCCCTAAGCCACACAGTGCGGCAACTGTTTACACAGCATTTGCATCGCGTTAGGTGTTGTAAGTCACCCTGAGAGGATTCACAGTTACGGGAGGTAGTGTGCGGGTCTGTGCGAATACTGTGCCATTCTGTACAGGGGACACAAGCATCTGTGGATTTCGGTGTCTGTGGGGAATCCTGAGCCGATCCTCCACGCCACCACTGGACAATGCCTCGTTTAATCTGCAGGAAGAAGCACTCAGAAAACCCAGAACCTAAAACAAACACAAACCCAGTCCCCTAGGTGAGACACAGAGCTGCCCTTGAGAACACAGAGTGTGTTCTTCTCTTACCCTGGCCCCTGGGAGCCCAGGGTGCAGACCCCCACCTCTGCCCTTCTGCAGTCCTCACCAGGGTCATTTGTCCTTACAAAGCAGACACCAGATTGGGCAGCTCCTGGCTTGGGACCTGGCTCAGGACGGCTCCCCCGGCTTCCCTCAGGCCCCACCCCCTCCCCGGCCCCCTGTCTGACGGCCCAGCCTCCCCACAGCACTCGCTAGCCCTCTATGCTGTTCTCAGGATTTTCTGAGCTCTTCAATGGTGTCCCCTGTGAGAACTGGACCTTGTGTAGGGGAGGGGGGTTCTGGTGCTCTGTGATCCCTACTGTGTCCACTGGGACTGGCACAGTGCCCGTCACGCAGCAGGCCCTCCGTTAAGTACCTGTTGAATGGACAGCAGGGCACTGGGCTGGGCTGCCTGCAGCGACTGTGTCTGCTCTGGCCCTTTGCCCGCCAACGCGCCCCCTCCTGCCTTTGCATCCACCCACACTGCTCCAGCTGCGCTGACTGGTGGCAAAGGCAGAGGACTGGTCTCCAGTGTTGGCCCTCATGTCCCCGCCCTGTCTCCATCTCCACCTGC
The DNA here is from genome assembly GCF_964237555.1 of Oryctolagus cuniculus. Classification (NCBI taxonomy): domain Eukaryota; kingdom Metazoa; phylum Chordata; class Mammalia; order Lagomorpha; family Leporidae; genus Oryctolagus; species Oryctolagus cuniculus. Next base: position 21,692,458 of record NC_091437.1, read on the forward strand.
ACTCCTGCGGGGGACTCCTGGCTCTCCATCTCCACCTGCGCCCCTGCGGGGGACTCCTGGCTCTCCATCTCCACCTGCGCCCCTGGGAGGGGCTCCTGGCTCTTCTGCCTTCCTCGGGCCGGGGCATGCGGAGACAGCTCCAGGGAAGGCTGAGCTCAGAGCGGCAGGAGAAATGCAAAGGCTCATGCCGGGAACTGCAGACTCACTGGTGGCGCGCAGTGTCTCTGAGAGTCATTTAACCTCCCCGTTGGCTCTTCCTTGCTTGCCAAGCACAAGCCTGTGTCCCTGGGAGCAGACATAACTCACGGGTAATTGCACTGCCCCGGGAGGACAGGAGGGCCGCTCGGATGCTTCTGTACGCACCCAGTGCATCACTGGCTTGTGGTGTAGGCTCTGGGGGGAACCTGACTCCACAATAAACAAAATACTGTCTCTGGGCTAAAACAATCAGCATCATATCATTATAGAGCCAAGTGCATATTGTTGTCTGGATAGGAATCCTGGCTACAGAAATAAAATTTACCTCATTGGATGCAAGAAAATCTCTTTAAAAATTGATTTATGAGAAGCTATATAAAACGAAACCTGCAATCTTTCCTCTCCTGAATGTTCGTTGAGATGGGTCTGAATGTTGCTATCAATGCTTGATTGCTTCTCTGTAATTGTCTTTTTATGGATAGCTTTCCTTTTTTTAAAAAAAATCCTGGTGCATAAAAACGTATTAGCAAAATCAAGCTTCCTTCCAGAAATAAACAGATGCCAGATTAGACTATTCTATGTACTGACGCACAGCCGTTATTGGGAAAGGGACCATTTTACTCAAAGATGTGATTTTCATCTTTTAAACATCTAAGTATCTGCCCTTATTAAAGAGGGTGATTAAACAAGAGTGAAGTATTAAACAGTAGCTAAGCCGAGCTGAGCTGGGGGTATTGGTACCATGACACGTGAGCAGGAGCTGTAAGTCACGGGCAAGTGGTCATCACGCTGATGATTCAGTGACCAAATGTCAAACACCAGGACCGCCGGGCAGCATGGGAGGTGAGGTCAGGCACCGCCAGGGCCATGGCTCAAGCTCAGCTTGCAATCATTCGCTCAGAGCTTTCCATCTCGGAGCACCGCCGGCTGTCTCGGGAGGAGGAGGTAAAGGGATCTTCCTGCTGACACTGGCTCGATTCTGCCCCTAGAACGTCACTCTTCCAGCATCTCACTTGCCCCGTGACTGCAGTGGGCCCAGTCCCTAGTGACAAGCAGCACTCTGGGGACAGACATATTTACTGCTTGGGTGTGGGACGTATGCCCACGACCTGCACCAAGCCAGGACCAAGTGACACCTCGGTGAGCACCCACACACTGCACGGACACAGGCAGCAAACGAGAGCACGCATGCCTGCATAAGCACGTGTCCACTCCCTGGCCCGCCATAGCTGGCCAGCTGACTGACCCTGGGGCCGCGCCCCTCAGAGGACAGTCTTGCACTCTGCAGGCACCTGTGCAGCAGTCCTCTTGCTCAGCAGCTGGCCGCATCCCTATGCAGCCCACAACCCCGTGAAGGCTGGCGCTGGGCTGAGGCGGCGCAGCCACAGGGGCATGGAACCTAGGAGGCAGGACTGAGTCACCGGCTGACCTGCACACCTGCTGTTCCCTGGGGTCCACTTGTGCTCATGACTGTGGGTGCGAAGGGGAGGCACTGCGTCTTGCTGGGCATTGCCGTGTTGCTGGTGCCCGACTGGAGCTTGTCACTGTTTGCTGGGTGAACAGGTGTGTTGCCGAGAAGGAAGGGTGGTGCAGGACTAACGTGTCCTAAAGACAGGGCCAGCCTTTGCCCTCAGCTCCTGCTGGTGAGCTCGGCCCTCGGGATGTCTGCCTCGCAGGAGTCTCTGGCTTGGCTTGGGGTCTGGGGGCCGGACAGTCTCAGGTCTGCCTTTGAAGGGGCTGCAGACTTGGGCCACGTCTGATGCAGCTCTGGTAAGAACTCCGGACCAGAGGCCTGGGTGGGAGTGCCTGGTGACAGGACGCTGGGTGTGCCATCACACACTGACGCTAGGGGAGTTATGGGTCTGTGCCCCCCAGAGGGGATGGAGGAAGCTCCTGCCCAGGTGATGCCCTCCTTCTGCCCTGCCTGATTTTACTCTGGACTCTTGCCCTGTAATAAACCTAAGTGTGAGTGCACGAGCTTCTGTGGATTCTGGGAGTCCTTCCAGCAAACCTGAACATAATGGCAGTCTTGGGGTCTGACTTGCAGTTGATGATGTAAGGCAGGGGCACCTTACATGGCTTCACTGTGGCCCCCAAATTTAAAGAGGGGCTTCCGGCCCAGCTGGGTAGATGCTGAAATTCCATACCCTGGACCCTATGTGAGCATCTCGGTGCCCAGGGTGTCCAGGCACCCACAAGAGGAGGCTTACAGCAAAGACACAGCTCTGAGCGCATAGCTTGTCCAGCTGTGGGGCCAGCAGTTAGACAGCTCTATACTGCCAGGACTCCAGAGGGCTATAACAGTGGCAGCCAATGGGGCCTGAATGGGGCTTAGGGTCTTTGGCCAACCGCCTGGACTGCCCAGTTGGGGCCACTTCGAAGGGTCTTGGGCACTGGACTGGACAGCAGCAGTCAACTGAAGTTCTAGACCAACAAGAAACCTGCTCCTTTCATCCCGGAAAACTGTAACCCTTACCCTGGCAACCTTGGATCATGAGTGCCCCGCCAGAGAAAGCCTTACCCAGGTACCAGCTTCCGACTTCACTGGACCACACTCACAACCACAGTAGCCACCTGCTGTTCTCAAAGCACTCGAGGGAGGGTGTGATAAAGTTTTCTTCTACCACTCACTCGAGGACCAAGACATTCAATCAGACGTTCTCTCCTACGGGGTGCTTAGAGCTCTCACAGGCTGCCGGGGGTGTGCGAACAGGGGGAGGCTCTCAGGAGGGAGAGCAGGTTGTGGCCATCGATGCTGAAAACCTTCAAGAAGTCTCACAGATCCGCTTGCACAAACGTGCACAGAGGGAAGCACGAGGGTGTTCCTGCTGTTTCCGGGAGGCAAAGCTGGACAAAGCTGCCAGCCTGAACGTGAGCCCCTCTACGTGGTGCTGGGCGAGGGAGCCGGAACACAGCAGGTGCTGGGCCTGGCTCAGGCTATGGGGCCTCCAGAGATTCTCTTCTCCTTGCTCAGAGTGGACAGTGCCCTTCAACCGTGCTGGCCGAGAGGGGCACCATCCGTCTCCTCCCCTGGCTGCGCCTCTGCAGGGAGGCAGTGAGTCCCTGGGCTCTGCCCTTGAGGGTCTAGAAGCCAGCCCAGGGCCCTCCTGAGAGACCTGAGCACAGGCCAAGCCCTGAAGCCAGGCCCAAGGCAGGAAGAGGCGACCTTGAGAAGGTGACTGGAAGGCAAAGGTCAGAGGCAGCACTAGGGGCAGAGCCACCCGGGAGATCCAGGGGCCGATGTACCGGGGCACAGGACCCCATCTCTGGGAGAGCTCCGGACAGTAGCACTAAGGTTCTGGATTTGCCCAGATCCTCACAGCCCCAGATGTTGGGATGCAGCCGGGCTGTCAACATTAGCCGGGGGGAATTGGCCCAAGACTTGAAGTGCTTCAACTACAGTGTTTTCAAAGATCTTAAAACAAAATGTACCCAAGTGTTTTAATGAGATTATTTTAATGCAGAACCTAGCACGGCTGTCTGTCGTGCTGCAAACAGCCCTCCACGCTAATCAAAAACGCCTCTCATCTTTTCACAATGGATCCGTGACTGCTTCGTAGCAAGACAATAAAAATTAAATGACTCATGAGCTCCTAAATCATATTCTTTTGGTCTTTTTTTAATAACTGACTTCCAAAGAGGAGCTAGCTGAGAGCACACGCTTCATTAGAATTATTTGTTCCCATTTTACACCATTTAGGCACGGGGAAAAAGTGAACCTTTTAACACATCCTTCAGACATGGCTACAAATACTTTGTTCTAATGGGTTTTGTTTTTCTGCTTTTATCACTGTACTCTGCCTGTGACAGTTGAAAGACCAAATAGCGAGATTCAGTGAAAAAAAACCCAACACGACAAAAAAGAGGGGCTCTTTCAAGTCATTTCAGATGTACGGAGTTTGTTGTAGGCCTTAAAAAAAAAAAAACAAAAAACCAGCATGCAATAGAAAAATGTTCTCCCTGGGAAGATCCCGGCCAGACAATCAGACAACCCCATTTGCTTGTCTCAGTGCCTGCTGCTCCCCTGCAGTGCTGCAGCCAGTTGGCTGATGAGACCCAGAGGGCCACCCACAGTCCCACGTCCCAGCAGGTGCCCAGCAGCGGGGCCTGCGGACTGTGTCAGTCACCACAGGAAGCAGACCCAGCTGGTCCAGGAGCGAAGCCATTAGTGTGTTGGGTGCTGTGACCCCCAAGGAAGGAACCCAGAGAGCCCTGCAGGGTTGTGTGGCGTGGCTGCAGGTCCAGAGCGAGGGTCCCGATCCTTCCGAGTTGCCTTGTGGCGGCGCTGACGGGCAGGTGGTGATGCTAGCCAGGAAGCACACAGACCTGGCACCGCGCATGCAGACACACCACTGCAGGGCCTGGGTGGATGCAGACGCAGAGCGCTGAGGCTCGCACGGGTTTGCATTGCCTCATTCCTGCCCAAAGTGAGGTGGCACCCCCACCCCAGATCACAGTGTGGGGACTGGAGGAGGGCTGGGGGCTGCCGCTGCCTCTGAGATGGGCCCCACCCACCCCCGAAAGCCAGGATCTGAGCCCAAGAGCAGGAGCTGCAGGGAAGAGTGAGGCATGGTCCTGCTCTGCGTGCAGGTGAGGAAGTGTGGTGTCCGTGGGACCCGGGACTTCCTGATCCCCAGGTGGGACTCAGGGTCCCTGCTGTGCCAGTGCCTTCCTTATCACAGGACTGTGTGGCTGATGGCCGGAAGGGTCCCCGAGGTTAGCCCGGCCCCTTTCCGACTGATCACTGTAGCGCTGCCCCAGGGTCCGCACGGAGCACTCTTCCCTCCCCCCAGGGCTCTGGCTGGGGCCCTGGCAGTGACCATGCGCCCTGCCCCACAGGGCGTGGTGTCTAAGGAGCGGAGCAGGGCTGTGGGAGAAGGGGTCTGGCACTGGCTTCTGGTACCCACCGTGGCAAGGCCTACGGGAGCTCCTCCTCTGTGAGACAGGAGCTCCTGCAGAGCGGCTGGGCCCAAGTCAGGACAGGCAGAACTGAGGGTGCTGCTGGGCCCTCTGCCAGCTTAGTGTGGGGTGAGGGCAGTGGGCTGTGGTTCCTTGGGGCTGAGGCAAGGTAGGGGCACAGGGCCAGGCCAAGAGCTGCCCGTGCAAAGAAGCCGGCCGTCAGCCTAGCGGGAAGCAAATTCACAGGGCATGTTTTGCAGGCTCAGGGGAGCAGGCGCGTGAACACAGCTATTGATTTCCCATCATACAACAGGAGGCGTCACTCTCCAGACCTGGTCAGGAGCTGCCTGGGCTTCGGCCCTCTGAGGCTCTGCCCGGAGGCTGGGAGGCTGCTCTCCTGCCAGCAGGGCTGGGTGGAGCTGGAGCCCCCTGCACACAGGGGGGCTCAGGCAGGCTCAGCAGGATACCACGGCTGTGCCGCACCCTGTGATGATCTTAGGGTTGCCTAGATACCATGAAGTGAGCCACAGACACCTGGACGAACACTGGGTGGGAGCCATAGGTGGCCTGGGCACTGCTTCGTGGGAATGGGAAGTTAGGCGGGAGACCCCGAGAGTACTGGCAGGGCTCCCCTCACTTCTGGGTCCCATATTCTTTGGGGTCCCCTTTGGAATGGGTGCTTCATCTTAGGAAGGAAATCAGGACTCTCACAGCACACACACAGCTGACCGTATCACGGTCAAGGATCTGCGGTCGCCCCTGGCCACAGGGGAACAGCTGAGACCTTCAAGGCCCTCCACGTACTGGCTGCTCCACTCCCCACCCCCAACCCCAGCTTGCTCGTCCTCGCTCCTTCCTCTGGCCTCCGAGCAGGTGCTGCTGGGAGCTTGCTCGCTGGAGGCTGGGGACGGTGCTTTTGCTCTGTGTTTTGGTTGCAGCTCCCCAGGCACCTAGGGAACCACTCCAAAGGTTGAGCCTGCATGTGCGCCATCTGGACGGGCGCACACACGATGGGGAACCCGAAAGTGCTTCTGACGGCAGCGCTGGCTGCTGCAGAAGCAAGTGGCTGCTCCTCACTTGGCTCCGGGCTAGAGGGGTGCGTTGCCTTTCTGATCAAATAGTATTCTGATGCTCAAGGCATCTTTGATGTTTGCAAGTCAGAAAAGTTTAATTACATGTGTCGTTAGGATGGCATTCTGTAATAGCTCTGCGACTGAATTCATTAACAGAATTCTTAACAGATAAGACAAGACAAATTAATATTTTGTTGCCCATGAAAGCTTCTCATTAAGAGAGCGGTGAGAAAGTGATTAATATTTTGTTGCCAATCAAGATGTCTCACACGAACGACAAAGGCAGGACGCCCGCACCTTTCCCTGCGCTTGCTTCTCCCGGCCCAGGCTTTGAAGACTCAAGTGCTTTCCCGTCTGCAGGGCGCCGGGGACTGTGGGGACCCAGCGGCCCTGGAATCACGGCCCCTTCAGTGCTGCCCTCCTGGGCTGGTCGCCCCTGACCAGTTCTTGCTTCAAAGATGCCCCAGGATTGCCAGTGACCTGGCTCCAGCCCTCTTCAGCCGGACACCTGCCAGGGCTGCTCTCACTGTCCCTAGTGGCGTTGCCACATAGGAAGACACACTGGGTGCTGGACACTGAGCAGGGGGCTTCACGCACGCATTCAGTCCCCAAATTCCCATGCAAGGAGGCCGCCATGCTCAGAGGCATGCAACAGCTTGCCCGGGGCTGCTCAGGATTACTGGGAGCCCGGGCAGTGTCTCTCTCCCCAGTGCTCAGAGGTGGACATGGACGGGGTGGCCCCCATTCCCAGCTACAAGCAGCAGGGGTTCGGGGTGCCTCAGTGGGGACCTAGGCTGCGAGGTGCTGAGAGCTTCCTGTAACAGCAGCCACAGTTCTGACACTCAGTGATGATGAGGTGTAAGAAGCAGCAGGTGGCGAATTCTAAATGCTAGGGACTGACAGCCACCTCTGCACATCCCCACCTCCCCCTGCAGGGGCCCGGGAGGCAGGCACTGCTCTTTATTCCCATCCCACAGAGGAGGCTGAAGCCGACAGCGCTGCGCTGGCCTTTCTATGGCTACTAACCTAGGCGGTGGCAGAGCTGAGCCTTAAACCCAGCACCCTGCGGCCCCAGAGTGTGCCGTTCATTAGCAGGCTGTGCCGGGGTGTGGTGTGTATGCTATGTGGTATGCGGTATGTGTGTGGGGTGTGTGGGGTGGGTGTGTGGTGTGTGGTGCATGGATGTGCAGTGTGTGTGGTATATGTGTGGTGTGTGGTGTGGTGTGTATCAGGGATATGTGTAGTGTTTATGCGTTGTGTGTGGTGTGTGGTGTATGTGATACATGGTATGCGGTATGTGTGTGGGGTGTGTGTGTGGGATGTAGTGCGTATGTGGTGTGTGGGATGTGGTGTATGTGTGGTGTGTGTGTTTATGTGCTATGTGCGTAGTGTGTGGTGTGTATGGGGTGTGTGTGTGGTATGTGGTGTATGTGTGGTATGTGGTGTATATGGTATGTAGTGCATGTATGTGGTATGTGGTGTATGTGTGGTGTGTGGTGTGTATGAGGGATATGTGTGGTGTTTATGGGTTGTGTGTGGTGTGTGTGATATGTGGTATGTGGTATGTGTGTGGGGTGTGTGATGGTATGCAGAGTGCGTGTGTGGTATGTAGTGCATGTATGTGCAGTGTGTGGTATGGGGGTGTATGGGGTGTGTGTATGGTATGTGGTATGTGCGTGGTGTGTGTGTGGTATGTAGTGCGTGTACGTGGTATGTAGTGTGGTATGTAGTGTGTGTGTGGTATGTGGTGTGTGTGTGGGGTGCATGGTGGTGTGCGGGGTGTGTGTGGTATGTAGTGCATGTATGTGCAGTGTGTGGTATGGGGTGTGTGTATGGTGTGTGGTATGTGCGTGGTGTGTGTGTGGTATGTAGTGTGTGTGTGGTGTGTGGTATGTGTGGGGTGCATGGTGGTGTGCGGGGTGTGTGTGTGGTATGTAGTGCATGTATGTGCAGTGTGTGGTATGTGGTATGTATGGGGTGTGTGTGTGGTATGTGGAATGTGTGTGGTGTGTGTGTGGTATGTAGTGCATGTACGTGGTGTGTGGTATGTAGTGCATGTACGTGCAGTGTGTGTGGTATGTAGTGTGTATGTGTGTGTGTGGTATGTGGTATGTGTGTGGTGTGTGTGTGGTATGTAGTGCATGTACGTGGTATGTAGTGTGTGTGTGGTATGTGGTATGTGGTATGTGTGGGGTGCATGGTGGTGTGCGGGGTGTGTGTGTGGTATGTAGTGCCTGTATGTGGTATGTATGGGGTGTGTGTGATACGTGGTATGCGGTATGTGTGTGGGGTGTGTGTGTGGTATGTAGTGCATGTACGTGCAGTGTGTGTGGTATGTGGTATGTGCGTGGTGTGTGGTGTGTGTGTGTTTTCTGTGTGGCCTGCGTGTCTGAGCGGCCCTACACCTCTCACGGGAGTTTCTGGGAAGCCCAGGGCCTGCCCATCTGCAAGCAGACTCGCCCAGCAGCAGCAGCTGTTTCCTGGGAGGTAACGAGGGGCCATTAATCTCTGGTTGCACCCACAATTATCCAAATTGCTAACCTTATTGTGAAGAGGAGAACTGCAATCCAGTTGGTGCTAGAGGCATGTTGGCGGGAGGCGAGAACCACTCAAAGTAATTTAGTTAACGGGTGGCAAGTACATTAGGAGGAGCTTTGGCTTTGCCTTTATTTCTGTCTTTAAATCGAGCACGGGGACGCTCAGACAGACACCGGCTGCCCTGTCCTGACGCGGAGCAGTCACTGCGGGCCAAACGTGGACTGACACCCACCTTGAGACCTGACGCCCACAAACCCATGCGCCCCATCACACTCCCCTCCCCCGAGTCTGCCCTTTCTAGCTGAGGTCTCAAGGAAGCCCTGGCCACTTCAGGCCCAAGGACAACCACACGCAGGAACACACGGGGCTGCGTTTGCTGTTCTGGGCATATCACAAAAAAGCCATCCTGCCCAGTGTGCATGGGTGGGGGTGGAGAGGACCCCCTAGAGCAGGCCCCATCGTCCGCCCATCTCCCCAGGAATCCTGGGGATACTCCCAAATGGGCCTCGAGAGGCTCAGTCCCGGCTTCACTGGTTCACAGCCTCTTCCTGGCCTCTTCCCGTGAAGCAGCCTGAGTTGGCAGGGATCGTGAGGGCCATGGGGTGAGCTCGCTGCCCCTAGGGATGGGGGCTCTAGGTCTCCTGTGCTGTCTGTGCACGGATGCTCCATCAGGGAGCCCATACCGGGCACCTTGGTTCTTCCTGCCGCTCTGGCCCACGGGGTCAGACGGCCCCGTCAGCTTGCTGTCCCCCACCCTGAACCCTACCTCTTTAGAGATGTTGCTAGGAGCCCACCGTTCGCCCTGCACGTGCTACTTCTCTGGGCCAGCGTCCTGATGTGGCCCAGTCACGTTGTCCTGAGCCAAGGAGACCAGGGCTGCCTCCCTTCTGCCTGAAGATCAGATTCCTGCTACCATAACCCACGACCTGTCAGCTGTCCTGGCAGCTCAGGACGTGGGTGACTTCACTCTGTCTTCTCCCCTGGACCTCTGGGAAGCCACATCACCCCAGGGCCCAACCTGGACCGATCAGTGTACTTGACTTCTTCCCGTCTTCTTCAAGTCTAGAGAAGGGAGGGACTGCTGATGCTGCGTTTTTGCATGGAAGAATTCGTTGAGGGTTAGGAGGTTAAGGGACTATTCAAATTCATGAAGCTTTTACAGCTGATGCTGGGCTCCCAACCCAGCTGCCACGGTCCTCAGAAGCGCCCCCTGCTGGCCATGTGATGCTTGCACGCTCAACAGCTCTCTGCTCCCCAGTTTGAGTAGACTGATCACCTGGTAGAGAAACTCCCCAAGGTGGGTCCCTCTGGCCTGGTCCAGCCTCCCTCCACTGCCTCCCCTGGCACCCTGCCCTCTAGCCCACCAAGCCCCCAGCTCACCTCTGCCTTCCACGGGGATTACTCCTCCCCCATGTCCACTGTAGGGCCCAGAACCTCCCCTTAGGGTGCCCCAGCACTGCAGCCTGGCTGTGACCTCTGCCTGGGGTGGACCCTCTGAGCTACGTGAACAAAGCACACTGCCCCTCCTCTCCACAGCCCATTCTCAGAACCACATCCAGGCCATTGCTAGCGCAGGGCCTGTTCAGTTCTCCTGCTGGCCTCTCCCGTCAGCACACCCTCTGCTTGGCCCGCGTGGCTGCCAGGCCGCTGGCCATCCTGCATCCTACTCTCTGCACAAGCTGGGATTTGACTTTCCAACAGCTCCAGCCTGACAGCGGGCCGGAGAGGCGCTCCCCCTGACCAGGACCCTGCCACTGCCGCGGGGCACCTCCCGCCACCTACTTGGCCCAGGACACACAGGCGGACTCAGAGGAAATGCCAGGTGACTTACGTTGATGTCTTCCAAATCCAGGAAGTTCAAGGTGAGCCCATTGCGCTTCCAGATGATCGGTGGCCTCAAGTCTCCTCGGATGGCGCAGGTGAGCACTGTGCTCAGCCCCACAGTCACAGTGGTCACACTGACCCGGTCCTCGGGGGCGAGGCTGAGCTGCAGCACCTCTGCAGAGAGGAAGGAGACGGTGGTCAGGGACGGCCAGGCCCGGGCCTAGGCCCAGGGCGTGGAGGCTGCACCCCAGGCAAACGACCACAGATTTACTTAAGGGCAGGGGCTGGAAGGGCTTTCAGGTGCCCTGAAGACGGCTGGCCGTGTGCTGAGAACCTGCACAGATGGACCCTTCTGCAGGGAGAGAGGCCGCGACTTCAGTCATATGCCCAAGAGGCTCTGTGACTCGGACTGGACCGGGAACCACGGCTCAAGTGCAGGGAGCTGTGTGGGCTGTGGATTTGTGATCGGAGCTGCATCCCAGAGACAGGCCAGGGAGCAGCTGTGCAGCGCCCTCTGGGGAGTGTCGGGCCTCGTGGAGTCTCAGCCTTGCTGAGTGCAGTCAAGGTCTGCTGGGTGGGCCGATGGGCTTCTCACCCACTGGGGACGATTTAAAGGTTGCACGGTCTGAGGTCTGGGGAGGAAACCGGCTGACCTTTGAAGGCTGAGACTCACTCGGACGTGGACTTGGATTTCTGCTCCATGGCCATACACTGCAGCCTTTCATGTTTTCAACATGTACTTCAGGCTGTGCGGACTGCTAATCCTTGCCATTTATACTTGATAACTGGCATGAAGACTGCTCATGTTTTAGGCAAATGGGGAGGGTCCAAAGCATTTACAGGCTTTTTGAAAATCTCAGGATTTGTAAAGAAATTGATCAAGCTCACACTGCTCAAATGCCAACACAGGACCGGGCTTGACGGGGAGGGGCAGCAGCCCACTGCCTGGGTGTCCTCCACTGCCTGGGTGTCCTCCCAGGCTCTTCTCCCAAACCTGCCCACTCAGGGGGCTGGGAGACGTCAGCAAAAATGTCAGAAGCTCTATTCACTTTTGTCACTTTGTCGGGTCGTGGGGAGTCCTGACGGAGGTGGCCCCTCAAAAAATTCCAGAGCTAAGCCCAGATCTGGGAGCTGAGCTCTGTGACTCAGAGGGACACTGTGCATGGTGACCAGGCAGCAGCTCCTCTGCAGGCAGCACATCGGGGCTGTGTGCCACGCCTGGTGGAGCAAGTGCACTGACAGCAGCACCCAAGGTCAGACCCCAGCAGCAGAGCCCCTCCAGCCCAGGACTGACACAGCGTACACCAGTGTCTCACCAGTGCCTCCTGGATGGATGCACAGAGAGATAAACACCGGAAGTAAAGGGGCCAGTAGTGAGGGGGCAATCACACGTGGGCAAGGTGTGACTGAGGGTGAGGAGCCGGCGTGAGAGAAGACAGGCCCCAAGCAAGGGATGGGTGCAGAAGGAATGTGAGAGTGTGAGAATACCAATACCAGCGACATGTGTTTCTAGCTCCTCCTGGATACTGCTGAGCTGGCTGCCCTCCCCTCGATGAGCTCCGCCCCTGCCCCCTGGGCCAGGCTTTGGAGCTGCACAGCCGGGATGGAGAACAGAATTTGCTAGAACTCTCTGGGTTCCGCTCAACTCTGCAGGCCTTCAAGACTCAGAACCCACAGTTCTCCCAAGGGAATGGCCCTGAGCCTTGAGGGGTGCACGGTGCCAGGGGGTGTATCCTGACCCCAGGATGCGAGTCCAGACCAAGAGCATACCCAGGATAGGTCTCAGCCACACTGCCCCAGGCAGAGTGACCAGGAGGTGGGAGCCAGGGACAGCAGTGGTGACTTTGCTGGCCCCCTGCACACTCAGAATCCAGTCTAGAAGTGGCAGGGACACAGACGGAGGTGAAATGCATGTGTCTTGCACAGAGTGAGACTTCCATGTGCTGTTCTGGGTGTCAGCTGCACTTGGCTCTGCCACTCATTGGCTGTTTGGGGCTTGTGAAGAAGTCACGTTAATTGCTTTCTCTGCCCATGTGAGCTCTGGTCAGACCAACTGCACAGTCAGGGAGGGGGCCTGCATCTCACTGAGGGGTTGGTGAGCAGCACAGACACCCGCCCTGGGGCTGCCACGCTCTCTGGTGGGGGTGGAGGGCACCCTGATTTTCACAGGCATCCCAGGGTGCTGCATGGAGCCCGAAGCCTGAGATGGGAGGGGGTAGCCGGAAAGGGGGAGTTTGGGTGGGGGGGATGAGGAGCTCAGGCATCCGGGCCCTAAGAACCAGGCCCCATGGGAGATCTAGGGCCCCACCTCCACATAGCCCCAAAGTCATATTTCAAAGTAGGTCTGGGAGGAGCCTGTACCACGACGCTGAAAACAAACAATGAAGGCCTGAGTGGGAGCTGGCGGGTGGGGGGCTCCTGTGCCAGCGGCTCCCACAGCACACGTCCATCAGTGCAGGCACAGAGGCGGCACCTCGCACCGCAGGCCGTGGGCAGCAGGGAAACGTGTGGGCGCCGACAGCGCCGTCGCAACTCCACGCCTGCTGGCTACACAAACATCAGCCACACAGCAAACACTCAGGTCACTTAAAGATTAATTAAAAGGGTGTTCTATTGGATTTAATTTGTGTCAATATTCCCCAGTTCCTTTAAAAATCCTGAAGACTGACAGCCATGGAGGCCCCTCCTCCCGCTCTCACGCACAGGGGTCTACCTGACAGCAAGCCTCCCCCACGGCCCCCACGGCCCCCACAGGCCTGACTGCCGCAAGTGACAAGACCATGACCTCCTAGGGTGAAAGGCGAGATGGCTTTTCTGCTTGTGCTGGGGTGCGAGTGAGCAGGGCAGGGCCCCGGGCGCCAGGCCTGCTCTGCTGCTGGCATGCTGGGCAGCCCTAGGCCTCAGCTCTTGTCCCAGAACTTGGCTTAGACACCGAGGAAAGGACTGGTTGGGCTGAGAGGCTCTGGGGCCCAGCCTGCTGTGAGGTTCTGGGTTGGATACCGTCTCAGTCCTTTAAGTACTGCCTGCTGCACCCCCCACTGTCCCCAGTGCTCCTGGGCCCCTGTTCTTTACCTACTTGCCTCAGTGGTAAAAGCAAACCACAGGTGCAGAGTCTGATGGCTTCCCTGATTCCCTTGGGAAAAAGAGGCCCACGTCACCTGCACTGCAACAGCTATGAGGTCAGTGGGGGATGGGGAAGCACGACAAAGCCCTTGTGGAGGACACCAGCTGCACCCTGTGTCCCGCAGGGCCATCCTAGGCCTCACTGTTCTGTGCTCTGGTGTCTGGCCCACAGCAGCTGGGATCAAGGCAGGAAGATGTCCTTGGTTTTTCAGATACTCAGCGTCACAAACACAGTGCCGGCTTCTCCCCTGCACACTGGGGCCTGGGAGAGGAGTAGCCACAGGTCATGACGGGGCCACTGCTCCAGGCACAGGAGCCTCCTGCCTGGACAGTGGCACACTGGTTGCAGGTGAACCAGGCTTTAGTTCCGGTTCCAGCATTCACTTCCTCCCAGGCATTCTCTCTCACTCGACTTGAACATGAAGAGCCACCCCTCAGCCCATCGGCACCCTCCTTCCAGGATTCCGGAGCTTTATAGCCACAGAAACTAAATTCTTCAAAGGCTTGTCAAGTCGTGTTGACTTTCTCACATCTGGGATGCACTAAAGGAACACAGCCCTGCCTGGACACCGGCCGTGTCCAGCGACGCTCCTGGGGAAGACACCTGTCAGAAGCTCCGTCAGGCAGCTCACAGGGTCCTATTCTTGCTGATGCCCTGAAGGGCAGACCCAGGGGCAGGGCCCTGCTTGCGCAGGAGGGCAGTTTGGAGGGAGACCCTGGGCCAGGCACTGCAATACTGTATCGATCTGGTCTCGGCCTTGTGGCCAGGGCCATACTGTGAAGGTGGTGAGTGGGGGAGAAACCAAGGTGGAGTCTGTGTGGCCACTGGGCCTTGTGACTTTAACTGTGTTCACACAGTACAGCTTCTTTGGCTTGCCCTGGGGGGACAGTGCTGGCTGTGTGGGCAGGTGTTCCGTGTTTTTTTGCCTTTGTTCCCTCAGTGGAGCTGCCACTCTGGGCCCCTTCCAAACACCTGCTGACATTTGCAGGTGGGTGGCTGGGGACAGGTGCGATGCAGCCTTTGGCCTGGGTGCATGCTTTGAGCACTGGTGGCAGCCAGGCTGCACAGGTGGCGCTGGGCCAGCCAGGCTTGCTCCAAAGTCACCCTAGAGGTCACTCGCATGCATCCAACATGTTCTGCTTCGTTATGCATAAGCTGCTTAGATTTTTCTGCTGCTGACATATTCCCTCTTGCTTGCTTCATGCTGTCAGTAAACTTGTTAATTACCAGACTGTGGATAATATTTCCAATGGAGCCGTGTTGTTTGGTGTTACTTCGGCCTTTGTGACAGTTTAGTCATCAAGTTCTGCGCTTTGCTGTAAACAAATGTCTACACAAGTTGCGTGAAGACAGAGACCCTATCTGCTGTGTTCGTACCCTCAGCTCTTCAGACAGTGCCTGGCACACAGGAGGGAGTGCTAAGCAAGCGAACGATGAGGGAGCCTCATGCGACAATCTCCATTTAGCACGGCATACCACCAGGATGCAGTCAGAATGCACTGGCGGGCGAAACAGGCCCAGGGCCTGCCAGCCCGAAGCCCATGGCTTAGCAGCTTATGTGGAGAGGGAGGATAGAGGGGCTGGAAGCTTGGGCTGCGGCCCTGAGACCCTGTAGTGGCCCACCCCCACAGAGGGGAAAGGAATCTGAGTTACTGTATCCCAGGGGAAAATCGTGGTGAGGTATGGATGGGGCCAAACCACATGGGTCAAGAGGGGCTTCCACGGCTGCCCAATCCCCCCAGCGCCTTCTGCACGGGGAGAGAACTCCAGCCTGGCCTGGACCTTGCAAGAGGGGTTCGGGATTGGAGCCTTGTTCCTCCCTAGCTGGTGATGCCATGGACAGGTGTGGGAAAAGGTGGCCGATGTTTGGAGGTGGGAGGATGAGCAGGAGCCAGGGAGGAGGAGAGTGAGCAGTGGAGTGGGGGACGCCTGTGTCCAGGGTGGCCGTGAGCTGCTGGAAGACCAGGACTGAGATCTGACCACAAGATCCGCAACCCAGAGGGACCTGGACGCTTTGGTAGAGCCTTGGGGAGTGAAACCACCCCTGGGAGGGACTGAGCAGGAAGGGGAGGCGGGGGTGGGGTGGCTGGGTGGGGTCCTCTCCTGCAGCGCAGCTCTGAAACCCGGGGATGTGAGAAATCTGCTCTCCCCATGTGGGACATTTCTCTGTGTCTCGGGTAGGCTCCTTACATTATCTTCCAGAGAGAGCCCTATAACGGATGCTTTGTCCAAGGACAGCTCTTGGTAAGAAAAATGCCTCCTGCTCTCTCGCCACACACTCCCCTGCCATCTGTCAGTTTGGAAATCTCCACATCTTGACCCACAGCAAATGCTTCTTGCGGCAGCTTTAGGTGCCTGCGGGGGTTGGGGGGTGAGGGAGTGGGGGCTCTGCCGGCTGAGGGAACAGCGCACTATAGGGATGAGTGGCCCCAAACCTGCTCCACCTCTCCCCGCAGGGACAGGCATGAGCAGCCCACCCAGGCAGCCCTCCGCAGCATGGTCGCCTCCAGGTGGCCACATGGTGGGGGCAGCAGTCTCCAGTGGAGGCTCTTGCAGGCTCCCCGCCCCTCCTGTTCTCTGGGAAGGCCCAGTAGTGCCATGTTTCTCCCATGTAGCTGTGCAGACAGGAATGCTGGCTGAGTGTGCCCTGGGCTTCTCCACACTCACTGGCCACACTAGCCACGCCAGCCCCCCCGCCCCGGAGGCACTCCCTTCATCCAAACGCACCAGGACACGCCTACCTAAACTGGGGAATCTGGTGGAAACCAGCATGGAACTCCGGCTTTAGCTCCATCTCGGCCATGCCCTTGCCCTCCCTGCCTCCGGGTGAAGCTGATGTGGCGGTGAGGGCTTCTGCCTGGGAGGCTACGGGGCTGCAGGGGCAAAGCCCACACACACAAAGAGGCATTCCAACCATCAGCAGGTCGGGGCACAACTAACCGTCTGAATGACAACCTTCCAGAGCCTGAAGATGGGGTGAATTTTAGAAGGGGAGTCTGCAGTCTGCAGGGCCAGCTTCCTGGCCTGGTCACTGGCAGGGCTGTCCCCATGAGGGGACAGGGAAATCGAGGCCCTGAGGGGTAACCAGGGTAGGAGAAACTCTACAGAGGACTTCCAGCTCAGCACCCCATTTTGATGCCTTGGGGTTGGAGGGAGAGGGGGACAACTATAAACCGAAGGAAAGAAATCCAAATCTCTTTCCCAAGTGCCAGCAAGTCAGAGAAAGGGAATCTGAGAGCCAAGCCCAGCCCCTCCGTGTCCTCTCCTGAGAACCCAGCCAGCAGGGCTGGGAGGCGCAGGAAAGGCCTGGGACGGGGTGAACCCCACTGCCCCCCTGCACAGTTTGCCTTTAGGCAATGGAGAGGGTGACGTCTCTCCAGCTCACTGGAGTTTTTGATGTGGCCATGGCACAGGACACGTCATGGTCAGAAATGAACAGTCTTGCAGACTGGGGCCTGGCATGGGTCCCAGAGCCCTGAGTGGGGTTACACACACATCAGGGCCGAAGCCAGTGGCTGACAACTGATGCTCATGTCAGAAGCCTTCTGGGTCCCATGTGGGTCCTGTGTGTCTCTCTTTTGCACATTGTAAAAGCAGACTCAGCCAATGCCACCTCCTACACACCACAGACCCCTGCGGACCAGGGCTGGGTCAGGTTCAAAGGCCTCAGCAGTGTTTGGGATAAAACAGTCCACAGATGTTCCAGCCTGTGTCTCCTCCTCGGACACCAGTCACACAAACAAAGCACTTAGACACCCCAGGACTGCCTGCCCTGCCCCTCCTGCTCTGTTCTGGAGACCCACTTTCCCACCAGCTGCCGATTCATCTGACTGACAAGAGGCTTCCAGGAGCGGCCCGCGACGTGGCCTTCCTTGCTCAGAATGACCCAATCTTTGCCAAGAGGTGCCCCTCAGCCCCCGCCGTTAGGAAGGGGCAGGGTTCTGACTACCCGGTTCATGCTGTATGCCCGGTTTCCTCCCAGGTTCCTGCTGTGCTTGGTCTCCCCACACGCCTCCACGCCTGGGCCTCCCCTCCAAGGCTGTTAGCAAGGCTGCGGCTGGGGAGACGAGCCTGATGCCAAGAGGCCTCCACCGGCCCGCAGTGCGGCGCTATTCCTGCACACAAGCACACAAGGCCCAGCCCAGCAGCCCCAGACTCTGCGCGGCTCCTGCTGACTGAGCCTGTTGCTGCAGAGTCTCCATCTGGACCCAACAGAGCCTTCCTGAGTGAAGCAGCATGGCGTGCGTGGAAAGCACCAGCGGGTGTGGAAGTGCACCTGTCCTTATGTCCGGCTGCCCATGCTACCCCACCGGCAGAGTGCCTGCTGGGAGTCCTGCCTGGTGCAGCCCAGGTGAGTAGCAAGCTGACCCCGGCACCGTAGAGGATGTCCCTCCCCCAGCCAGCTCCCTTTCTCACTGTCCTGTCCGGTTCCTTCAGCCTCGCCTTCTCGTCCCCAGCTCTGGTCACCTCCTCCTTCCCAAGTCTCTTGGTGCAGCCTCTCCTCCACTAGTGCAGCCACAGCTAGAGCATTCCCAAAGGCCTCCTGCTTCCAGGTCCACCTCCTGGGCATTCATTTTGACAGGTGGGGACAGGCTGGGGATCAGGTGTCCCATGGCCCGGTTCCCCCTTCCCCTCCCCACCTCTGTGCCTTTCCAAGCCTTCTCTGGCTGCCCCTCAGTCAGGGCCTCCTCTTGCACCTTGTTGGGACACAGTCCCATCACGCGCTCTGTGCCAGGTCCCACGGAGACCAGATGACAGATCCCTTTGCCCTATGAGGTCGCATCGGCTGAGGACAGAGGGGTGGGGTCACGAGTGGCAGGAGCGGCCTCTGCTTCCTCTGCACAGGGCCTGGCACCCAGCTGACCCCAGCAAACACTAGCTGGACCCCAGGCAGATGAGCTCGCAATGCAAGTGAGGCGGGAAGCAGTGTCCAGAGAATTGAGGCGGCAGGGGAGCTGCTAGGGGCTTGGGATGCTTGGCCCACGGCGGGTGGTAGGAAGGGGGTGTGGGAGTCATGGCAGCCTTGCTCCCCTAACCCTGGGCACAGGCCCCACAGGAGAATGCACAGCTGGGAGCTCCCCTGACTGCCCAAGATGCAGGCCCTGCACACTCCTGGGGGCCTTACTTTCCTTGGTAAGCAGCTGGCACTTCACACGTTGCCTCTCGTCCTGGCAACAGGGACTGTCACGTGACCCCAAGCAGACCTTACACTCCCTGAATGCTGGCTGTGGGTACAGGGGTACGCTGAACAGGGGTGCGTCCCACTCAGGTTGCCCCCAACCCCAGGCCCACAGCAGGGCATCCGAGCCCTGGCTGAGCGAGAGCAGACCGTGACTTTTCAGCTTGGGGCCCCAGGGCTGCTAAGGCCGAGTCCAGTCACCTTTGACAGCACAACTGGCCAGTCCTGGCTGGACATCTGGGAACACTCAGCACTACAGAGCTGAGCCGTGAGGGCCTCGGTGCAAATGCAGATCACAGACTGCACAGCTGCTGAACGCCGGTGCCAGACTCCTGACCTTGAAGCTGGAAATGAGTTTCTTTTTCTTTTCTCCACAGATGGGCCAGGAAGTTGTGGGCAGAGCAACACTGGCTTATGAGCTCCCTGCACACGCAGGGTGATCGTCAGGGACACATGTCCGTTAGCCTGCACGTGGTGCAGGAGCAGCAGCTGAGAACACACCCTAGTGAGCCCTGGGACCCCCTGGCCTGGGCAGGCTATCACAACATCTGCACCTCGCCACCACCCCTATGGCCACTGAGCACTGGCCCGGGAACTTGGAGAGCAGGTGGGGAGCAGATCCCAGCTGCGGCGGAGCCTGGGGAGTTCGGGAGGGAACGGCTCCAGGATTCTTCTATGGAGAGAGTTTGGGGCAGCCGCCTACCTCTGCCCAGTCCCTCCCTGATTAAGCAGTCAGGGTGTCACTGATGTGGGGAGCAAAAGACACTGTCCACCCTTGTCTTCTGCTTGCCCAGCAGGCAGGGAAGAAGTGGGTCTCAGGAACTGAGTGCGGCCCTGGCACGCCCCCTCTTGGTCAATCTGCCACAGCCACAGCCACAGCACGTGTTTCAGGGAAGCCTGGCCCAGAGCAGTGGCCACAGCTTGCGCTTGGATCCTGGCTCCTCACTGGGGTCCTCAGCCTTGGGGAGGGTCTTGTGGGGACCGCAGGGTGGTGCGTATGCCACCTCCCCAGCACCGTGTGAGAGCGGGGAAGCCGCGTCCTGGCACTATCTCTGCAGCTGGAATCCCTTGTGACTCTGTGTCTCAGGACCACCAATGCCGGGGGAAGGGAGGGAGTGAGGAAGAGAGAGAATGGGGAAGGGACATAGGTAGATGGATCCCTCACCCTTCCTTTGGTCTGAAATCATCTCCTTTCTGACTTCAGTCCTTCCTTTGCAATATTTTGATAGTAGTGGCAGTTACTAGTCCTTGATCAAAGGAAACCCTAAAGCAGACATCTGTGTCTGCTTTGTTTGTAGGTAACTCTTCTGGTTGTTGACTGAGGACTGCGGTGTCAGTGGGGCATGGGGGTGCCCACAGGCACTTCTGCCTTCTTGGTCAGCCTTCTGGACCTGGGGTGGCTGGCTTGGCAGGTGGCCTCAGCCCGTCCCCCAGATCTAACTGGTTGTGTCTGCCAGCAAATAGTGGGGTAACTTGCCTTTCTAGCACCAGCCCTTTAACTGAAAGGGAGCAACTTTTGCACGAAGAGAGACAAAACTGGTGGGCTTAAAGAAAATGTCAGCCACCATTAAATAAAATGTTCCTGAAACATCCAGTTGGTCCTAATGCAAGCTTTAAAGGCGGCTTCCCTTTGAAGACCTAGGCACCAGCGACAGCTGGGTGGGGAATCAGGCAATCAGGACAGAACTGATAAACCAACACAGCAGGCCTCAGAGCAAGGACGAAGGCTGGATTCCTTCCTACTGGGCTCGCTCCGTGGTGGCCCAGCTCCAGGGTCGTCAGGGTTCCACTGGGGACGGGTCCCAGCTTGGGAGGGGGGCATGGAAGACTTTGTAGTCTTCAGTGGGATTCGGGAGTGGTTGTCATTCAGCTGCTTATTTGCAACTGTGCAAAACAGGCAGACACGGCGCGGAAGCAACGGGTATTAAAGAAGGAAAAGGGAAGAGAGCCCTTGGGGGCAGCGCTGTCTCAGCGTTTCATGGTGGCCAGACAGGGCCAGGTGGACCTGAGACTTGGGTTCCTGGGAGCTCAGGCTCACTGGGGTTCTTTCACCAGAGCCCGCCTGGAGGTGAGGCCCCCTGGGGTTTGCTGCTCCTGTTAGTCTCGCTTTGAGGCATGGAGAGCTCTGTGAGAGCTCTTCGGCCATGTATCCTCTCTCGACTCAGCGGGTCGCCGGCCAGACGGGTGGCTGCAGCTCAGACGTCGGTGAGTACTGGTTGGTGGTGCAAAGCTAAAGGAGAAAGAAAGTCCTGAATGTGATGGCATCTCTCAGTGACCACCAGTGTTGCTAGGGAGACCTCCACGTCCACACGCTGGTTCTTCCTTCCCTCCCTCCTGCTCCTCTTCTTTACCTGAGGTTGGCCTCCCCTGGCAGCCCCGAGCTCTGTGAGGTGCACCTGTCTGCCATGCGTTCCCCGCAGCGTTCTTCTCCCTTCTCTCCAGCATCCCACATGGAGAGGGGAAGAGCACAGGCCCTTCTTGGAGTGATTTAGCACGAGGCCGTCGTGATGCATTGAAAATGAACACTGCCCCAGGTAAGAGGTGCTACACCGATACTTGGCAAGCACACCACCCATTCCGCTCTGATGCACTCTCTCCTTAAATCACCGAGGTGTCGTTTTTATGATGCAGAGCTGGCTGTGCGGCTACAGGACTGTAAAGTGTCATATAAAAGAGCCAGTATGAAAGAAAGAAGAAAGAAAATTAACTTGGGGGGAGCATGTATTAGCATTTCGAAAATGTTCCGAGGCCTGCCGCTGTGAGTGTTTATCAAGGGGCGCCAGTGTCCTGGAACCCTCCACCTTCTCCCCCCAGCAAAAAAAAAAAAAAAAAAAAAGACTGGGCCACAGGACTGTTTTGCACTTGGTTCCTGACACAGCTCGGCGCTGGAGGCAGAGTTACGATAATGGGGAAATGCATTCCAGACTAAATTCCACAGGACACTGGGGCAGTCGCCTCCTCTGATGACAAATCTTTCTTGATGGCTTCTCTCGGTTGGCTCAGGCTCGAGGCTCTCGAAGCTTTGACAAATTAATGTTTTCAGGATTTCTGCCCCTGGGAACGGCGAGCAGCGCAATCTGCTGAGGTCAGGGTCTGCCTCCTGTGCTCCTGTTGCCAAACTGGGGAAGAGGAGTCTGGTGCCCCTGGAAGCTGACTGCTGAGCCTCCCAGACAAGGGCAGTATTGTTGCGGAGCCTCTCTCTTGTTGTGGGTGTGTTCTGTAGGTACCTCTTCCTGGGTGATGTGATGCAAAACAGGCACCTCATTTGAAAAGAGGCTTCTCCGCATTCCTTTGGGGGCAATGCTTTTTTTTTTTTTTTTTTTTTTTTTGGACAGAGTGGACAGTGAGAGAGAGAGAGACAGAGAGAAAGGTCTTCCTTTTCCGCTGGTTCACCCCTCAATGGCCGCTGCGGTCGGCGCGCTGTGTCTGGTGCATTGCTCTGATCCGAAGCCAGGAGCCAGGTACTTCTCCTGGTCTCCCATGGGGTGCAGGGCCCAAGCACTTGGGCCATCCTCCACTGCACTCCTGGGCCACAGCAGAGAGCTGGCCTGGAAGAGGGGCAACCGGGACAGAATCCGGCGCCCCGACCGGGACTAGAACCCGGTGTGCCGGCGCCGCAGGCGGAGGATTAGCCTAGTGAGCCGCGGCGCCGGCCTGGGGGGCAATACTTTTTAAAAGATGTGTTTATTTGAAAAGGAGGTGGAGAGGGCTAGACCGAGAGAAAGAGATCTTCTATCCTATTCACTAAATGGCTGCAGAAGCCAGGCCTGGACCAGGCTGAAGCCAGGAGCCAGGAACTCCATCTAGGATTCCCACGTGGGTGGCAGGGGCCCAAGCAACTTGGCCATCTTCAGCTGCCTTCCCAGATGCATTACCAGGGAGCTGGATCGGAAGCAGAGCAGCGGAGCAGGGTTTGAACTGGCGCTCAGGTGTGGGATGTGGAGGTTTAACCTGCGGCACCATAATGCTGGCCCCTTGCAGTGCTGGCTTAAGAGGCACAGGACTCAGCCCAGTTGAAAGGAAGGTGCCCCAGAGGCTGAGCCCGCTCCGACCTGCTCTGCACCTCCAGCCAGCAGCAGTGCACTTGCTTATTGTAATTTTTAAAAAATATGTTCACTATCAAGTCTGGCAAGTGAGATTCTGCTCTAAATTGAATTTTACCCTTAATGAGATGCCAAGTCCCTCTGTTCTCTCTACCAGAGACCTTGAGAGCTTTTATTAGCGAGTGCAACAAAACTTTTTGCTGTTTTCATGTTTCCTAATAATAGCCTGAATCGTAACCTGAATTTTTATGCAACTAATTATGACTGTGACTTGGGCATGAAAGATTTATATGATCAGAAAATAAATTACCTGTGTTATCTCCAGGCAGGCAGGGGATGAGCCTCGTAAGGAAGTGAATCAGCTTTTTAGGTCATCCTGTGTGGTGTGGTGTGGCCAGTGTGTGTGTGTACATGTGTGTGTGTGTGTGTATGTGTACATGTATGTGTACGTGTGTGTGTGATGTGATGGGGATACAGGTGATGCCCTTGGGGGTGCTTTCTCCACCCTGAAGAGCAGCCAGCCCTGGCCGGGGAGGAATCAGCACTTTTTCCCAGTACGATATTCACAGCCTTGCTTCCTAAGCCCAGTGTGCCAGAGTCCACAGCTCCAAGGAAACAAAAACGCATGGAGGTGAGTGGGTTGATGGGAAACAGGAAACAGCTCTGCAAGGGGAGCCTGCCAGGACTGCGAATTCCTCTGATCACATTGGAAGCCGGAAGTCGATTACTTTTGGTCCCTGCAAGTTGCATTGTTGTCCCTCAAAGTGAAAAACAAAGACGAAAATTCCACCACCGAGGGCGTGAGTGCCCACCGTCAGGCCCTAGCCCTGCTGCCCATTTCTGGCTCAGTTTGCCCACAGGGAAGCTGTGAGCCCCGGGGGGTGGGGAGGAGGGCGGGTGCCGAGCTGTGCAGGCAGTGGCAGACAGGTGTGCCCAGGGCCCTGCTGCAAGTTGGGTCCCACGACTGCCAGGTGAGACCTGCGGCTGGCTAATACACACAGGCTTGTTCATTTACTCAGCATTATGTTTAATCATTTAACTTCTCAAGAGTTTTCAGATCTTTTAATCATCCTCATATTCTTATCGCAACAGATTACTAAGCTGTTATTTCAATTCAATTAAAAGGTGTCATCCAAAGGTAATTTATTCCATGTGCATTGTTAAGTGGATACCCCAGTTACGCCTGCATCTCCAAGGAATCATAATTCTCCCGATTTTATTAGTCTGTAAACCAGTGTGGCATGGGAGGCAATGCCACACGTGGTGTCTGTGGGCACTAAGGTGGCAGCAGACCTGGGCTCTGGATTCTATGCTAAGATGCAGAAGAGGATACAGAACCCTGGGCCATCGTTAGTGTTTGTACTTTTCAGCTGTGCCCAGAGACCCAGTTTGACCTTCTGATCTGGGCACTGTTTGTCATAACATGGCCTTGACTTCCCTCATGCCCCCCACTGCAGGAGCTGGGAGGCCAGTAAGGGCCAGAGCACAGGCAAGTGCCCACTGGGGGCCCGGGGCAGTTTAGCCTCTCCGACCCTCATTGCAATTCCCACCTTCCTGGCTGACTCTGAGATTTTTCCTTGTTCTTGCCAGAGAAGCACCATCCCTGGAAACATGACAGGCGGCTCCTCTTCACCCTCTAGAGCTACCCAAACAACTGAAATGAAGCAGGTGCCACGTAATGTATTTAACTCAATGTAGCCGAATATTATCATTCCAACAGGTCCTGAGCATAAGAGTTAGTGGAACATGTGACCTGCTTCACCCACGGAGGCTGGGATGTCTCTTACACTCCTGCCTCTTACACTTCTGGTCAGAAGCACCTCAGGTGCTCAGTAACCACAGCCAGCTGGTGGCTGCTCTGCCGGAGACACGTGCGGTTTGGGATAACAGGAAAACCCCGGATACCAGGATCTGCCTATCAAGTTGTGGATGCAGCTCTGGAGTCCTTGGGCCTGTGGTACCTCTGGGAGGAGGGGTGAGCTGCGTGGGATTAGGGCTACCTGGCCCTTCTGCCTGCAGTGCGGACAGGGGAGGTGGGCTACTGATGAGGTCTGAGACTCCTCTTATCCCGAGCTCACAGGAACCCAGCAGCCCCAGGAAGGGGAAGCTGGTTGCAAGGATGCTCATGACCACATGGCCCTGTCCACAGGTTTTTGTGTGGCCAAAGAGAAACCCAAGTCTACCAGTGGGGGAAGGAGGAAGCTGCCCAGTCCAGGGCTGACCAGAAAGGGCCCACATTTCCCTCTCGGTGGGGGACCCTCTGCCCCAGGGCTGACAACCGAGGCAGGGAGTGAGCTCGTCTTTAGCCTGCTGTGCCTCAAGCAGACTTGCTCCCCGGGGAACAAGACCTCACAATGAGGACACTTGGGATAGTAAGGCCTGTCCTTGGAGGCCTAGGTGCTCACTGGTGTTTGGCAAACCCCTCGGCCTGGCCAGCAGCTGACAGAGCCGTGTACAAGGCTCTGGGCAGGCTGGGTGCTCCTCGACTCTGGTGACTGTGGCCATGGGTGGTCTCCGTGTCCTAGAACTTGGAGCAGTTAATCCTCTGGGTCTGTCCCCTCTCTGGGCTACCAAGAAGCCTTGAGAACTCAGAGGCTAATAGAGAGACCTTGAAAAATCCTTTCTTGCTCTGTAAGAATGCTGTACTTATTAATATCTCACTCTCAGAGGAAGGGCTATCTGTGCTGTTTTTTAAGAGAACAGCAACAAAAAGGGAAATTAAATTAGCCACTCTATGGCTCCTCATCCATTAAGGTGTCTTCAACTCCATAAACTGCTCACTTAAACTCTGGCCTCCTACTAAGTAGTTTCCAGAAAATAGCAGGATTCTGCCTGGCCCTATCTTGCACCTGTTCCGATAAAAGTGATTGAATGTCAATCCCGTCGACGCAGGTGGAGACCTGGAGACAGGGCCTGAGCGAGAGGGCTCCTGGCTGTGGGGTCCCTGTTCTCAGCCTGCCCACGTGACCCAGCAGGCGCATCCTTCTGTCAACACAACGTGTCCTCGCTCCAGAGCCCACGCCCGGCTCCAAGAATAGTCAAATACAATTACACACATGAGGTGGTCTTTCCAGCCTCTATTAAATACTGGGAAGATAAAACCACCTTCAGAGGAACACATCACAAAGAAACTGCGCTTGCTAGCAACAGTAGTTGCACTGGTAACAGCTGCTAACAATTACTGAGTGCCCACGGTGCACCTCGCATGGTGCTTGGCGCAGGACCTCCTGCAGTTTGTGGGGCCCAGTGCAAAAGGAGAATGCAAGGTCCCTTGTTAAAAAAATGCTGAGAACTTGGAGACGTTCACAGCAGAGGCTTAAACCAAGGGTGGGACTCTTATGTCTGCCCTGGGAGGCTGTGTGTATTTTGAACTCGCTAATTCTCACAACAAATACTATTACACTCTTCATTTTACAAATGTGCAACCTGGGGACGAAAACAGTTAGGAGGCTGCAGGAATGAAGGGTTTGAAGTGGCTCCAACAGAGAGAGAGAATGGTGATGGTGGGGAGGGGGAGGGGCCGAGCCACTGCCCAGCACAGGGCAAAGCTGCTGAGAACACGAGAGCCCCACCATGGCCGCCCCAGACTCAAGCTGCGAGTGCTGATTTAGTTTCTGCAAAACAGTATCATTTGTCCCATTAAATTAATGTTGTTAATTTGAAGTTTATTGGTTTTTCAGTTTGTTTTTATTTCGTTTATAAATCTGCTTTAGCGTCACGGTTGTAGAAGGGCTCCCCACGTAAGAATGTGTGCCAAGTGTTATGTCTGCACACATTTAACTAACATAATGCTACACATAACTCTGGCAGACAGACACAAGGCACACTGTCCCCTTTCAGGGGTTTGCTCCTTGCTCAGGAAGGGGAGGGGAGTGCATCTCTTGTCCCCCAAGGTGGGAGCCAGAGGGGCTGCCAGTGGGGACCTCCCTGGCTGGCTCGGGGCCCCAGTGGAGAGGGAGGGAAGGGAGCGAGAGAAGGGGTGCAGGCAGGTAGTTCCCCCGGAACAGAAGGGGCCTGGAAGGTCTCTCCAGCCTTGGCTTCCCTCCTGGCTGCTCTTCCACCTCCCTTTGACTTCCAGGCTCACAGACAGTGGCCCAAAGGCAGGCAGGGGCTTGTGGGATCACCTAGGGGCTCAGAGCCATAGTGCGGGGAACAGTTACAACCCTTGCAGCCCGTGTTCCCAGCTGACCCTGAACAGGTGCCCTGGGGTCAAAGGCTGTCCTCGCGCCACAGTGAGGTCCCCATTCTCACAGGACGAGCATACAGGAGTCAGTGTCTTACTCTGCACCACTCCTGACTTGCAATTCAACGCTGAGACGTACAATTTTGCAGAAAAACAAAATGAAAAGATGCTACGATTTTTCCTGTGAGCATTTTGGGGCCTCACAAGAAAGTGCTGCCCAAGACCAAATACTTATAATTTCCCCCAAATGGAAACGAGCTGGGTCCATCGGCCATGGCACACTCTTACGACGTAGGACAGGAGCACAGCTCTGCTGGTGATGAGCTTACAGCACAGGGGTCTCACCACGCCGGCTCCCAGCCAGCAGCCGGCACCAGCGATCCCACTGGTCTGACGTGCAAATACAGGCAATCGCTCCCAGTGGTAGAAAGGCGGGACAACCATTAAGCTGGGGAGGAGGAAGCCGTGGCGGCCAGGGATGTTTGGTTTCTCGGCTGGGAGAGTGGCTACACGGGGCGCACAGCCCTGCTTCACCGCACGGGGAGCTTCTCTGTGCCTGGCGCATGTGTAATTTTAAAAATGAAACGTTATCAAATGAAACATTTGTGCTCAACAGTAAATAACAGACATACATCAGGTATACTGCCATTCCCCATCAGCTCCCATCCACCTCCTCTGGGAAAGTTCTGGAAGGAGGTTGCCTGGAGCCAGGGCTCTGCTAGGCCCTTGGCATGAGCCCTGGGCCTCTGGGCGAAGCAGCTCCATGAATGAGGCTGACTCCAGGGCTTCCTGGGGGCCCGGGTTTTCTCCCCATGTTTTAGGCACAAAGCCCTGTTCTGATCCATCACTGAGGTTTCAGCCCAAGGACCGCTGGTGCTGATGTGGAGCAGGAGAGGGAGATCAGTCAGTCCAGGTTCAGGCAGGGCCCTCAGGGCGGACGCCCATGTCACGAGGGACCTGTGTGCACCAAGGTTTCCAGGAGGCGAGGGCCCTCAAGGGATGAACAGACCAAGGCCCAGAGCGTGCAGCAGCCCCAGATACACAGAGCATGAACACCTTGCTGGAGCTGCAACTCAGGCCTCCGGGCTCCCTGACCCAGGCTGGGGAGCCTGGCACGCTGTCCTGAAGATGCAGCTGCACACATGAATTGCACCATGCACTGGGGGGCCCAGCCCCTCCCCACCTCTGGCCTGTGCTGCACGGCTGTCGTCCAGGGCTGTGGCAGGGCTAGAGCACAGCAGAGGACCGTCCTTATGTGGAGGAGCTCTTCTGGGACAACTGTGTGTTCTCTGGACTTCTAGCTCATAGGGTGTTGGAGGCCCGGTTGGAGGTACATGCTGAGCCTGGGCCAGCCATCTGCACACAACTCCTAGGGATGTCAGAGTGCCTTTCTCGGTCCAAGGGAAGTGCGAGAGTGATGACAGAGGGTAGGAGTGGCCGGGGTGGGGGTGTGTGCATGGAAAGCACAGGTGCACAGAGCTAGCACCTCTGGGAGGCAGGAGACAGACACATGGCAGGCTGCACATCAACTCCCTGTGGGGCCCATCCTCCTCGGATCTGTGGTGTGTCAACTCCTTCCTCCTGCACCCTAATCCGTGCCTACTGGGAGCCCGGAATGTGATCTTATTTGAGAAAAGGCGCTTTGCAGATGTAATGACTTAAGGATCTTAAAACGGCATTATCCTGCATTTGGGGTGGGCCCTAAATACAATGACGAGTGCCCTTGGAAGAAGGGGAGGGGACGTGGGAGATGAAGGCAGGCCGCAATGGACAGAGCGGAGGCCAGGGCTGTGCTGCTGCAAGCCCAGAGGCAAGGAAGGCTTCTCTCTCGGACCCTTGGCAGGAGCCCACCCCTATTAACCCCTGTTAACCCCTGTTAGCACCCAGCTTCAGCCACTGCCTCTGCAGCTCCCAGAGGATACATCCAGGGTATTGTGATGTGGCCAGTAGTTAGTGGTCCTAGGAGACCCTGCAGGGCCCTTGGTGGAGGTCAAGGGCACAAGCCAACCCACATCCTGCACGTGGCTGCTGGTTCTGACCCCAGCAGTCCCTTGAGGGTCTCCTGGCCTCCAGAGCCACATGACCCAGGCTGGTTCACCTCAAAAGTGGCGGGGGGGGGCATGAGGAGGGAGAAGAGCAGGAAGACGTGGAGCTGCCAGCCACAGGTTCAGTCCATGCCCCCAGCCAGTGGCAGAGAGCTCACAGCCTCCTTCACAGCCCAGGCACGAACCTCCAGAGGCCCAGTTACTACCAGCCACGTGCGATCCACGCCACTGAGGAGGTAGACTGGGCCACGTGAGACAAAGGAGACACGTAAGCTTCCCCCAGATGCTCCTGAGATGTGACATCACCAAGTCCCCGAGCCAAAGCAGGGGTCTGGGGCACCACCCCCTGGGCCTGGAAGCTCCCCAGGGGCAGAGGTCTTGGCTGCCCGGCTTTGCTCCTGCTCTTTGCCAGGGCTCAGCACAGAGCCCGGCACCAAGGCCCACTCAGGGCCCCCCCGCCCCGTGAGGCCCCCTGTACTGCCACACCCCCACACCCCTGTGACTTCTCCTCGGGCACAGCAAGCTGCTTCCTACAGCCAGGGCTGCTGCACCTACGGCCGCCTCCACCCCAAGTCTCCGCCTTCCCAGAAGCCCTCAGGGAGGTGCCGCTCCTGTCACAGCGCTCTCCAGAGTATCCCCACTGTCCTTCTGTCCCTCCCCCCAGAGACGAGGTTCTTTCCGGACAGGAGCCGCGTCTGGTCTTGCTGCGCGCTGACTCCCGGCAGCCAGCGCCTGCCCAACTGTCTGACGGGTGATCCGTGCTGGATAATAACTCAGTGTTCAGCCCCAGCAAGGGGGGGGGGAGTCCCCTGCGTCCTGCCACCTCCCAACAGCCCGGAGCCAGCCGGCTGCCCGCCTTGCCTGAGATCCTGGGCCTGGTGTTTGTGATCTGCACTTACAGCCCTAAGGGCCACCTGGAGGTTGTGAGTCCCAGTCCTCAAAAGCCCCTGCTGACTGTTGCTGGGAACCCCTTTCCAGGAACACGTCTCCCAGAAAGGGTGGACTTAGGAGGCAGGAAGTTGGAGTGGTAAGAGCTGGCAACCCCTGAGCACCCAGCCCTCGCTCTGCCCAGTCCTCCACGCATGTGATCTCTGCGAGCCCTCGGGACAAGCCTGCAGAGAAGGCGCTGCATGACCCCGCATTGCATAGATGAGAAGAGTGAGGCACGGCACAGTGAAGCGACCCGGCTCTGCAGGATGCCCAGGCTGGGCTTCCTGACGGCTGCTGCAGCCCTGGCCATGCAATTCCTCAGATGTGGGCCGGATAATGGCAAGGAGAGAGGAAGGCGGACGATGCCGTGGGGCTGCAGCTGGGGCAAAGTGGCCGGGAAGGTTCTCTTTTCTCGTGAGCCCCCAGTGAGCATGTGCCGGGCAGACACCCTGCCGGGCACTGAGCCTTTCCAGGGCATGGGCTGTCTGAGGGGAGCAGGTCAGGGGCCAGCAGGGCCATGGGGATGGGGTCAGGAATGCTAGACTGAGCAGTGGCAAGGATTTCACTAAACGAGTTGCTGGTCAACCTAGGCCTGGGACCTAGGACTCTGGACCTCCAGACTGGGCAGCAGGCCAGGCCTGGCTGACCAGGTGGGCAGAGCTGGTCAGGGACATGGGCACCTACCTCCTCCACAGGGCAGGAATTTAGAGAGCGGCCACCACTCTGTGGGCTCTGGGGGGTGGGAGACAAGTCAGTCCCGAGAGACCTGGGCAGCAGGGAAATGCTTGGTGGGCAGCTGCTGTGTGTGCACAGAGGCCTCTCTGAGCAGGGGCACGGAGGCGGGTCTTAAAGGAGCTCCCCGAGAGCCGGGGGAGGGGTGAGTGTGGGAGCGGCGCCAAGCAGGGGAAGCAGGATGTGTCCTGGGTCAGGAACCTGCAGCCACTGTGGGCAGAAACTGCCGGCTCTGGCTTCCTGCCAGCTCACAGACGCATTGTCGAGCCCCAATTAACATTCACAGAATAACTGAAATATGTAATTGGAAAACTCAGAACGCATTTTAATCCCATTAGCAGCAGGATCGCCTGCTCCCTACAGGATTTTTCTTGGGAGATGAGCGGGAGGCGCAGCGGTGACTGCTGCGGGAGGGAGGAGAGGCCATCTGTTCTGGTGCGGCGGCTGCCTGCTCCGTGGTCCTCCCTGAACCCTCACCTGGGCCCAGGCCCACTGAGCCGGAAGACTGGCACCCTGCTCTAATGCTCTGAGTCCCTGGGCTCCTGCTCTCTGCCAGGCGAATGCTATTCCCCAAACATCACAGTTCCGCACCATCCACCTGACCTTCCGGGAGAGACAGCCATCGACACCCGTCACGTCTGAGGAGCAACTTGGGGGCAGCAATGCCTGTCGGCATGAGGTTGGGGCCCAGGCTGGCTGCTCGCCTCCCGGGAGCACATCTCGGTGACAGGTTCTCAAGAGTAGAGGTGGGGGAACTGGACGTCCCTACAAGTATGGTACAGGAGCCCTTCCTGGGGCCTCTGAGCCCAGCTTGTGGGGCTCGCCAAGGATCCTGGGGCCAGTTTGGTAGATCAAACGACATCCAAATGGTGGCCTCAGACCCATGCCCTGACTTGGAAAGATGAGTCCACTGGCAAAGGACAAAGAACAGGACAAGACAAGTCCCTGAGACAGGAGCTGTGAGAACTCTACTGCAAGACCCGCTCCCGGGGTCAGCCTGCCTCAGCTTCTCTCGCCTTCCTGTCCACGTCAAACCACATGCATTCCTCCCTGTGCAGACGGGGGCGGCAGGTCCCCTGTGAGGGGCAGACGCGAGGTGAGCAGGGGCGCTCACAGGAACCACTCACAGGCATCCAACAGCGTGGGCTGCCTCGGTGTGGCATGGGGAGCAGGAGCCAGGCATGGGGAGGCAGCTGTGACCCGTCCAGATGTGGGGAGGGGCTGCCCGGTGCCAGCTCTCATCGCACTGTGATCCAGCTAAGCCCGGAAAGCCTATTTGTACATCTGGAGCTCCGAGCGCATCACCAGGAGCGAATCTCGCAAGTCTGTGCCCCCAGGCCAGACTGCTGCTAATCGAAGCACGGCTTCCTTTAATTAGAACGGTCACGTCAGTTCCAGCACCATCTTTGCACTGCTGGAGTGTGAAATTCCGTCTGGATCCCAAGACGGGCGTCCTTTGAGGGAGAAGCAGGATGGAGGCGGCGGGGAGGGGGCAGCGAGGGGCGCAGCCTCACCTTCGGAAGCCGCACAGCTCCTCTGTAGCTCAGCCTTGGACCCTCACTCTCTGTCTGAAGTCCTTGGCTGTCTTCCTGGGGAAGACGCACGCAGCTGAGACCTGCCGAGGCTGTAGCTCAGTACCTTCCCACCCCCTGTTCTGCAATGGTTAACAAGCTGACTCTCCAAAATCCGAGTGGACATGCGGTATCAGATGCTGGGCACACAGGAGAGAGGGCAGAGTCCCGTCTCCCTTGGCCCTTGGAGGGGAGCCTGGCAGGGGAATGTGCGCAGGCCCCCAGGAGAGGCAGGCTGGGCGCTGTGTGAGGGCGGGCTGTGACGGGGGCTCTCACAGCAGGCAGGCGTGCTCATCTGTGGTGAGGTGTGCAGCAGGGAGCCACTGAAGGCACTGGAAGCCCCGTGGCCGCCCTCACAGGAGTCACGTGATGCTGCCCCTTCAATGCCCCGCCAGTTCATGAGGGCACGCCGGGATGTGCAGAGTTCATTTCAGACAGACGGGGCTGTGTTGGAAAGAAGGGAGAGGAGGCCGGAAGTCTTTACCAGCAATGAAGAAGAAACAAGAAGACAGAGGTAAGTCACGACTCGGCCAGATGCATGAAGGCCCTGTGCTGGGAACAGCCCTGCTGTGTGAGCGGCGCCTTGGCAGGATGCGCGGAGCTGAACGAAGTGTGAGTGCGGCACAGCCAGGGGCCAGCCCGCTGGGACCCCTGGCATTTCCTCCCGTGGCTGCCCCCGGCCCGCGCAGGAAAGACCCCTCAGCCCCTTGGCCCTCAGACGTCACCCTCACAATTGCCATGGAGGAGGACCTGAACTCCCTCATATGCCTCTCAACACAGAGACCACCTCCCAGGTCCCCCGAGGCCGAGGGCACTCCGTCACCCTGGAGCCTCCCCGGCCTTGGCTTGCACTTCCCTGGGAAGCCGCAGCTGCAGGGCGTCCCTCGGCCCGTGAGACGCCTCAGCCCTGTGGTACCCTGGCTGGCCTTCAGATGCCCCGGCTGTTGCTGCCCTGGCAGCAGCGGAAGCAGCGGCTGGCATCGAGCTTCCCACAGACCCCAGGACGGTCTGCGGGCTTGGCCATGTCCAGGCCCTGCCTGCTGGGTTGTCAGGGCTCTTTCTCAGGGTTGACCACAAGCCCACCACAGGGCCCTGGGGAGGCCGCTGCAGTCAGTAGCTGCAACACCCAGGGCAGCGGTAACTCGGCTCTGACTCAGACCCTCCTTCGGGTGCCCGAGCCCTCTGCTCATGGAGCTTGCAATCTGGGCGTGCGTGTGACGTAAGGAAGCCTGACAGAGGATGGCTGCTAAGTGGTCCCGGTGTGATGCAGCAGGAGCCTGGGTTCTAATCCCGGCTCCGCCATTTACTGACTTCAGCCCTGGACAAACGCCTAAACCTCTCTGGGCCTCAGGTTCCTCTTCTATAAAGAGGGAATCATAACTCGATATGCCTTACACACTTTCCACAGAAACAGCTCCTTGTGTGCCAGGTGCACGGTTACACCTGTCAGCTTGGATCACTAGCAGAGACGGACAGCGGGACACCACCCCAGGCCCCTGACGGGAGCAGGTAAAACACCAGCACTGAAGCTGGGCTCTTCTCTGAAGAGCTCTGGTTTCTGTGCAGAACATTCTAGATGCCAATCCAGCTAACACAAGCTAGTCACCTCTTCCATCTTGACAAAAGCCTTCTCTCTCACTCATAGGCTTAAAAAGGGCTTGAGAAAACCAACTCAGGAGCCACGTGGCTGCTCAGAAGTGCAAAGGCAGGGCCCTGGCTCATGGTCATGTCACCCTGGGGACACTCTTGGCACAGCTGAAGCAAGGCAGGCCCAGGGCAGGGGGAAAGGTGGTACAGGGGTGGCTCCCTGTCACACGGCACTGGAACTGGCCCACATCTTTGCTTCTTAATGATTGGGTCAAATCCAGACTTAATTTCTCTGGGGCTGGACCGTGTGGAGCCCACAGGTCTTAGACCACAGTTTTAGGGACCATAGGGACCCTGTGGTACCAAAGAGGCCCCTCTGTGCCTGGGATCTGCAGGTGGGCCTGGGAGCCTCAGGCACCCCGATTAGCACAGTCAAGACGAGGCTGCTGCCCATCCTTCCAGGCCTGGCTAGTCAGCCCAGTCCCCAGTCCCTTTATTGAACTGCCCGAGGTGACATCTCTGCTCGTCTGGAAATGGCATCGCAGTCAACATTCACAACACCAGGCACAGAACCTGCCCAGCTGGAACCCGTCACACTCACAGCACTCAGGCCCACAGAGACAAAGCGCCAAGCCTTTGAGAAGGCCCCTCCCCCAGCCCCTCGGCCCTGGATGCTGGGACAGGGCCCCTCCAGGCATGCTCCCTGTAGCGTCCATGCCTGGCTTTGTGCACCACTGCAGGGGCAGCTCCTGTCGGGACGGCTGCACAGCTGTGGAGGAGCCTCTGGGACTGAGGGTCACGCCACCTCTCTGGCTTTCACGTCCACCCTGTAACCGTTCCTGGGCTGCAGGGACAATGCCTGTCCTCCCTCCATGGAGGGTGTGTGGGACGCTGTTCCCCACCCCAGGGGCAGTGCTGTGCCTGCAGCCCTGGCTGGGGAGACGTGCACAGGCCTGAGAAGGGAGCACCGTGCCCTCTGTGACGGGGCGCTGGTCAGTACAAGGTCAACTCAGACCCACTGGAGTCCCAGCCACTCCTGGAGCCAGGAGAACAGGAGGACCTCGGGGAAAGAGAGGTCTGAGCCTGGAGCAAAGCAAAGCAGAGCTGGAGCTGAGGTCACATGGTATCTCCGGCCACCCTCAAACCGCTCTGTCCAGCTTCAGTGCATCCTGTGTGGGAGCCGAACCACTAAACGCTCTGAGGCCCCAGGCCTAACCCTTCCTCTGAGCTCTGTCTGTCCAAATCCATTCCATCCCCATTCTCCAAAGCCCATCCCAAGCTCATCTTCTTCCAGCAAGGCCTCCTGACATTCGTGACCTCTGCACGGCACCAAACACTTCCCCAGAGGGGCTGGCAGCTCCTGAGAGCAGGGCCTGGAACCGCCTCCCTCCCCCGGGCTCAGCGCTCAAGGAAAGGCCTTCTAGCCTGTGTTCCAGAGACCGGGAGCAAACTGCCCAGGGGTGGAGGGGGAGGCGTCCTGCTGTTCACATACCTGCTTCCCAGCTCACCTGACCGCTGGGCCACCCAGTAGCCTGTCCTGGTACACACGTGGCCCAGAGCTGCCCGAAGGCCAGCGCCAACCTCCTGCTGGTGGCACAGGGTGCTGCCGTCATGCCCATGACAGGTGAGAGGACTGATGTGAGCGGCCCAGCCCGACGCACAGCTGTTTCTTTCTGTGATCACTGGCTGTCATTGTGCTTGATGAGAAACAGAAACAGAGCAATGGTTCCTGAAGCAAAAAGAATTGTGGCTCAACTGCATTTATATTCCGGCGGATGAAACATGTTCCAGCACCCAGAGCGAGGCCTGCATGCGAGCGGTACTGACGCCTTGAATCCCCAGAGCGCGTGGCCAAGGTGAAAAATGAGGCCTCGGCAAGAGCCGTGGACCGGCAGTCTGTTAGGAGTGCGTGGGTGCAGCAGGGGGAGGGCCCGTCCTTGTGGCCAGGTGCCCTCGCAAAGGCATCCCAGTGATTAATTAGCGAGTCCTCTTCCAGGACTGTGAGCAGGAGAGTGGGCAAACAAGAGGGAGCTTTCTCCCTACAGGGGACTGGCGGCAGAAAGGTGAGACCATTTGCTGCTGGAGTGAACAGGGTGTTCACGGCTGCTTCAATCAGGAGCCACAGTCAGCACCCACAACCTTGGCTTTGCCCCGTGCCGCCAGCCTCCTGGGCCCGTGGAGAATGGCGCTGGAGGGCAGAGCTGCTGCAGGAGCTGTGGGAAACCCCAGCCTGCTCTGAAGGGCCCAAGACGAAGCCCCCATGTGCCTTCCTTCTGAGGGAGCATCCCTGCTTCTGGCGCTGGGCAGTTGGGCTTTCCATGTGGTCTGTGGCTGCCGACGTGGGGACCTGTAGCCCTGAGTTTTAGCTCTAGGAATTCTGTGTGGCTCTCACTGGTATGGGGCAAGGCAGGGACCATGTGGGCTACCAGACAGGGGGCCCCAACATGGCCCTCCTAATAGTCCTCATAGGTGGCAGTGAGCACTGGCCTTGGCCTCAGCTCAGAGACATCAGCACACCCAGAGGTGGGCAGGCCAGGACACAGGTGCCCCTGGCGCCAAGATGCCTGTCTGCACTGCCGTCTCTTACTGGCGTCTGCTGAACCCATCTAGGGGCTGCTTGCTTTCTACACAACTCTCTTCGAAGAGACCCCAGTGAAATGCCGGGGCACTGGGCTGTTTGCTGGGCAGCCCCTGTCTGCAGGCAGCTGGCAAGGCTCGGCAGGCCCGCAACCCACAGCTGCCACTCCTGAGCCACGTCCCCCTGCCCTGTGCCTCCACCTCCCCATCTGTCTCCTGAGCCTTCTCCCACTGCCATGCAGTTTCTCAAACACCCAGCCACCCACCCGGGAACATTTTACAATCTGCTCACAGATGCAGATGGAAAAGTGAAAACACATGGGAGATACAGGAGATCTGGGAGCAGAGGGGAGTCTGGGGGCACAGAGTGTTGACTCATGCTGAGTGTGTGTCACCCAAAAGGAACGACTCAGGTGACAGCAGGGCCTGCTGGAGGCCTGGAGCTGCAAACTAGACTTGGGCAGGGCAAGTGCTACCCAGGGGAGTGCAGACTGGAGACAGGAGCACACCTCTGTGTGAGGTGTGCTCTCCACCTGCCTGTATCAATAAAGTTTTATTGGAACACAGCCACACTCCTTAGTTTACAAGCCATCTATGGCTGCTTTGTGGCACAAACTTAGAGTTCAGTAGCTGTGACAGAGACTGCGTAATTTCTGAAGCCAAAGACATTGGCTTCCTGGCCCTCTGCAGAAGAGGTGTAGGGGCTGGCAGAGGAAGAACTCACTTACAAAGATGAGGGAGAAGAGGTGGCCAAGGAGATGGAAGGTACAGGTGTGTTACAAGGAGACAGTCAGGATGGCCTGACCTGCAGAGAGGTCAAGGTAGGGACTGAGGCACCTGTGGGTCAGGTATGACCCCCTGCAGGGCTCGTGACCCTCATCTGGGCCGGTATGTGGTGGCAACAGTGAGACCAGAGAGAAGTGCCAGGAGTCAGGTAAAGGGCGTGGGGTCGATGAGAAGAGACAGACCTTTTAAGATGTCCACTATTCAGCGAGAGAGGGCCGCGGCAGCAGTGGACAGGGCTCCTCCGGCAAGCCCCCCGATTTCAGGCCTAAGCCTCACAAACTCTCTAGAGTGTCTGAGTCTGCACCTGCCTTGGTCACAGGTATCCAGTCAGGCCTTGGGTCTCTACCTGTGCCTGCAGAAATGGGCACTGGGGTAGGGAGGGGCATAGAAAGAGGAGAGATGCAGGCCCAGGGCAGAGCCTCGGGGTCTGCACTGCCGTGGAGTGGCCTTGGCCTGGGGCAGCTCACCAGTCCTTTGCCCCATCTCTTACCCTTTTTCCAGCCCAGAGTCTAGAAACCAAGTTGGCTGAGGCCTTCCCATGCAGGCTGCCCCGTCCCTTTCCCCGGGGGCTGCACCGGCTTCTGGGCTCCATGGGCCGAAGAGCTTAGCAGGTGGGCCTGGCTGGAGGCACGCCAGTGGGTGTGGACAGCGCCCGCAGCCCACTCTAGGCACAGCCTCTGGGGGCTGAGCGCCCCCGCACCATGGAGGCTCTGGGGTTGCTCCTTGTGCCTGACTCGCCCCCACCCTGAGAGTCAGCATGGAGTTCTTTTTTTTTTAAAGAGTGTGAAGTTAAGTAGCGAACTCATGGCTGGCAACTTGGAAATTCACATTTCCGAGATGAAATGATTCCCGTTAACAAAACACCTTCATTTTCAGAAAATCCATGCTCACAGCTTGCTCCGCACAGCCTGCCCCCACAAGTTACGATTTATATTTTATTACAAGGTGAAAAGAGACAAAAAAAATCCTCGCAGGGGAAAAACAAGCCAGTGACTCTGCACAGCAACTCCCTGGGCATTGATTTAAAGGGACATTGTCACCCTTAATGTTTTCATCCAGAGGAATTAGAGAGCGCCGCCAGGATAATTTAGAAGCCCCTGATTTAAGGGCAGCCTCCGTGGTCGGGCTGCACTGTATTTCCCTTTTTATGGTTCCAGAGAGCATTTTCTGAGAGATAATAATGTTGGGTGATATTTCTTCTGTGTCATGCGGAGGCCCAAGAAGAAAATTAAAATAGGTCCCTCCTAGCCCCTCGCTGAGGCCAGGCTGTACAGCAGCGAGGACTGTCCCCGGCCACCCCCAGCTACCCAACCTTCAGGGCTTCTGACCCGGCCTCTAGGTGCCCTGGCCGGCTTTCGCGGCTCAGCCCCTCAGCTCCCCACGCTGCTGCCTCAGTACCGAGCTTTCCGTGCCCTGTGTGCTGCCACCCCCACGCCCAGGTCCAGGCCCGCACTCCCTCGTCCACCTGCAGCCCCTCTCTTCCCGGCTCCCGGCTGTCGTCTCTAGACCAGCCCTTCTCCAGTTGACTCTGGTCCCACCTCTCCCTGTCTCCCCGATAGCCCTGAGGTCTGACAGACCCCTAAACCCACATCCTTTCCCCCTGCAGGCACAGTGGCCTCTGTGTCCCAGCCGCCCCTGCAGTCCAGCAGAGCTTGCTGGGATCTGAAACACCCCCTCTAAGATCCACCCTCTCTGTCTTGCTGGGATCTGAAACACCCCCTCTAAGATCCACCCTCTCTGTCTTGCTGGGATCTGAAACACCCCCTCTAAGATCCACCCTCTCTGTCTTGCTGGGATCTGAAACACCCCCTCTAAGATCCACCCTCTCTGTCTTGAGGCCACTGGCCAGACACAGGGGATCCGGTAAAGGAAGCCACGTCTATGGGAGGTGCTG
This sequence comes from Oryctolagus cuniculus, assembly GCF_964237555.1. NCBI lineage: Eukaryota > Metazoa > Chordata > Mammalia > Lagomorpha > Leporidae > Oryctolagus > Oryctolagus cuniculus. Next base: position 21,731,641 of record NC_091437.1, read on the forward strand.
GAGCCACACAACTCAGGACACCTGGACGCCCGTGTCAGTGTGGCAGCAAACTGGACAGCAGCACGGAGCTGTCGTGGGGACACAGAGTAAACCTGCCTTGTGAAGCCGCTGGGGCGTCAGAGGCGTCCAGCCTCCCGACGAGCACAAGTCCCGCTGCCCTGGTTCTCCTGCTGCCCCCAGCAGGGTCTGGTTTCCTTCTCCCTGTCCCTGACAAACTGGCTACACAAGATGGCCCAAGGCCTTCCCTTCTGTCCACCAGTGTGCTCTGGCTATTCCCTATGGCTGGCTTGCCTGCCTTCCCCATGCCCACTACGGCCTGTGTGATCCCAGCCGTCCCCTGTGGAGAGACCCCAGCACTGGGGCATGAACCGTGGCACCTGCTGCACTCGGCTCCACTGCATTCTTTGTTAATCAGCCCATTGTCTCTTTGCTTCGGCTTTGCAGTCTTCCTTCCCCATGGGAGAGCGAGTATCTCAGAACAGGGGCCAGACATCCCCACTGCCGCCCTTGGCACTGTGGGACAGCTTCCCACACGGCCAGCAGAGTGCCTGATGTGTCGGCTCCACCACTGTTTCCTGACTTCATGACGTCTTGGTTCCTCCTCTGTCAGATGGGAATAAAAGGCGGATGGCAGCCCAGAGAGCCTGCTTTTGCCGGGTGCTGGACCCACCCCTCCGGCTCCCGGCACCACTGATCACCCCTCTGTGCCCGTCCAGGATGACTGCAGCCTGCGGCTCGGCCCGTGTTGCACCTGGAGATCTGCGCTCCCAAGCTCCTTACGCTGCCAGTGCTTCATGGCTCATGCCCTCACTGCAGGGCCATGCTGGAGTCCCGACACTGTCACTACAGAGCGGCCTGGAAACCCCACCTCCAGGTCTCCTGCCCACCCCTGCTTGCCTCCCATCTCTTCTTGTAGCTCTGCCTTCAACCTCAGTGAGAGCTGTAACTGCTTGACCAAGCACCGAGCTGTCTGCTGCACCACTTCCTCCCACGTGGGACACCTCCTGTGGTCCAGGAGACATCTGTGTGGGTGCCCTGAGCTTACATCTGTGTAGTCAAACACGGCTGGAGGAACCGCGACTGGGTTCCCTTAGAATTCAGGACTAGGGGCTCCGCAGGGGCCTCAAATGCTGTCCAGGGACCCCTACGCCCTCTCCATCCTTTGCCCCTGACTCCTACATGGCTGCTCCCAGCCTCCTAACATCTCCACACACTCTTCACCTCCTCCTGCATGCTCACTCCCACGACCTTGCTTCCTCACTCACTGAGAATCAGTCTGCACCCCCACCCCCCATGTCCACCTGCTCCGGGCCAGGCGACATGGCCGTCCAGCCAGCAGCCATGGCAGCTCCAGGCCTGCCTCCTGGGCGCTGGTCCCACCTCCCCTCACCAACTCAAAGCAATCGCTCCAGCTGCGTCACCCCTGCTTTCCACAGCCTCAGTTTCCCCTTCCGACTTGACCACTCCCACACACACACCTGCGCACTGGGCCCCTGCAGCCCCTCTCCCCTGCTGCTGCCCCTCCCCTCTCCTCATCACAGCAAGCTCCTCAGGAGCCCTCGCCACCATCTCTCCTGCCCCTCCCTCCCACCCCGCTCAGACCCAAGCCACTGAGAGTCTCATGTCCCCCCACTGCCATCTGCTGTGGTTTGAGTGGGGCTTGTCCCCCAAGGGTGCACAGGTTGGAAGTGTGGTTCCCAGGGTGGGCCTAGTGGGAGGAGACTAGTGGGAGGTCACCGGGGAACACTGGGTCCGGAGGGGATCAAGCAATTCTCATGGACCCCAGTTGGTGCTCACAAGTGAAGAGGTGTCATCAAATGAGACCCGGCCCTCCCCTCTGCTCCTCCCTCTCTCTCGTGCTCCTGCAGCCAAGCCATCTGCCACGATGTGACACAGCGGGGGCGGGGCCCTTGCCAGCACTGTGGCTGTGCTGCGTGGACTTTCGACTTCCAAAACTGTGAGCAAAACACAGCTCTTTTCTTCATAAAGGCCCCAGCCTCAGGTCTTTCATTACAGCAATGGAAATGGACTAATAGATTGTTCCTTAAACCACTCTTTGAGGTTGCCAAGCCCCCAACCACAAACACAGGCTCGCCTCTCCCCACCTTCCGGCTGGCCGCTTCCTCGCTCATCCTGCTGGCTCCCAGGACATCGCACTCGCAGGCTGTCCTGCCGCCACTCTGACACCTCCCTCCCCTGTGCTGGCTCCCTCTCCTCTTCCCAAGCTCTTCCCATTGGAGACTCCAGGGCTCAATCTTGGATGCTCTTCCACCATCACCCACGCAGGGGTGTCTCGAACCTCATGGCGGGAAGCGGCCAGCATGTTGAGGGCTTCCAGATCCCGCCTCCAGCTCAGCCCTGTCTGCTGACCTCAGCTCTGCACTCCCAACTGCCCGTTCCCCACTGCCCCTGGTGTGCTGCACAGCGTCTCCAACTCAGTGCACCCTGAGTTAACTCCTTGGTGCCCTCCTCAGCCTCCTCCGTCTCCCCAGGCCTCGGGCCCCACACCTTCAAATGATTCTACCATCCCACGTCTCTCACGCATCAGGCCCAGCACTGGTCTTACCCACCACTGTGCCTCACCAGGATGACTGCAACACCCCTGGCTCATCTGTCTGCTCCTACTCCTGCCCCGTGACAGCAGCCGCAATGATTCCTCAGGCACACACCAGACCATGCCACGACTCGAAGCCCTCACCTGGCTCTTTGGTGTGACAACGGGAGTCCTCACGCTGGCTTCCAGCATCCTCCAGGACGAATAATTGTGCTCTCTCCTTCCGACCCCACTCCAGCCACCAGCCTGATTCAGACCTAGGGCCTGGGCTGTGGCTGCCCTGGTGACTGGGTGCCACATGCCCTTCCTGCCTGACCCAAGGCCTGTCAGCCCTTGCTGCATGAGGCCTTCTCCTCCCTGAACCACACTAGTGAGGTCTTGCTGCCCCCACTGCCTCTGCCCGCCCCCACGTTGTTGTTCTCAAAAGCATTCCCTGGTTCTAGTCTACGTCCCTGTTGATCCGGGTCCCCTCACTGTGACACCAGTTCCCCAGCACAAGGGTTTCCATTGGCTCAACCGCTGTGGCCCGGGCAGTGCTAGCCAGAAGTACTTGAGAGGACTATGAGCACCTGCCTGGGGCTGACCGACCCGGGGGCACCAGCAGGCTCAGGTGTAGGCTCTGCAAGGACACCTCAGAGGCCACCCTGGGGGAGGTGCCTGCCCATCCGCACCATCACTGGGCTGCCCCCCCAGAGTCCACGCTGGAACCCTGGGGTGGGAAATAGGCTTTCGACCAAGGCCAAGAGGACAGCTTTTCATGCCCAACAGAATTGCATCAGAAAGGGTTTTGCCCTAATGTGCTGTGTCCCACGGGCAGGATCTCACAGCATCTTGTGAACACATACTGATTGATGTCCATGACTTCTCTGATAGATGGAGGAAGAACTGGTTCCCCAATTAAGGAAGAAAAAGCTACTTCTGTCTCCAGCCACGGCTTCCCTACCTTTGAACTTGCGCCAGCAGCAGCCCATTTCTAAGTCCTCCTCACAGCAGTGGACAACTGAAGACTGTGGCCCATGCTGGGGCCAGGCCTGGGCACAAAGAGGCATCTGGGGAAGCTCACCTACCTGTGGGAGCCAAGAAGGGCTTGATAATGGGTGGACTTGGGTTTCAGAAAGAAGCTGCCCTCTGTGGGGGTCCTGGCAACTCAGGGAGGATGGGGACCCCTGTTCTGAATGACAGGTATGCTCCTTGGGCCCACTGTCCCCACAGAACTGGAAGCCCTGAGCTCTGGGCATCACTTGGCCTTCTACAGGGCAGTGCTACGTCTCCTTAAAGGGACCAGGGTAATAAGAGCAGCGGTGACACACACATGGCAGCCTCTGCACAGTGCCTGGTGAGCGGTGCCCGGGCTCCACCCCCAGGGCTGCACACCATGGGGAAGACCTGGCTGGAGCAGGGTGCAGCCAGCACCGCGACTGAGCGCTCACGTGCACAACGGGGACCTGGCTTTGAGCTGGGCTCCCTGAGCCTCAGGTTTCCTCATCTTCAGAACTCGTGGGTCGGGAGAGGTGCCAGGCACTGGCTGCTGGGCAGCGGGCTCAGGCGAGCTGTTAGCAACTGGCAGGGGAGACTCTGTGTGAGGGCCCAGAGCGTAAGGGAGACGTACGAGCCCGGGGGGGGGGGGCTCTGTTGAGAACGGGAGTGGGGGGGGTGCTCAGCCAGCGTGCTGCCCTCCTGCCTGCCCCGCTGCCTGTGAACAGGGGAGAGAGTCCTCTGAGCGTCATTTCTATCCCCTACTGGGTGCGCTTTGCTTTCCTGAGAAGGGTACAATCTGCCTGTAACACCTGTCTGACCACGGCAGGCCCAGGCCATCTGGAGGAGGCACCCTGAGGCCCAGCTTGCAGGCTGCCTGGGGCAGCTCACCCCGTCCTGGGGCTCACCCTCATGGGGAGAAGGGAAGCACAACGAGCCCGTTGCCAGGGGTGAGAATCCTGGCCACAGCCCAGAGTGGAAAGCCACTGCCAAGTACCCTGTGCCAAAGAGGGATACTGGGTCACCCGACGGTGGCAGCCAAACTGGCCAGGGGCCCTCATGCCACCACTCCCTGCAGCCCACAGCTGGCAGAGGCTGGGGCTCACTGGCAATCTGTGCAGGAACCAGGCTGTTTTCCTGCTGTGTCTGCTGAGCCCACGTGTGGCTCAAGTCAGTTTCTTTTTTTTTTATTTATTTATTTTATTTTTATTTTTATTTTTTGACAGGCAGAGTGGACAGTGAGAGAGAGAGACAGAGAGAAAGGTCTTCCTTTGCCGTTGGTTCACCCTCCAATGGCCGCCGCGGCCGGCGCGCTGCGGCCGGCGCACCGCGCTGATCCGATGGCAGGAGCCAGGAGCCAGGTGCTTTTCCTGGTCTCCCATGGGGTGCAGGGCCCAAGCACTTGGGCCATCCTCCACTGCACTCCCTGGCCACAGCAGAGAGCTGGCCTGGAAGAGGGGCAACCGGGACAGAATCCGGCGCCCCAACCGGGACTAGAACCTGGTGTGCCGGCGCCGCTAGGCGGAAGATTAGCCTAGTGAGCCGCGGCGCCGGCCTTCAAGTCAGTTTCAAGTGAACACTTGTCCCAGCTGCAACCAGGTTTCCAGGGGCCAAGCACAATGCCAGCCTATGTACATAAAGAAAAAGCCTGGGGCCTCCAGAACCCCACTGCACATCCCGAAGGTGCTGAACAGGGAACCCTGGGCAAGAGCATTCCTAGGACTGTGTCGTGTGCAGAACACGTGCTCCTCCCTCGATAGGGACCACCTCCCACTGGCCGAGTCTCACCCTGCACTGGCTGGAGACCCCCCTGCTGCTCATCAAGAATACAAATAGCTTCTGCAGCTATGATGATCCGCTGATCTCCCAGGCCCCCAGAGAGGCCTGGGCCCAGGCACACCACTGCCCAATGCACAGCGTGTGCTGATCCTGGCCTGTCTCTTGGCCTTGGGCCTCCTTACAGCATCCGGTATTTGGGAAGACCTGTCAGGTGCCCTCGTATAAAGGGAGCTGTGACTAGCTTGCCACTGTTCAGTGCAAGGCCGGCTTCTGAGGAAAGAGGAGCCCAGTGAGGACAGCAGGGGGTGGACAGGAGTGTGGTGGAAAGCTGACTCAGCTGAGGGGTGGCTGCAGGTGACACGGAACCTTGCCACCCCCCCCCCCCCCTCCCAGCCATCTGTGCAACCAGGGTGGGCCACCAACCTGGCTAGTGCCACACAGGGGGAACAGGAATCGCCACAGACACTGGGAGCCTTTCTTTTTACTGAAATCTTTTTAAAAAGTTCATCATGGTCTTCGATGTTTTCAAGATATGTTTGCAAGCACCTACTGTGTGCAGCCTGATTACCCACCATGTGGAAAGCTCTGGGCTCCACAGCCCTGCTCTGCTGTGCTTTGCTTGGTCTTGATGTAGGCAGGGAGGCAGCCAGCAATGAGGAGCCGAGATCACCACGCCCTCTCTGCAGCCCCTCCGACCCCATCCAACTCCACCCCTTGCAGTGGAAACCTGCAGGTTCCGTGGTTTTGCAGCTCAGAACTTCTGCCGGCTGAAAACAACCAGTATGGGGACCTGCATTATTGCACAGCAGCTTAAACCTCTGCGTGCCACGCCAGCATTCCATATGGTCACCGGTTCAAGTACTGGCCAGAGTGCTTCCGTCTGTCACCCATATGAAACACCAGGATGGATTCCAGGCTCCTGGCTTTGGCTTGGCCCAGTCCTGGCCATTGCAGCCATTTAGGGAGTGAGCCAAGGGATGGAAGAATTTCTGTCCCTCTGCTTCCCTCCGCCCCACTCCCTGTAACTCTGCCTTTCAAATAAATTCACTAAACACACATACACACGCCCAACATGGCTGCTTCTGCACCACACAGCACTAGGGCAGGCCGTACGCTCCCTTTGTCTTTCCAGCCTCCTGGGTGAGCCACTGCCGTGGCCCCTCTGCTCCCTTCTCGCTTACCATCTGGACCATCATGGTTTCTGCCTGTATCCCAGAAACCTATCATCTTTATGCCTCTGCCCTTGGCCCCGAGAAAGCTTTCGGTGAGTGTCAGGACAAGGTAAGGACCAGTGAGCTGCAGATATTGGTTTCCAGGAAAGCTAAGCTGAGTCACCACCCGTGGTCTGAGGTTTCCAACTCTGCCTCCTTGGGGGCCTGCATACTTGCTGTCCACAGTCTCTGCAGGCTTATCCAGAGCTTGTCTGTCCCCAGGGTCCTGCTCTCCAGCCAGCTCCCAACAAGAGCCACCCTCATGTTGGGGCCTCTGCATGCCCTCCAGCCCTGCGTGTGGTACACAAGTGGTTCACCCACTTGCTATGTCCCATGTGAGCAGAGTTCCTGCTCCATCCGAGTGCTCCTAACCTTGGGGCACCACTAGTTCTGTGTGCAGCCCACAAGTGGGGTCCTGGTAGTGGTAGAGGTGGAGGGTCTGTAGACACAGCCATGGAGCCTGAGAAAAGGAGGCTGGGGAGGAAGGAAAAGACGCACCCCGCAGAGGACAAGGGATTTGTGCTCCAAGCGCCCTCCGTGGGCTGACACAGCCTCAGGAGGGTTTGCCCTCCAGAAATGCACCAAGGAGTCCTCCCTCCTCACCTCTGAGCCCACAAAGGCAGGGGGATGCTGCTGGAGGCCCAGGAGGCAGCCGGGCTAGGGGAGACCCTGGGTTGCTTCTTGGTCTCTTGCCTGGCAGGGGGCAGCTTTGCACATATAAGGATCCTCTTCCTGGGCAGCTGTGCCAATCCTCAGACCTGCGCGCCCCAGGGTCAGGGAGCCTGCTTGGAGAGCAGGATGTGACCTTCAGTGCTTAAGTGCCTGCCGTCTGCACAAGAACCTTGCAAAACTCCTGAGCTGCACAAGTGTAACGCGACCCTGTTCTGCTGAAAAGCCGACATCTAAATAATTGCATTTGATTTCTTTGTAATGGAATTCTTTGCTTGCTCTGCAGCTGTTTTTGAGTGTTTACTAACATTCAGGGAGCTCTCAGTTGGTGAAAAATCTTGCATTTCTCCATGGTGTGTGACACAGGGCTGGGCGGTGTGACATGGGGCCAGGGGACGGCTCTGCAGCCTTGCAGGTGGTCCTGGTCCCAGGGACAGTGATGGACTGGATGTGCATCCTCCCACCCTGTCTCTCTCTCTAAGAAGAGGGTGTTTTTTTTTTTTTTTTTTTTTTTTTATCACAAAGCATCATGTTTTAATAAGTTTTCTTTGCAATTTGTACATAATAGATTTTCAATAACAACCTGTAATTAGCTCATTTTCTGCTATTCAGTTGCTCTGCACCAAGGCCACTGACAGCCTCCAGCTGGGATCTTTAAAAACAGAGCTTGAAGACTCCTAGAAAGTGCCGGGCCCCACCATGCAGCTGCTCAGGGTTTGTAATTTCCAAGTGTGGGCAGAAGTAGAAGCTGGCGCAGGGAGACGGGGCTGGCACGCATGGGTTCTGGCTCAAAATCGACCCCTCCATGGTGCGATGGCGGCAGAAACAGGCCTGCTCCAGAGCCCTGTTTGCAGGGGCCGGCCCCATCCCCGCCAGCCTGTTCCTCACGGGGCGAGGCAGCTGCTGGACATCTGCTGAGGGGCTCAGCACAGGGGGCGGCTCAGACACTGCAGCCCTGTCACTCTTCCGCCTCGCTGTGCAGCATGGAAGACCTCCAGGGCCAACCCCAGCTGATACTCAGGCCCCTCCCCTCGACCTGCCTGGGCCAGGGCCCCGCCGTGACAGAGCCTCAGTCCTTCAGGATGGCTTCTGCCCGGCCCAGGCTCTCGTCTGACTTCTGCTCTGCCACGGTGCGGCCCCTCGCACACCCCAGCTCCTCGGCCCTCAGCACCACACACTGGCCTCATGATCTCCAATCAGGTGCTGGGGGCTCACCCAAATGTCCCTTCCTGCCCTGCCCTGTCTGTGGACAGCAGGTAGCCCTGGCCCCGGGGCTCTGTCTCAGCTCCCACTTTGTTCTCTGCTGTCTTCTTCTTTCCCAGCTGTCTCTGTGCCTGGTGGGCAGGGCCTGTGCGGTCTTGCCCATAGCTGTGTCCCCATCTGGGAGCTTCTCTGAGAGTGGGCTCTGTGAGCGCTTCCTTGTTTACCCACTAGGCTTCCCGATCTCAACGCTGCCTTCCAGGCACCCGCTCGCCCTGCCCCGCCCTGCCTGGCCACCCCAGGCCGGCTGGCCCTGCCCAGACGCTCTCTTCCTTCAGAGAGCTTCAGCTCAACCCCACTCCAGATCCCCCAGTACTCCTCTTTTTCTTTTTTAAGATTTATTTATTTGAAAGTCAAAATTACAGGGGAACACACACACACACACACAGAGGGAGAGAGAGAGAGGGAGAGATCTTCCACCTGCTGGTTCACTCCCTAAATGGCCACAAATGGTGGGGCTGGGCCAGGCCAAAGCCAGGTGTCAGGAGTTTCCTCCTGGTCTCCTATGTCTTTGGGCCATCCTCCGCTGCTTTCCCAGGCACATTAGCAGGGAGCTGGATTGGAAGCGGAGCAGCTGGGTCTCGAACAGGCACCCATGTGAGATGCTGGTCCTGCAGGCAGAGGCTTACCCCGATACACCGCAGCGCTGCCCTCCCCTCCCCCACCCCCACCATCCCAGCACCCTTCCCTTCACAGCTCCGCACACCTGAATCGGGGAAGGTGGGTCTCTGGGCTGTAGGCTTTAGCTGGAGAAGCCTGCTCTGCCACCCTGAGCTTCTGCAGCCGCCACAGTCTCCACTCTTCAGCTGGGCAGTGGCAGAGGGCCCAGACCACATGCTGTGTCCTCCTCCAGGTGGGGGATGTGGCTGTGGGCTCTAGGGGTGACGGGGAGGCTGTGCTGCTGTGTTTTAGATTCCCGGGAGCTGAGCTCAGAGGACAACACAGCTGTGTCCTGTGCCTGTAAATTATTTCCCCAAGTGCAGATCTGCACAGATGCCAACCTCCTGGTGGGACGGCAGGAGTGGGCGAGGAGTGGGAAGGCTGTGCAGGATCCCCTGGCCAGCGTGTGCTGCCTCTACCAGCGGCGTGGCCATGCTCAGCAGGGCCCGTGGGGCTGTGCGGCAGCCCTGTGTCCCGGTATAGCTCTCAGGCGGTAGGCGATTAAGCACTGGGCGGCGGCCGCCCAGCCCACCGTCACCTCACCCCGAGGAGAGCTGAATGGGAGCTCTCCAGGTTGAGCAGCTTGGATCTTCATGAAGGCATCATTAGCTCACGTGGCAGCAGGGGTCACCTCACAGCCAGTCACCCATCGGGCGGATGAGGGACGTTTGAGCTGCTAGGGCGGCCACACGGGTGCCCTGGCTGCCCTGGTCCAGCCTGGCTGATGCTGCCCTCCACGGGTCCAGCTGTGAGGTCCTAACCTGGCTTTTCCTCTGCTCCCTCTTCCCAGGGTCCCTCAGGAGGTGTCTAAGGCCCACTGGGGTCCTGGGTCATGGTCACATCATGTCCGGATGCCTCTGCTCCAAAGTGCATTTCTCCACATCTCTGAAGCCCTCACCAAGCAACACTTAGCTTGGGCCTCCGGGGCCAGGCCCCATGTCAGGCAGGAGGCGAGGCGAACAGAACAGCCTTGGGCCTCGGGTACCTGGAGTCAACAGTGGGCAGGACAGCAGTGGCCCCACACAGGTGGGGGTTGTGGGACACACCCAGGCGTCTCCACCTCCATCTCTGACCATGTCTGCGTCCACTGGACACCTACCACGTGCCAAGTGCCATGCTAATCACTGCATAAATTATCCCAGCCAGTCCTGAATGGCCCTAATGGTGGTTATGTCTATCCACAGATAGGGACCTTGAAGCTAGCCTAAGCTGTTCAGTCACACAGCCAGTGAGAGGCAGAACAAGGATTCAAACCTCAGTCAGACTTGGACTTTGCAGTCCCCACTCTTGGCCATCAGGCTGCAGCCTTGTTTCCATAGGGAGAGAAACCCAAGGCTGTGGGCACACAGAAGACGCTGTGTGGGCTTGACAGAGGGGTAGAAATCAACAAAGACTTCCTGGAGGAGGCCTCCATGGAGCTGGAGCTTGGGGTTTAGGGAAATCACCCTGGGGACAGTGAGATTCTTCTCACTGGAGAATGCAGGAGAATTGCAAAGTATGCTAGACGAATGCTAGAACCCGAGGAAGTTCTGGACTCAGAAGTGAGTTCAGTCCTGATTTTGCTTCCTGCTGGCTGTGTGACCTTGTATCAGCTACTTAACTTCTCTGCATTTCAATCGCCTCATCTGTCCCTGGGGACCTGACATGCTGTGGTGAGCCAGGCGCCCGTCAGGTCTCATTCCACGTGGCTCAAGTGTGAGGAGCCCACAGTGACATGGACGGCACGGTCACTCAGCCCTGGAGCTCTGCCCAGTCTCCATGAAGCCCGCCCCTCTCCACTTGGAGTCAAGATGGCACTCTACCCATCCCCAGGAAGGGAGTGAGACTCCCACATGCCAGCTTCCAATTTTCAATTCTGATTCAGCCAGTGAGGGGCCAAAGGCAGCGAGTTGAGTCTGATGCTGGCCACTTCATTTGCAAACCCTGCATGAGGTGGCTGTCCTCCTCCTCTGGGGTGAGGGCAGCCACTGACGTTGGTGGTCTTGGCCTCAGCCAACACAGAGAGCAGTGCCCAGGTGGGCCTTGCTCTCCAAATTGCACAGTCCAATCGATCCAGCAAGGATTTTTGCCATCCTGCTCCCCACGAGCTGAAACCTACAGCGGCAGCAAACAGCAGTGTCCTTCCCAGGTCAGCTCCCCATCTGCGCACACCCTCCAGATGCCAAGGGCCAGTGCACGGGGTAGCGAGGAGACCGCCCTTGGCTCAGGTTACCACGCTGCTCCTCGTGTGTGCAGCTCTGGGTAGGATGGGCGCAGGGCACAACCCACGCTGGCAGAGGAACCGGACATGAGAAGTGAACCACTCACGTTTTCAGGCCTGGCAATGACAGCACAGGGCCACAACCCAGTTCCCAGGGACTGTTCCCTGCCACACAGGGGCGCTCTGGCCGCAGAAGCAGTACAGTAAGCAGATTACGGCGCCGCCTTCCTGTCTGCATGGAGTTGACGAATGCTAGAGGCCAGGGAGGGCCGTTGGCATCCCACTCGGTCAGCGCTCTGGGGCACTGGGGCGCAGGGCTCCCGACCCCAGAATGTTAATGCAGGGAGCCCCTCCCCCCACGCAGCCGGCTGCCCAAACCCTTCCCTCGCATCCAACACAGAGCTGGGGCTGCCCTTGTAGGATTAATTAAGAGGACAAGTATCTTTCTAACATGCAGAAGACACTTGTACTGAATTTAAAGTGTGAAAAAAAAAAAAAAAAACCCTCATTTAAGCAACATGTTTTTCCCACCATCCCAAGCTGAGCACTGGGAAAAGGGTAAAAACATGCCTAATGGAGAAGTCTTTTAGACGAGCGGCCGAGAGAGGAACTGGCTGGGATGCACACACAGGGCTCTGTGCTCCTTGTCACCGGGGACCTCAGGGATGGGGTCTCTGCTCCTTGTTGGCAAGCAGAGCGGGGTGGGCGGCGGAGGCTGGGCGCTGCGAAGACCCTGGGCCTTTAGTTCCTAGATGAGCCTTTGCTTTGGGAAGCAGCAGAAACTGTACAGAGGTGCACACTGGTGAGCCTCAGCTCCATTTGACAGCTAGAGAGACCCCACATGGACCACCGAGCGCCGTGCCGTGCCTGGGGCACCTGCCCTCGCCCGGCTCCTCGGAGATGCAACCCCAGCAGACAGCTCCAGGGCCGGCACCGCCCTCAGCCACCGGCACACTGCAGGGAACACCGGCCCAGCGAGGGCCAGCTGCATGGCAAGATACGATTTAAGAGACTGCCCTCCCCCAGGCTCAGAACTGCGTCAACGCAACACACTTCTTGAGGGCAAACATACCCAGGCCCAACCTGCTTTGGCAGGCACCCAGCTGGAGTCGCCTGCAGACCCCAAGCTGCTTTGCACCCAAGGACGCTGCCGAAAAAGGGATTAGGAAACACAACTTCAAAGTTGCAACCCCTGCTGGCCCGTCAGCTCCGCTCTTGAAAATTAAATCCAAAATGTTGTTGCTGGAATGCACGAGGCACTACTTTGTGGGTTTTAGTGGGATTTTGTTAATGCCCATTGACTGCCGGGTAGTAAGTTACCTGTATGTCTCACTTCAGTGATCTGCTTAAAATGCACTGAACCAAAAATCTATTCCCAGAGCGACAGGAATCTCGAGGTCCCGTGACCGTGAACGCCACTGGTCCGCCTGCGCTCCGAGGGCCCGCGGGTCAAGCCTTTACGGCTGGGTCACCTCGCTTGTGGCTGCGTTACTGGCTGCATGTTTGCCTTCTATTGCAGATCTACTATTTGGGTTGGGCTGTGATGAATGGTTTGGCTCCCTGGTTCAAAACCAGTCCAAGGCGACGGCAGAATCTGATTTGCTTCAGGAATGATGAGTGTAAGGCTTTTCAAGTAATAATCCAGGAAGGAAGGGAGCCGACACCACACTGCTCAGCCTGAGACAAACGGCTGGAGGGGAGGGGCTTGTGCCCCTCCTCCAGAGCTGCGTAGGCTGATCCTGACCTTGATCGGGGCAGCAGGCAGGCCTCCTCCTGCACCGCAGCCTCCCCCGCCCCCAGGAATGCAGCTCATGCAGCAGAGGCAGCCGCAGGGCCAGGCACCAGGCTGGGGCCCAGCGGTGCTGCTCTCAGCTGAAGGAAGCCGCCACCGTGGGGCTAAGAGGAGCGGTGCCTGGAGATGCCCCCACCCCCAGGTCCAGCCATGGCCTCGGACTCTTCAGAAGGCTCCAGATTTTCCCTCCACAGCCTCTTTCGCACGGGGGTCTGAGCTCAGACAGTAATTGTGGGATGGATGGCCTAGAGCTGTCCCCAGCAAACTCGCCCTTCTCTCCTGACCCGGGGCGCTGCTGTCCCTGTAAAGGACCTGGCTGGTCTCTGGGACTGGAATCATCGGGGATCTCAGTCTGGGACAGCGGATGCAGGAGAGATGACGGGAAGTGGACATGGAAGACAGGTGTGAGGCTCTTGTCCAGCCACAGACAGGTCAACGCTTAACCACGGCCTCTCCGGAGAATGAAAGCAGGTGGCACGTGTGTGGTGTAGATGCCTATGAGTTCCCCCAAGGCCCACGTAGAGCCACCAACCATTCAGCTGCTGGCAACATTCCCGATGGTTTAACAGCCGGCGGTCCTGAGCCAGGGCTGGGGAGCTACCGCTACTCCCACACATGCCAACATGTTTAGAGACGTATTTCTGGGAATAAAACCCATGGCCCACAGAGCGAACACCTCCTGTCGCAGAAGTGCACAGTCACAAAGACAGATGGGAGGAGGAAGACGGGGGCCCTACAGGGTCAGAGCACATCAAGCCCAGGGCTGGGCTGCGGTCCCCGGTAGGAAGGCGGCTCCAGAGTGGGGAGGTCCCGGCCACGTCGCACTCAGGGACACTTCCCACGGGGAGGACCCACACTCATTTCTCTCTCCTGGGAACCCATGTCCCTCTTCTCCCTGCCTCCAGAGCCCTTCTGACCAGTGGATCCCGAGGCCTCCTTCTCAGGCCTGTGGGTACCGGGAGCAACAACAGCTCACAGACACAGACACGGAGCAGGCCCGCCTCGCTGGGCACTGAACACCAGGGGAAGGTGGGACCGAGGCAGGGGCTCACGCCCAGCTCCCCAGCGCCAGGGCCTGTGGCTGGGCATCCTGAGCCTGTGGGTCACATCCCGGCACAGACACAGGACATACCCATGACTGGCCCAGAGCGGTCTTAATGCCCTTGGAGGTAAAGGGGCTTCCTGGTTTTGGGGTCAAGGACGTCCCCTGCAGTGTCCAGGCAGGGTCTAGCCCCGCCCTTCCCTCTCATCACTGCAGGTCTGACTGGGCCGAGGGGGGAGGGGGCATGGCAGCACCTGCACATCTCCTTCAGGCCCTGCCCGAGCTCCACCCACGGTCAACGTAAGGTCACCACAGGGCAAGACACAGGTGCTCAGACACCCCATCCACACATGGCGCGCCAGGGGCTCCACACAGGGCCACTCGCGTGCTCACTCTGTTGGCACGAGAGTACCGACTTCCTGTGTCTCTCCAGGGCCCCCACCTCTTTTCATCTTGGACCCTCATTCCCTACTGTCCCTGGGAGGCTGCAGCTCCCTGCCCCAGCCTGGGCAAGTCTCCAGGCCCTAGGGCTCCCTGCTGGGGTCAGGCCACACACTGAGGACAGCCCCAAAGTCTGTTCCCTCCATGTGCAGATGCAGAACCCCCAAGGAGTCTGGCTGTGTCCCCAGCTCTGCTCCAGTCCCAGTCCTGGGTCCCTGAGTGAGAGAAACGTCCTCTCCAAGGAACAGGGCGAGTTCTGCTGGAGCCACCCCTTCTCCTTTCCTCTTTGTCTTACAGCTCGGCGCCTATGGCAAAAGAAACTCAACCGCCATCGCTCCCCAAAGAATCCAACCTGCGCAACACCCGAGGAGAGGACCCAGGCCCTGACACAACAGGTGCAGGAGCAGCCGTGTGGACAAGCCTCTCCCATGTGGGCTGAACTTACGGAAGGCCGTGAGGAACTCCCGCAGGGTCAGTGAGCCGTCGCCGTCGTAATCGTCAAATCGGAGGAGGTCACCAGGTGAGCAGCCCAGCAGGTCCCCATCTAGGTCCTGGTCCTTTGGCACATGCTGTGGGGTGAGGAGGGGCACGAGGCCAGAGCACAGAGTGAGTCCAGAGTTGAGGGCTTTGCTGGGAGATGACCCAGGCCCAGTGGCGACTCCTGGGATGCCCGGAGGGTCTCAGGTAGCATGCACAGCTCTCGGTTTGTCTTTTACAACCCCTTGTCTTTTAGATGAGAAAACTGAGGCTCAGAGAGGGAAAGTGATTGCCTCAAGGTCACACAGCAGTTAGAGTCTAGGCCAGAGCTCAGTGCCTTAGTAGGGGGCAGAAAGACCCAGATGGTCTGACATGGGAAGGGCCCTTGAAACCACCTGGTCTGTCCCTCTGCGCTGTAGCTGGGGCAACCAAGGACAGAAGGGACCCGGGGAAATGGTGGCTGAGCTCACTGTGGCCACTCTGTTTTGTCAATGCTCCATCCAGAACCTGCCGGCCAGGCGACAGCACACCCTCAGGAGGCGCAGGTGCCATTCTGCTGACTGAGGCCCGAGCCCCAGCCCTGCCTGCCTGCCTGCCCTGTCCTGCCAGCAACGCACACGGCTGCCCTACGGATTCTGGCACAGGGGCTGCAGGGGGGCCCTCATGAGCTTCTCTGGTCACAGACTGGGCCACAGGGCGCTGGGCTTCCCCAGTGTGACCATCCAGAGGCCAGTGGGAACTTGGCACTGAAATTCCAGGCTCCTGCACTGAGCTGGCGCTGGCGGCCGGAGGGCCTGGAACAGGTGCCGCAAGCAGCACGCTAAGGACAACTCAGGAGGAAGGGACGATTTAGTTTTATTTTGCGGGGTGGGGCGGAAGGGGAGAGGGGCAGAGGCATCTTCTCTTTGTTTAACGTTCTCAGTTTGCCTGCTGTATTAAAGGCAATTTAATGTGATAATGTTAAAAAAATGACCCTTCACCCGGCCAGGAAGGGTGCTCGATAAAAGGGAGATCAGCCGTAACGCTGAGATCAATCTTCCCCAGATGGAAATTCCCCTTTGCCTATTTCTGCATTGGAAATTGATGAACTTTGCGTGGGGCTCAGAGCTCTCCCCGCCTCTGCGTCAGTGTCAGGGAAAGGCCCATTCTCGCTGGGCTCTGCCTGGCAGATTTATGAAATGGACTTTAAGTGTATTAAATTTTAAAGAGGAAATCAGAGTCCAATTACCACGCCAGTTAATGGCTTTGGCTGCCTCGAGCCACGTCTCTGCCCCAGGGGAGCAACACGCCCAGGATGGCTCTGTCTACCTGCGCCTACCTGGGAGCCACGTGGGCCTGGTGCCGAGAGCTCACACCTCTGCCCGTGTTTCTCCCTGACCAGCCTGCAGCAGGGGAACTGTCAGGAGTCTCTTTCAACAGGCAGCCGTGACTAACAGAACCAGGGCTGCTCCGGTCGCCTGGGGATGCCTGGCCCTGCCCCTTGCTGGGGTCTCCGTCAGAGCTGTGGGCTGTGCTGATGGAGCTGGTGACATGCTGGCAGGGCCGGGCAGCAGGCCTCCTTTGCTGCACTATCTGCACATGCAGCCCAAGTCTGGGGGAGCAGAGTGAGCTCCCTGGAATCAGGCTTGGGACAGGCTGGTGTGGAGGTCCCTGAGCCTGGGAGCCTGTGCTTCCGACCTTGGGCTGGCTGCTCCTTTCTTGGGTTTTGTGAGTACCTGCTGTCTCCACAGACCTCAAGAGACTATGTGGAACCTTCTGGTGGGAGCCATTCACCCCAAGGGAGCCCCTGGGGCCAGGAGGAGAGCAGGTGTGTGCCCGGCAGCTCTCTGGGGCTGCATCTCAGTTTACTGTGGCTGGGTAGTGAACACAGCTCAGGCCAGTGGCTTGATTCCTTCGAGCCTCAGTTTCCTCGATTGCATAGGTCTGTGACGTGAGATGACAAAGTCTCTCCCTGACAGCAGAGGGTGGCTGAGATGTTTTAGAAGGAAATAATGGCAAAGATGATAATGATGACAACAGTGGCCACTGCCATTGCTGAGGACAGAGCCCGCGCCAGGCACCTGGCCTGAGCTCGCTGAGCCCTCCTGTGGACACTGCGAGGCTCATAGATGAGAAATGGAGGTGCAGGGAAGGGAGGGCATCCCCCAGAGTTCACTGGCGGGGCCCAGCCACTGGGCCATAAGGACCCCGCAGGCGCCCCCGCAGGTGGCAGAGGCTGTGGCCCCAGGGAAGGAAGCTCAGCTCTCCCTGCCTTTGACACCACAGACACTAACTACCCTTGCACCACCGTGTGGACCAAGGGTGTGCATGGGATGGGGAGGCAGGCCAACCACAGGGCCCAAGGCCAAGGTTTTCCCAAACAGGAGGTGGGCGTGGGAGTGCACACAGAACTTCCTACAAGAAACAGGCTGGGTTTGGGCTGCTGGCATTTGGATATCCAGGGCTGGTGTCATCTCATGGCAGAGGCCTTGGGGATGCCCAGCGTGCAGCTCCACGGATGTTTGCTGGAAGCCAGTGCTGCTCCCCTGACCCTTCCTGCTGGGGAAAGCCCTGGGATGGATGAAGGCAGCATCAGGGACCAGCCCCTTTGAGGGGGCTGCGTCTCTATTTGTGCAGAGTGGCTGGGAGAGGCTGGCGGGAAGAAGTAAGGAACACTGTTTGCAGGATGTTCTGAGGCCGGGAGTACCTCGGGCCTCCTTGGCCAGGACCGTTACAAACGACTGTCCTAACATGGGCTCCCACGTGGTCCTCAGTGTCCCTGCTGCCCACAGGGCCGCTGTCCCTGAGCCCGTACCCACCTGGGCCAGTTCAGAGCCGCTGAGGTGGCCGTTGCTGTCTGTGTCCAGGTCCTGAAACAGAGACTCCACCAGGTGGCGCTGCTGGGAGGCAGGGTCATGGCTGCTGTCCTGCAGTGGCTGCCGTCGGGTATGGAGTGCTACAAGCACGTTCTTCAGATGGGTGTAGCCGGCCATGGTGCACGTGTCCCCTGGAAGAGAGGAGGAGGCGACTGCAGCGAGACTCAGTCCTTGGTCCTCAGAGAGGGCTCACTCATGAACAGCCCCGGGCGGCGTGGCCCTTGCTGGTCCGTCTGCCCAGCAACCCATCCCACAGATGCTCACGGAGCACGCAATGCGTGCCGCACCTGGTGCTGATGCGCGGCTCTGTCTGGCCCACGGCATTTGCCGAGCACCGGCTGAGAGCCAGAGCCGAGTGGGCAGCAGCCAGAGGGGGACGGCCTCAGTGGAGCTGGCCCCGCTCCGCTCTGTAATAGTTTGCGCTTGTCTTAATCCTACCTTACAGGCTGCTTTTGGATCCTTAGCCTCAGAGATTAGAGAGCTTTAGTTAACAGGACTATTAAGCCCTGCTTAAGGTAATTAGGGACACTCCCAGAGCTGGATGACTTCAAAACAAACACGTGTACACAAGTGTGCAGCCAAGAGGCAAAGGAGGCTGTGCTCATGCCACGACGCTCAGGCCCCTGTGCTCGCTGGGGGGCGAGAGTTTGGCAGCTGAGGCCAGCGACGCACCGTGACGTCACTCCTCTTGCTGGTGACGGCGCTGGACACGTGCACCGGCGAGGCTTCTGTGGGACGTCAGCTGAGCAGGGCAGGCCCTGGAGGATGCAGAACTTCCTGTGCTGGCTTGGCTGAGCCCTGGACTGCGCGTGTGGGCCCCTGCCATCCATTCTGGGGTGAAGGCCAATGACCGGGCTGCTGGGCATGGATTATGTGGGGCCCGGGGCTCCTCCCCTTACTTCCAAGGGCAGTCTCTAGGGCCCCAGGCAAGGCTTGTGTGTGCGCAGACAACAGAGTGGTGCTGCGGGGCATGGGCTTTGAGGCCCCCCCGGGCTGGAGCCCCAGCCTGCAGCCTGCATAGCCTTGGTCCTGGGGTCTCGGTGATCTTATCTACAAAGTGGGGATAAGCAGATTAAATAAGATACACTCAGAAAGGGCTTTGGCTGGCTTGGTCCAAGTCAGGGCTCACAGAATGACAGCTGCCCCTCCCTCCACCGTATCCTCTGAAGGGCAGCAGTCTGGGGGCTGCTGGGCTGTGCGTGTGTCTCTCCTCCTGCCTCCCTCACCAGATGAGCCTGGATGCCCAACCTCTTCCTCTTGTACTTGCTCATGTTTCTCGATTTTCTGCCAATCTGGGGTCGATTGATTCCTGTCAGAAACAGATGCCCATGACCGTTTCCTTCTGCATGTTTATTTAGGAAGAAATCAATTGCCGTGTTCAATACAACCAGATCCATTTGCTCTTTGGGAGGCTCCCTGCTCTGACAAGATCGGCGCTCTCCCACCCCTCGCCTGTGCCCGGCTGGGTGTCCGTCCCTGGGAGACCCCGGGACCACCCCCTAGCCAGCCCGGGTCTCCAGCCTGCAGAGCTGCTTGGAGTTGAACACAGAGGTCTCAGCCCACTGCAGAACTACTCCCGCCGAGGCAAGGAGCCACTGCCAGGTGCCTTCTTCCCGGGCCTGATCAGAGGTTGGTTTTGGCAAAGAAGAGGAAGAGTCTTGCTCACATCTGTCCCCCACCCACCAAGCCAGAGTGATGCCCAGACCTGGGACACGGACAGAACCGGGCTGCTGGGGTGCCATGTGGACCCCACTGGCTGTCCTAGGGGTGGGCAACAGCCGGCAGACAGCATGGCCATGGGATGCTCTCCCCAGGAGTGCTAGTGGCCATCGGCTCCTTGGGATATGCCCAGGCCCGGGCAGAGACGGGTCACCCCTGCCTATCCCCCCACCTTCCTCCTCACTGTGGTGGGCTCAAAGCTCCTCTGAGCTTCCCAGGCACTTACCACGCCTCCAACACCAGTAACCCGGCTACACCATGGAGGTGGCTCCTGCCGAGCTGTGTGTGTGTGTGTAGGGGGCACTGTGACAGCTTCCGCAGGCTCTGTCCCTCCCAGCACGTCCTACAGCGCCCTGGGATGCACAGGTTGCCAGCATCTCCAGCCTGCAGCTGCCCTGTCAGCAAGGTGGGAACTTGTCTGGAAGCCAATCTGGGGCCAACGGTGAGTGCCCTCCCCAGCGTCCCGTGTCCAGGGTCAGTGTCCCCGCTGCCAGCTTCCATCTGCAAACCACGCGCCTGATGCTGGGCAGGCAGTGCCACTCACACCCTAACACAGGCTCAACCTCCTCTGCCCCCCTCCTTCCCCAAGGCCTCCAGTGCAGGCTCTGCTGGCCTCTGGGGTGCAGAGACGGATGGAAGGGCCCCAGCCCCTCTTCATCCCAGGAGCAGCTGCCAGAGCTCTTGCCTGCACTCACGACATGACGCCGCTACCCCGCATCACTGTGCTCCACAGCACTCCACAGCGGCCCCACAGCACTGGGCAAGAGTCGTGGACACAGAGCCCAGCCAACCTGAGGGGTTCCTGCACCCATGGACAGGACCACTCCCCAAACCCTAACTCTCTTTCTGGAAGCCTTCCATTGCCTCATGGCCAGCCAAGACAGCCCTGCTGTGGCTCCCTGTCCTCGCCCCTCTTTGGGGAAGGGGACTGCCAGCCTTCCCTGTTCTATTCGGAAAGCTGTAGCTCCCAGCTCGGCCTCTAAGGGGAGCTGGCCTGTCCCGAGGCAGGCAGTGGACACCCCAGAATGGGGGTCCTGACAGGGTATGTAGGGGTGATGGTGTACACCATTTTCCCCTTCACAGTGGCCTCGGGCTCCGGGCGGTCAGGGAGGAGAGGCTCAGCCGTGGGGAGCCCGGGAGCCCTGCGGTTGGTCAGACCTGGTCTGGAGCGAAGGCTCCCACCTGCTTCCAGCTGTAAACTCTGCCCTTTCCGTGATGGAGCGTGTGCCCATCAGCGCACCCAGGAGTCCAAAGCACGAGAAAACGAAGCTGCCGCGACTCACCTCCCGAGACTACTGCCGGCACTGCACCGGCCAGAGGCTCCGCTGGCGCCCATGCAAGGCCAGGCAGGGCCTGGAGGGAGGCCTATGAGCTCTTTCCAGCCAGCGTCCTAGCTGCGTCTCATCTGCCCCTGGTCCTGCTCACCTTCCACTGCATCTGGGCAGGGGGTGTCGACACGCACAGCGCAGACTTTCTCACCTGCATGCAGGCCTTTTAGCCCTGCTCTCCACCGTGCAGGCCACACGGCGGGTGGCGACAGTGGGCGTATGGAGGCGAGCCCCAGGGCCCTCACATCTAACCACACCCCCACCCACATGCTCCTTCCCTGGCTGCCAGGCTCACTTATGTACTTTATCTTGGCCACTGCAGGACCACCCCCAGTCCACATGAGCACCCTGCCTCCTGCACCCCTGTGTGTCCTGGCCCTGACTGTGGTGGCCTGGGTCCCAGCGAGGGGGGCCTCCATCTCTCTGGCCCATGGCAGGGCAGGCCCAGTTTCTCCTTGGGCCTCAGGACACTGCGCTCCTTCCGCAGGGAGGTCCCAGGAGGGTGTGCAGCAGAGACCTGGTACCCACGCACTCCCCCCTGGTGGCCTGTGGGAGCTGATCAAGACATTTAGAGTGTCATGGCCGTCCTCACCCAGGAGGCCTAGCCGAGCCTAGGGTGGGAGAGACTCCGACACTGACTGGCGCGGGGGTGGCGTGACTTCCAGGGCGAAGGCAGGACACTCCCATGCAACCCTGAGCTCTGAGCCTTGAGCAAGGCTCACTGGGGCTGCTGCGTGGGGACCTGAGGGGGCTGTTTCCCTAGTGGGCAGGGCTGACACACAGTCCCTGGAAGGGCATCTGTGTGTTGCTGCTGCATCCCGCTGGTTTCCTGGTAAAGAGAAACTTGTCTTTTTTTGTGACCCACACCAGGTCAAGCCTTATGGGGAGATCCGAGAATGGCAGCACTGCCCTTTGACGGCTGTAACTGCTCTGAACACAGCGGGCTCCAGCCTGCCCTGGGGCCTCTCCTCGTGTGCTGCTCCCCTTTCTTCGGGCCAGGCTCAGCCTCCCCTGTGGGGATGCCCCTCGTCCAGCACTGCACACATGTGGTCACCCTCCTCGCTCAGGCTCCCTCTCTAGCTGTTCCGTCTGAGGCTGGCCCCATCTCAGTCTGGGCTCCCCATGGCAGCCCCCGAGGAGAAAGCTTGGAGCGAGCAGCATGAACAGAGAAGTCCCTGGGGAGCAGAGGAAGGATCGGGAGAGAGGCTGGGATGGGAGAAAGGCCACAAATAGGAGTGGTCACCACCGTGGGCAGCTGGGGCGCAAGCCCTCCCGGGGCCTGCAGAGATGGGGAGGGGACACTGGGGAAGTCTCCTCTGGAGATGTGAGGAAGTGGGGTGTTTTCCTCTACCCCTCCCGGCTGAGGCTGGTCCTGGGGAGCAGCCCACCCCCATCTAGCACCTCTGAACTCCAGTGAGGACCAAGTGCACATCTCAAGCAGTGGTGCCCTCTGGCTGGAGATGCAGGTGCCCGGGACCGGGTGCTGCTGCCAGAGTGATGGGAGACTGTGCAGCAAAGCTGCCCATGAGCTCTCAGCTTAACCAAGAACTGCACAGATGTCCTCTCCACCTGTTCAATCCCCTCTACGAGAGCCCCGCAAGGTGCCAGCAGGTGGCCACTATAACTTACTCAGTTACTGTGGCTGAGAGACACAGCTTCACAGAGTGCCCAGAATGGCCCTGCCTGGCGACTCCAGGTGGACACAGACCTTGACAGAGGCTGCTATTATCTGCCAGATACCAACAGCACTGATGACACCCATGGCAAGGCTGGACAGAGCACTGGACAGGGAGCCAGGAGAACACCTGGTTTTGGTGGTGAGACCCCAGGAGAGGCACCCTCCCCTGCCCTTCCTGCCTCCTTACCATCTCAGGGGGCATGGCACAAGAGGAAGCGCGAGAGGACTCTGCAAGGGTGGTCAGAGCTGGGGCTCCTCTGCCTCTGTCCCCTGAGGCAGGGAGGTGAGTCGCTCAGTGTGTAGGGACCACAGAGGAGCGTGCAAGTCCTGGGTTACCTCCCTCTCTCCCGGCCACCGGTTCTGGGGCCTCTCAGGGAGGAGGCTGCGTGTCCTGCTCAGCCTGACACTGACAGTGCCCTCAGCACCATCCTGCTGGCCTGGGTGCCCTCTGCACAGCAGGGCAGGCCCACCAGCCCCTGGCACTGGCCCCGGGCTTCCTGCATGTGGGACCCTCCTTGTGCTCAGTTCAGGCCTGCATTGGCAGATAAAATATTGATCAGCCCGCGAGGAGCCCAGAGTGCGATCCTATTTTCATGTCAGAACTTGGTAATGAACTACATTTATCAAGCCTGTTCTCCATGAGAAAGGTCAGTCGCAGATCTGGCTAAGTTGTTATGACACCTCATTAATCTAGCTTCCTCCATAATTGTCCCTCTTTGAAGATTCTAACGCTCTCGCATTCCAGCCGCACTCCCTGAAAACTGGGGGAGGTGATTATAGCGGGAGCACGGGCACATCCGCGTTTAATTTTTGAGCAAAGGAAGATAGGAAGCAGGTAGCAGCCGCTGGAATTAAATGTCCATCAAAGGGACACTTTCTGTTGTGAAACAAAAGGAAGCGGGGGACACACTGGAATATTCCACCAGCTACCTGCGCCCCTGAGCCTCAAAGGGACCATCTTCACGCTACAGCAGGTGACGCTCCTTCTCAGGTGTAGGGGGGGTGGTGCTGGGGGCCTCTGAAGAGTCAAGGGGAGGCAGCACCGTACCATGCGGGGAAGGTGGGAGTCGCCACCTAGGCATCAGGAAGCTCGGATCTGAGCTGAGAGTGAGACAGGTCAAGTGGTCCGAGCTCGTGCCTTGGATACCAGGGTAGGGCACCTGCATGGTGACAGGGACCAGAATGACGACTGTGTCTTGCTGCCTCCTCCCCGGCCATGCACCACTGCCATTCTTTCACTGAGCCCTTGGCCTCCAGCTGCCTGCAGAGGCCCCTCCCTGCTCCGTATTCTCTTATTGCACTTGCCCAGCCTCCCATTCTGTTGCTTCTCTGCCTTCTGTGGAACATCAGGTACATGTCAGGTGCACCTGCTGGACTGTGAGCTCCTGCAGGGCAGGGACTGGCTTCATCTGCAGGTGCATCCCCAGTGTCTAGGCCAGCACCTGCATGCACAAGGTACTCATTAAATGTCCTCTGACCACACAACTGTGGAATCCTCGGTGGAGAGGAGATGACAACCAGTTACCCTCAGCCAAGGGGCCAAGGTCTGGAACTCTGGAGGGGCTGGAGGCCTGTGTCACCCATATCAGCTCCTGGGGGCAGGGGAGGGGGCTGCTGGGGGGCAGTGGAATTAAGCTCACTGAAGCTCAGACCTCCCTGAGCATGCCAGTGACTCCCCCCCCCCCCAAACTTCCACAGCTGGTCACACAGCGTGACTCCGGGCCACAGGGGGCTCTTGCCCTCTGGACTCTGGTTCATAAAGAAGAGTCTCCTCCAAACTGCATGTGGCAGGCAAGAGGCTGCTCCCTGGAGCAAACGCTGTGCTCGCTTGTTCTGCAGTTGCTTGTCAGGACAGCCCAGGGCAGCTCTGCAAAGAGGCCAGGCCCAGGGGCTATGCCAGCAACAGCTGCCCCAGCAGGAGGCACAGCTGCAGGGAAGGCCGGATTAGTGATAGAGCACAAGGCTGGCCCTGGACAGAACCCGAGACACAGGCAGGGCGTGCGGGACAGAGAATCCAGCCCCCACCATGGCCTCCAGAGTACTGCAGCAGGAGGGACTGCAGTTGGGGGTCCCTCTACGAATCTCAAATCTGCTGGAGAAGAGAACGCGGGATGCAGACAAAGCAGGAAGGAGCTCCTTAGCCATTAATGGAAGCCACGACTCTCCAGGAGGGAGTGGTCAGAGGGGCAGGGCAGGGGGAAGGAAGGGAGGGAGAGAGGAAGGAAGGGGTAAGACAGAGGGTTGTGCTCTGAGTCGCCAACAAACAGGCTGTGGGCATCTCTTTTCCCAAAGCATCTGCAGACCATCCCCACGGAAACCACTCAGCAGCCAGCTGTGCCCTTGGGCCACGCTCCCCGAACTGCAGCCTTTTCTTAAGCAGGTAGGAGAGCTCAGCTCCCTCCAGGCAGACCTGGGGCCAGAGCCGGGATTCAGAGACCCTCACCTGGCTGCCACTGGGCCTGCTTGCGGGCAGACCCTCCCCTCCCCGCACACTCTAGTGGCATGGTTCCCAAGGGTCCCTGGCCACCTGACAACTAGTCACATGCCACCTCGAGAAAGCTGTCATCTTTACCGCCAAAGCAAAAGTGTGGCGTCATCGTCTGGCACCAACATTGCACGCAGGCCTTGGCTGCGACGTGTCATTCCGAGGTGTGTTTTGAGACCGCTAAGCTGTGCAAAGAGCAAGAAGCGTTTTACACTCGGATTTAATTTATGAGCTGCCGTAACTTTGCTAGAGTTTAGCGTAAGAGGAACAGATGTTTAACTTGATGTAAATTCATGAACATTAGCAATCTTTATGCTGCCATTTCTGGGAAAATTCAATTAACAATAAACGCCAAAGCCAGTGGGCTTATCGTTAGGATACATTTTAGCTAACATGATGAAGTTTCATTGGCAGGGTTGACTGAGCCACAAAATTCTGAAAATTCCAGAGATTGTTAAGCACACATGACAGAGTCTTCCCACAATCCCCAAACTCGGATAGGGGGGCTTGAAGTCACGCCAGCTGGTGAGCCACTGCTGCTGTCCCTCGGGCCTCTCCCTGCACTCCAGCTCCCTGTGGGGTGTTGGCTCCCGTCTGGCCTGAGCAGGAACATGGGTTATGCCAGCCCTGCAAGACTGCCGACTCCACCTGCGGCAGATTCTGCTCTCAGGTGCCCACCTCTCTGCAAGGCCCTTTGCTCAGATCTGACTCTCCCTGCAAGGCCAGTCCACGGAGCAGCTTCTGTTGGCTTCCAGCCACGCATGCAGCCCAGCGGAGTTTTTCTCTGTTTTGCCTTCTCCATAGACAAAACTTCTGGAGGTAAGGATTGAGCTCCTGATGTCTCCGCATCTCTGCACTGAACACTGTCGCTCTCCTTGTCTACAAGGCCATGGGGGACCCATGGAGCACAAGTCGCATCAGCTGTACCCTGCCTGCCTTCACTGCAGTGTGACTAACACCAGAACCAGCAAGTGGCCCGGTGCACTCAGTAGATACACGGGGAAACTGAGGCCCAGGTCAGGGAAAGGACATGGTTATACCATGAAGCTGACTAACGGCAGGTCCAGGAGAACCTAGGCTTCCTGAATCTGGTCCAGGCTATTTCTTTTTAAAAAGTTTTTATTTACTTGAGAAGAAGGGAGGAAAAGGGAGAGGGGGAGGAGGAGGGGGAGGGAGGAGAGGGAGAGGGAGAAGGATCTCTCCACTCTCAGCACCCATCTGCTGTTTCACCCCCCCCACATCCCTGGGAATGGGGGGCTGGGCTGAAGCTGAGAGTTGAATCCAGGCAGGTTTTCCATGCTGGTTGCAGGGACCCAACTACTGATCCATCACCACTGGCTCCCAGGGTCTGCATTAGCAGGAAGCTAGAGTCAGGAGCCAGAGCTTGGAGTCAAACCCAAGCACTCGGATTTGGGGTGTAAGTGTCTTAACTGTACCTGATCTGCTATGCCAAATACCACCCCGGGTCCATGGTCTTTCACAACACAACATGGGGTCCTCAGGAAAACCAGAGAAGGAGCTGCTGACTCGGCTTTCCCGAGAGGCACCGCAGAGCAGGCCCAGCTGAGGCAGAACAGAGAGCGGGAGAGCTGCTAGGTTTTTGGAAAGGAGCATGGTGAGGACCCTTGGATAAGTTCTCAAACTTTGGTTTGTCTTAGAATCACTTGAGACTTATTAAAAATGCAAATTCTGGGCCTTGACTCTGGAGGGTCTGGGATGAGGCCTGGGGAGCTGCTTTTTAATAGAGTCACTGCTGGTTCCAGCACAGACAATCCACTAAGCACACCTGACAGCAAACGTACTTACCAGGCCTGCATGGCAGGGCTCACCTGGTTTAGAGCTCAGTGGCTCTGGGGTCTGGAAGTGACACCCACCAGAGACTAAGGCAGGAAGTCAACCCAGGCAACAGCAAGAGGGTTCCTGTTCCAGCAGAGACCCAGGGACACAGCCAGGTGGCTCCTTACAACACCTGGGTCCTGGCCCCGTACCGGGCAAGGGTGTGCTGGTCCCTCTAACCACAGCAGAGGCCAGCAGAGGGCACAGAGCACGCAGGACAATGGCCCAGCACTGCACTCACACTCTCTCTTGCTGTGTGGAGCTACAGCCACCATGGACAGGGTCACTTCCCTGCAAGGTCACCTGCTGGCATCTGGCCACGCCACTCCTGGGCTCCCAGGCCCAGCTTTTGGGGTGTGGGGACTCTGGCAGCCATGGGGTGCTGAGGAAACCTGAATGCCTGCAGCTCCTCATCTTCCCAGGACTCCAGTGGGGTCTAGCGCCACGCTGGCCATCCGTCCGTATCTGTTTCCATACGCTGCCTCTATGACGCCAGCTGACGCAGAACTTCCGGGGCTGAAGGAACAGGCCTGCTTGGGGACCAGGAACAGGATCTGCACATCTACGACCCCACATGGGTCTGACACACACTGGGCCGTGCATGCCTCATGCCTCGCTCCCCGGCTGCGCTGGAGTATGGCGCGGCAGGCCCCACCCAGCACCGGAGGGAGGATCTCCCTTTCCACATGCCTGAGTGCATGGACCGAGCCTCATCTCAATTTTCGCCCCAGCATCAGGTGATCTAAATGAGCAAAACCAGCTAGACCTTTGTTAGATAAATGGTACATTTGCTCACAAATGCCTGGTTCAATTGATGTTGCTGTACAATCTGCCATTTGACATTTCCAATCCTTCCTTTCATTCCTATTAGAGAAAGCAAAATTGGTTGGATTCCTGGGAGAGGGAGCCACGTATACGTTTTATGGCTGACTGGCACATCTGTCAGGTGGCCTCAGAGTGGAAGAGTGATGTTTGAAAATGCGAATAAATGCTAAAGCTGCCTGGCGCTGAAGACTTTAGTTTTCACTGTTGTGTTGGTAGAAGACCTCCCCACAAGGAGGTCCCTCACTAAGTCACCAGCTCGGACGGTGGGCGCCGGCTTCCCAGAGACCCTGGATGCCCGCTGTCAGCTCCAGAAGCCCAGCACCTGGGCCCCTCTCCCCCGATGCACGTGCCTGCACCCCCGGAGAAGCCCTGGTGTTGGCCAAGGGTAGGGTCCTGGTTGGGAAGTGGGAATGGAGGAGGGACTGTGGAGTGGGCAGTCCCTCCTCCTACTTAATTCCACTGACTTGATTTCTGGAACGCCATGGGGGGCTTTCTCCCCAACACTCACCACATGGAAGAGCCGTGCACCCGGGCAGCATCCCATGGCCCACCAGTGCAGACACACGCTGCCTACAGCCCTGAGCCGCTGTGGCGTCTGAGTGTCCAGGCAGAGCAGTGGACACTGCTGGAGTCACAGCAGGCTCTGGGGCTGACGCTGCCTCAGCCAGGGGCTGAGACAAGGGCCACAGCTCCAGAGGGAGGTGAAGGGGTCAGACACTGCTCCCACCTGGACTCACCCACGAGCCAGGCAGGTGTCTAACACTCTCAAGCCTGGTGTCGTGCCCTGCAGGTCCCCAGGAAGTGTTGTGGAACTCTGTGTGGTGCTTTGAGTTCTCTCAACAGCTGGGGGGGCTCTCCGGCACCCAGCAGATGGGGCCAGGGGCCTGTTCCCTGTGGTACCATGGTGCGTGCTCAGCGTTTGCTTGTGTGGCACTCCATCTGCTGATTGCCATCTCACCCTAGAATCCAACAGAGTTACGTTCACAGCATTTCCTGCCCCCAGGGTTTGGCAAGGATTTTTCCAAGGATGCACCTTATGCTGTCAACTTCAGGTTTATCACCACCTGATCAGGAGTCGCTCACCACTTTGCAGAACTGCAGCGTCGAAAGCAACGACACTGAGTATTCAACTCGTCCCAAACACACTGGCAAATTCTACACACAGCTGACGTCTGACTGCACGTATCACCTTTGTTCCATTTCTCCTGTTCATCTCACAGTTTTCGTCAAAATACATATTCAGTTCAAGATAATAAATGCAGGTCCGTGCCGCGGCTCACTAGGGTAATCCTCCGCCTGCGGTGCCAGCACACTGGGTTCTAGTCCTGGTCAGGGCGCCAGATTCTGTCCTGGTTCCCCCTCTTCCAGGCCAGCTCTCTGCTGTGGCCCGGGAGTGCAGTGGAGGATGGCCCAAGTGCTTGGGCCCTGCACCCGCATGGGAGACCAGGAGAAGCACCTGGCTCCTGCCTTCGGATCAGCGCAGTGCGCCGGCCGCAGCGCGCTGGCTGCGGCGGCCACTGGAGGGTGAACCAATGGTAAAGGAAGACCTTTCTGTCTCTCTCTCACTGTCCACTCTGCCTGTCAAAAAAATAAATAAATAAATAAATGCAGCTTCCACAAAAGATGTGTGGTATAAGGCAAGCATCAGGTCTGATAGAGTTAGACATGTGATACACGTGAGCAAGCCCGGCCTATGGCCTTCCTTCCTGTCTCACTCCTGAGCACTGTGGGTATTAGAGTCCAGTGCAGATAGAGGCAGCACCCTGGCAAGGGTGGGGAGGCAGATGTGTTGTAGAATCACGCCCTGGAGCCCCCAGCCTCATGCAAGGCTGCAGACAGCAGCCCCTGAGGAAGGGGCTTCACCTCTGCACACGGGGTGGGAGAGCACGCCCCCAGAGGAGAGCAGAGGCTCCACGTAGGCACCATCAGGGCCCGCTTCCCTCTGTGCCAAATGCCCCCCTCCAGAACCACGCTGTATCCTGCCTGTTTTTCAGGGTCACCCATGAGGCAGGGCATGAGCATGCTGGGCCAGCAGGTGAGGCATTGGGCCGGGGCAGTGGGAAGCAGGTATCTCAGATGCCTGGCCTGGGCCTTGGTGTTTTTCTCTTCTTGGCGTTGTCTCAGGGGTGTTGGTGCAGACACAGGAATCTTCAACTCCAGAGCCAAGCCATGGAGCCACTGGGTTCTAAAGGTAAGGAACAGGGGCCGGCGCTGTGGCGTGGTAGGTTAAGCCTCTGCCTGCGGTGTCAGCATCCCATATGGTGCTTTCTCAAGTCCTGGCTGCTGTACTCCCCATCTAAATCCATGCTAATGGCCTGGGGAAGCAGCAGAGGATGGTTCAAGTGCTTGGGCCTCTGCACCCACGTGGGAGACCTGGAAGAAGCTCCTGGATCCTGGCTTCAGAAAGGCCCAGCTCCAGCTGTTGCAGTCATTTGAGGAGTAAACCAGGGGATGGAAAATCTCTCAGTCTCTGTAACTCTGCCTTCTGAATAAAATAAATAAATTAAAAAAAAAATAAAGGTAAGCAGCAGCACGTCTCCTCCTCCATGGGAGGGGTGAGTGGGCTGCCAAGCGATGCCAGAAGGAGCTCCCTGCAAGTGACCACATCTCAGCCTCTGCCACGCCAGCCTGGCTGGGCTCGCAGGCTCACTCACTTCAGAAGACAGGGATCAGAAAACAGGGCTGCCGTAAGCCGGGACTTCGTGCCCTGGCTGGACTCCGCAGGTACTGGCATCACCTGAACAGAGGCTGTTAGGCTCGAGTCGACGCAGAGAAATTTCCTGAGGTTTGAAGATTTCTCTTAACCTCTCTGACACGCATGACTGACAGCAAATCCCAGACCAAAACAAAACAAAACACAACCCCACAATAACTGGAAGAGAACGGTAAACCTTTGGGGGAGAGCCTGGCGCATCTGCAGTGCGTGGGCCAAGCAGGCCCTCCTGCCCTGGAGCCTGGGCCTGGGGCCTGATCAGAATTCCAGAGTCTGGGAGGGGCTGCAGAAGCTCTTGTTTCTGAGAATGTTGGCCCCAGGGGACTGAGGGGCTTCTCAGCCCAGCAAGCCCCTCCCCCACAGGGTGCATTATCTGAGACACAGCTCAGTGTCCGGGCGTCTGTGCTGGTCACTCCCCAACACCAGGGCAGCAGCACCTGCTGGCTGTGTGACAGGGCTGAGCTGGCTCCCACGGCACTCCCACGCTGAGCACCCGCTCCAGCCCTCTCTCTGCCCTCCACAATTCCTATGTCCTTGAGCCCAAGCTCAACTTCCTCTTGTCTTGTTGGCATGGCAATGGGTTCAGATGCTGGGAAGGGTTCAGGACCCAGGGAGCGAGCGGTAAGAGGGGCCCTACTGGGCCTTATGATGGAGAATAGACCCGGCTCCAGACCTCAGGTGACTGGCAGGGTTCACACCTGAGATCCTGGGCCAGTGTCCAGGGCACCTGGGTTCCTGACATCCACACGGACAGTGGGGCTCGTCTCGGGCTATGTCCCCCTGCCTCTTCTTGAGCTGGGCTCTATGCCACTGAAAACTCCATCAAGGACATTCCAGGCAGAAGGGCCAATGTTACCTGAGAAGTTCTCTGAGGAGTCTCAGGAAACGCTATGTGATGACACCAGTGGCCCCAGTACAAACTGGGGCTACAGGTCAACATGTCCACCCCACTGACGTTGACTTGGTGAGTAGGATTTCTGGTTAGACTTGCAAGAGGGAGATAGGAACTCTGATTTCTGTTTCCTAACAAGGCTCCAAGCCCCAGGCCCTCAGAATGGGGTTGAGTGGTTGAGTGCATAAAGGACACTGGGGAGTGAGTCCATATCTGTCCCTGTCCCTTGTCTCTCCCACACAGCTGTGGATTGGCGGTGCAGCTCACAGACATGGGCTGTGTACCAGCAGCTCAGCCCATCCTCCTACCCTGTTTGCCTATGGAGGGGACAACACAGCTCAAATTCCTTGGGTACTTATGGGAAACCAAGGCCAGGGAGCAGTGGGAGGTCAGCCAAGGGCCCAGGGGCTGGTGATGGAGCCAGGCCAGTGTAGCCTGGCATGCTGAGCCCCACATCCTTGGGGGCATTTCCTGCAGTACTCACTCCCAGATCTCTCACGGGAGAGAAGCTCCACGAGATAGTAGTCAAGCGGAAGGGAGGGACGGAGGGGGCTGTTAGAGGAGAGGGGGGATTTCCCACAGCAAGAGCGAGATGCTGGAGCCCTACCTAGGAATGAGGGCCTCTTACTGGTCAGATCCTACTAGCAGCGCCATGTTGGTACATCCTGCCTTTCCTGCACTAAGCATGGCTGGGACAGCAGAAATCTGGGCTGACATCTCACTCAGGGCTGGGGTAAAGTGGGGCCACCACTATGTGGACTGCAGGGTCCTCTAAATGAAGCCAATTTCCAGGGCGGTGAAGTCTCAGGAGAGCAGAGTGAGGGCTTCGCCGTGGAGGCACAGGCTGCCTCATGCACTGGGAAGGACCTCCTGGGTCAGGTACAGGGAGGAGTGTGAGAGTGATAGGAAACAACATCTAGAAAAATCTATGCTGCACGATGTGTGCTAGGGCCCTTGGACACAGAGCTGCCAGGGTTAGCTGCTTAAGGGAAGGGCACTCCCATCCGGACCTCTGGAACTTGGGAGGTCAGAAGCCCAGCATCCCACGGCATCACTCAGGGCAAGAGGGAGCCTGGGAGATCATGCAGTCCTGCCCCACAGTGACCTGTGTTCCTTCCCTCCAGAAGTCTCTCTTTGGATGTGGGGTCCAGAAATGGCCAACTCCCCACTGCTGTTGTGTCTGTGCTATGGAATTCCTAGGAGGTGGCTTGTGTCCCAAGGGCACCCCCACATCAGCCAGCCAGGGCCTGCTGCCCTCACTGGGCCACTCCCTCCAGCTTCTGTCCTGTTCTCTTCCTCTGTCCTGTCCTGAGCAGTCACGTGTGGATGGGGATATAGACAGGGCCTGGCGTGGGGCTCTTGTGGGTGAGGGTAAGATTCTATAGCTTGACCCCAGTGCTGGTTCCACCGAGATGTTCTCTGTGGGAACTCAGTGAGCCACACACTCGTGATTGACTCACTTCTCTCTATGTGTCAGACTTCAGTGATGTGTTTATTTCAAAAAGGCAACCTGATGTCTCCCCACATTTGAAACCTACCTGAGCTCACAGCCTTGTCCTCACTCCAGCCCAGGCCTGGATTTGTGGGGGAAGGGGTGGGCAGTGGAGCCTCCAAGGACAGGCTCTCCCAACTGGAGCAGCAGGGGCTTATCTGGTCTCCAGGACCCTGCCCTGGCCCAGGAAACCATTCTGGACTGGGCATCTCTTCTGCCAGGAAATGGGTTGCCCACCTGCTGTGGAGCAGGTATGGGGGCCCTGGGGAGAAGGCTGGGTGGAGGTGGAATTTGCTGAGCGGCCTCGGAGGAAGGAGGGAAAAGCCCTAGAGCCAGGGGTCCTCCTAGCCTCCTGGTATCACCCCTGCACTCAACTCCCAGGAGGCACCTGAAGAATGTAGGGCCACCTCCCACAGCAGCCCTGTGAGCGAGGCTCCCGAGACCCTGGGTACCTGGGTGGGCTGTGCTTACCCGGCAGGAATCTCCTCCAGTCAGGAGCCTGGCTACAGCCCTTGGTCCACCCACTTGGGCATGGAGGAGTGGCTTGGTCAGTTTGCACCTTTGAGGGTTTCTGAGGCCCCAGCTCAACCAGTGGCTCCCTGGAGAGTCCTGAGCACATGGGGCCTGAGAAACCTCTCACAGACCTCGTCATGGCCTGTCTGCCACCCTCATCCCCTCCTGGGCTCCCAGTATTTCAAGGACTGAAAAGAGGATCAGGTGCAGTTGGGATTTGACTGCTATGGCCCGTTCGCCTCACTGAGCACAGAAATGTAAGGACCTCAAGGATCTCCTGTTCAGAGGGAACCAAGGTGGATACTCGCACGACCTCACCTCATGGTGCTTTCATGCCTGGCTCAGCAGCAGGTCATCCCTGGACAAGCCAGCTGGCTCCCTCCAGGCCTGGCAGAGTCAGGGTCCTGTACCAGAAATGCCATCTCGGCCAGCCCTGTCCCTGCCTCCTTTTTTTCTAGAAGGCTCCCCAGGCCAGCTCACCTCTGCCTTCCCAGGGCAATCAGAATCCAGACCCTGCACTAGACTTGCCCCATTTGCCATCCATTGTGCTAAATCTCTTGGCAATGTGGCGTGATGGGATGCTTGCAGAGTGGATGAAGCCCAAGGCACCATGGTGGGATCCTCCAGCACAGGACTGGTGTCTGATTTGCTGCAGCTCTTACGCCCACCATACCCCAGAGGGCTTGCTCAGGAACTGTTAGGGGCTGAACCACCCGATCCAAGCAGGACCAGCAGTCCTGCAGCAGGGCATCATTTACCACCAACTGAATGCCCGGCTTGGCAGGGATCAGCACCAAGGAGCTCGCCCTGCCCCGCTATGCGAGTTACCCTGAGTCCTGGGACTCCTGACCAGGGCTTCCCTAAGCCTGGATCCCTGATGGACAGGGACCAGGAGGGGCACTGCCAAAGGGCTTCCAACCTTACCCACAGGGTGGCAGCCCCTCGAGTGAGGCCCCTGGAAGCACAGACCCTCCTCCCCAGTCAGCTGGACTGAAGGCTGGGTGGAGTGGGGCTGGGCCCGGCCAGCCCTGGCCAGCCCTGACCATTCAGTAAGCATGTGCTGACCCTGGCTGTGTGAAGTGCAAAGGCCCGCCAGGCCCCAGGCTGGACATCAGGGCAAGGCAAGGGCCGTGGCCCGAGGCAGACGGGCAGCACAGTGGGCCACGTCCCTTCCTTCCGCTGCCTCCTCCCTGCACCCTCCTCAGCCACTGCCTGCTCTGAGGGCAGCAGGAGTCTGAATGGGGTGGGGAATGATGGTGTCAGTGATTTTGTCACCTGTCTCCACAGGCTCAGGGCAGGACTGAGAAACCGACAGCTGACGTCACAGCCTGGAATGGTCACCCAAGCCACCAAGATCTCTCTTCGACCTTCCTTGCCTGCCTCCTCTACCTAGTCAGGCCCGGGACCGGCCCTGTCCCAGGGCCCTGACCACTGCCACCCCTGTGCCAGCCCCAAACAGTCCCCCGCTGAGCCAGCCAGAGCAGTCACCCCTCCTGGAGCTGTCCTGACTCCCCAGCCTGTGCGGGTTTCCTCCAGTGCCTCTGGGCATTCAGGGCCCAGTGTGTTGGGGAGAGCGAGCTCTGTCTACACAGCCACACTGTGTGCACCCCGGGGCAGGGGCTATGTCACATTTTCCCAGGCCTCCATGGGGCTGAAAAGAAGCCTGGCACACAATGTGTGCTCGGGACCCAGGCTCAGACCAGCCGTGGGACACCGCTGGCTGCTGGCACAGGCCTGCACTTTGGGGGTGGGCTGGGGGCTGCAGGCCCACAGTGCTGCCCTCAGGGAAGCATCTGCCTGGTAAGGTCCAGAACCCTCCACCTGCCCTTGCATGTGTAGGGCTGGGGTGGGTAAGCCAGGCCTATTCTCTACACAGTCTGCTCCAGCATTACCTTGTAGATCAGGGAGGATTGGGCTACTGCATTCTGGGTGGGGCTGCTTGTGCCTGTGACCCCACATGACAACGCCTAAGTACGTGTTCCAACTCAGCAGCTGCCCGCAGAGAACACTTTGCAGCAAGCCCTGCAGTTCTCTTCCTGGTTTTTGAAAGGAAATGAGCTCGAACTCGCGGTGGCCACAGCTGGCTCGGCTTATCTAATTGGGGCGCATTAGCACCAAACTGCCACTGGCGGAGCCTACACGGAATGGATCTGGGCCCACTTCTGTGGATCGCACCCATCTGAGCGAAAGGCTGTGATTATAGCTTTTACACTACTTAGTCAAGCTAATGCATTGCGGAAAATGGTGCAGAACTACCATCAACATAAAAAGAGGGAGCAGGCTGGCCTGAGAACAGGCTGCCCAATGGACACAAGCACAAGCTGGATTTCAAACGCCACCCAGCTCGGGGGAAGCCCTCCTGCCGCTTGGTGTCTCCCAGGGTGGGCCGGGCGTCACACTGGACACTAGCACCTCCCGGACATGAGCTCCAGGTGCTGGTGGCAGCAGACCCCTCACCAGAGAGCCAACCCAAGAGCTAGAAAAGTGCCTCTTCCAGGCGTGCCTGGCTCAGTGGAAGTGGTTTAGCTTTTAAGGTGACAGGAGGCAAGCATCTTGGGTGACGCTGTTCGAGGCATGGAGACTATGGGGTTAAAGACATCATGGCTGTGCCCAAAGCTCCTTTGTAATGGCGTGGCCTAGCTGGGTGTCTGGGTGGCCTGGACCTGTGGCGGGGAGTGGGTGGGAGGCAGCTGGCAGGGGTGTTCTGGACGTCTGTGTGTCACAGGCTGTGCCTGAGTGTGACTGGCTGCTTGGGTCACCTGTGGGGAGGTCACTGTCAGCAGGTGCGTATTTGGGCTGAGCCAGGGAGGGGCTGAGCATGCAGAGCCAGGGGCCGGTGGGGACACAGTTCTAGAAGGGTCTGGCTTATCCTTAAAGCCTCTGCCCCCCTGATGCACAGTGAACACCCTGGAAGCTGTAAAGCTGCCCAGGGACTGGGCACTCCCTGGCCCTGCCCACGCCTGACCTCTAGCTGCATACCCCTATCCCTGTGCCGTGTGCTCCTGGAGGCCCTGGGGCATGTGCCAGCTGTTCGGGTCAGTGCACCTCCCTGGTCCAACCCCAGGTGGCAGCACATGAGTGTGGGCCCAGGACTGGGCTCTGCGGGCTCCAGGTTCCTGCCCTGGTCTCCCCCGGCCGCTTCAGCTCTGGTTGTGGCTGAGGACCTGAGGGTGTCTGAGTGTGATGGCATCCGGCTATTTCTCCAGCCCCTATTTCTGGGTTCTCAGAAGGCCAGGGTTTTTGGAGCCAGGGTACTAAGTTTGGCAGACTCTCCTGGCCACTCCCTACTAGACTCACAGATCCCTGGTCAAGGGGCTGGCACAGGGGAGGCCAGTGAGGGCTCTGCTCGCTGTCTACCCCGGGCCCCTGCTGGCCTTACCTCACCCCACACAGTCCCCTGGGCCCCAAAAGGCCTGAGGGGAACTGGTCATGGAGACGCTCCTTCCTTTCCACCCAACCCTCAGCGAATGGCCCCTCCACCTATCCCCATATCCAGATCACACGTCTGCCACGCCTCAACCTCCCGTCTAGTCCTAGCCATTCGGCCCTGGCTCCTGCCATCTCCATCTCCTAAATTCTTTCCCTCCAAATCCTGTACTCTGGCTCAGGGCACTGTCTATCCTGCCTCATGCCCAAGACGCCAGGGCCAGCCTCCTGGGGCCCAGTCTTGCCCCCCACCAATCCTCTCCCATTTAGGCGCCGAGGAATCTTCAGGGGCTCCCCCTGCTGCAGAGGGGTCCGCAGTGTCCTCCTAGGCTGGCCCAGCTGCCTCTCCAGCCTCACCCCTCCCCTTATGCACCAGCCCCAGGGTCTCAGCGGAGCCTCCACTCTCTCACATAGCGCCGGCGTCACCTCCGGGCCCTGCTACCACAGCCATTTCTCCCTGCTGGATAAATGCCCAAACTTCTTTGGGTCTTAGCTGGCATGTGGCTTCCCCACACGTCACTTTCCCAAGCACCGCTGGCCGGGTTCAGACTTCTCTTGGGAGCTCTCCGAGTGTCCTGGGCACCAGCTCAGAGCACCCACTGTCTCTGCTTATCTACCATGGCTCCCTCGTCACAGACTCAGAGCCAGCGGCCCGGCCTCGCCAGTAGGCATCAAATAAGCAAGGGGATGACCCCAAGGGCTCTGTTCTGGGGCTTCTCCCACACACCGTTGGCTCCGAGTTTTCTCCTGACCCCAGGGTCTGGAATGCCTTAGAGCAGCCACGAGGGTAACTGCACATGAATTCTCCACGCTCACAGGCCTTCACTTCCGCCTCTGTGAAACCTTCCTCTGGTCACAACCAACGCCTTCACCTCACTGGGGACTGAGAAGAATGATGGCAGACAAGTGGGGCCTGAGGCAGTCTGGCCAGCACCGGCCTCGAACGAGGGGTCTGTTCTCTGTTCCGGACGAGGAGGGAGTTCCCTGCAGTGTGGAGCAGTGAGGGGAGTGGAGCCAACAGGGTGCCGGTCTCGCCTCCCAGCCCTCCCTCCCTCCATGTGTAGTTCCCCCTGCGTGCCCACTGGCCAGACTGGAGGGCTTGTGCTGTACCTGTGTTCCCCTGTAATCACGTGGGCTGCAGGTGAGGGGAACAGCCCTGGTCTGCCTGATAGAAACTCTGGTCCTCTCTCCCGGGCCTCATTTCCTCTCCTGTGAGATCCACATGATCATCTCTGCCCTGAAGATGCTGAGAGTCAAGGCCCAGGACGGAGCCCAGCCTGGCACAGGGGAGGGTGCCCTGCACAGTGTAGAGGTCTCCTCTGCATTTGGATGGGAATCCCAGTCTCTTAGGGGTAGGTGGAGGGTGAGAAAGGTCGTGCGTGTGGAAGGTTCTGGAAGCCCTACTTCTCTCCACAGGAAACACTTGCAGGGGCTTGAGCTCAGGGTGTTCCTGGAGCCCAGAAAAAAGTGCGCCTCTTCCTGGTGGCGCTGTGTGGGGATGGGCACTCGGAGGGGACTGTAATGGAAACATAAATCGTCCTACTTCAAAGCAGGTACTTCACTATTTTGCAATGACCATTATAAAGCCATTCCCTGAACGCCCACTAGTACATACCTCAGCCCACATCGCATTTTCCCGTGTCGCTACAGACCCCCGGAGAAGGCAGGGGAGCCATAAAAGAAACATAAAGACACAGTCGTAGATGAGCCTTGGACCCAGTTCTTTGAAGCTTAATTGATGGGGAAAGCTGCCGGCCCCAGAGAACTGCAAGGCCCACGGCGGAGACATTTGATTAAGCGGCCCCGTATCACAGCCCACACTAAACTGGACATCATTACCCAGTAATTGCGGGTACATTAATAAAACGACGATGTGGGTTTGCTCAGGACATAAAAAAGGAATAAAATAATTCACTCAGATAACTCAACAGAAACGTGCAGCCTGCCCCTGAGACGTCTGCAGGGGAGAGTTGCTGGGGTCTCTGTCTTCCCTGCCCTCCTGAGAGGGGCCCCAGGCTGCTCATTGCCTCAAAGCCTCCTGGGATAGACGGACACACTGCCAGGCTGCAGAACCACAGCCAGGTCCAGCTGTACGGCGTCCTCGGCCCTCCTGAGTCACTGTCACACAGCCGTCAGCCAGTACCTTTCTAGTAACTTCTGGAAGGCGAAGTAAGAAATGTGTGCACGGATTCCCGTGTGTATGCACTGACTACCCAGGAGGGCGACCGTGACCACGAGCTGGCTGCCCGCTGGCTGTCAGCAGGGCCCAGCCCCGGAGCACAGCAAAGCAAGCCCAGCAGCATTCCCGGGCATGTGGTCCCAGGAGTGCCTGCGTGAGAGGGCGGTGGGCTGGGAGAGGGTCCTGGGGACTTCTCAGGGAGGCCCTGTTTGTTCTTTCTCTCCCACGCTTCTCTGGAAAGGGGAGCAGAGCCGGCTGCCAACATCTCCGCACAAACTGCAGACCGTGTCACCCCCTGCACCCTTGCGCCCGCCAGTGCCCTGCACTCTGCCTGTCCTCAACCAGTCTTTCCAGGCCACCCTGAAACGCTCTTCCTTACAGAAACCCCGCGTGCACACTGCAGACAGGCCGCCGCCCCGAGGCCAGTGACCTTATCATCACCCTGGCAGCTCACGTGGTGCTCACACAGGGCAGGGCTCAGGGAACAGCTGGTTTGGGGCCAGAAGAGAAATGGGTGCAGACCTGCAGCAGGGTGAAGAGAGGTTTGTGGGGCCGGCCCAGCCCAAAGGGTGGTGAGGTTTAGGTGGAGCCAGGGTGCATGCAGAAAAAGCAGCAGCGAAGACAGCTGCCCTTGTCAAGAAAAGAGGTGCGGTACTCTGGTCTCACGGGTCCCCTGCCCTTCCACCTGCTACCCCTCAGGGAGGCGGCTCTACTGTTACCCACAACACCCAAGAAAGCAAAAGCATTTGGAGCCAGCTTCCGCCCATCATTTCTGGCAAGGGCTGTGTGGCTGTGGGCATAGCAATGGGTCTCTGTGGTGTCTCAGTGGGGGCGCCTGACCCCAACAGCAGGTGTGGCTGAGGGGCAGGGTCGGCGGGACCTTTGTGTCTCTCCAATACCCCTGATGCTATTCTGCGGTTTCTTTCTTTATTTAAAAATATTTAACTATTTGAAGGGTAGAGTTAGAGAGAGGGAGAGGGCGAGGAAGTGGGAGGAGTTAGAGAGAGGGAGAGGGCGAGGAAGTGAGGGAGACAGAGAGAGAGAATATCTTCCATCCGCTGGTTCACTCCCCAAATGGCTACAACAGTCGGGGCTGGGCTAAACCTTGGAGACAAGAGCTTCTCCCAGGTCTCCCACATGGGTGCAGGGGCCCAAGGACTTGAACCACCTTCTGTGGGTTTCTTAGGCACATTAGCAGGGAGCTGGATTGAAAATGGAACAGATGGACCATGAACCCGCCCCCATATGGGATGCCAGCTCCTGTCCTGGGGTTTGTTTAGTTGTAAAACTAGAAAGAGCCCAAGGCACTTGGTGTACCAAGTTCACTAAGCTGGAACCCTAAAAGCTCTCTTTTCAATGGGAATATGAGGAAATATAGAAAGCAGGAAAGGCAACGACTGGCAGCAATCCTCAGATTCCAACAGAAAGGCCGCCCCTGTTTCTGCACACTCCCCTTCGTCATTTGCTGCAGGCTGCATGTTCGTGCACTGTGGCCTCTCCAGCATGCACGGCGCCTGAGTGTGACCTTTCTACCATCCCCCGACACAGCCTTGAGTCCAGGTGCTCCCAGACCCGTAAGTAGCAAGGGAAACTTTCCACTGACCCTGGTACACCCAGGTGTCTGTAGGAGTCCAATGGACTGTGGGAATTGAGGCTGCCCCTTTCATCAGAGGAGAAACAGCGGGGTCACCCCTGTGAGGCCATGAAGAAGAAAGGCGCACCCCGGCAGGTGGGAGACAGCCACACATCCTAACAAGGGCACAGGCTACCTGTCCTGAAAAACCCACTGCAGTCCACTTAGCAGGAAGTGAGGCAGGTGCACATCTCTCTGGATCCGTCCTGTGAGTTCTCTGTGTGGAGGACAGAGAGAAGGCTGAGGTCAATGTGACAGGTCTTAAGGCCACGAGCTGTGCCAGCAGAAGGCTGGGCTGTAGGCTCCCTACGCCAGTGGCTGGGCTCCCTGGGGGGCTTGGTAGAGCCACCCTGCAGCCCTGCGGATGCAGGAACGCTGCACCTACGGCCAAACACAGGCGACTTTTCAGAGCACCGCTGAACCAGGCAATCAGAAACTCACTCTGGACCCTACTGTGTGAGGCCTCTGCCCCTGTCCTTGAGAAGTCTTTACAGCTGGGGGCTGCCGTGCGCAGCTGTTTCACTGTGTTCACGGCAGTGAGAGACGTTCTGATTAAGGGTGCAGCTCCCATTGACTGCCGGCAACACCTCTTGACTCAGGTGCTGGACTGAATTTCCTCCGGGAACTTCTACTTAGTTAAGAACGCAGTCTCAGTGGGCGGTGATCAATACCGAAGGACAGGCTGGTTGAGGGAAGCAAAGTATAAAACCCAAATCAAATACGATTATTGATCAACACTGAACTGCCTTAATCATTTCTATGCTAATTCCAGATAGATACATACATATTGGCATTTTTGTTACATAAATACATTGACATTTTCAGCGGAGAAAATGTATCGAGCAATTCACAATTGCAACCTTTGGAGAACAGCGAACAAATAAAAAATATAGTCAGAGGCATAGAATGGAAATTGCAGTGAATTCTTATAGGTCTGAGACAGCCTGTGAGACATTTTCAGATATCTAACACGGTGCCACTTTCTTAAAAGTTTTAGGAGCAAAACATGCATACTGTGAAAACAAGCCAATGTGAAGTCATCTATTAAGACCAAGTAGGGGGCCGGCGCTGTGGCATAGCTCAAAAAGCCACTGCCTGCAGTGCTGGCATCCCATGTGGGCACTGGTTCGAGTCCCAGTTGCTCCACTTCCGATTCAACTCCTTGCATTGGCCTGGGAAAGCACTGGAAGATGGCCCAGGTGCTTAGGCCCCTGCACCCACGTGGAGGACCTGGAAGAAGCTCCTGGTTCCTGGCTTTGGATCAGCTCAGCTCCAGCTGTTGCAGCCATTTGGGGAGTGAACCAGAGGATGGAAGACTTCTCTTTTTCTCTCTCTCTCTCTCTCTCTCTCTCTCTCTCTCTCTCTGCCTCTGCCTCTGCCTCTGCCTCTGCCTCTGCCTCTGCCTCTCTGTAACTCTGCTTTCAAATAAAATAAATAGATCTCTAAAAAAAAAAAAGACCAATTATACCATCTTTCTTGCTCCAATGATTGGAAGAAATCCGTGCCCCAATCCTTCCTGGTTACTGTTGACTATATGATCTGTGACATCAATTTTTACTTTGTTCTAAGCTTTCATTGTAAGTAATAAATGTCAGTTTCTATTCATTGGCTCTAAAAGAGAAAACGAATTAAGAGCACTATCAACGCTTGGCTGATACAACCTTTGTCCATGGCAGAAAGATACAGTGAACCTCACAGCAGGCGAGATGCTGGCAGGTGCCTCACCTGCGCTGGGAGGAGACGGTTTTAAGCTTCACAGCTGTTTTTTTTTTTTTTTCCAAAAAGATTTAATTTATTTATTTACTTGGAAGACAGAGTTACACAGAGAGTGGAAGACACACACACACAGAAAGAGAGCGAGCGAGCGAGAGCGCGAGCACGACTCTGAGAAAGAAGAGAGAATAGAGAGATATCCTCCATCTGCTAATTCAATCCCAGAATGGCTGCACAATGGCTGGGGCTGGGCCAGGCTGGAGCCAGGAGCCAGTTACTCCACCCGTGTCTCCCACATGGAAGGCAGGTGCCCAAGCACTTGGGCCACCTGCTGTTGCAGAGAGCTGGACAGAAGTGGAGCAGCTGGACTCGAACTGGTGCTCAGATGGCATAGGAGGCTGCTTAGCCTGCTGCACCACAATGGCAGCCCCAAGTATTCTCTTTCCTCACCTTCCTTCAACTGCTCAGAATCAGGACAGAGTTCATTGGCTTAGTGTCTGACCATGCCTTTCTTGTCCAGGAATTTCTCTCGACTGTCCATCCGCTTCCTACTCCCATGTCCAGGGGCTTCTGGCTGTGCAACCTCACTTCTGCTGAACACAGCCCACCTTCCTCCTGAGCGCTCTGTCTTCAGGAGCTCTGGACCGTCCTGTCTAACGTGAACGCACGGTCTCCCAGATTCCCTACGCTGATCCCTCACACACCTGACCTTGTTCTGCTGCTTCTGCCACCGGCTCTCTTTGATTTCTTCTCAGTTTCCTGGCTGACAGCCCTCCTGCCTTTGTACATCAGAGAGGAGGTAATGTTCTGCGTCCTTGCGCGTCTGTAAATGTCTTTATTTGGTACAGAAGTTCAGGTCCGAAACGCTTTTCCCTCGGAAGCTGAAGGCGACTGCTGCACACCTCGCCAGGCTGGCGGTGCCGGCCGTGCCATC
Organism: Oryctolagus cuniculus; assembly: GCF_964237555.1. Lineage (NCBI taxonomy): Eukaryota > Metazoa > Chordata > Mammalia > Lagomorpha > Leporidae > Oryctolagus > Oryctolagus cuniculus. Next base: position 21,774,922 of record NC_091437.1, read on the forward strand.
TGCCAGCCCCGGCCCCGCCCCTTTGTGGACAACAGGCCTTTGCTGTCGGGAGCTCTGCACTGCGCTCTGCGTCCTCGCCGTTCTAAAATCTCCGGAGGTTGCAGAAGCGCGCAGCTTTCCCCACTTTCCCCGCTCAGCTCTCACAGTCCCGCCGTCTGCTCTGCAGTTTTCCTGCTCTTCCTTTGATGGCTCCCTCCTCCCAGACGTCTTTGTTCTCGGTCCCGGGTTGGCAGTGGGATGGGAACCGGCCTCCCCGGGGACGCTCTGGTTTGTCAGGTTTCACCTCTTCTTTGATTTGCCTTTACGTCTGTGTCACGGAAACTGCCTGGACTTTCTCTGTGACGTCTTCTATTGGATTTTCCATCTGGCCGCTGCATTTTTGAAGACAAGGAACACTTCCAGTCCCGGTCTCCTTTTTGACAGCAGCCTGCTCTGACTTTATGGAAGTGTCACCTTCTCCAGTTCCTCTGGGGTTTTCACGAGATGTGGATTTTTCTCACAGCCCATCTCACCCCAGTTCTTTTTACTTGGGCTGCTGCTTCTCTTCGTGCTCCCGATTTGCTCCAAGTGTCTCCTGGGCTGTGTTTGTCCACTTAATTTGCATGTGACAGGTTGATTAATGGAGCCAGTGGGCTGGGGCTGTGCTGCTCTCCTTCCCTGGGCCGCCTGACTGAGAACGCCCACTCCAGGTCACTCAGGTAGGGAGTGGGCGGGCAGGCAGGTAGGGGCTGCTCCTAGTCCACCTGGGCTTTCAATACCTGGAGGTCAGATCAGCACCACAGACTTCCCTCTCCTCAGTGTTCAAGAAGATCTTGAATAAGGCAATTACTAATGAATAAAAAAAAGCCTGTTATTAAGAGCTTATTCTTGGTCATTTTATGCCTGCTTTATTTCCATTTATCTTATTTAATTCTCCAAACAGCCCTATTTTCCATTTTACAGATGAGGAGACAGACACAGAGTTTGAGACACCTGTCCTCACCGATGCTGTGGCAAGTGGCAGAACCAGGAGAATCCAGAGCCATCCCCTTTCCAACACTGTATGTGTTTGAGGCCACACGCCCAGGAACCTGCAGTTGCCACCAGCTGCCCTCACCTGTCCCCTCCGGGCTGCGCGTCTCACAAACTCACGGCATGGAGAACTGGGCCCGATGCGGTCTCCAGGTCTGACCCGGGGCAGAAACGGCCTCTCCTGCTGGGACGTGGGACTCGTGGCAAAGCCTCCATCGCAGAACACAGCCAGGGAGGCAGGAGCTCTGCCCAACCCAGCCCAGGGCACTGGTTAGTAGACGGCTCCCGAGGAAGGCCTCCCTGGGAGGACTGGGACCCTGCCACAGCCCCTGGGAATCAGGACTCTGGATGTTGGACACAGCAGAAGGGCAAACACCCCCACTGCAGGTGCGCAGAGCTGGGCTTGCTCTGGTGACCACAGTCAGAGTCTTCGCTAACGAATCGGCAGCAGCAACGTCTCCTTCAGACATCCTGCTCACAGGTGGACTGGCCGGCCAGCCTCCTAGCGCACCACACCCAGGCCTGCCCCTTGGTTAAAGGCCCTGCAGCACCCGCAGCAAAGCCGTCATGAAGAGGCCAGAGCACGTCTGGAGCAGCTGATTTCCTACCCCAGCAGAAGAGGAACCCAAGACACTGACTCAGCCGTGAAACCCCGGGCCACAGTGCCACCGACCTCCTGCTCAGCAATGAAGGGCGTCTTCTGGGTGAGGGAGGGGCCTGGTGGGCTCCGCATGGACTCAGAGCTACCAAGCATCAGGCTCAAGGTCACGGTGTAGAAGCTCCCTTCCTCTGCACCTGTCAATACTCTGAAAACTGTCGTTCAGGCCGTGACCTACTGGGAACCACAGCAGCCTTGGGGGACACACGGGGCCTGCGTCATTGCCTCTGACTCACAGATAAGCAAACTGAGGCTGAGGTGAGAGTGCCTGTCAGATTCTTCCAAGGGCATACAAAAACTAGCTGAGGCAATTACTTTTCTTTACTGCTGCGATGTCTCCATTTAAATGACACTTTGATCTAAGAAGCTGCCGCAGGTGTCTTTGGAGGAGCACTGGCTGCCTGAGAAAACTGTGCTCCAGAAAGCATCTAGGACAGCCCTGACTCCCTTCCAAGGTCTGCGGCTAAGCTTCGCCTGGGCCCCACGAGCCAGCTCCTTTTGCTGGTCTCAAGTCTGCAGTCAGGGGCCCCAGCTCGGGCGTGGGCTGCACTCCTGCTGGGACACCCTGTTCCCAGGGTTTCTTCCTGACACTTCCTACTCCAGGACTAGGCCCCACCTGAAGGCTTCTTCCCCTCTAGACCTTGAACTGAACAGCTGCGCAGAGGCAGGCAGGAGTGGGCAAGGTGCACCACGGCCTCCAGCTACAAGTCTCCATTTCTAAACTCCACAAATGGCACAAGAGCCTGTATGGTTGCAGGAAGCCACGCTGAGGAGTCCCCTTGGTGGGCTAGTAGGAGAATTTGCCTGGGGACCCAATCCCCAGCCAGCAGGGGCAGGGGCAGGCCTCTGAGTCCTGCCACGCCGTCTCCCTGCCCTCCAACGGTCTACTCTATTTCCTCAACACGTGCAACAGGAAGTTACCTGGCCCGAGAAGACGGAAGATGGAGTGAGTTAGCTGCAGCCAGAGCTGGCAATGAATTTTCCAAATAGCTTTCCAGAAGCCCTCGTCCAAGTTCACAAATCAGGCCTGTAGCAGCCCCAGTGCTGCGGCCCTGCAGTCGGGGAGGGCTGCTCCTCGTTGTGGGCAAGCCTGTCTGTCTTGGCCAGACCTTGCTCCTGCATGGCGGAAGACTCCAACCAGTCCAGGATTTTACAAGTTGCCTGAGACTGCAGGGGAGAGCAAGCCCCTGCCTTGCACGTGTCCACCCTGAGAGGGCATCAGGCACTCCTCCTGACACGTCAGAACCATGGGCTGTCACAGCCACACTGACCCAAGGGACTGCAAGCTCAGCTCCTCCTCAAAGGCCAAGGAAGCCGAGGGCCAGCCATCATCCATGGTCACAGCCAAAGGCCAAGGAACCGAGGGCCAACCATCGTCCATGGTCACAGCTAGTGAGCAGGACAGTGTTTCAAAATGACAACCCATGGTTTTTCATTTTCAGCGGGTAATTTTTTTCTGCTACGTCCCTCCATTAAGACCAGACACAAGGTGGAGTGTTACAGCCTCAGGGGAGTGCGGCACGCACGGAACATAAAGGTGGCAAACTCTGGACTCTTGAAACGCGCAGCAGACACAATTCTCCAGAAAAATTAAGGCTTGTGATTTGCAGGAGAGAAGCTTTTTAAAAAAATAATTTCTAAAGCCCTAAAATCTTGCCTTTTCAAGGCAAGAAGCAAAGCCCCAGAGACCACAATGTTCAGAGCTCAGGCAGCAGACCTGGGAGGGTGCCCGGGGACCTCTCACAGGAGCTCAGGTGGGCTGGCTGGGGCCGGGGCAGAGCTATGGGAGAGGACAGCAATAGCGTAACCACTAGACAGGGCTTTGTGTCCCCTTCTTGGAGGAGGAGGCAGTCAAAATCCCTGGCAAGCCTGTGTGGGTCCCATGGGAAGGAGGTCAGTGCCACAGGAGAGGGGCTGGTGGCCTGTTATAGACGTCTGGAGGACGGGGCAGGTGTCAGCAGGTGCCTGGCACTGTCCCTGTGTGGCCACCCTGTGCCTTGGGGCTCTTCAGCCCACAGCTCTGCCCTTACTGCCACCAGCTGAGAGCAACTGTGGGCAAATTACTTAGCTGTGCCTCAGTCTTCTCATCTGAACAATAGGGATAAAACAGAGCTTACTGGGCTGGGTGGCTCTCAGGCTTAAATGAGGAACTCCTTGCTGTGGAGCCGAGCACAAAGGAAAATCTGGCTCTTGTTACACTGCTAACAATGCCACACGGGCTATGGAATCCGCTTACTTAAGCAGGCAGAACCAGGGCACTCCTGCATGCAGAATAATAAAACACCCGAGTCATTACCATCTTTCTAACAACTGCCATTTACAGCCAGGGCACGAGGGTTTGTGTGGTCTATAATCAGACTCGGTGAAATCTCAGAGTGGTTCTCTCAAGTCCACAGGTCCAAAACTGAAACACGTCTTGTGATGGCTTCACTCCTCTGCAGAGGGAGGGCTGGGGTGCATGTCCCTGCCTCTGCGTGGGGCTCAGATGCAGGGGGGAGCAGGTGGCCCTGGGGGAAACCCCTAATACTCTTTAGTTGCTAGAAAATGGAGTGCAAGGCTTCTCTCCCTGTTGGAGGCCTGTGCAGAGGGTGCTGTGTGTGTGCACCTGTGTGTATGTGCACCTGTGTGCTCTCCCCCTCCCTGTGGCCCCATCTCTCCAAAGAGCTTCAAACAGTGCATAAGCCAATGACACACAAGGCACACCTCTTACACACCAGAAAAGCTAAGAGCCAGCTCAACACCACAAAAGGCGATGCTGCCACAGCACCGAGGAGCTTCAGATCACAGAGGGCCCAGGACACTGCACTGCTTCTCCTGTTCTTGGAGACAGCGTCATGCACCCACCAAGGGGGATGGTTTTCAGAGACTGAGGTAAGACCCTCCCAGGAGCCAGGGCTGCTACACTGCAGCCCCAGGACTGGCCTCCATCCCCGGGCTCTCCTCCCTCTCTTCCTCCTCAAGGCTTCTACAGGGGTTAGGTTCCTGTTTTGTTTCCTGCAGCCAAAACCACTTTCCCATCAATGAGGCTCAGTGAAGTTTCCAGCGGCATGATTCTGATGTCTTCGTCATGTCAAAGAACGCAGAGGCGGACAGTCCACTAATGCGTCCCAGGCCCAGGGTCATCCAGCTCACCCCCCTGCCATCCCCTGGGTGTGGCCCTGGCCTCCTGGTCTGAGACAGAGCTGGAGGGGCAACCACAGTACCCTCCTCCCGGGCAGCCACACATCCCCGAGCTGAAGGTGGCCTTCTGTGTGACATCTCTCACAATGACGGATTGGCCAGAGATTAGCTGGAGGCCAGCTCAGCTCTAAGGAAGCCTGGGGGAGGTCACCATCTACCTGAACGGCCACGTGTCCAGGTCCCTTTGAGATTCTGTTACTGAAGAATGGGACGAGGAGGTGGGTGTGGAAGGCAACTAGTGGCGTCTGCCATAAACTTTTTATAGATGGCTTTCTAGAAGCTTCCATCGCCCCTAATGCATCTCCACTCCCACATCTGGGACCTTTTTGTAGTGTCTAATATTACTGCCTTGTGTTCTGGCATCTGCTGTGCTGTCTGCCGCCGAGTAATTGATGTCCTTTTATATGGAATCTGTCTTTTATCACCGGTTGCTTTTAAACTTCTCTCATTGTCTTTGACATTCTACAATTTTACCACTATGAATATTTGTTTAGTCTTTCAATCTGAATTTATTATCTTGCCTGGGATTTGCTATATTTTCTCAATCTGAAGATTTAAGTATCTCTTCAATTCTAGAAAATTTCCAGCTATTATCTTTTTAAGTATTGCCTTTCTTTTTTCCCTTGATTTTTTTTTTTTAGATTAACTAATTTACTTATTTCAAAGGCACACCAACAGAGACAGGAGAAGAGGAGAGAGATAGGGAGAGGGAAGGGACACGGGGCAGGGGGAGAGAGGGAGAGGGAAATCTCCCACATACAAGTCCAGTTCATTCCCCAAAATGTCCACAACAGCCAGGGCTGGCCAGGCTGAATTCAGGAGCCAGGAATTTCACTGGAGTGTCCCCCATGGGTGGAAGTGGCCCAGGTACCATCTGCAGTCTCCCAGGTGCATTAGTGGGATGCCGCATCAGAAGCAGAGGCACGACGTTATCCTAGGCACTCGGACACGGAACGTGGACAGCCCAGCGGCACATGAACTGGCTGTGCCACGGTGCCCACCCTTCTTGGTCTTCTCATTCCTGCTTTTTTCACTTCTCTGACTCCTGCCAGGCGTCCACTGGATCTTTTCCTTTGCATCCATATCTCAGCGGCTGCTTCCCATTGTCCCTCTGCTTCCCTCTCCGCTGCTGCATTCTGTGAACCACGAGGAACTTGGACACGAGCTGATCGTGTAGCCCCGATTTCAATCTATAAAAAACTCCAGCCCCGGCCGGCGCCGTGGCTCAACAGGCTAATCCTCCACCTTGCGGCGCCGGCACACCGGGTTCTAGTCCCGGTCGGGGCGCCGGATTCTGTCCCGGTTGCCCCTCTTCCAGGCCAGCTCTCTGCTGTGGCCAGGGAGTGCAGTGGAGGATGGCCCAGGTGCTTGGGCCCTGCACCCCATGGGAGACCAGGAAAAGCACCTGGCTCCTGGCTCCTGCCATCGGATCAGCGCGGTGCGCCGGCTGCAGCGTGCTGGCCGCGGCGGCCATTGGAGGGTGAACCAACGGCAAAGGAAGACCTTTCTCTCTGTCTCTCTCTCACTGTCCACTCTGCCTGTCAAAAAAAAAAATAAATAAAAAAATAAAAAAATAAAAAAAAAGTACTTAAAAAAAAAAAAAAAACAAAAACTCCAGCCCCAATTCCCAGGGATCCTGGGAATTAAACAACAGCTGCCTGGCTCCTTGCTCTGTACTGTGCAATAAATCCTTACTTTCTTCCACCACCTCGGTATCAGGGATGCGTTTCCAGCACTGTGGGCAGGCAGATACAGATTTGGGGGTTCCACAGCAATACCTCCAACCACGACATCGCCTACCAACCACAATGCCTCCACCTACAACACTGCCAATGACAGCACCTCCAAGTACAATGCCTCCAAGCCTAGCGCCTCCAAGTACAATACAACAGCAGTGCTCATCCTCCTGGGCTTTCCCATGACGAGGGGTCAGGCCAGAGCTGCTGACCAGCAAGGGCAGGTTTTGCAAACAGGCACCTGTGATGCTCTGCCCTGTTGATGGGGCTGGGAGCCTGGGTCAGTTCTAAGCCCTGCTCCTGCTGTGTGGTCTCAGGGATGCCACTCATATAACCCAAACCTTGGTTTGTCCATCTCCAAGAAGGCTTGCTATGTGGGACTACCAGAGAGAAATGATACCAGCTGGGAGTGCCACCCAGGCCTGGGTGGGCAGCCCTGATAGGGTAAAAAGAGAGAAGGAGCTACAACAAAGCAGACAAGCCACTCTAACGTGCCCTGTGACACAGAACAGAGTCCCTGTTGCTGACACGGGAATGTGGTCCCAGTGGCTTCCACAAATGTTTCAAAGCCGTCGGAGACTGTCGGTTAGCCTGGCAGGTTCCCAGCTCAGCCCTTAGGAGACAGTGGGCACCAAGCTTCTGCGATGGAGAGGAGGGCCTGGAGAGGCCTAGTGCCTTCCCCCCCAGCAGCCCTGCAGTGGCCCAGTGCCTGGCCTGCTGATTGCTGCTGGGTGTGGATCTGTCCAGCCTCCTGAGTGAGGCCAGATAGCTCCCTGTGCACAAGGACTGGACTCATCTCTCTTGGGACCCAAGATGGGCCCAGAGTGTGTGCACGGGCTGGGCACAGGGTGTACGTCGGTGAGACCAGCCCTAGGCTTGGGTTTAACTCAGTGTGCTTGGCACCAGCTCTCCGGGGATGGCCTGGGGCTATCCTGTAATGCCAAGGCCTCAGCGGTTCACAGGCCAATCTCATTCCCGCTACATCAAACATGTGGCCCTGGGCACAGTCTTTCTACCAGACAGTGTAACCAAGCGACAGCAGCAACGTGTGTGCTTGGGGCTGTGAGCAGAGTCCCTGCCGGTGCTGGCCGGGGTCTCAGGCCTGCTCTGTCCCTGCGCCTCCTGTCATGCCAACGGGAGCCTCTGTCAGCTGCTCACTGAACCGAGGAAGCCGCGCGGTCAAGGTCTGACTGTGGTCGGTGCTGGACTGGTCAGGGTGATTTTATGGGTCTAAGCTGTGGCTGCTGTGTAGCTGTGTGGTAACAACTGAGCCTTCGGGGCTCCTGAAACACACGATGCCCGCTCACAGGGCCAGCAACTGCACTAGACGCGCATCCCGCACGGCCGAGGGAAGCAGCTCTGGATACCTGAACATTCTCCCTAATAGATATTCTGACAGCTTATCGAGTTCTGAAGAGAGAAAGCAAATAAACAGCACTTAGCGCGGTACTGAATTGAATATGACTGAGCCTGTCTCAGGCTCAGGAGGCAGGCCGGGCCCCCGCGGAAACGCAGGCCCAGCGCTAACGATGTCACATTAGCTGCAGAGGAGAGGAGGAAGTGCAGCCTCCAGTCGCGACGTGCTTCTCATCCGAGAGTCCAGATGCAGCACACGTGCTCACGCTGGCCCTGCACGCCCTTCGCGCTCCTGGCGCCTGGCAACAGGCACCCGCACCGCTGCGCCCTGGCCCTGGGGGAGGAGACGTCCAGAACTGTCGGACCCTCGGGGGGCCCTGGGTGTTCAGGTTTCCTGGGCGCACCCAGCACGGTGGCATTTGTCTCTAAGGGGGAGAGGCGTGGGGGCCAGGACTGCAGGGGCCTTGGAGGACACAAGGGGCTGTCGTAACTCCCGGTCTCAGTCCCCTCCGCAGCCCAGAGGTGGGAGGGCCCTGCCACAGGAAGTCCTGGTCGTGGAAAGCACAGACAGCAAGGCAGACGTGCAGACAGCTACTTACACTGCACCACACTTCACCTGCCGAAGATTCCATCACAAGTACATATTCCACGGCGTCTGGCTCCCAGGGCCTGGGGACGCAGCTGTGTGGTCACCAACCACAGGCTCTCTGTTTGTAAGGCTTGTGTTTAGGGCAGTTAGGATGCGTCAGGCACTTTGGGCATGCCCAGCTGAGCCAGTGAACCTGGACTTGGGGATGCAGTCTGAGAGGGCTTGTAGGAGGAGGGAGCTAGGGGTGCAGTGACCATTTGAGAGGAAGAAGCATGTTGTGGAGAGCCTTGGTGGCCAGGGCCGGATCCCAGACCCAAGGTCCCCCACCTCCTGCAGGGAAAGGCCAGGCCACGGAGCACAGGTGACAGTTCCCTGCAGCTTATACTTCAGCTGGCACCAGGTAGCAGAGAGGCCCAGGGCTGTACCTAGAGCTGGGTGAGTGGTGGCCACAGAGCTCAGAGCCCTCTGCAAACAGCAGCTGCAGGGGATGCCAGGAGACAGCGGACAAGGAGTAAGGGGCACGCCGTGGTGGAAAAGGAGTAAGGGACGCGCCGTGGTGGACAAGGAGTAAGGGGCGCGCCGTGGTGGACAAGGACTAAGGGACGTGCCGTGGTGGACAAGGAGGAAGGGGCGTGCCGTGGTGGACAAGGACTAAGGGACGTGCCGTGGTGGACAAGGAGGAAGGGGCGCGCCGTGGTGGAAAAGGAGTAAGGGGCGCGCCGTGGTGGAAAAGGAGTAAGGGACGCGCCGTGGTGGAAAAGGAATAAGGGACGTGCCGTGGTGGAAAAGGAGTAAGGGACGTGCCGTGGTGGAAAAGGAATAAGGGGCGCGCCGTGGTGGAAAAGGAGGAAGGGGCGCGCCGTGGTGGACAAGGAGTAAGGGGCGCGCCGTGGTGGACAAGGAGTAAGGGGCGCGCCATGGTGGACAAGGACTAAGGGACGTGCCGTGGTGGACAAGCAGGAAGGGGCGTGCCGTGGTGGAAAAGGAATAAGGGGCGCGCCGTGGTGGACAAGGAGTAAGGGGCGCGCCGTGGTGGAAAAGGAGTAAGGGACGTGCCGTGGTGGAAAAGGAATAAGGGGCGCGCCGTGGTGGACAAGGAGTAAGGGGCGCGCCGTGGTGGACAAGGAGTAAGGGGCGCGCCGTGGTGGAAAAGGAGTAAGGGACGCGCCGTGGTGGAAAAGGAATAAGGGGCGCGCCGTGGTGGACAAGGAGTAAGGGGCGCGCCGTGGTGGAAAAGGAGTAAGGGACGTGCCGTGGTGGAAAAGGAATAAGGGGCGCGCCGTGGTGGACAAGGAGTAAGGGGCGCGCCGTGGTGGACAAGGAGTAAGGGGCGCGCCATGGTGGACAAGGACTAAGGGACGTGCCGTGGTGGACAAGGAGGAAGGGGCGTGCCGTGGTGGAAAAGGAATAAGGGGCGCGCCGTGGTGGACAAGGAGTAAGGGGCGCGCCGTGGTGGAAAAGGAGTAAGGGACGCGCCGTGGTGGAAAAGGAATAAGGGGCGCGCCGTGGTGGACAAGGAGTAAGGGGCGCGCCGTGGTGGAAAAGGAGTAAGGGACGCGCCGTGGTGGAAAAGGAGTAAGGGACGTGCCGTGGTGGAAAAGGAATAAGGGGCGCGCCGTGGTGGAAAAGGAGTAAGGGGCGCGCCGTGGTGGAAAAGGAGTAAGGGACGCGCCGTGGTGGACAAGGAGGAAGGGGCGCGCCATGGTGGACAAGGAGTAAGGGGCGCGCCGTGGTGGAAAAGGAGTAAGGGACGCACCGTGGTGGACAAGGAGGAAGGGGCGCACCATGGTGGACAAGGAGTAAGGGGCGCGCCATGGTGGACAAGGAGTAAGGGACGTACTGTGCGTGGTGGACAAGGAGTAAGGGGCGCGCCGTGGTGGAAAAGGAGTAAGGGGCGTGCCGTGGTGGAAAAGGAGTAAGGGACATGCCGTGGTGGACTAGGAGTAAGGGGCGCGCCGTGGTGGACAAGGAGGAAGGGGCGCGCCGTGGTGGACAAGGAGTAAGGGACACGCCGTGGTGGACAAGGAGGAAGGGGCGCGCCGTGGTGGACTAGGAGTAAGGGGCGCGCCGTGGTGGAAAAGGAGTAAGGGACGCGCCGTGGTGGACAAGGAGGAAGGGGCGCGCCGTGGTGGACAAGGAGTAAGGGACGCACTGTGGTGGACAAGGAGTAAGGGACGTGCCGTGGTGGAAAAGGAGTAAGGGACGCACTGTGGTGGACAAGGAGTAAGGGGCGTGCCGTGGTGGACAAGGAGTAAGGGACGCACTGTGGTGGACAAGGAGTAAGGGACGTGCCGTGGTGGAAAAGGAGTAAGGGACACGCCGTGGTGGACAAGGAGTAAGGGATGCGCGGTGGTGGACAAGGAGTAAGGGGCGCGCCGTGGTGGACAAGGAAGAAGGGACGCGCCATGGTGGTCCGAGGAGCAAGAGCATCTGGTCTCCTTGCAGGCATTCTTTTCTGCCCACGATCCTGTGGGATTTCTTTATGGTGTCGACACTAAGCCTGCAAACGAGACCCTGGAGACCACAGCACAGCACCCCTTCCCTACCCCTCTCTTGTCCATTTGCTGGTGGCTGAGCAATTCCAGGGACACACAATTGCTTTCTCAATTTCAGGTCAGTTTTACCGTCTAGGGAGGGTGTTGGGGACAAAGCCACACCAAAGGCTGTGTGAACCCTGGAGCCCAGGAAGTCCATCAGGCACTGGGGTGGAGCTGGGGTGGACGCAGGGCCCAGGGGCAGGCCCTGAGCAGGGCACCACAGGGGATCACCCGCAAGAGGGTGGGGAAAGAGGGAGCACGTGAAGCTCTGGCACCCAAGTCTGGGCCAAGAACTGCCAAGTCTACAGTTCTGAGTTTCTCCATTTCTGTTCTCCTAAGGCTCGGCCCCTACCCCAGGATGCAAGTTAACCCGGGATCTCCTCCTGCACCCCCTCCCCAGGCAGCGGCAGGGTCCCGCTCTCCTGCTGGTCCCCCAGCCCCCCCCCCCCCGCCCCGATATGCTGCCTACTGTTCATGCAGAGCTAAGCGGCAGCAAGTGGAAAAGGCACGGGGGCCTGGCTGGGAGCCAGGGAGCAGGCTGTCAGCTGCGCTCGGCCTGGAGGCGTCTGCGTTACAGGGTGCAGCGTGCAAGGTGCTCATTTCAGCCAAGGGTTAAAGCTCTGACTCCAGCCCTTGTTGAGCAAGGAAGAGTTCTCCCGGACTGGGCCTTCCCAAACAACCCAACCTTGAGCGGCCCCGTTTCCCTCAGCCAGGGCCCTGTCAGCATCTGCGCCTGCGTGGTTTCGGAGCACCTGCCCCGCAGCCTCCCCCCGCAGCAGCCCGCACTCCCCCAGGACGAGGCAGAGGCAGGCGGCTGGGCGCCAAGAAGCCCACGGGGACGTCCCGAGGGGAGACGTGCTCGAGCCACAGGGGCTCTGACTCCGGGTCCGCTCCCAGTGCTGGCCAGGCACCTGCAGCTCCTGTGCAGAAAGGCCGTCAGCTCCGACTCGGGGCGGAGCAGCCCCCACGCATGACGTCTGGTCAGCTCAGCCTGGCGGCGCGCGCAGGTGACCCAGCGTCAGCCTGCCCTCGCCTCCCACAGGACACGGGGCCTCCTCTTCGTCCTCTCTCAGGCCAGAGCGCCTACTTGTGGCTACTCTAACAGGGACAGCCTCAGGGGGATTATAACCACAATCTGGGGGCACGTATCTGAAGTGGTGGTTGAGATGCTGCTTGGGACACAGGCAAGGGTACGCGGAAAAGTTCACGGACAGTGGAATTAAGAAGTAAGTTTATTTTGGTACAAAAATCCACACATGGCTTTCTCATAACACCCATTTCCTGGGAACTTTTTGAAGACCCCTCACGTGCATGGATTTTAAAAATGTTCTGCACCTAAGTAGACTTATCCTTTAATTCCCCTTTCCACAAACTTACTGAAGTACCCTCCTGCTCCCTGGACAGAGCTTGGAATACAAGGAGCTTGGAATACAAGGAAAGCAGCCAAGGAACGAAGTCTCCTGTGACCTCATTACCCGGAGCAAGTGTCCAGATTCGGTGACATGTATGGGAGCCCCTGCACGATGGGAGCACTCTGGACATGCTGTGCGGTCACTGCTTTGCTTTTATCTCCTGACCAGCTGTCCTATGTCCCTGGATGCTCTTTTAGCTGGAACACAATCTGCAGCAACCCAGTAAAATTCCATCTTCCTGTCCACTGCACATGACCTCATCCGTGGTGGCCGTCTCATTAGCTTTTCCGATGTAAGTAATGCAGCCACCTACGTCTATTCTGCAGCACCATGATGGTGTCCTTGGCAGGGAAGCAGCTGAGCCAAACGGTGCAGAGAAAATCTCCAAGAAGGCAGGTACACTGCGTACCCACAGGGTGAGGTATGATGGGTATTTGGAGAATGGCCCATCCGGGAACTGATGACTAAATGTGATAAATCTCAAAAATGTTTGCTCAGTGGATGGAAGCAGCCATGCAAGAGTGCATCCTACACAGCGAGACTTTTGAGAAGTTACAAAGGTGGCAAAACTGGTCCACTTGGATAGAAATCAGATGAGCACTTGCCCTGGGCAGGGGCAGAGCAGGGATTGATGAGAAGTGACCCGGGGCACTTCTGACTGGTGCGGGAGCTACACGGTGGGAAGCATCTGTGCAGACACCCCAAAGTCAGCCATATCAGTGTTTCAGTTCTTAGAGATGCAGAGCACATTTTCATTAATGGAGCCCCCTCCCCACCTCACCTGCCTCACCCCTTATTTTGCTTCTTAAGGAGACCCCTGTACTGCTCTTTGGCTCAGCTACAACTTCTCTGGGACCCTTCCCTTCTCTGCTCCTCTGCTGGCCAAGGCACTGGCATCCCTCCCACAGGCTTCTAGAAGAACAGGGCAAGATGTACGAAGAATATTCCATGGCCTTCACTCTGCTGGGTCTCACGTTCAAAACCCACTGCCCCCACCAAGGAGCTGGTATCTGAGCCATGGCCTGTTTCAAAGCCCCTAAGCCCTGTGCTCTCTCTCTCTCTCTTTTTTTTTTTTATTTGAAAAGTAGAGTTATAGACAGTGAGAGAGAGACAGAGAGAAAGGTCTTCCTTCCGTTGGTTCACTCCCCAAATGGCTGCCACGGCTGGCGCTGTGCCTATCCGCACCCAGGAGCCAGGTGCTTCCTTTCCTCCTGGTCTCCCATGTGGGTGCAGGGCCCAAGCACTTGGGCCATCCTCCACTGCCTTCTCGGACCACAGCAGAGAGCTGGCCTGGAAGAGGAGCAACCAGGACTAGTACCCAGCGCCCCAATCGGGACTAGAACCCAGTGCCCATATGGGATGCCAGTGCCAGAGGATTAACCAAGTGAGCCACGGCGCTGGCCCCAGCCCTGTGCTTTTTTAAATGCCAGGAGTAGGCTCCAGGAGAGCCTGGGACCCAAGCAGCTATCACGGTCGATGCTCAGCCAGGCACTCCACCGCGTCCAGGGCTTGGCCCTCCCTCTCCTTTCTGTCCCCCTGTACCGGACACACCAAGTACAACCTTCTCTTGATCTTTTCTTTAAAACATGCGGGAGAGCTTCCAGCGATCTTCCCCGCCACAAGCACCTAGCTGTTCCCTGACCTTTTAAAGCCTGTTTTATGATGAATGAGAAAAGGAGCCATTGTTTAATCCAAAGCTGGCTCCAGATTTGACCTTAACACATGAAAATGTGTTTTGGTCCAATGATCGTTTTGCAGAATCTACACCTGAAAATATTCTTACTTCAAAGCTCAAGTTAGAAAACGTAAACATTGCTGTTAGAAACTTTCTGCAATAAACCAGCATTCATTATTTGTGAAGAATATTTAAATTTACTAAGTTTGATAGGCAGGGAAAGGAAACCAGATAAGGCAATGAAACCCTAACTTGACCTGATCCCCATTTCTGGGAAACAAGGGAGGACACATTTAAAGAAGTAAACTTCCCTTTGCAATGTCCACAATGTCCAACCACGCTCAGTAAAAATAAGAACCAGCTCAAAGCAAACGCCATGTTTGCAACATCCACTTTAATGTCAGACAGCTAAGAGCAGCAATGCATAACCCTTCAAAGACAGAAAGTTCCAGAATAAGGGCAAAGACTCCCACTCCTTGGAGATGGCACAGTCCCTGCTCTGTCACGGCCCCACTCACCACCATGAGCAACCTCCCCATCACACAGAGCTTATGTGCCATCTTACCCTGGACTGCAGTTTTCTTCCCCTAAGGTAAAATTTAGGGAATTAAATCATTGAGAATAAAAATATTCAATCACAATGACACAACTGTGTAAGAACTTTTTTTCTCTTTGGAGTTTATAAACCACAAAATTCCGCTTTGAGCAAGAAGCCTATTTTAGAAATGAGTTCAATGACCCAGTGGAAACAGAACGTGGGATCAACTTGTTTCCTAGACACTTGCCACTGAGAACAGGTCTGCAACCGAGTCCAGACCTCCTCTTGTTCCCATGCACTCTCCAGGGAGGGGTCCCCCGGCGACCCCGCTGTGCTGGCTTCTTTCCAGAGCTTTCCAGTAACACACACACCCTCTCTGGGCAAAAACCATCCTGGAGTGGGAGCCCCTCCCCTCGGGGCCCTTCTGTGTCACCTTGGGGTTTCCTGGCTGATGAGGGCCATCCTTGCTACTTCTGCGCTGCTTGGAATGCGAAGCCCTCATGCTGCCCCCTGGGCCTCCTCTGTGGCAGCAGCAGGTGCTGCACTCTGCCCCAGCTGACACCTCGGCCCTCCTCACTGCCTGTTGGGGCCCATTCTCCCTGTTCTCTGCCTGAGGGTCTGCAGGGGTCCTCCAGTGTCTGGTCAGTACATCTTGACCAAAATGCATACGTGTTTCTTCCTCTTGCCCCCCAAATATCTCTGTGCATTCCTAAACTGTTCCTGCAATTCCTGAGGCTGGGAACCAGTGACCAGGCAGCCCCAAGGAGAGCTGAGGGTGCTGCCCAGTGCTTTCCAGGACTGAACACGTGAGTTCCTCCAGGGCGGTGGTTTCATGTGAGGCACAGCCTCTTCCTAGTGGGTTTCCTGGAGATTATGGGAGCATCCTCAGTAGTCACAGTGGCTGGGGTCTGTGGGGGTGGGCTTGCTGTTAGTCTTGAGTGCGCCAGGACCATGGTGCTGGTCTTTCTGCATTGCACATGAATTATCATTTGCCTCCAGTTTTTTTTTTTCCCCTATTACCCAGGGCCTACTCATGTAGGTGAAATCATATTTCGAGTTACAGGAACCTAGAAGCTAACTTTGCTTAGACATAAAGACAATATTGTGTGCATGGTTTAATCTTCTTGGAATTGTCCTGGGATTCAACTGTTATGAAGACCAAAGGGAGAGCACACACTGCTTTGTTCAGAACTTTATCAAAGTTGTTCATCAGGATTTGTTGCCAATGGCAACGCAGCGTGGGGTCTGTGCACTACCCCCTCAGTACACCTGCATCAGCTGCATTTATGGAAGACGCCTTCATGTCTGCACACGGCTGCTTCCTGGCGAGCTGTGTCGTGGTCTTCCATGAGCATCTGTGTACTCAAACATGTAGCATGTAACTGCAGGCTACTGTCTTGCTATCCTCGTTTATATTCCAATAACGGCATCGTATGCTGAAATTTCTATGTGTGCACAGTCTAGTGTCTGTAATTTTCATTCAGTGTGACAGGGAAGGGGACTGTTTTTGTTCCAGAAGTGGGCGCTGGATCTGAAAGGGCTGAGAGCCAGCGCTTGAAGGTTCAGTTACTGGAGCTCACTCTCGACACACACCCAGGCGGGAGCCAGGAGCTCATTGGCTGCACGCTGAGGGTTTCTCTCCCAGTTCCAGGGGCTGAAGCCTTGCAGCCTGCTGGGTGGCTATGCCTACGGGAAGCTCAGCCCGTGCCAGGCACAGTGGAGAGTGCTGCCCATCCGCAGACAGAGAAGAGGCTGAGCGCGTGGGGAGCCCCCCGGGCTGGCAGCTGCTCTCAGGGACCCCAGGACCCCGTCTCCCCCTCTCAGCTGCCTCCTCTGCTCGTTTTCCCAGGAGTCGCTTCTTGAATTTTTTACATTAATGTGAATGTCAGCACACACGGCGGGGACTGATCCAACCAGGGGAACGGGAATTTTCATCTCCTTGTTTCTTCACATTTCGAGTCTCTGTGCTCCTCTTTCACGTCTTCACAAAGCACGGGGAGTGTTACTGAGAACTGTAGTCTGTGCTCCGTGTGGAGCCTCGAGACACACTGCGTCCAGCACCCGGTCCCCAACTCCCGCTCCCCACACAACCCCCGCCCCCCCAGGCTCCGGGAACCAGGGCTCCACCTTCCGTTCCACTCCTTAGCTTCAGGTAGGAGAGAGAATCTGCGATATTTGCCTTTTTGTGTGTGGCTCATTTCACATAATCTTAACCCTAGCTACTTTATATTTTAAAGCTAATGTCTCAGTCTGTTATTTAACTTTACTAATTTCTATGATTTTAACCTAGCTCCTATTTTAATACTTGGTTTTAAAATTCAATCTTTTTTTTTTATCCCTTTCTTTTCCATTTTATCTCACATTTAATAACGGATTTAAATTCTAGTCCTCTTATTCCTTTTCTCTTGTCTCCTGTAGCTGTCAGCTTTTTAAACCTCTTATTTTAAACCTCATCTGTTTTATTGATTTTCCTCTGTTCTCACTTATTCCTGTTTTATTTCCATTTGGGGTTTTATGTCTGCTCTATCATTCTTAAAGAAAAAAAATGCCCTTATTTATTCTTTTCTATTTCCAAATTATCTGGATGCTCCCAGAGGAGAAAAGAACACAGGAGTGCAAACCCCCTCACATCAAGCACCACAGAGGGGCAGCAGTGACGGGGCCCAATGCCACCATGAACAGCCACCTGCATTCCCACAGGTGTGACACAGGGGTGTGTTCCCGGACGCTCCCCAGGCCAGCTCTGGCCCTGCTTTCCCTTTGGGACGTGTCAGGCATTGGGGGCGTCCACTGTAACCCCTCGGTCTTTGCCTCCCCCGGGAGCCCCTCAAAACCAGCATCCTTGCCAAGTTCCCTCTGCTGATGCCCCGACCGCGCCTTCCCCTAACCCTGGCGCCCTGCCCTGCCTGAGCCGCTGAAGTCCTTCTACTGGGTTAGTTTTCACCTCACTCCCCTGCTCTTCTGTTACAACAGACGGCATCCTGGGGGAGGCCAACGGCCCGGACTTCCTCTTCCCATGGAGACGGTCCCACCCGAAGAGCTGCGGCTTATTCACAGCTGAGGGAGTTCACCGCTGGTGGAACAGATGGCCGGAGCTCGCCACCACTTCGCAGCAACTCACAGCTTGCCTGCCCGTGTGCACCACCTCTGGGCCCCATCCTACCGCACAGAGTAGCCCTGCTGACGTCGCACACGTGGGCCAAGCCAGCACCGGCATGTGGGTTGCTGCTCAGAAACATGGAAGCAGGTATTCCCGTGGGGTCCACTGTCCGTGACTGGCCAGCTCCATGGCACTTTGAAAGCGCACCTTAAGCTGGCCTCAGAGTCTGAGAGGTCAGGTCCCCTGAGCAACAATAACCTCTCAGGCCGCATTCTGTGGCTCTGCGGAGGTGTGTGGATGGGTGGGGGGTCCCACAGGGCAGCCTCTGGCTCCAGGCCCACAACCTCAGAGGGTCAGAGGGTGCTTCTAGCAGCTGGACATGTGGCCCTGTGCAGGTGGCAGCAGCCCACAAAAGGACATGCTGGCAGGGCATCCCATGCCTGGGGCCAGGGTGCCTGCTGAACCCTGACTTAGGTCCTGTGCCCCAGACTCGCATGCCCCCACCCACCAGAGTCACCCCCATTAGCAAACAGTGCTTGGGAAATTGTGCAGTTATGAGACGGGCGCCGCAATGAATCCTGAAGGAGATGGTCCATTTTTTTTAGCCACTTAATTGAATGTGTGGCAGTAAATCTTTTAGTCTTCTCTTAGCATTTAGAATTTCAATTTACTCCATGGATTTTGCGCTCAACCCCCAGTGAAAATGAGCGTTTGTGCCAAAAAGCTTTTAATCAGTCGTTCTCAAAATGTCAGTCCCTCTTATCTCCAAAGCCCGCGGAAATCTTTGTGCCGCTGGTTTTAAAAATATATTCTGTGCGTCCTGTTCCTTCCTTTCAGACTCCTGCGTTCGTTATCGTGGCTTAATCAGAGTCACTCTTGATGTTCATCCCTCTCTTAATCTTCTCCGATTTCTTTTTAAGGTGAGCTTTCCACTTCAATCCTGCGTCGCCGACCTGTTAGTGCTCTGTGTGCCGGCTGCCTGCTGGGTGAGGACGCGCATCTGAGCAGGGCCCCTGGTTTTATTGCTCAGAAGGTTAATTGCCCGGTGTTTAATTAAATCAGTCATTTTTCTTTAATGTTGTTTGTGAAACTCCATGATAAATGAAGCCATAAACCTGTCCTCACTTTATGAGGGGTTTGAGGTTTGGGCATTCTGACTTGCTCTTTTTTCAATGGCTGGCCATGCATATGCTAATCTTAGAAAAAAAAAATCCTTCATGGGAAAAAGAAACCCTCAAAATATCAAGAAAGAAATAGAACTTCTGGGATTTTAGTGGCTAGTGTTTAGCCACTGTTTTAGCCACTGTTTGGGGAAAGGTGCCTTTTCTATACTTTTATGGCAAAAAGAAAAAGGCCTTAGGCAGGCTCCTGACCTGGTGGGCCCGCCCACCCTGAGGCGGGAACTGGAGCCAGGTTCTTGTCTGGAGCCTTCTGGGTGTTGCTGTCCTCTGAGGGCCCACCAGGGGGCAGCACGTTCCCCACCTGCCAGATCCGCTCATCAGCACCCCTGCTGTCCCCACACCCTGTGTGGGGCGGATGAGTTGGCCCATCGATTTCTGTCGGTCTCTGATTTCCGATGAGCCTAATCAGCTGTGCAGTGTTCAGTCCTTGCTCCTTGATTTGTCAGGAGAATGAGTTATCTGGGCTGACGCTCCCCGTGATTTGTAGGTTGGAGAACTCAACCGAACTGCTGTGACCTTTTCAATATTCTGTTATTAGATGGGCTGGCCATTTCCACTTCCTCCAGAGCAGAGTGTCTTCAGCGTGTGCACAAGAGGGAGAACGGCCAGCTAATCAGAGTGCCAAATGCTGAAAAGGTCGAACCAGGGCTGCGGGCGTTAACACTCAGCGTCTGCACCAGTGTCCTGCAGCCTGTGAGGCTCAGAGCCCCGGGGTCTGCTGGAAGCTGACTGGGCTACGAGCTTTAGCTCCGACCCTCTTCTCCCCTGGAGACAGGGACTGCCCCCCAGCCTCATCTAAATGGGCAACCAGACTTATTCCAGCACGGTCAACAAGGCCCTGCCTGCCTGGGATCCTGACTCTCGCCCCAGCCTCACCTCTCACCACCCTGCACTTCACTTTCAATATTCCAGCCGCCACAGCCTTGGACTTGCCAAGCTCCTTCTAGCCTGGGGATCTCTGCACGAGTGAAGCCTCGGCTTGCATCTCTCTCTCTCACCCCTCCCCGCCAAGAATTGGCCATGGCTGCCTGCCCAACATTCAGCTCTCAAGTCAACTGTCATCTCTCCAGAGGCCCCCCCAGGACACCCCAGCCACTGAAGGTCCCTGTCAAAACATCACCTGTTCTCTTTTCTTTAGAGTCGTTCTCACACTTTTCTGTCCATGTTCTTACTCTGGGCCTTCTGAGGCATCTACTGCTTTACCCCCGGGCTTGCACCGTCCTACATACACAGCCGGCTCTCTTCATGGCTTAGTGACTGTGTGCCAGTGACAATGTGGCTCACCCAAGGCCATCCACACTCTCCTCTGCTCAGTGGCAACGTCCATGCACCTGCTACCCATGGCCCTCTCACCTCGCCTCCTCAGGGGACTCACAGCACATGCTTAAGCTACACTGAAGCCAGGTAAAAATCGGAACCTAGAATCTGAACTCACTGTAACAATCTGTTACTCAAAGATGCCGCAAACAAATAACCTAAAAGAGCAGTTTGTAACAGAAGCACGAGGCAGGGTCCTAACACACAGCAGTGAAATCACGCTCAAAACCCAAGTTTTAAACTTAGGCCTGCTTATAATACACACCCTGGCTTGAGAGGGCCAAAAAGCAAAAAAACCCTACAAAGTCCCTGTGCTTAGCAGCTTGGTGCAGGACACCCGAACACTGCTGAAGGATACATTTAAACTTGGATTTGTGTTGAAATGTTAAAGTCAAACAGGATCGGGATGAGAAGAAACTACGGGTTGTTGTGATTTCAGATCCTCCACCCCCCGCCCCCCCAAGGCCTGCCCTGAGGATGACTCTGTGTTACCTTTCCAGGGGCAGACAGGTGGACAACAGCTGCTCTTCCCTCCTGGAAGAAGTGAGCTCTCTCCCAGCTGTTCCACTTCCAAAACAGCTCCAGCTCCCTGCTAATGTGCCTGGGAAAGCAGCATAATATGGTCCAAGTGCTTGGGCCCCTGCACTCACATCAGAGACCTGGATGAAGCTTCTGGCTCTTGGCTTCTATCTGGCCCAGCTCCGACCATTGTGGCCATTTGGGGAGTGAACCAGCAGATGAAGATCTCTCTCTCTCTCTCTCTCTCTCTCTCTCTGCGTGTGTAACTCTGCCTTTCAAACAAAATAAATAAATCTTAACAAAAGAAGAGCTCAGCTCAGGACTGACATGGGGTGAGGCAGGTGCAACTGACCTGCTTACTGCCAATAGGGAGGAAGGGACATGGAGCTGTCCATTATCCTTTGCCTTCCAGTGACTGAGACTCACCTTGGCCTGCAACCCCAATCCCTCAGACGTGAGATTTTCACCTCTGTCCCCAGGAGGTGGGTTTTCAGCATGACCTAAATAGAATCCATGCACGCATGTGGCTGGATGTGCTACTGTTGAGCCAGCGTGGAAGATCTGGGTGCAGAGCAAGGAAGCACCCACGTGATGCACTTTAGCTTGGTTTTCTAGGAATCCAAGCAACTCAGCCTGGAAAGGCCGGGATTTCAATCCCGTTCCCATCAGACCCTGGGCTTTTGAAGTATGACAACGGGAAGTGATTTTGCCATCAGCTGCAGCATGAGACGCCCCCTCTGTGAACGCCGGCAGCCAGATCTTGGTCTGCGGCCGACGGCATGGTCTGAACATGGTGGGGTGGCTCTGTGTCTCTCCCTGGTGCCCCCACACCTTCAGGATGAAACACTTGTGCAGTGCCGGCAGGCAGGTTTCCCCGCCGCTGTGGGCTTTTCTGCAGCAGGCCAAAACATGAGTCTGGAATCAAAGATCAGAACAGAAAAGGAAATTAAAGCTAATGGTTTTAAGGAACTACCAGCTAAGATCCATGGGAGAGAAAAAAAACCAAGCACCATTCCACAGATGACACGAACACAGCTGAACAGAAACCTGAGCGCCTTCACATCTGGCTGTCGGCTGGCACCAAGTTCTCCAGCTCCTGCTGCTGAGTGCGGTGCAACAGGCGGGATGAAAACCTGGAGTCTGACACCCTGCAGGTCAGAGACCGCCTCACCCAGCCCCACGCTATGCACATGGACGCTGCCCAGACAGGGGTCTGGTCTTCACTCCCGGCTCCAGGGAGCTGACCACTGCGCACTTGGAGGGAGCTGGCTGGTAACAGCCTCTCTGCTTGCCCCAGGGCTTTAGGTTGGACACGAGGTCCTTGCAAACCGTGTGACCATGTTTGAGCATGCTGGACCATGGAGTATCGGCTCAGCCTCTGAAGTCTGTAGACCAAGGTGAGCCACGTGGGCAGCCAGTCATGTTCACCTGGGTGAGCCTCAGCAGACCCTTTGGGTACTAAGGCTCAGGTGACGTAAGACGTCATCACAGTGAATCCGAATAGTGGGCCATGTAAAAGCCATGAATTATTTACAGAATTTTCCATGTAGTATTTTTGGACATTGGTTGACTGCTGATGACTGAAGCTGCAGGAACCAAAACCATGAATGGGGGTCGGGTGGAAGTAACTGTACAGCCACACACCACAGCTGCAGGAAGCAAGTGCGTCCCCCACTCCACCAGGAGCAGGTGACTGGGAGCTCTGGGCTCGGGACTCTCCTTGCCCTGCCCCACAGGCCTCTTCCCTCTGCCTTGTGCTGCAGTGGCTGCCGTGGACCACAAGCGTGCGTGCAGAGGCCCTTCTGAGTTCTGAGTGCCCCGCATCCAAGCAAATGAAGGGCCTGCTGGTCGGAAGCGAGGGTGTTGGGGACGATCTGACTGCAGACACCGAGCTCCAGAGAGCAGGAGGGAGAGCCGGCCGACTTCCCCAGCACAGGAGCAGCACTTGGCAACAGCCTCCCCGAACCAAGGAAAACACGTACCAAACAGAACCACGGGGTGGCAGCCCCAGAACCTCGCCCCACGGCCAGCCCTCGGCCTTGCTGCCAGATGTACCTGGGCCTTGCCAGCCAAAGCCCACCAGGCCCTCTCCTGGCTCCGCCTGTGGGCTTGCGGTTGACCCGTCCTCTGGCCCACTCTAACCATGCTGTTTCACTAAGTGAAGATCAACTGCAGGCCAGGATTTCTGGGGCCAACTGGCTTTTCCTGCAAACGGGGCTGGCACTTGACAGACTTGGCTTTTCTTCTGGTGGAAAAGGCCAGTCCAGAGCCCAGTGTACTGACGTCCTGATGGATGGGGAAGCGGCCTGTGAGGCCTGGTTCCTAAGCTTGGGCAGGGTTCTATAAGGGACTCTGGCAAGCACACCCACACGTGGCCGGCTGATGGCCACTGGCCTGCAAAGCTACCCAAGCAGGCCTTTTTCTTATTATTGTTAATCTTTTCAAATCTCTGGAAACTCAGTGCCATCTCGCAGCTGAGACTTGGCGAAAGAGAATCAGAGTTCTTAATAAAACAAGAAGCCAACTAGGCAAGTAGTTGTATTTGCCAACTGGCCCCTTGCTAATTGCAGCACTCAGCCCTCCACTCTGAGACATCCAATGCCATTCTCAGCAGAGTCACGGGAGGCCACAACAGGGAGTGGACTGAGAAAACACTCAGGGGGCCAGCGCTGTGACACAGCAGGTAAAGCTGCCGCCTGCAGTGCCAGCATCCCATACAGGCGCCGATTCGAGTCCCAGCTGCTCCACTTCCGATCCAGCTGTCTGCTATGGTCTGGGACAGCAGAAGAGGACGGCCCAAGTCCTTGGGCCCCTGCATCCACATGGGAGACCTGGAGGAAGCTCCTGGCTCCTGGTTTCAGGTCAGTGCAGCTTCGATCACTGTGACCACCTGAGGAGTGAACCAACAGATGGAAGACCTCTCTCTCTCTCTGCCTCTGACTCTCTGTAACTCTGCCTTTCAAATAAACAAATAATTTTTTTTTTTTTTAAAGAAAACAGGAGGAGACGGTGAGGCCACCTGGCAGGGGCAGGACAGGAGAGGAGGCTGACCCAGCATGCTGCAGCCCCTCCCTCTGCCCTGGCTGGCAGACAGCTCAGCTTCCGCGGGTCCTTCCTGACGGGGGTTGCTCCTCCACGCTGTGACCTGGGACTCAGCAGGCACCCTGTGCCTGAGATGGCACCAGTAAGGTGCCTGTCGCCTGCTCAACTGCTCTCGGCGGGGCTTGGTTAACTCACGGGCCTGCATCCCCAGCAGTGTTGTGGCTGAGGGCACAGCACAGCTATGTATTGTAGCAGGTGCAAGAGCACCTACGTCCTTTCCCCAGGTGCCAGTGGGGCTCTGCTGAGGGAAGCGAGGCCTCCCTTGGGGCTTTGCTTCCCCAAAACAAGACCATCCCCTGGGTTCCAGTCCTACCTTCTCTAGGAAGCCTCCTGCCTACACCAGCTCTTGCTCTCTCCTATGAGCCATCGGGCTGTGCAGTGTGAGGCCTGTGGCCCATCTGGAACCACGCCTACATTATCTTCTAGCTGCCCCGATGTGACTGGAGTTCTGCAGCCCCAGTGGACAATGGCGGCTGTCAAGTGTTCTCAGCCGGTGGCCGAGGGCATGGGGAGGTGACTTGGAAGAAGGCAGCCATAGTTGACAAGCTGGGCAGTGGGCAGGGAGACAGGGCTGATGCCAAATGCCCTGGCCCTGTCGCTCTGCAGGTAAAGGACCTGTCACTTGGCCCCAGGTCCCCAGACCAGTCCTGCTGGGGTGAATGGCCCAGATCATTGCATTCACAGAGCTGTCCCTGGGAGTTTTCATTTCAAAAAACCCACTGACCACAGGCCCTGCAGGAAGCCAGGTAGAGTACACCCAAGGGAGGAGAGGCCTGTCCCTGCCCTGAAGAGAGACAGGACGGGGGTAGCGTGGTCAGGGCCCAGTGGTCAGGTGTCTCAGGCCAGGCAGTGTGGAAGTGGCACGGCTGCCTTCAAGCACGTTCAGGACTGCACTCCTGTGTCCTGCTTTCTGGAGATCTGGTGGGAGGGATTAGGCAGCAGAGACTGTGGTGGGTGCAGGCTGAGGCTGGGGCCAGCAGGAGGCCTGGGTCAGCCATACCCTTAGAGAACAGGTGGTGGTTTCTGGTATGCAGAGACAGAGAGAATGCTGGGGAATTTTGTAAAAGGGGGCGGGGGCTGGGAGGTGGAGGCTAAGAGGCTGCCCTGCCTTAGTGACTGTGACTGGGCACAAACTGTCCCAGGCACGCACATGAGCTCTGCCATCAGGCTGGAAGTAGAAGAACCTGGCTGGCTGTCTGGCCAGCCCCAGACAGGGCTCTTGGATGCCTGAGTGTCCTGGGGTGATGCTGGCAAGCTGGGACCCAGAGGGACAAGGCACAGTGCCCTGAGTGAGAGAGGAATCCGCCTCCCACACCACATGCACAGGCCAGCCTGGCAGTGTGTGAGATGAGCTCCCCTAGACTGAGCAGGCATCCCCAGTGGGGGCCTCCACCAGGCCAGCTCTGCTCGTGATCCAGGTGCCCATGTATCTACTCCTGGGGACTTCCTCCCATGGGGATTCTCCTGAAAAACAGCGCCAGTCAGCACCCATGGTGGAGAGAGCAGACACAAGCCTGACTGGGGACAGTGAAGGACTGACTGCTGGCAGGAGGGTGCCGGGCCTGCCACCTGCACACACAAGATCGCCCTGGCACCAAAAGCCTCGCTCCCCTCCATCAGAGAATGCAGCTCCATCACGCACAGCTTCATCTGCTGGGGGACAAGGAAGTGTCACCTCCCCCCAGTCCTCAGACGCCTCTGAAGTGCCACGGGAAGAGGAGTCTACGCTGACCTCACCCCGGCACTGCTGGTTCTAGGCACGCTGTTTCAATAAACTGATGTGGGGCCTGAAAACTACCAGGGCACCCAGAGTGTATACTGCAGCCGCAGGGACCCTGCACAGTCAGACCTGTCTCCAGGGGCAGAAAATCCCCCCTGGGGCCTGACGGCTGCAGCCCTGCTGTCTGCCTGATCATTACCAGCGGTGAGAGGCCTACTTTCCACTGCCAACAGCCCCAGCTGCTGCACAACTCTTCGTTTAGGGTGGGAACTGCGTCCAGAGAGGAGGAACAGAAGTCCTCAACCCAGACAAGCTGGGCACCTGAGCTCGGCTTCCCTGCCGTCTTCCCAGGGGCCCGCGGCTGCCCGCTGGGTCAGCGTGCACACACCTCATCTGCTGCAGGGGAAGGACCTTCAGCTTGGGAAATAGCTTCCTGTTCTGCTGTGACTTGAGGATGAGCAGTGGAGACGGACTGCGCGCATCCACCCACTCCCTGCCTGCCCTGTGGAGTGACGGTTTCTATTCTCTGCCCAGTGCGTCAGAATCCCCAATGCAGGATGCCTAAGAGAGGTTCAGCTCCGCATCTGGCTGGAGCTCAGGGAGGGTGTCCCCGACTCTTGCATGGTCCCTGGGAAGCTGGGTCATCACCAGGGCCTCCTGGTCACTACCTGCAGCCTTCCAGCACCCTATCCTGGAGCCAGCAGCTGCTGACCTTCAGGCTTCTGGGCAGGCTCTCCTGATGGTGGTCAAAGGCCAACCAGGAGCAATGGCTGAGACGCCACTGTGCTGAGGACCCATCCCAGGCAATGGAGCGAGAGGGGAGCAATGATGGTGGGCAGCAGGCAGAGGGGCAGGAGCTGTGGTGTCACCAGCACTCCCCAGAGGACACGGGGACTTATACCATGCGGCCTATTTTCCTCAACAGGCGCTGCCTCTCTCCAGACCTCTGGAGGGTTCTGGAATCCACATTTAAAACACAGTATGTTACGGTGCAAACTGGGCTTCCAGGGCACAGACTGGCACAGCACTCTGTTCTTATGGTGCCTGCGGGGAGGAGCCTCTCCCACCAGCTGTCCCTGTGGCAATCATGTGGCCGATGGCTACGACTATGTGTTGGTGTCCCCCAACTCCCGAGCTGAAGCCGAAGTCCCTAGGGTGGGTATTAGGAGGTGGGAGAGGAGTTGGCAGTGTGGACGGAAGCCTCATGGTGGCACTGGTGCCCTCATCAGGAAAGAATGAGGGAAATGGTCTTTTCTTCTCTTTGCCACAACAAGCCAAAAAGTAAGCCCTTGTCACACACCAAACCCACCAGCCTTCAGAACTCTTCTGAAGCAAATCTCTTAGCTTCATAATTCAACCAGTCTCAGGTATTTGTGACAGCAACAGGAAAGGAACTAAGACCCCTTCACTGTCCTGCAATGCAGTCTTCTGGGCAAGGGACCCCAGGTGCCACGTGACCAGTGCTGCCAGCGTTGGGTGGAAAGGCAGGGAGGGGGACAGCACGGGGTCTGGCAGGGTCCTCCTGCCCCTCCCCTGGCTCCCTGCTCTGACTTCACCAAATCTCCCCCCAAATGCCCCACACTCACATGCACTGCCTGGGCATAGAGGAGCTGGATGTGCACATTTCTTCTCGTCAGTCAGTCCTTATGGAGGGCAGGTCACTCACACAAGGTCCTTCCTGGATGAGAGTCTATTCCAGTAGAAGGAGGCTGGGGCCAGACAGGGCAGCTGTGTCCTGGGGCACAGGGAATCTCACCAGAGTTGACAAGCTCTGAATCCACTCTCTCCCCTACACAGTATGGAGCTGAGCAGGTGGGACCACGTTCTGAAGCCAAACCCTGCCTCCACCTATGGACTGCGTGTCTGTGCTCCCCCACACCTCTTAGGTTGAAGTCTAAATCCTCTACATGATGCTATTTGGAGGTGGAGCCTCTGAGAGGTCATTAGGTCACAGGGTTGGGGCCGTCAGGAATGAGATTAGTGGCTTCATAAGACAAAGAGATGTTAGGGTACATGACCATGTCAGGGTACAGGAACAAGAAAATACCTGCAAACCAGGAGAAGGCCATCACAACCTCGATCTTGCACTTGCAGCCTCCGGAACTGTAATAATTTTCTCAAGCTGTTCAGTCTATGCTGCTTTGTTACAGCAGTCAGAACTAACCAAGAACCTCTCATTTTAGTAATTTAGGCCTGTGACAGTGTCAGTGACACGGGGTCACAGGGCTGAGAGGAACAGCTTGGAACCCCAGCAGTTTAGAGTTCGGCCATCAAATTCAAGTCAACCAGGTAAGACAAGGGGGCTGAGCCCACCCCCCCACCCCCACCCCCACTAAGCAGGTACACAGCCGGACTGCTAGTGTCCACTCTGATACCTCTGTCTCTCCCTAAGGAATTCTCTGAAGATGCACTGGCATTGGTCACCTGAGCACTCCTTGCCTGCCCTGTCTGGGTGAGAAGCCCTTTTCCCAGAAAAGCGATGGTTTGACTTACTGTTGAGTGAAGAGATAGTTTATAAAGTACCATTTGGAGAAACAACCACACATCCAAAATGTTCATTAAAAAAAAAACTTCTCAACTTACATATCAAAATATTACCCATGGTTCTCTTTGATGGAAATTAACTTCCATTTTTCTTTTTTGTGCTTTTTTCCATATTTTCTAAAATCTTTAGAAATAATGCATAATACCTTTGTAATGAGAAAAACAACAACAATTAAAAAAGCAACAGCAGCTGCTTTTAGAGACCCCCAATCAAGGTTTTCCTGCCTTGATTGAGATAGCAAAGTCTCACGCTAGCTCCCCATTGTCAGGAGCAGCTGGAGCGACGCTGTTAGCACGAAAGGAAGTAAACCAATGGAAAAAGTGGAGGAAGGGCTCTAAAGTGGGTGCAACTTTGTGACAAAAGTGTACCCTCTTCTCTTTGTGCTCCTGTAGAACACAGCTGGTCCACTGCAGGCGTCTCCCAAATATGCCCACTTGTCGAGAAGGCTGGCTTTCTGTCACGCTGGGATCAGTACCAGGCTCTAAAGTTAATCTGTTCTTCCCACACTGACACGACTTAAAGCGAGATGAACTCTGGTGAGAAAAGAGGGGAGACAGCAGAAAGCGTTCCAGGCTTCTGCGAGAGCAGGCAGGTTGCTGGTGACAACTGATCCGCACACCTGAACAGAAGGAGGGATATACTACACTTATAGACTGGAAGACATAGTCTTGGTTAGGTGTCCTTTCTCCCTGAATTGAGCCACAGGTTCAATGCAATCCAAATCGAATCTCCAACGGGGTGTGTGTATGCAGGCACCAGGGGGCAGGCACTCATCAAGCTGACTCTTATGGTTTAGAAATACGTAAAAGGCCCAAGGCCGGCTGCAGCGCTCTCAGAGAAGGACAAGGACTTGCTCTGTGGAAAATTCACACTTAGCAAGCTCTAGTAATGAAGACGGTGTGGTACTGGGGAAGCAGAGGCCAGCCGAGAGGCAGCGAGAGCTCTGCAGACACGGACACTTGCTGGTGGACAGAGGCGGTGCCGCGGCTCTCTTGGGGGAAGACACATTTTAACAAGTGCTATCGCAGTCTGGGTCCACTTTTTTTTCTTTTAAAAAGTCCTGTGCTTTATTCTACTCACAGAAGAATTGAAGCCAGGTAGACTAGAAAATCAACACAGGCTTCCACTTTTGGAGTGGCAGCATGAGGAGCTCCGCCAGTTTGTTACAACAAGACACCTGAGGTAGGCTGACCGGACAAGGAAAGGGGCGTTTATTTTGGTTGATTCTGGAAGCTCAGAGTCCAAGGTTGAGTGGCTCCAGCGGTTCAGCCCCTGGTGACAACATTCTTGTTGGCAGAGTTGCAGGGTGACACAGACTATCAAATGGCAAGAGACAGGGAGTGAGTGCCTGTGTCTGTCTATGTGACTTAGAAAAAGCCACCAGGTTCCACTCGTGGCTTATCCGATGATACGAGGCCCTTAAGCCCCAGCTCTAAACACCGTAACTGAACTAAGTTTCTACTCTAAGTATCAATGACACAAAGTTTGGGGATCAAACACCCAAGTCTGAGGGCACAAATATTCAAACCTAATCAAGTTCTATAAACCTGCTCTGCAGGGAGACAATTAGAATCAGTGAAATCACTAAAAAGAAAAGGAAGCCCACCTCCAACCCACCCATTTAAGGTACCTGGAAGCTGTCCTAAGAGCATACAGCACACAGAGAAATGTTTGTTCAAGAATATTTACTAAGTTTTAAGAAGAGAAGTGATCAGGAGCAAATGCATGAACTACTGAAATCCGTACAGGACATGAAAGAAAATGTCATCCATGAAACTGAGATCTTAAAGAGAAATCAAAATGAAATGAAGAATTTAAAAGAACAAATAAAAAATGCAGTGGAAAGCCTTAACAACAGAATCGGTGAAGGAGAAGAAAGATTATCCGACAAAGCACAGGAAGTTATACAGTCAAACCAGAGACAAGACTTTGGAGAAAGAGACATCCAAGTACAGGAAGCACATGGAGCTCCTAATAGATATGGCCATAAAAGATACTCACTGCCGGCACCGCGGCTCACTAGGCTAATCCTCCGCCTGCGGCGCCAGCACCCCGGGTTCTAGTCCCAGTTGGGGCGCCAGATTCTGTCCCAATTGCTCCTCTTCCATTCCAGCTCTCTGCTGTGGCCCAGGAGTGCAATGGAGGATGGCCCAGGTCCTTGGGGCCTGCATCTTCTTGGGAGACCAGGAGGAAGCAGCTGGCTCCTGGCTTCTGATCGGCGCAGCGCACCGGCCATAGCGGCCACTTGGGGGGTGAACCAACAGAAAAGGAAGACCTTTCTCTCAGTCTCTCTCTCTCACTGTCTAACTCTGCCTGTTTAAAAAAAAAAAGATATTCACCATGACATACTGTAATCAAACTCACCACAGTGAAACATAAAGAAAAGATTCTAAAATGTGCATGAGAGAAACACCAGATTACTTTCAGAGGATCTAAAATTAGACTCACAGCAGAGGCCGGCGCCGCGGCTCACTAGGCTAATCCTCCGCCTAGCGGCGCCGGCACACCGGGTTCTAGTCCCGGTTGGGGCGCCGGATTCTGTCCCGGTTGCCCCTCTTCCAGGCCAGCTCTCTGCTGTGGCCAGGGAGTGCAGTGGAGGATGGCCCAAGTGCTTGGGCCCTGCACCCCATGGGAGACCAGGAAAAGCACCTGGCTACTGGCTCCTGCCATCGGATCAGCGCGGTGCGCCGGCCGCAGCGCGCCTGCCACGGCGGCCATTGGAGGGTGAACCAACGGCAAAGGAAGACCTTTCTCTCTGTCTCTCTCTCTCACTGTCCACTCTGCCTGTCAAAAAATTAAAAAAAAAAAAAAAAAAGACTCACAGCAGACTTCTCAACTCACAGCAGAAACCCTATAGGCTAGGAGAAAATGGTGAAATACAGTCCAAGTCTTAAGAAAAAAGAAGTCAACTCAGAATACTATACCCTGCAAAGCTTTCATTTATAAATGAAGGTGAAATAAAGACCTTCCATAATACACAGAAATTGAAATAATTTGTCACCACCTGCCCAGACCTACAAAAGATTCTTAAGGATGTGCAGCACTCAGAAACACAGAAACATGGTCATCACTATGAAAGAAGGTAAACGAAGAAAAACTCTTAGTAAAAGATCAAAGGAAGTGCAAAGTAAAAAATAGGAGTATTTATGGAAAAATGGCAAGGCAAATTTTGTTACTTATCAATAGTAATATTGAATGTAATTGGCCTCAACTCTCCAGTTAAAAGATGCAGGCTGGCTGAATGGATTAAAAAACAAAACCCATCTATTTGCTGCCTACAGGAAATATATCTCACCAACAAAGATGGACACATACTGAAAGAGAAAGGAAAGAAAAAGATATTCCGTGCCAAAGAAAGCAAAAAAGAGCTGGTGTAGCCATCTTAATATCAGACAAAATAGACTTTAACACAAAAACTGTTAAAAGAGACAAAGAAGGACCCTATATAATGATTAAGGGATCAATTCAACATGAAGATGTAACTATTATAAACACACACATGTACCTAATTACAGGGCACCTGGCTATTTAAAAGAAATGTTAAGGGATCTAAAGAGAGACACTGACTTCAATACAATAGTAATGGGGGACTTCAATACCCTACTTTCAGTAAGGGACACATCAACCACACAGATAATCAGCACGGAAACAGCAGAGTTAATTGACACTATAGACCAAATGGACCTAAGAGATATCTACAGAACTTTTCATCCTACACTTGAAGAATACACATTCTTTTCACTTGTGCAT
Source organism: Oryctolagus cuniculus (assembly GCF_964237555.1). Classification (NCBI taxonomy): domain Eukaryota; kingdom Metazoa; phylum Chordata; class Mammalia; order Lagomorpha; family Leporidae; genus Oryctolagus; species Oryctolagus cuniculus. The sequence goes on from NC_091437.1 coordinate 21,806,848, forward strand.
GGAACCTTCTCTAGGATTGACTACATACTAGGCCATAAAGCAAGTCTCAGCAAACTCAAAAAAATTGAAATCATAACATGCATCTTCTTGGACCACGATGGAATGAAGCTGGAAAGCGGCAACTCAGGAATCTCTAGGACACATGCAAACACACGGAGACTGAACAACATGCTCCTGAACGAAGAGTGGGTCAAAGAAGAACTCAAAAGAGAAACCAAAAGCCTTCTGAAAACAAGTGAAGATGACAACACAACATATCAAAACTTATGGGATACAGCAAAAGCAGTGTTAAGAAGACAGTTTATAGCAACAGGTGCTCACATCAAGAAGTTGGAAAGGCACCAAGTAAATGAGCTAGCAATGTATCTCAAGGATCTAGAAAAAGTGCAGCAAACCAAACCCAAAACTAGTAGGAAAAGAGAATTAAAATTATAGAAGAAATCAACAAAATTGAATAAAAAATATAAAAGATCAGCAAAATGAAGAGATTTTTTTTGAAAAAAATAAACAAAATTGACATACTGTTGACCCAACTAACCAAAAAAAGCAGAGAGAAGACTAAAATCATTAAAATTAAAGATGAAAAGGAAATGTAACAACAGACACCATAGAAATAAAAAAGAATCAGCAGAAATTACAACAAAGAGTTGTATTACAACACACTGAGAAACCTAGAAGAAATGGATAGATTCCTGGACATATACAACCTACATAAATTGAGCCATTAAGACAAAGGACACAGAAAACCTAAACAGATCCATAACCAAGACAGAAACTGAATCAGTAATAAAGATCCTCCCAACAAAGAAAATCCCAAGACTGCATGGTTTCACTGCTGAATCCTACTAGACATTTAAAGAAGAACTAACTCCAGTTCTTCTCAAGTTATTCAGAACAGTTGAAAGGGAGGGAATCCTACCATATTCTCTCTATGAAGCCAGCATCACCTTAATTCCTAAACCTGAAAAAGATGAAACAGAGAATTACAGACCAATTTCCTTGATAAGCAAATATGCAAAAATCCTCAACAAAATTCAAGCCAATCGAATCCAACAACACATCAGGCAGATCATCCACCCAGACCAAGTGGGATTTATCTCTGGTATATAGGGATGGTACAACATTTGCAAATTAATCAATGTGATACATCACATTAACAAACTGAAGACCAAAAACCATGTGATTGTCTCAATAGATGCAGAGAAAGCACTTGATAAAATATAACACCCTTTCATGAAAACTCTAAGCAAACTGGGTATAGAAGGAACATTCCTCAACATAATCAAGGTAATTTATGACAAACCCACTGCCAGCATCCTATTGAATGGGGAAAAGTTGGAAATATTTCCACTGAGATCTTGTACCACAGTGATGTCCATTCTTACCATTACTATTCAATATACTCCTGGAAGTTTTACCCAGAGGCATTAGGCAAGAAAAAGAAATCAAAGAGATACAAATTGGGAAGGAGGAAGTCAAACTATCCCTCTTTGCAGATGACATAATTCTATATATAGGGGATCCAAAAGACTCCACTAAGAGACTATTGGGACTCATAGAAGAGTTTGGTAAAATAGCAGGATACAAAATCAATACAGAAAAATCAGTAGCCTTTGTATATACAGACAATGCCATGGCTGAGAAAGAACTTCTAAGATCAGTCCCATTCACAATAGCTACAAAAAAAAAAAAAAAAAAAAAATCAAATACCTTGGAATAAACTTAACCAAGGATGTCAAAGATCTCTACAATGAGAATTACAAAGTTTTAAAGAAAGAAAAAGAAGACACAAAAAATGGAAATATTTCCCATGTTCATGGATTGAAAGAATCAATATCATCAAAATGTCGATTCTTCTGAAATCAATTTACAGATTCAATGCGATACCAATCAACAATCCTAAGACATTCTTCTCAGATCTAGGAAAAATGTGCTAAAATTCATATGGAGGCACACAGGAGACTTAAAATAGCTAAAGCAATCTTATACAACAAAAACAAAGCCAGAGGCATCACAATACCAGATTTCAAGACACCCCACAAGGCAGTTATAATCAAAACAGCCTGGTACTGGTACAAAAATAGAAGGATAAGCCAATGGAACAGAATAGAAACACCAGAAATGAATCCAAACATCTACAACCAACTTATATTTGACCCAGGAGCTAAAACCAATCCCTAGAGCAAGGACAGTCTATTCAAAAAATAGAGCTGGGAAAACTGGATTTCCACATGGAGAAGTATGAAGCAAGACCCGTACCTTACATCTTACACAAAAAATCCACTCAACATAGATTAAGGATCTAAATCTATGACCTGACACTATCAAATTATTAGAGAACATTGGGAAAACCCTGCAAGATACTGGCAGTTGCAGAGTTCTTGGAAAAGACCTCAGAGGCACAGGCAATCAAATACACAATTAACAAATGGGATTACATCAAAATGAGAAGCTTCTGTATAGCAAAAGAAACACTCAGGGAAGTAAAGGTTGTCTCCCAATTGACAAAATGGGAGAAATTACTTGCAAACTATATAGTTGATAAAGGATTAATAACCAGAATATATAAAGAGATCAAAAACTCCACAACAGCAAAACAAATAAGCCAGTTAAAAGATGGGCGAAGGACTTAAACAGACTTTTTAAAAATTTATATGACAGAGTTATGTCGCTCCCCGTCTTCACGGAGGAACGACACAGGACCCTGCGCTGTTCTTTCGTCTGCTCGGCCCTCCCCAGGTTTGCTGCTGGTTCTTCCCGGGTTGGCTACCGACCCTTCCACCTCCGTGGAAGGGCGGTTCCCCCTGCCACATTCCCCACTTCCGCGGGGGAGCGGCACACCACTGGCTGGCTCTCTCGGGGGCTGCACAGGTGTTCCTTCAGATAGATGTTCCCTCTAGATGTTCCCCTTAGATGTTCCTGGTGCATGTTGTCTCTCTCCTCCTTTATAGTCCTCTTCCACCAATCCCAACTCTGCTACCCACACGCTGAGTACGCTGCTCTCCTCCAATCAGGAGCAGGTCCTATAATTTATTGGTTGAACTGGAGGCAGCTGTGTAGAAGCTGTTTCCCTTCTCAGCGCCATATTGTGGGAAAGCAGATGCATAGAATAAGTCTTAATTCCAGTAACTTAGTCTAGTCCGAGTTGCTCCCCACAAGTTAGACAGTGAGTGAGAGAGAGAGAGAGAGAGAGAAAGATCTTCCTTCCGTTGGTTCACCCCCCAAATGGCTGCTATGGCCGGAGCTATGCCGATCTGAAGCCAGGAGCCAGGTGCTTTTTCCTGGTCTCCCATGCGGGTGCAGGTGCCCAAGCACTTGGGTCATCCTCCACTACCTTCCCAGGCCACAGCAGAGAGTTGGACTGGAAGAGGAGCAACCGGGACTAGAACCCGGTGCCCATATGGGATGCCGGCGCCACAGGCAGAGGATTAACCTAGTGAACCACGGTGCTGGCCCTAAACAGACATTTTTCAAAAGAAGAACTCCAAGTGGCCAACAGACACACAAAAAATGCTCAGAATCACTAGCTGTCAGTGAGATGCATATCAAAACCACAATGAGGTTTTACCTCATCCCAGTTAGAATGGCTTTCATGCAGAAATCAACAAATAACAAATGCTGTTGAGGATGTGGGGAAAAATGTACACTAATCCACTGTTGGTGGGAATATAAACTAGTAAAGCCACTATGGAAGACAGAATGGAGATATCTCAAAAATCTGAATATAGACCTACCATATGACCCAGACATCCCACTCCTGGGAATCTACCCAAGGGAAATAAAATCAGTAAACAAATGAGTTATCTGCACCTCCATGTTTATTGTAGCTCAATTCACAATAGCTAAGACGTATAATCAACCTAAATTCCCATCAATGGAAGACTGGATAAAGAAATTGTGGGTTATGCAGGCTATGGAATACTACAAAGATAAAAAATTGAAATCTGGTCATTTGCAACAAAATGGATGAATCTGGAAAACATCATACTTAGGGAAATAAGCCAGTCCCAAAGGGACAAATATCATATGTTCTGATATGTGAGAACTAATAGAGCATCTGAAACAAAATCTGTAGAAGTTAAATTGACACTTTGAGAAGGGATAACTTGAACAGCCCTTGACTTGACTGTTGAGGTGAGAGTGTGGGTGGGAGGGCAGGTATGGTGTGAAGAATAACTATATCTCTGAAGTTGTACTTATGAAATTTGTATTCCTTAAAAAATAAATTAAAAAGTAATAAAACAAAAACAAAGAGAATGTCAGATGGGATTAAGAAACAAGATCCAAATACATGCTTTCTACAAGAGGCACAGTTTAGAATAAAAGACACAAATAGGCTGAAAATAAAGTGGAAAAAGGAAACTGAAGTACCTACATTGCTGTTAGATGAAACATTTTAAATCAAAAAAATGTAATTGGAGTTAGAGACATAATGATAAGGGTCAATTCTTTTAACCATATGAACATATGTATCTAACAGAATTCCAAAATTCATGAAGCAAAAATAGACAGAATTGAAGGGAAAAACAGATAATTCAACAGCAGTAGCTAGAGGCTTCAGTATTCCACTTTCGATAATGGATAGGGCAATTAGCCTGGAAATCAATAATACAAGACACAGACAAAACTATAAACCAACTAGACCCAACAGACCTCTGCAGGGCTTCCTCCCCAACAACAGCAGAGTACATATTTTCCTCAAGTGCACATGGAACATGTTCCAGTGTAGAACCATGATGGACCAGAAAATAAGGCTCAATCAATGGAAAAAGCACTGAAGTAGTACAAAAGTTTTTCTATCACAAAGGAGTGAAAGCACGAATCAGTATCAAAATGAAATTCAGGGAAGTCAAGGACATAGGGAAACTAAACACACACTTAAATAGCCAAGTGTGTCAAGGAAGAAACTACATGGGAGAAAATACTTTGAGATAAGTGAAAGTGAAGAAACATTGTAACAAACAAGACACAGCTAAAGGAACACTTGGAAGGGAGCTGCAGCTACACATGCCTATATTAAAAAGGAAACAGAATCCCAAACCAATAACCTGAACACCTGGGAGAAAGAAGATCAAACTAAACCTAAAGTAAACAAAGGGAGTACACAGTAAACTTTAAAGTGTAAATTAATGAAAGAGAGAAGAGAAAAATGACAGAGTAATTCAAAATCAAAAGTTAGTCCTTAAAAACACCAAAATTGGCAAAAACCTTTATCTAGACTGACAAGAAAAAAATACAGGCAACCAAAATTGCTAAAAATAGGAGGGAAAGGGGGACTGTTATCTTGACTTTATAGGAACGAAGGATTATAAGGGAATAATGTGAACTCACTGTCAACAAATGATGTAACTTGGGTGAATTGGATAAATTTGTTTACAGATACAGACTACTGAAATGAATTCCAGAAGAAACAGAGCATACTTATAAGTAAAGGTTCTTACTTAATTACTTGAATATTTCACATGAAGAAAAGCACAGGACCACATGGATTCATTGGGAAATTCTACCAAACATGTAAAGAAGAATGCCAGCTCTTCAGAAACTCTTCCATAAAACAGAAGTGCAGGAAACACTTTTACGACTCTGATATGAACCTTGTACAAAAATGAGACAAGAAAATGCAAGAAAACTACTGACCAAAATCCATTATGATCACAGGTGCACAAACAATACCAGCAAACTAAACAGCACTACCCGAAATGGATCATGCAGCATAGCCAAGTAGGATTTACTCCAGGAATTGTAGGGTTATTTTAGCATATGAAAAATCAGTTAATGTATATACTATGAGCAGAAATAGGGGGAAAATTATCATCTCAACCAGTGCAGAAAAATCATCTTACAAAATGACACACCCTTTTTGATAAAAAAACAAACACCAAGCAAAATAGGAACACAAATGAACTTCCTCAACCTGACTAAGGGAACCTACAGGAAACCCAAAGTTAATGTCATATTAACAGTGAGTGACTGAATGCATTCCCCTTAATTAAGAAACAAGACAGGATGTCCACCTTGACCATCTCTGACCAGAACTGAACTTGAGGGGATAACTGGGGCAGTGAGACAAGCCAATAAAATATAAGATGCCCAGATGAGAAGAAAATAAGTAAAATTCTATCTTTTCATAGGTAGTTCTAAATCATTCAATACAAAACCACTAGAACTAATACATGAAATTTCCAGGTTTTCAGGGTACAAGACCAATATACAAAAATTAATTATATGTCTACACATTGGCAACAAGTGTTCTGAAAATGAGACTATAAACCTAATTCAATTTACAAAAGAATTAAAAAACTTAGTGCTAAATTTACTCAAAGAAGTATAAATTTTATACTCCAAGAAACAAAGTAGTTATGAAGAGCTAATACCAATTTTTTTTTTTTTTTTTTACAGGCAGAGTGGACAGTGAGAGAGAGACACAGAGAAAAGTCTTCCTTTTGCCATTGGTTCACCCTCCAATGGCCGCTGCGGCTGACGCGCTGCGGCCGGCGCACCGCGCTGATCGATGGCAGGAGCCAGGTACTTCTCCTGGTCTCCCATGGGGTGCAGGACCCAAGTACTTGGGCCATCCTCCACTGCACTCCCTGGCCACAGCAGAGAGCTGGCCTGGAAGAGGGGCAACCGGGACAGAATCTGGCGCCCCGACTGGGACTAGAACCCGGTGTGCCAGCACCGCAAGGCGGAGGATTAGCCTATTGAGCCATGGAAATGGAAAGATATCCAATGTTCATGAACTGGAGGAATTAATACTGTTAAGAGGGCACCACTCCTAAACTGACCTCCTCAAGATGTGATAACTCCCAGAATCCCAGCCTGCTTCTCGGACAAAATAACAAAACGCAGTTTCTTTTGGGGGTGATAATGTTTTAAAACATTACAATGACATCTGTACAACTTTGTGTATGTATTAGAAACCACTGACATTGTGCACTTTAAATGGATGAATTGGGGAGGTATGCTAATTATACTAATAAACCTCTTTAATATGTTAAAAAAAAAAGCTGATTGTGAAAGGCAGAGCCACAAAGCAGAGATAACAGGGCGCATGCAAAGCGCAGCTCCAGTGAAGTTCAAGAACAAGTAAACCATACTGGTACACACACTTGTAAAGACATATACATGTAACCATAAAGAAAAGCCAGAAAGTGATGACCACAGAAGTCAGGAAGCGCAGGTGTGGCCTCTGACAGACAGTGGAGAGGAGAATGGGGGCACAAGAGAGGGAATTGTTTTGTTAAAGCTTGTTTTTATTTATTGGAGAGGGGGAGAGGGAGATGGATGAGAAGGAGAGGGGGAGAGGGAGGAGAGGAGAGGGAGAGGGAGGTGAGGGAGAGGTGGGCAAAGGGGGAGAGGGAGAGGGAGATAAGGGAGGGGGGATGAAGGAGAGGGGGGAGATGATGGAGAGGGGGGAGATGAAGGAGAGGGGAGAGGGAGAGAAAGGAGAGGAAGAGGGAGAGAGAAGTGAGGGAAGAGGGAGAAGGAGAGGGTGAGGGAGGAGGGGAGAGGGAGGTGAGGAAGGGGGAGAGGGAGGAGGGAGGGGGAGAGGGAGGAGGAGAGGGAGGTGAGAGAGGGGGGAGAGGGGGGTGAGGGAGAAGGGAGAGGGAGGTGAGGAAGAGGGAGAGGGAAGTGAGGGAGAGGGAGAAGGGAGAAGGGGGCAAGGGTGAGGGCGGGGGCGAGGATCTTTGCAACTGGGCCAAAGCCAGGAGCCTGGAACTCCATTTGGGTCTTCCAGGAGGGTGGCAGGGTCCCAGGTACAGTGAGCCATCAGCTATTGCAGGCAATGCACATTAGCAGGAAACTGGAGTGGAAGTGGAGATGCGATTCCAACCCAGACACTTTGATGGTGGCAGGCTGGATGGTATCCCAAGTGGCAGCTTAACCGCTTAACACATCTGCCCCAACAGAGCATTTCTAAAGCACAGCCTAATTCCTCAAACACAGCTAGTATTAAGAAATATTCCTTAACTATACAGATGCACTTATAGCCCTTTGTCTGTATGCCATATTGCATAGTAAAAATGAAGAAAAAGATCTCATTTTCAGCAGTGGCTTCTTTTCCAATTCTGTGAACAGGCTATTCCTGTACAAGGACACATTTGCAAGGGATCACCACAATTCTGAGCTAGCACCATGGAGGAAAAAGTGAACCTGGAGCAGCAACACGGCCCTGTGACGCTCCTGTCGCAGCCCTGGAAGGCAAACTTGGATTCACGCACACCAGCAGGGGTCACCAAGCACAGTCCTGTTCATCGAGGTTTCCTGGGTCCCCCCTGAACTGTGCAATCACTGCTGCCCTACTGACTGCGTGAAATCCAGCTGCCGCTGACCTTCCCCCTTGCCTAATGTTTACTGTGTGCTCACTCTGGGCCAGGCGCTGGTCAGGCCCAGGATATGGTGGTGAGTCAGACCCGGTCCTTCCAGTTTAGGAGGGGACAACATGACCTCTGACCTCCTGTCATCGATGACAGACACACAGGAAAATCGAGGCCGCAGGGCACAGACCCTGGCTCGGTGCAGACAGCCTGGAGCAGCGTGATGCCTTTCAGACTTATCTGTAAAATATGAATTCTGTGGGTACTCCTAGCCTGGAGGCTTCGGAGATGTACAATTTGGTCTCCAGGAAGCAAATGACTGGTGCACTATAACTGATGTAACTGCTTTTGTTTCACTTTTCATTTTAAACTGCTCCGACCTGAAACTCAAAAGAGGGCCTCCTTCTTATGACTTCGTCACTCGTCCTTGGGTACTCAGGACACCTGATGGCACAAAGGTAAATGGAGATGTCACGACCAGGAAGTCCCTAAGCTGCCAGTGAGGAGACTGCCATCTTCCGTGGCACAGGCAGAGAACGAGTTTTTGTCTCAAACCCATTAGCTCTCCTGTCTGCTTTTCAAAACTGACAGCCTCCCTGGAGACTCTCCTTAGAACTAGACAGGGATGTAGACAGACAGAGAGGCTTATTGTTTCTCTGATGTAATGCCCTGGGGACGTGTTCTGACGTGTCCTGTGTGTGGAGCGTGAACTCAGGCGTGAGAGGGAACCAGGGCAGCCCTGCCCAGGCCTGTGCGTGCAGACATCTGTAGCAGCAGTAGCCCCAGTGACCTCATGCCTTCTGACACCTGATCCCACCACCTGCTGCACCTGCTGCTTCTCTTCTTCCTCTCGCAGCTCAGGGCTCTCACGAGAGCCAACACAACTGCTGAATCCCCAAGGCTCTCAGAGCCATGCCTTCTGTGATTCTTCTGCCCCTGTGATGTGTGGGCCATGCTCTCCTCTGGTATTCTGCTGCTCTGATCCTAGACATCTTGTCCATTTGTGGAACTCCCTGGGTACTCAGAGACTCACTTTGAAGCCGACTGACTGGGAACATGAGGGAACACACGCAGTACCTATGTCTAATGTTTTCTGAGTGCTTCTGGGGTAGGCAGTAATATTAGTCACATCCTATGGATCAAAAACTCAGGCCCAAAGCAGCTAAATACTGTGTCCAAGTTTATGCAGCTCAGAAGCTCAAGAGCTGGGTGGGACTCCAGATCCCATTTCTTGGAACGCAGGCCTGGGCTTGCTGAACTGACTTGCCACACAGCATGCCCGGGGGAGCAAGTTCATGCTCTCCTGGCGGGGGAGCTGTGGACTGAAGGAGAACTCAGGGAGGCAGAGCTCAGCTCCAGGCCCCCACGGAGAGGGACCCACGATTTCCCTAACATTCACCATGGCTTTATGACTTGCTTTTCCAACACAACGGGGACACACGTGGACGTGCATCGAGGCTGGGCTTTGTGAACTGGAGCCATCCCCACCCACCTTCCCCTTTCCCTGTCACAGGGACAGCAGACACCCACGCTGAATGGGTGTGAGCTGAGCCTGCTGACGGGCGGTGATGTGCAGTGTGAGTGAGCAATGAGCAGTCACTGGGCTGCTGAGAGTCTATGGTTGTTTGTCACCCTGGCACAACCCAGCCTACCATGAAGCTGGGGTTTTTCCTTCACTTCCAGGGAAGTCATTTCCACCTGCCTGCCCTGTTAGTTCCCACCCTTCCCCCTCCTTCTCTGACTTGAAATTGTAGAACCCCAAGAAACAACTCATTTATTTGTCCCATTAGTCATTTATGTGTATTCCAGATTGTGATGGTTTGAAATGTCGGAGAGAGAGATTCTATAGAGATGAACTTGCTAGGTCTTGTGGAGTGGAAACAGTCAGAGGGAAGAGGGTCTACCAGCTGCTTCACCGTGGTGCGTGATGCCCGGTGGGCAAGGACAGGAGCCACTTCACACTGCCCAAGCTCTTGGCTAGTGAAAGGGGTTAGGTTGCTACAAAGCTAAAGCTGGCAGCTTGTGCCACATAGTAAATACTCTGTTACCCGAGAACCAGTCACCTGCTCTCAGTGTGTGTGGGGCCAGAGAGGGAAAGGGGGACTGGGGAGGTGAGAAAGGGAGGAAGAAGCGGGAGGCAGGGGGAGACGGAGACAGAGACAGAGAGGTGTGGTGGGCCTCCAGTGGTTTCTCTCTCTTCACCTGGCCTCCATCACTCTGCTACGTCTGTCACCACTCTTTGCCCATTTGGAAGTAAACCTCCATTGCTGTGGCCAAATCCAGCCAGCTGACTGAGCCCAGCTCACCCTGATTTCCCCTGAGCTTTACCACCCTCCAGTCAAGGTCTCCTCAAGCATCACCACTGCACCCTCACCCAGGCCCCCACGGGCTCACCGCAGGAGCTGCCCAGCCGCCCTCTTCCGGGAATGTTTGCTGGGCACAGCCCTCTCCCACCAGAGTTCCCTGGGATCCCAGATGTGGCATCAGTGCCAGAGAGCCTGACCAGGGGGTGGGAATGGCAGTGGTGGTGGCAGTGGTGATGGTGGAGAGGGAAGAGGACCTTTCTGAAGGACGGGGCCTTCTTGGAATGAGCAAAGACACCTGTCCACACCCAACTGTGGTCCCGGTGAGTGACAAGCCACTGCCCACTTCCCTGGAGGGAATTTTTCTCCAATTAACTGAAGTCATGTACCTGCCTGTCTGCCTGACGGCCCCAGGGGCTCCAGAGGAAGCCGAGACATCCCATCACTCGGCAGGGCCTCCTCAAACATTTGCTCTGTTAATTGGCCGCCAACACCTTATTAAGAGGCGGGTCTCCCACCAGGGTTCATAGCTGACTGCCAGCAGTAAGTCTGGCTCCCTGCCCCCACCCTGCAACGCTGTGGTCACCATGGCAGCTGCTGAAACACTCCGGCTCTGGGCAGGTGCACAGTTCCCAGGGTAAAGGGTCCAGGGAAGGCGGCGCGGCAGTGTTGCACTGCAGCCCTGGCGCCCTGCCACCCTCTGCCTCCTCCTTTGCAAGCCTTTCTTGAGTTCTGAGAAATCTGATGCCTTCATTCCCCCTTGGTTCTTCTCCCCTTAAGACAGCATCTTACAGAGTAGAAGTGCTTAAGTATTAATAACTTCAAACAGTTATTGTTTAAACCTTAAAGCTTGTGGGGAAAGTGAACTCTGCCAGGAAAACAGCCATTGGCACAAAGTCCCACAGAGGGTGGTGGGTGAGGAAGGCCCAGTGCTGCCCCTGCCCTCCAGTGCAGCTCCTGGGGGCTGGGCTAGGGTGGTGTTGCAACTCAGGGGAGGCAGGTGCAACACCGCATGTGAACCAAGGGTGGGAGAAATCACATTCGCACTTGCACGTCCAAGCAGCGTTTCCTTTCTGAGGCAGCATCCTTCTCTCCAGAGGGGTGACAACGGGGTGGGCCCTCAAATAGGGCTAGCCTGTCTCCAGTTTCCTCCTCTGCCAGGGGAAGTTAATGATGCCACTTACCCTGGAGGGCTGCTGTAGGACCCAATGCAGCAAGCACGTAGGGCCCAGCATCAGGCCTGCCCTGAACACAGCTTTTCAACTTAACTGCTACCCCGCCCTCTGTTACCATCCAACCTTTAGCCCCTTAAACAAGGCACCAAGTGCTAAATCACAATCATTTAATGCCATTACCAATTTTGGTAACTGTAACCACAGCCAATCACGGCAGGGCTGCCCCTAAAGGAAGCCCTGTGGGGCCTTCCCTTCTAGGAGTCGTCCCCAGCCGTGGAGAGAGACTCTCTCTGGTGCCCACTGCTTCTCATGGTCAGTGTGCGGGCCCCCATTGTCACTGCAGAGAAACCAGCTATCCCAAAAGAGACTTTGCCTTCCTCATCTACACACCCCTCTTCTCACCAGCTCTTCCCAAGCCCAGCAATTGTTTATTTTGCTGAGAGCCACAGAACTTTTTAAAATGGAGAGTCTGTTCCTTTACAATCGCTAGGGGACCGTTTATGGAAACCAGTCTGGCAGGCAAGCAAGACCTTCATGCTGCTTCATGTGGCCAGGGCTGGGGGTGGGGACCCTGGGGAGAAGCAGCAAGGCAGCAGTAGAGACAGAAGGGGACAAGTGGGAAGAGAGGTGCTGTCCTATGCAAGCGCAGCCCTCTGCCCGCACTCTCCGTGTGTCAGCAGGCACTTCCTGCCTTCCCAAGGTGCTCACTGCTATGGCCCCATCACACAGCCACACAGAGAGAACGCTGCAGAGACGGGTGAGTGTGCTTGGGAGACGCTGACTGTGCTGTGGTCTCAAAGTGCTTACTGACACAGACCTGGACGGTACAGTCTGGTCCACACCACAGGCTGCATGGCGAGGATACGTATGCAGCACTGCCCAGTGCTCCTGCAGCCGTGACAAATAAAACCAGAGATTACATCAGGCACAGAAGAAAATGATGCAATCGAGAGACACAGCTAACACAAGATGGAACGGGCAGGCTGCTTATGGTAAACTTCTTGGGATTATAGCAGTACAGGCTACAATAAGGATAAAAAGTGTAGCAAATACACAAACCAGTGATGTGGTCATTTATTATGGACTGCCTGTAACTGTGTGTGCCATGCTGGTGTATGGCTGGGAGTGTGATGGTGTGTGTGCACCAGCATTACCACACACGTGAGACATGCATCCCGCTGTGGTGCTAAGACAAACGTCCACATCACTCAGGCGTGGCCACGCTCGGCTCCACTAAAATCTTACAGGTCACCGTTGTTTACGGGTCCAAGCTATGCACCATGTGACTGCTCTGAGGTTCCCGATCCTCTCTTACCTCTTCCAGTCTCCATTTTATTTTTCACTGTGGCTTGGCTGATTTATAACACCATTTTTCATCTCATTTCATAGCTCATGTTTCCTCAAATTGAGAGAACACAGTTGCTGTCTAAAACGTGCTCTGTTTTGTGTAGTAATTTTCCCCCCAAAGCACACTCTCCGGCTGCAGCTGGGGTGAGCTGCTCCCGTAGAGGCCGGCTTCTCATTAATTCCCGTCCAAACAGGCCCATTCAGCTCGCAGCGCCGCCGACTCCTCCGTGCAACACTGGTCGACTGCTCCGGCTGTGGCATGACAGCTAAATCTGCGGTCACTGCCACAGAAGCAGGGTCTGAACTGTGCTGCAAACAGGGCAAAGTGCAGACGGACAGCCCTGAAACTCGCGGTGCACAGAGAACCAGGGCTCACTGTGACCACAATTAAGGCCCCGCGTCACCGACCCTGTGCATTTCCGCCCCCTTCGATGCCCCGCCCCTGGTCTGGGGTGTTTCTCCTGCAGTGCGGCCGGCCGGAGACCTCTTCCTTTCTCCCTCCTTCCTGACCGCCGCTGCCTGTCAGGAAAGGTCATGATGCCCTCTGCCACCTCTACGGGAAGGCTCCCCAAATCACCAGGCGGCTCAGACAGGGAGAAGTGATGGTCTCAGCTGGGAGGGCCATGCCAGGCCTGGGGCTGTGTGTGGATGAAGATCCCTGTAAATCCCTGCAGAGAACTCCCTTGGATTCTTCGTAATCACTGGAAACCTGGATCGCTGCATGAGCCACACAGCGTGTGACAGACAGACAGAGACAGAAACACTGGTGGGGAGTAGAGAGGCAGAGGTGTGGAGATGCCAGTCAGAGAGCTCCCGGAGCAGGAGGGGTGCGAGAGGCAGGAGCTCATGTAAGCACCTGCTGGACACCGAGGCCTTCAGGACCCACCATAGCCAACGAAAAGGGGCAGGGCGGGGCGGGGGAGTGGAGGGGATGACAGACAAGCAGTGGGAAGGGAAGCAAAGAAGAAGGAGAATCACGAGGGGCACTGCCGGCGCCCTGCGCTCCCTGCACTAGCCCAGCTTCCCAGTGGCACAGCGAGGCACAACCACAACACAGATTCCTCTGCTGATACTAAGTGGCTGCAGTTCACGGCCTCTGGCTATGTTAATTACCTGCAAGCAAGGTGGGTTTGCTCCTTCGTTTTCCGGAGCTTTCTGAAAGAAGCTTTTCCTCTGGGTGCCCTCACTAATAAGGAATCGAGATGCGTCAAAGCAGCTGGGAGCAGAGCGCTGAGGGCAGGACTCGGCAGTCCCTGCAGCCCGGTGGTCTTCACTGCCCGGGAAACACTCTGCGTTCCCGACCTGGCTCTCCTGGGAAACCTGGTACCAGTCCGGGCTCAAGTTCTCCCACAAGAAGGATCCATGGGCAGTTCCTGGAGACCCAAGGTGCTGCGGAGGGCTGGGCCCCAGCTGGCTCATGCCCCGTATCCCCACTCTCCCCGCTGAGGACTTGGTTCCACAGACCTAGTGTCCGTCCCCCAGTGTGTCCTTGCGGTCCCTGCCTCCAGAGAGCCTGCTCGGCTGGGGACCGAGGCCTCACACTGCTGCTGCAGGTGAGCACCCCTCCCGCCCCGCTCCCTGGATCCCTGCGAGGTCGGCTCCCCGAGCGCGCTCCATTTATTTCAGCTAATTTGACACAGTGGTAAGTGCGCCTCCCTCTCTTTGGAGAGAAGATGGCCCAAATTGGGCCGCAGCTTTCCTGCCCAGAGCAGCAGGCAGAGAGGCTGGGCCAGGGCGGGAGGGGCCGAGAATCAAGGGCAGCCCGGCTCCCAGGCCTGCGCTCAATTCTTGCACCTGCTGTTTGCCCACTGCCAGCCCCTCCAAGGAGCCGCGTCTATGAGGTTTCCAGAGCCCACTAGGAAGCAGGGCACACCGCGCGGGCACACACTGTCAACATGTCTGAGTTGTGGCTGGTCTGACAGCTGCTGAATTCGTCACACAGATAATTAGATCAACCGCTGGAGCAGAGAGCTCGACAGGCAGTGCCATTTAGAGACAGCTACACAGGGGCCTTGATCGTAATTGAAGGCACCATAGGGGGAGATTCTCACAGAAGTCCCACGCCAATTTCTTCCCTCTCTAGTAACTCAACATTTGACTGAGTGAATCACGTAACCTGCCCCATGTAGGGCCCGGGCCCCACTGCAAGGTCGAGGCCACCTGGCCCACAGCAGGGTCTTGCTCAGACAGGCCCTGGAGGGAAGCTTAGGAGGCTCCATGTCACCTCTCCCCGTCCTCTCTCCCGCTTCTTCCTCCTGTTCCCTCGACACCCTCAACGGCCCTCTGAACACAGAAAACCCAGCAAGTCCTTGGGGACAGGATCCTCTGTATGAACCCTTGCCTTGCTTTTCTGGGTGCTCTCATTCATGTTACAGAGGCTTCCAGTATGGCTTCCCCTGGAGAAGGCTGTCACGTGTCCTGATCAGCCTCTCACCATTGGTTTGTACACCCTTCCAAGAAATGAATGAAGTGCCAGCAACAAGCTAGGGTTACACAGATAAGAAAACCTGTGCTGGAGGAAGAAAGGTAATCCAACTAGAAGGTATAATAGGTGGCGGGGCTGGCAGAGCCTCCACCTGTGGCGCCTGCATCCCATATAGGCGCCAGTTCTAGTCCCAGCTGCTCCTCTTCCAATCCAGTTCTCTGCTGTCGCCCGGGAAGGCAGTAGAAGATGGCCCAAGTCGTAGGGCCCCTGCACCGACATGGGAGACTGGGAAGAAGCACCTGGCTCCTGACTCCTGGCTTCGGATTGGCGTAGCTCCGGCCGTAACGGCCATTTGGGGAGTGAACCAATGGAAGGAAGACCTTTCTCTCTGTCTCTCCCTCTGTCTGTAACTCTATCACTCAAATAAATAAAAAAAATCTTAAAAAAAAAAAAAAAGAATAGGTGGCTACTGCTCTTGGTGGGAGTTCTAATGGCTTCGTGGTTAGCTTCTGGCTTACACAGGAAGTCCCCTGGGCCCAGCAGGTTCCCTTCAGAAGAATGAACCTGGACACACTGGGCCACGAACTCCTGGACAGGCCACAGGCTAACCTTCACAAGTCTAAGGTCAGCATGAGGTGGGGGTGGGGTGGGTTAGGGTAACCGAAGGTCAACAAACCACTGGGGGGAGAGCTTGGGCTTCCAGTGCCACCCTAGCTAGGTGATCTGCCTTATCACCCATCCAACCTCCCTGATTTCTCCCCTTACTGACTCTGCACCAGCAACCATTGTCTACCTGTGGATCACCAAACATACCAGGCAAGCTCCAACATCCGGCTCTTTGCACCTGCTGAGTCTACCCGGGCACTTTCCTCCCAGATACCCAAACGCCTTGAACCTGACTTCCCAGCCTGCTCAGTGCTCTGCTCCGAGGACACCTCTCTGACGAGAGCTCTCGCTGGCTTCCCTCCCTGCTTTACTGCTCTCCTGGGCGCCTGTCACCACCCAGCACTGGCACCTCCAGCTCTCTGCTCATCTCCGTGAGCCGGACTGCTATGCATTTGGTTCACTCCCACATGCTCAGTGCCCAGGACTGCACCTGCTGGATAAATGGAAGGGGTGACACAAGCATGAGTGCACCATGGTCAAAGCTACACCTTGGGAAGCTCACTCTTGAAGCCAGTCAGAAAGTGGGTTTGGGAAAGTGTCTGACCAAGAGCTAGGTGAACATCTACGAGGTCAGAGAGGCCCGTCGGGCCATTGATGAAGCTGATGGTGAGATAGATGCCTGGGGTGGCAGGAGACGCAGACGGAAATATGGAGGTGGGGTGGGGGTGAAGACTCCATTGGGTCTTTGCCACGGCTGGAACCATGAGAAGTGTGGGATGGAGAGAGGAGTTAGAGAGGGCCCCTGGGGGATTCATGTGTGAGGAGCTGGTGGGGGGTGGGGTGCAGACCCTGGAAGCCTAAGGAGCAGGCATGCAGGAAGGGTAACAGGTGTGTCTGAGGAGGAAGCAGGAAGGCAGGACCAGAAAGCGCGAGACTCGGCATCCGGAAGGGTCCGGCGAGCAGCACGGTGACGGGGCAGAGCGGGCAGAGTGCAGGGAGCTGGGCAGGCAGAGACGGCCAGGTAAGGGAGGGCTTAAATGGCACCCAGAGCCACACTGTGACAGAAGTCGGCTTCTCTTAGCATTAGGATGAGAGAGGCTGAGCCTGTCGGGGCCCCAGCAGCCGAACAGTGCGTGGAGCAGGGAGGGAGAGACAAGGAGGAGGGGTGCAGACAACAGCAGGAAACAATGTGGGGGCTCAGAGGCTGCAGCTTGTTTCCTCGGTGAAATCAATGCAGTGTGAGACTGTCTCGGCTCAATAACTGATTAGCAATTTTTAATTACGGGGAGGTAATTAATTCAAGGAGGATGCAGCACACCATGCACGCTGCGCTGATAACACGCCTGCACATGTGCAGGGGCTCACGCCGGGGGCCTTCTCACACAAAGCCCACAGGAAACATCCAAAGAACACACGCATTTGTTTTAGGTCTTGTTTCTTGATTCTGGAGGCAGATACATCAAACCGGATAGCTGAGCTCCAAGGGATGCAGGATGAAGGCCAGTGTGGGGGGCTGGGAGTGGACGTGCAGCTCGGCCGGCTCCAGGCACGTGCAGATGCCAGCAGAATCAGGGCCAGGAGTGACCATAAACATTACTGCTAGTCCTTGAGGTCTTAGGGAGTCTCTAAATGAAGCAGCCTCCGCATGATGCCCTGGGGTAGGGATCCCAGGGGTTGGATCTGTTTTGCTGTTGTCCAGGAGGCCAGGGGTAGTACCCCGATCACATTGGCACCCTCACATTCTGATATAGCCTTGGTCCCCCGTGGACATTCAATACAAAGGCCACACCACGTCTGTGGTGCTCACGTGAAGGCTGGGAAGGAGCCAGGCATGGAGACTCCTTTGCAGGTTGAGAGGAGCAGCAACAACCTCTGGACAGAAGCGTGGGTAGGGCTGGGCATGGCAGGGCGGCTGCACGAACAGGAGAGGGAGTCTGGAGAGAACGTGGGGTGGCTCTGAGAGTCAGATAGGCTGAGGGAGGCCTCTGCCTGCTTTTGACCCCAGGCTCCATGGGCAGCCTCTGGGAGCCCCCAAGTTTCCCACTGTTTCCTTGGAGGGCAGAAAGTACTCTGGTCTTCTTAGGTCCAGGGCCTCTGTGGTTTGAGATGCTGGAGCCAGCTTTCCCTAGAGACCACAGCTGGGTTTCCTGCTGATCCGCAGGGTGGGCAAGTCCAGGCCAGTGGCAGTGCCTGAGCCCCACCCCACGCCACGGCTCAGAGCCAAGGGTGAAGTGACTGCATGTGCCAGGGTCTTGGGATGCCACTGATAACAGCCCCAGAACTGAGGTGCCTTTGAAGGGCCGGCTGCTGCAGTAGAGCCTGGACCCTGGACTTGGCTATGCCTGTGACTGAGAGACCCTCCGCCCCGGGAAATGAGCAAGCTGCACCTGTCCCTGGCTTGGCACACAAACCTCCCCCCGACCCCCCAGCTTGCTCTGGTCCACTGTCTGCTTTTACTGCAGCTTTTCTCGTTGTGTCTCCCAGGACCTACCCTTAAATCCCTAGCTCTGCCCTGAGACTGTAGCCCTAGACAATCATCACACACACACACATGCATGCATGCACGCACGCGCGCACACACACACACACACACACACACCCTTCAGGGTCCATCTCAGACATCTGCTCTCCCCAGAGCTTTCTCTGAACATGTCCCTCCCACCCTGGGGCTGACACTCCCTGACAGACGCCCTGACAGACTCCCAGGACTCCCACGAGCCTGGGAAGCAGGGACACCTGGCTCTCCCCTGGCTTCTCTACTGCCTCCTAGAGGGGCTTAGTGACTCATGACCTCGCCATTCAAAGAGCCAAGATGGCCAGGGAGCATGAGCATCAAATCCTAGTTGTTCACTGAATGGACGTGGAGGACCACCGTTCTCCCCCCAGGCCCCCATTCACAGGAAGACTCAGCACGGTGACCTCAGCTCACAGACAACATCATCACACAGGCAGGCAGGGGGCTGATGACCTCTCACGTTTGCGACAGCAACATCACCACAGGTGCTGTTGGGATGGCTCCGAGCAGGGTGCCCACTAGGCGCCAGGCACTGCTCACTTCACACTCACCTTCCTCCACCAGCAGCTACTTCACTATTTCCATTTTGCACAGCAGGTGAGCAAGGCTCAGAGAGCGTGTGTCCTGTCCAAAGCGACACAACTGACTCACTGTCCCATCGACCTGGGCCTCTGTGGGCTCACTCAGACTCCAGCACCCCTTGCTGTAGGGAATGCTATGGCAGAGCTCACCCCAACTCCCCAGCAGCGCCTGCCAACATTGCAGCCCTGCAGCAGGGCCTCACACATCCCAGGAACGGAATCCCCTGCTGACAGCCAGGCTGGGCCGGCACAGAGACTTTCCCTGGCAGGGCA
Source organism: Oryctolagus cuniculus (assembly GCF_964237555.1). NCBI lineage: Eukaryota > Metazoa > Chordata > Mammalia > Lagomorpha > Leporidae > Oryctolagus > Oryctolagus cuniculus. The sequence goes on from NC_091437.1 coordinate 21,826,391, forward strand.
GGGGGACTCAGGAATCCAGAAACACCCCCACTCCGGGGGGCGGGGCTACTCTAAGTTCCTAAGGCAACAGAGTCCATAGTAATAGCAACAGGGACAACGTAACAAGACAAAGGGCAGCTCTTCCTAAGCAAGATGCTGAGCTTTCAAGCCTGCTTAGTCACACTTGACAGACCCTGTCGTGTGTTCTACTTGCTCTCTACAGAAGTAAATCATTTCCTCTGCTTTCAGTAGCTTGGGAACTGCCGTCTGAGGCCACCAGAGCACCTGCAAATGCCACTCGGCCAGAGGTAGCCACCAGCCCGGCCCCGGGAGCGGAGACTCTCACTGGCTTCTCTCTCCCATGCTTTCCAGGTTTGCTCGGAACATTCTATCACCCTGCACAAAACAGCCCGGCGTGGGGAGTGAGGGTGCAAAGGCAAGCTCCTCTTCCTGAACGGCATGAGAGACAGAGAAAGGACTCAGAAACAAGTCTGAGAAGTCGGGGCAGAACCAGCACGCAAGCAGGCACGCGGGGTCACACGACGGCTTCTGCAACACAAACTCCGTGGCAAGTTGCTCATCGGGCCGCCCCACGTCTTGGTGCCCTCTCTCGGCAGTGGGTGGCGCTGAGGACGCCGGACTCTAACTTAGCCACAAGAACAAAGAGGCGCGACGTTTCTCCCTCTCCTCTCCTTGCCCCTGACTTTTGGGGACCAAGACGCTTCTGACTGAGAGAGCTGGGATCAAAGCTGCAGACCGCAGCTCAGCAGCACGTTGGAGTTCAGCTGGATTTTTGTACGTGCTAATGAACCCTAAATGACAGAATATTTCATTCTGCATTCACCAGGAATCCCATTGCCATAGCAACCAGGATGTAATACCCGAAGTTTTCTTATAAAAGGGGCGAGCAGCGCAGCCTCCTCTTGCCGAGCTGTGTGGGCCAGTCCCCACCCCCACCCAGCGCTCTGCAGAAGCTCAGGCCCCACAGACACAGAGGCTCGGCCCAGCATGATCCACTTCCCCACCCCCTTTCCCTTGGGCTCCTCACACACCAGTGCCATAAGGATTGCCCTACTATTAGCTTCGGGGGCACACAGAGTCGCAGAGAATGAAGTCGTAACTTCGCTTCGTAAAGTCTGTTAGGAACAGAGAATGGCAGATGGATGGTTTCAGAAGTTTTGTTTGGGGAAGATGTCTTTAAGCTGCTGTCTTAGTGACTGACTCTCTGGAAAATTCGGGACACAGCTGATGACAAACTGCCACAGTGGGACTCAAGCTGGCAGTAAATACTCTGCTGCGATTGAGGGGCGGGGACCGGGGAGGGAGCTGGGCTTCACCTCCTCTTTTCTCCCCAAACCCCATTCCCCTGCCTCCCCAGCCCGGCCGCCACCACTGCTTTCTCCCTGTTGCCTGCTGGCGCCACGGTGAGTTCTGGTGAAAATGCAGAATTGCCCATGTGACAGTGCCCCCACTCCCGAGGGTGGGCCTGCCCTCCCGCCCATCAGGCCTCTCTGGAGGAATGCCAGAAGAGGAGGCAGCCCGGCCCTCCTGACTGCTGGGACGGGGGCTGACCCCAGCACCAGGCTCTGGAGTTTTCTCAGGGAGCGCGGACCCAGGGCCAGGTCTGCGGAAGACAGACCCTGGCTCCAGCTGGGCCTGGGGGCTCACACTCAGTGCTTTCCTCGCCGACTTCCCCTCTACCTAAGCCATCCAGGCTCAGGAATACCCGCCTAGCCTCCAGGACAGAGTCCTTGTTCCCGTGTCTCTGCTCCAGGCCTGCAGCCACACTGGGTTGCAGCAACGCTGACAGCAGGCGTCAGGAACACCCAGCACTTGCAACCCGCCAGGCACTGAGCTCGCGGCCTTTCCACAGCACGTTCTTCCCTACGTTTACCGAGCAGGCAGTGTTGCCGTCAGCCCCAAGATGCAGCTGACGCAGAGGCCCAGAGACAGGTACAGAGGCACCCAGGGCTGCACATCTGGGGAGTACCAGAGCCCAGACACAACCCAGGGCTTTCACGGAGCCACGGGCACTGCCCTCCCCCAGAGAGGGATCTTTGGGAGAGCAGCGCCTCCAACACGAGTGGGTGAAAATTTCCAAGTCCTGTGAAAAACCTAACGAATCAGAAGGATTCAGTGGACAAATTCAGTCAACCGGAAGCAGAAGTGACTGTCATCTGCTCAAGGCTGGCCCCTTCCCTCCCCAGCTCGCCCCATCCTCCCTCCCCAAGGCAGGTTTGGCGGGGTTGTTTCTGCCCCCACCCCCACCCCCACCCCATGAAATGAGAAACACTGTTAGAGAAACAGCCAGTGGTGAGGGGCGCGGTGCACAGTCTGATGCCAAAATAAAACCTTCAGAAAGATGCAATTTGGGGCAGATTGGAAACCAGAGAATGGAATATCAGTCTCTGAAATTCAACATGGCCAATAAAGCTGGAGCAACGGGGGAGCGTCAGGAGCGGCAGTGTGCACAACGCTGAGGAGCGGGCAGGTGCGCCCCCAGCCCAGGGCTGTTGCTTCTCCCCCAGCTTGGCCTCGCTCCCATCATGCACCTCACGCTTTCGAAAGCACCTCAGTGTCAGTGACCCGAGCTCAGCCATCAAAGTGCCCAGCACTACCGCCTTGGAGGCTAAACGCGCCTTTCCGGAGCCTGCCTGCTCCAGCACCCGGTGCTGCCACTGCCTCTGCATCAGGGTGGGAGGGCAGCCCGTGCATGGGGGCAGGTGGCCTGGGCTCCCTGCCTTGGCTGGGAGCACCGCCACACACACGTGAGTCACATGTCATACCAGCCTCAGGTGACGGGGAGGCAGCAGCTCGGCCCTTGCGCTCTCAGCGCCCAGCCCCCCGCGGTGCACACCGCACAGAAGACCTTGTGCGCCAGCATCACAGGCACAGGCAGGTCTCCATCCTGAGCCTTCCCCTCCTTCCCTGCCCCACTCCAGCAGGTCTCTGACTTCACTTCCCATGCCCCCAGCTCGGTCTTTATGGACCTGCACCCAGCTGCCCACGTTCCACCAGTGCCTTCTACACGTTCCCCAACTTCCCCACAAGGGGCTGTGCTGTTGAAGGGCAACCACTGCTTCTACGGAGCGTGGGGTGCACGACCTATGGGGGCCACCCCGCCCAGGGATGCACATTCTAACTCTATACCCCCAAGCTTCTGTGAGCCATGAAGCATCTGAGTGTGAGAAGCCCTGGGCTGGGTGCAGAGACCTGATGGGTTCAGATGATAGTCCCCGTGCCTGCCTGCGGCTCTTCCCAATGTGGGAGCGGGCGCCGCCCTCCTCTCCCCACCAGCACGAGTACAAAGCCTGAGCCCTTCGGCACAAGTGCCTCAGACACTTCCTCATGGCCACAGGGCTGCCTGCCCTGTTCACAGGTGTTTGGAACAGGAAAGGCGTGCGATACTTTCCCATCTGCAACAGCTCCAGGCCATGCGGACATCACTGTGCTAGCCCCATGCACGACAGCACAGCCTCCTGGCTCGGGGGCCCTGTCTGAGGGATAAACAAGTTTCCTATTGCCACCGGGCAAGGGCCCCGCCCATGAGGAGAGCTGGGTGACCACTGGCCATCTGGTCCCTAAGGGACACATGTGCTGCACCAGCCTCAGCTGTGCCTCCCTGGATTCTGCTCTCCAAGGAGCCTCCTCTGAGGGCAGGGCACTCTGGAGTGCAGACAGGGTCACACGTTACTGAAACGCCACTGCTGCCACTTTGCACCGGTATGGCCGTTTCCGTCTTTACTTCCTTTATCCACCTAACCTGTTGACTCAGCACAGGCTCACTTGTCAACGCACATGAAGACATGGACCCCAGAGCCCAGAAGGGCTACCTTGGAGTAGCCTCCAAGGGGCCAGGCCTACCTTGGAGGAAGCAGTTCTTGCTGTGGGTGACGGACAGCCTCTTCCCCAGCAGGCAGGCTGCGCGGTGGAGCTCACAGTGGTTCTCGTAAAACCTGCCGTCGGAGCCACACACGGGCACGTAGCTGGGCCTGCACACCTCCAGGCAGCGGCATTCGGGCTCCCTGGTGGCCCCGCTGAGCACGCATCGGCTGCCGCGGCTGCAAAACTTCTTCCCGCAGGAGGCCAGTGGTCCATTGTGGCCAGGAAGCCCTGCCAAGCACAAACACAGAGTGTCAGTCACCAGCATGGTGCAGGGGGTAGCAGGCAGTGGGCACGGGCTACCTGTGAAGACAAGGCTAGCCACGGTGGGGCCTGGGGGCCTGGGGTGCCCGACAGGCTTTGGGCATGAGGGCTTGGATAAGCTCTTGTTGCCATGTGAAAATGAGGACACTCAGCCATTCTACGCTCACCACGAAGTGCCTTACAGAGCAGAACAAAGCCTGTGCCCACGCGTCCAGGCCCCGAGACAACAGCCTGACTACACACCTACTGAAACCGATGATTTAAAAAAAAAATGGTTCCCCCCTTCTCTCCCTCCCTCTTTTCTTTCATTATGTGATGCCTCTGACCCAGGCTGTGTGCTAGGAACCATAGGAGCCCCCGAAAGGAACAAGCCATGACCTTGCCTCTCTCTGTCATTCTGTTAAGGGATGACACACATGCACACATAACTTAGATCTGAAAGTGACAAAAACCACAGAGAACATCAGGCAATGAGCTATGGGAGCCCAGGGAGGGCAGCATGGACCCCCGGGACTGAGAGAACCAGGGCTCTCCCTGGGCCACAGCAGGTGCAAGCCAGAGCTCCCCTGGCCCATGTGCCTCATGGGAATGGAAGTTCTGCACAACAGTGAGAGGAAGAGAGGAGGCAAGAGGTGGTTCTAAGGAGACTTAGCCAAGCAGAGGAACTCAGGTGGGTATCAGAGACAGTGGGGAGCAAGTGCAGGGTCACGAGAGGAACTGTGGCTTAAGAAGAAAGTGGGACCCTAAGTGTTCAGGATAGGGCTGGGGAGACAGGTGAGTGCTGCTGTCTGGGAACACGTGATTCTCTGTAGCACAGATGGTCAGCCTGCGTCCATGGCCCTGGCCTTTCTAGCACTGCATTGTAGCCATGGGCAAGAAGGCTGAGATGCTGGGGTGTCCCCTGATCTCAGCACACACCTCAGTGACCTCAGGCAGCGGTGTTCAGAGCTCACACGTCACAGAGCTGGTGGCTTCTTTCCACAAGAGCACACTTAAGTGAACGGTCAGCCAGGCTTCCACAACCGACGCTGTATTCTACTCTATCAGGGTTCCACAGACCAAACAACTGTCACGCATCGTCAAAGGCAGGAGTTGGAAATTACAAAGGGATATTAAGATACAAATCATTAGAACATGCATGCAGATATGATGGCCACAGCAGTCTCTGCTTTAATTAAATCTTCAAAACACTCAGCACGACAGAACGGCCCAGTAGTGAAGACTCGGCTCCTACCCCGTGGGATTACAATATCTAAGGAAGAAAAGGATGGCTCTTCTCTTGTTTCCAGTAAAGTCTGCATTTCATCATCATAGATTTGAAAGGACAAAAAATCATCTATTGGCAGATTAACAACTTGATTCAATAACTCATTTACATTCTCCTAGATTTGTCAAGCTAGGAAATATTGACTTTTCTGGAATCATAATAAACCAGGAGGTCAAAACCTCTTTGCAGCACATAACAGTGCAGGCCCTTAGAAGGCCACGCTGCCTTCCTTCACCTACTCTGCTAATTCATGTGTCACTGCCGGTGTGGCCAAGGCCGGTGGCATCCCTCAGCCACTCTGCTTCTGCAGAGCAGTGGGAGGCAGCTGCTTGGCAGGCAAGGCTCTGGACTGAGGCCAGACCGAGGCCCTGCTTGCCGAGTTTATGGTTCCTTTGCCACCACGTGTGTTTGATCAGCACGATTCTCCTGGGTTGCTGGAAAATTGTTACCTGATAAAGTGCTGGCGGCTATCAGAAGAAGCTAATACGGCTCTAAAAATACCAGCCTTTGTTTTTCTCCCCAGACAGGGCCAGGACACACAGCAATGCTGCTGGATCACTGTTTAATAAACTTCTCCATGCAGCTGGCTGGCAACCAAGTCCCTGCCCCATTTTGAAGACACAGAGCCTGTCCCTGAGCCCCCAGCTTCTCAGAGCCTGCTCCGTGTCTTTTGCTCGGGCTGTGCTGTCCCGCCCCTCAACCTCAGCTCCCCTAACCTGGCTAAATCAGCTCCAGCTCACCTTTGGGGTCTACTTCCTAGGAGGCATTCACTGCTCGCTCCAGCCCAAGTGTCCTCTCTCTCAATCCCCACGCTCTGCCCCAGACACAGGCCTCAGGAAGCCCAGAGCTGTTGGCCCTTTGTCCTTGGGTGACACCAGGACACTCAGGTTTAGCAGACATCCCCATCTCCTCCAATGGGGTTGGAGGCAAAAGGAGGTTGGAGGTGGCGCTTCTGTGTTAAAGGGAACCAGGCTCCTGTGAAGAAGGCACTTGAGAGACCATCTTACCTGGGCAGTCATGCCAAAGCCAGCTTACCGTGGACAAGGGAGAACCCACTGCGGCCGACCCTCTCCTCTGAGGCATCTCCAGGTGCAGAAAGTGGGCACTCCCTCTGAGTGGCCATGTGTGGCGAGCACGCAGGTGGGACTGCTGCTGCAGCTCTCCCCACAGGGAATGCTCAGAGAGGTCAGTGTCACGAAAACACCTGTCCCAACTGTGGCCGGGGAAGTCATCAGGAACACTCAGATTATCCCTGACACGGAAAGTGGCTCTTGGCAAATATTTGATCCCTAATTATTTGCAATTTCGGCAAAAGTGCTTTAAGCCGTGCATATGCCCTTTACTACGGTTGCGCCAGCAGGCTCTGCAGGGAGCTGGGAGCACCCCAGGTGCGGTCAGCCCCGAATCAAACCCACCACAGCCACAGGTGGTCATCCATGGTCTCCACACGCTGACCACAGCAGGGGATGGTCTCATTAAAGCAAGCCCCGCGTCACCACTTCCTCCCTGTCATTAGCACAGAATGGATTCCCCGCTTCTACGAGGAAGACAATAAAACAGTAATGAGAAAGCTAACCAGGTGAGCCCACCGCGACTGCCTCCAGTATTTACGAGGACAACCACGGCGCACGGGAAAGCTACAGTGTGCTAACTCACAGTCATAAAGAAAGCCGTTTACCCGGGTTAAAGCCTGATCATCTTGCCAAAGAAGCTGCTTTTCAACACTAATTAGATGTACTGAACACGGTCAGAAATGGGATCTGTTACCTTAGTCATGGTGCAGGAGAAACGAGTCCATTGTAACGCTTGGTGCTGTAGATGGCCTTTGTGAGTCTCACCGGGGCCCGTGCTAAGAACATCAGAGACCAGGGGAGGGGAGCACAGGAGGGGGACCCTGAGCTATGCCCCTAACAGAGTGGCACCTGGTTCCTCTGAGCAGAGACCCTGCCCTGTTACTTCTTCCACACTGCCCACATCCAAGAGCACACAGCTGGGTCATTTGGCTTCCAGACTCTGACTCAGGTTCTCCGACTGGCTCCTAGTCCAATGCAAACCAACAAGTGCTCCCTTCGCAGGGACTGCGTCCCAAATGACACGTCAGGGCTGCTACGGTTTGAAGTCCACAAAGAGAGAGAGCTTCTATCTGCTGCTTCACTCCCCAAATGCCTGCAACAGCTGGGGATGGGCTGGGCTGAAGCCAGGAGCTAGGAATTCAATCTAGGTCCCCATGTGGGTGGCAGGGACCCACACACCTGATGTCTCTTTCAGGGAGCACCTTAGCAGGAAGCTAGAGTCAGGAGCAGAGCCAGGACTCGAATCCAGGCACTCTGACCTGGGATGAAGGAGTCCCGACTGGTGCCTTAATCACTAGGACGAACACTTGGCCTTCACGTTAAGATATAACTGCCGTTAAAACAAAGAGGTGGGGCTTTTGAGAGGTAATGAGTAGATTCACGCCATCCTTGGCACGAGTTCCTGGCAGAAAGTGTGAATCCGGCTGGCTCCCACCTCTGCCTCTCAGGCACTTCTTGCTGGGTATGACACAGAACAAAGGCCTCCCAGAGGCTGGTGCCTGCTCTTGGACTTGCCAGCCTCTGGAACCGTGAGCCATGTACACTCCCACTGTTCAGAATCCCCCTGCCCATCACGTTCTCCTCCAGCAGCGGGAAACACACTAAGACCAGGAGAAAGCCAGTGGCTTCTGTGCTGTGGGTGCTGAGTGCCTGCTGGTACTTCTTAGCCCATGCAGCTTCTCCATGTCTGAGAACTGATCTCCAGTGTGATGACTGACGAGTCCCACCTCTCCCCTCCCTGGCAAGGTCTCAGGTGGGCTTGCTCCAGACTGAAGTTGGAGGCACTTCCTGGGCTTCGTCCCAGAGGCTTTCGGTGCTTCCAGGCACCTGGGCTGCACCCCCACTATCTCATCTCACCCCACTGTGAAGTCACAGTGAGGGGAAAGAGTGGCTGGAGGGAGACTGCTCACCACAGGCCAGGAAGACCAACACGTGCCTGCAGAGGACCAGAAACTGTGCTGCAGTCCCAAGAACCCTGGCCTGGCACAGCAGCTGCACCCAGCTTTTGTAAGACAGGGGTGCTGTACAGGGACCAACGGTCCCTTACACATGGAGGGAGGGAGGCAGGGAGGGACAACCAACCCAACTCCCACTGGTTTACTCCCCAAGCGTCCACAACAGCTGGCACTGAGGCAGGCTGAAGCTACTTGCTGGAAACTCCATCCAGGTCTCCCAGGTGTGTAGTAGGCAGCTGCCCGTCAGGGTCAACATCAGCAGGAAGCTGGAATCAGAAGCCGGAGCTGGGAACTGAACCCAGGCATTCTGATACAGGAAGCAGGCATTCTGACTGACATCTTAACCAGTAGAGCAATGTCTACCCCTATACACTTTATCTTTAATGCACTGGGGGGCTGTAGCCCTTACCCAGGTCATGGTCACGGTTCTTAATGACCCAGAGCTGGGGACTTGCTAGTGGAGAGCCATGCATGTGCAGCTCAGACTCCCAGATGTGCCCAAGGTTGCCTGGACACAGAGACCACCCATGGGCCTTGCACGGGACTGCAGTTTGATTTGTGTGCCAGTCACTCAGAGCCCCAGCTTTCCCATCCAATGTGACTTCTACACCCCAGAGGGGGGACGGCGGTGACAAGGGAGTGCTCCAGGTGTGACTACCTTCCAGCTCTCCAGCCACCTACTCACCCAACAAACGTGTACTCAGCACCTAGGACACACCAGCCCCAGTCCTAGGTGTGTGAGTTCCTGTCCTCAGGGCACCTGTGCTGGTGTTGGGAGACAGACAATGAACAGCACGTAAGTCAGTGTGACAGATGCGGGCTGTGGGAAAGGCCAGGAAGGAAAGGAGCAGGTACATTTGCATCCGGTGATCAGGGAGGCCTCTCTGGAGAGGTGAGATTGACCTAAGATCTGGATGTGGGGATGCCCTGGAACTCCTGGAGCAGGACAGGAAGCAGGCACGAGAGGAGGCCTGGCTCACACAGCAAACCCCGCTGGGGACAGCCAGTCCGCAGGGCCCTGTGATGCAGAGGCAACGCTGCCTCCCCCACCCCACCTGTGCCACCTGGGGAAGTGGGCCAAGACCCTGTCACCATGATACTCGGCACACCCAGCTCCACTCTGGAATGAATGAGGCCTGTGCTCCAAACAATCGTCCAAGCCAGAGCGCTCTCAGGGTCCCTGAGGGAGAACAGCCCTCCCGTGGCTCCCACCTCAGGCTCCTGGATGCCCTGTGCCCTGGGGTCTGATTCACCCTTAACTGCTGGGAAGACAATTGTAATTCCTGCTCAGGAGTTGTGCATGTCGACGCCCAGGTGGAGACGGCAATGCTTAAATTAACCACTATTTTGTGGAGGCACGTCAAGTGCCGGGCACCACGCCAAACCCTCAGACCCCATGATCTCATCTGAGAGTCCAAAGAAGCAGACACACTCTATGCGGCATGAACAGATGCCCAATTTAGAGATTAGGAAACCTGAGTCCAGAGAGACTTGCCTACAGTCAGGCAGCAGGTGGGTGGTGGAGCCTACGCTCCATTCAGCCTCACTCCTCACCCCTCCTCTGGGATACTCTGCTCAGCCGGGCATACACTACCCATTCTCGGGGGACACGTGAGACTGCCGAGGGCTGGGGTGCTCCACTGTCAGCCACCTTGGCCCGGAGCAGCTCTGCTGATTGCAACTCTCACACAGGCAGCGGCTCCTCTGAGGGTGGCAGCTGACATCACTACACAAAGAAGCCCTGCTCGGCTCTGTGAACTCTGCAGGCCAAAAGCCACTTCCTCGCTACACGGGGCACGTGGCCAGTATCCCTCCTCCCCGTGATGCTTCTCAACTCCAGCACTTTCCTGCTCCCAACCCTGCTGTTCCAGCTGAAAGTGGACAGGTGACCGCCAGGCAGATGGGATGGCCTCTCAGCGGGCACAGATGGCTTCAAAGCCAATCGCAGTTCACAAAGGCAGAGTCTGACCAGCTCTGGAAGGCCTGACCAAACGGCAGCTCCCAAAGCATTGACACCAACATGTGGAGTCCACCACTGAAGGTAATGCCTGGGGTGTTGCATACAGATCCTACACAGAGGCAGGACACACCAGCCTCAAGGTAAACCACAAAGTCACCACCAGAAATGCTTGGAACAGAGAGATGGAAGGGAGACCTGGATCTGTCAGGAGTCCGCAGGCACAGAGCTTCCTACGTGCTGCCTGTGCTGGGCAGTGTCGGGGCAGGGCTTTAGGCCGAACCATCCCTTTACCACTTTATCCACATTGCTACCTTAAGAAACCGACTGAGTGCCCTAAGGGGCCCCAAGGAGGGAAACCATGGGTCATGGGAGACCTTGAGGGTGACGTGTGCGCCAGAGCAAGGGGGTGGCTGAGCCAGGCTGGTGAATGACCGCCAGGCCAAAAAAACCACGACCTGTGAGGTTTATCTTCCCCCCAGGATCATTTGCATTTTTTTACACAAACAAAAGCACCAGTTTACAGGGCAATGCAAGCCTCAAATCAATGGTGAACAGTGAGTAGAGCAAAGACGGGAGCCTCTTGCTTGGACCCTGAACGGGAATCCAGGATGATGCACGGGGTCTGCCTCTCACCTTCTGCCCTGTTCCCCCAATTGCAGACAGTTTTCTCAGCAACACCCACGTGCCCACAGTGGCAGGTGTCACCTGAGCCAACTGCCCACGGCTCTCATCCTTCTCCCTTACCAGGGGGCCCCTGGTCACACAATGCCCCCCAGAAAGGGACGAATGTGAGGCCCCAAAACACGGAGTTCACTGAGTCAGAGCTGGGCAAAGTGAGAGGCCTGGGTGCCAGCCGCTGTCGCTGTCAGGGCTGCCTCGGAAGCTCCCATGGTTCTCCGGTTTAACCCCGGCCCAGCCAGTCCTGTGCGCCTTCGCTCGGTAGCTGTGGGACCCGGGCACACCCCCACCTTCTCTGGTTTACTGCAGAATGAGCATGGACACGGTCTCGCCCTGCCAGACCAGCACAGAGGACACAGTGAGTTCATTAGCTGACATCAAAGGCCTGGGGCCCAGGGAGCGTCCTGGAATCACCAGGACAGGGCAAGAGGGTGGGGCTGCACACCAACAGCTGGGGTCCCTGCTGTCTTCAGTGGGACAAAGCCGCCCCAGCAGGTTCTCTGGCCTCAGGTATTTGCCTGCCCTGGGCAGAGTCTACCCAGTACACAGGGTAGGGCCGCCAGAGGACGGCCACGGGCTCTCAGGGTGGCGTGACCCACAGCCCATGCTCTCTGCGGTGCTGCTGGGGACTCACCAGGGCCCTGCCCTGCCAACGGAAGCTGGATCTCAGTTTCTTTTTTATGTATTTGATAGAGTTAGACAGTGAGGGAGAGAGACAAAGGTCTTCCTTCCGTTGGTTCACCCCTCAAATGGAGCTCAGTTTCAAAGGCAGCCCAGGTCCGGGTGCCAATGCGTCTCAAGAACCACCGAGGCCCACTCCCCGGAGTGCAGCCCAGCTCCTCCTCTCCCTGCTGGGGGCCCCCTCATGCCAAGTCCCTGCTGCAGGGTGCCACGCCCCCAGCCGCTCCCACCCAAGGCAGGCTCCCAGGCTGCGGGCTGGCACTCTGCACACCTCACTACTGTCAACGTGAGGTCCCCCGCTCCTCCGCTCCCCACACAGAGCTGCCTGCCCTGCGGGCGCCACAAGACAGCCTGTGCACCCTGCCTCCGACGAGGACATGGTGCAGACCCGGGTATCTGATCATGCGAGGGCAGCCGTGGTTTTAGGGGCACCGACAAGGGACTGACTGTGGAGGCTGGAGCCGTGGGATCCACGAGGCGCGCCTCGTGCACAGGCGAGCCTCGGTTTCCTCGGTCAGTGCGCCCACGTGCGGCCTTAGGAGGGCTCCCGCGGTGGACGAACCACCCCACGTCTGCGAGTCCAGGCGGCGCCTCAGTGCCCGCGTCTCCACTGGGACGTCCTCTGGCCACAATAAAACTACACAAATCCTTCCTTCTCTTTCCCAGTGTCCGCCCTGTCCAGTTACCTCAAAGGGCTTCCTGCGGAGGGCGGAGCCGCACACTAATGCTAAGGGCGTGGGCTCCCTGCCCTGGGAGCCTGCCGTCCACGCAGCGCCTTGCTTTACGGCTTTGCTTTACAGCACTTCCTCCCGAGAGGTTCCCGCCCCCTCTCCTTCTCTTCACTTCCAGCTGCTTCCGCTTGCCTGTGTCTCTGCTCCCAGACACCTCCTTTTCCCTCCAGCACCAAGCTGCCCTGTGATGGTCCCTGGCTCTCTGGCCTCCCTCCGACGACGAGCAGCTCAGGGCCCCAGATGTCGCCGCTCTACACAGGACTTCACCGCGTGGCTGCCTGCCCACAACCGGGTCTCCAGCAAGGAACCACTCCTGGGCTTGTCGCCTCAGGCCACCCCCATTGACTTCAAGGCTTCCTGCGGGATCGCCCAGCCTGGGATGGCTGGGTCAGCGCCTGCCACCTTGTTTCTCGAGGCTTTGGGGCACAGAGCTCTGCTGTCCATGCTGCACGCGTGCCGCCCCAGGCCAACGCCTTGCCTTGATGGGATCATTTGTCACTCGTGTGTCTCACAACACGTGCTTCTCCTTGATTGCACTTGCAAAGAAAAAAAATGGGAGCTCGACGACAGTGCCTAATATTAGCACAAAGCATGACTGTTTTCTAACCAGTAGGGTGTCAGTTTCTCCTCTCAGAGCTGGGTGCTTTTATCACAGTGGGATTTGCAGCCACACTACAGGGGAAAGGATAGTATCTAGAGAAAGCTTGGCGACATTGTCCCATAGATCATTTCACTGCTTCCATTCTCAACTCATCCTCCGGCCCCAATGAACCAAGCAACTGGTGGGCATGAGGGTTGGGGTGGGGGCGTTGTCTTGCTCTACCCCTGAGACCAGTGAGCGCATGCTGACCAGGGAGACTCCACAAGGACTCAATAGCCTGTGTGCTTCCAGAGAGACCCACAGGTCCGTGGCCACCGCTGCGGTCACTCTGCTGGACACTGTTCTTGAGGCTGCGGCTGCCTTAAGGTACTCACACACCCAGACTTCAAGCTCACCAAGCAGGCAGTGGAAATCACCGTGTGTAGCAGGAGGCTGCACCTGCGCAGCCATTGGGGACAACCAGAACAGAGCTGCTGGAGGAGAGGGTGACAACCCAGACAGAACAAAGTATCAACTCCCAGGACAAGGAAGTCTGGCATTGATTTCTGTGAAGGAGCCCAGGATCTTTCAACCCAAAAGAAGATCAGAGGATTTTAGGAGGGAATTGTCACTATGGAGTCTCAAATTAGTGACTTCCAAGATCAAGTAGAGGATGTATCTCAAAACCCAAAGCAGAAAGAAAAATGAAAGAAAAATCATTGCATATAACAGTCATTCTAGATAAAATTGTCAAGGAAAGGAGGGCCAACACTGTGACACAGTGGGCTAAGCTTCTGCCTCTGGTGCCAGCATCCCATATGGGTGCCTCTCTTCAGATCCAGTTCTCTGCTATGGCCTGGGAAAGCAGTAGAAGATGGTCCAAGTGCTTGAGCCCCTGCACCTGCATGGGAGACCCAGAAGAAGCTCTTGGCTCCTGGCTTCAGATGGGCCAAGCTCCAGCTGTTGTGGCCATTCAGGGAGTGAACCAGCAGACGGAAGACCTCTCTCTTTGGCTCCCCACCACCACCAACTCTACCCCTCAAATAAATTAATTAAATCTCAAAAAAAAAAAAAAAAAACTGTTAAGGAAAAAAGAATTGAAGAAAATTCTGTAAATAGGTCAATCTTTTTAAGATTTACTTATTTGAAAGGCAAAGTTACAGAGAGAGAGAGAGAGAAAATGGGGGTGAGAAACAGAGATAGAGAAGGAGAGAGGGAGAGGGAGGGGGAGAGAGAGAGGGAGAAAGAGAGATTTTTCTGTCTACTGGTTCAGTCCCGAAATGGCTATAATGGTCAGAGCTGGGCAGGCCAAAGCCAGGAGCCTCATCCGGGTCTCCCATGTGGGTGCGGGGGCCCAATCACTTGGGCCATCTTCTACTGCTTTCCCAGGCCATTAGCTGGGAGCTGTATCAGAAGTGGAGCAGGTGGGACTTGAACCTGCACCCATATGGGATGCTGGCACTGCAGGGGGTGGCTTAACCTACTGCGCCACAGCTCTGACCCCAGTGGATCAGTCTTAAATAGTTGATCACAAAGTGTTTTCAGTTTATATCAGGAGCCAGGCAGGGACACTTGTTATCACTATTTTCATGTGAAAAGAAAATATAAAACAAGAAAATGAAATAATCATTAAGAGTTGGAAAAGAAAGACAACTGTCTTTGGTGATTATGCAGTGGTATACTCAGCAGACCAAGAGAACAGTGAAGAATATTAAAATTATAAGGACAGATGATAAATATGCCAAAGGAAATCATTCTGTTCTGCTTTAGCAGTAAATAATTAGAAATGGAAAAAGAGTGAAATGGTCCACTTCTAATACTGCTGAAAACCATAAAATATTTATGACTAAATTTGACAAGAAGGCCATAGAACCTATATGAAAAGACTATAAAATCTTACTCAAGGTCATAAAATAAGATTTGAACAAATGAAAAGACTTTTCTTATTCTTGAGTGGGAAGATGGAAGACATTATAACAAATTTATAAATTTAATGCAATCATTTTGGAATTGGATAAAATCTTAAAAAGTTTATTTGAAAGAATAAGTGCCCAAGATGACTGAGAAAAATAAGGAAAGAAATAGTGAAAGGGTGTGGGCTTTCCTATTGGCCGATCAGACCAGAAAGCTGCTTGATAAAATATTGAGGTAGGAATGGACAGATCAATGACTACAGACAGAGTAGTAAAACAGAAAAGAGGATCCAGAAATATATCAGATTGTCTATGAAAACTCTACACATGACGAGAATGACCATTCCAACACGAAAAAGAAAGCTACTTGATAAATGAAGTAGGGACAACTAACTATACACCTGGAATAAAGTAACATTGGAACCTTATTTCACACTACATAAAAATCAAAAGCTACAAATGCGGAGTGGGCATTTGGCAAAGCAGCTGACATGGCTTAGGATGCCCACACTGCATTACTGGTGTGCCCGAGTTCAGTCTTCCTCCCACTTCCTATTCCAGCTTCCTGCTCGTGTGCACCCTAGGAGGCAGCAGGTAGTGGGTTCCAGGAGCTGGGTCCCTGCTACCCACATTGACTACCTGTGCTGAGTTTCAGCCTCCTGACTTTCACCCCGCACAGCCCTGGCTGTTGTAAGCATTTGCAGAATGTCTAGCAGATGGAAAATCTGTCTTTGTCTGTCCCTATCTGCCTTTCAAACAAAATGAAAACAAATATAAAAACTTATAAAAACAACTATAAGTATTTAAATTACTCTGACTAATAACGAGTGGATAGAAAAGAATGCTTAAATACCTTGCTGGCACACAAACAGTCATGGGCAACCATGAACATACCCATTCATTAAAGAAAAAGAACAATCATTAGTTTCGAATTTCCTCGCTTGCTTCTCTGCAACTCTATTCCCTCATCCCCACTTGGAAGTGAGCACCATCCTGCATTTTTGACTTACGGTGCTTTGCTTTTCCTTGCAGTTTTATCTCACCCTTGCATTCCTCAGCAATTTAGTGTTTGCTTTCCACGTTCCTGACGTTTATACAAATGAATTATATTGTTGGCACTCATCTGAGATTTCTCCTGCTCTTGCAGTGTGCTTTGCTTCATGCACATCTTTGTTCAACCCGTAATTCCTTCACTTTCACTTACGGTGCCCATGGCAGACACAGATCATTATTTATTCAGATGCTCTACGTTGAGCTGCTCATCGCCTGTTTCTGTGATCCTCTTTGTCTCATTTTTCCTTTATTGTGGATCAAATTCTTCACTGCTTTCATCCTTCCCTCCACTGATAGAAAAGTTAAATAAATTTCCGTATTCCATTGTTTACTGCATAGATTGAAAAACATGTGACTAACCCAAAATCTCAAGTTTGTCAATGCTTTTCCCCTCCACAAGAAGAGTCTTGGAACAAATGACTTCCAGTCACCCCTTCACTGACCCAGTTTTCCTGGCAGTAGCTTATTCCTCAGAATGTCTTCATACAGCTTACGTTCTCTTTGTGATGTTGATCTAACATGATGGTGCTATCCTCATTTACAGAATGATTTATGCCAGTGGAGTCTGCATTCACAGGTTTTCCTCTCAGCGTGATACACCTATTGTTCCTTTGCCCTCGGCTTCCACTGCTGTCAGGACACCGCAGCCGTTTCATCTCTCTGTTGGTTGTCCATTCTTTCTCTTCTGAAAATTTTAAGAACTTCTATTGGGTTTTCTGCCATTTCTCTATGATATAAGGATCTTTATATCTGTTCTGCTTAGATTCCTGCAAGTGGGGGGATTCACGTCTGTCAAAAGTTCCTGAAGATTCTGTCACCTTCCGTTAAACATGACCTCTATTGTGTCACGTCACACACCCCGCCCTGCCCGGCTGCCCTGTGATTTGGTGGGTAGTGTAAGTTCCCATTCTGTCTCAGGGCCTTGTGTCCACACATTCCCATCTGCGGATTTTCTGGGCTGCATTCATTTTTTAATTTATTTTTAATTTTTTTATTTTCTGCCAAGCAGAGTTAGACAATGAGAGAGAGAGACACAGAGAGAGTTACAGACAGTGAGAGAGAGACAGAGAGAAAGGTCTTCCTTCCGTTGGTTCACTCCCCTAATGGCCGCCACAGCCAGCACTGCGCCGATCCAAAGCCAGGAGCTAGGTGCTTCCTCCTGGTCTCCCATGCGGGTGCAGGGCCCAAGCACTTGGGCCATCCTCCACTGCCTTCCTAGGCCACAGCAGAGAGCTGGACTGGAAGAGGAGCAGCTAGGACTAGAACCCAGTGCCCATATGGGATGCCAGCGCCGCAGGCGGAGGATTAACCAAGTGAGCCACTGCGCTGGCCCCTAATCTATGTTTTTAAGAGCTCACATTTCCTAGAAATTAATCTGGGAAGCTGATTGAGAGAGCTCAGCTCTGGGATCCTCCTGATGTTCAAGGACTGTGCAATTGTGGGTTCAATGGTGTTCGAGAGCGTCCAGATGGCCCGGGCGGTTTGCGTGGGAGCTGTGGCTGCTCGTGGCTACCCAGCATCGGGAGGCTCCATCTCTCTCCCCGCAGCCATGAGCTGACACAAATACCTTTTCTCCAGGCTCTTTGGGACCGATGGGTTCCTTTCCTGCTCATCCTCACGTTGGAGACATAACCTTTTAGTGCTCCAAGTTTGCGTGGGGGTAAGAGGGAACTTTCCAAGTATGCCCATCCGAGAAGGACCCTGGGCCTGGGCCCTGGCTTCCTGCCTCCTCATGGGATGCAGCCCAGAGCTGAGCTCACCCAGTCGTGCAGAGCGCACCAGGTGGCGTCGCCCTCCCTGCTGCCTCACCTCCCTGCGTTCCTCATGCCACTAGCTTCTTCACCCTCTGACTCGCTCTGATTCTCCTTCTCATGTCAATCCTTGGAAAGGATTTAAAAAATATTTATCTGTCATATTGCCAGAAGCAGAAGCCAGATGGTGATTTTAAAAAACAAATAGGATCCAACAATTAGAAAACGCTTCGAGATAAACACAGGGGCATCACCCTCAACACGCCGCTGCTTAGCCCTTTGGAGGGGCCCTGAGGACAGGCCCTCTGCTGAGCAGCTGGGAAAGGCTTCAGTGACCGCCAGGCAGCTGGCTTAACTTTCCTGAGGCTGTCTGTGTGTTTAAAGCAAGTTTAAATTCTTCTATCATCCAGATCTCAAACAATAACGAGAAGTCTATTAATGGCATGCAGGGCAGGAAAACCAGAAACAGCACATGTGTCACCAGTAACCTGTGCCAGTGTCTCCGCCTGTGAGCCCGGAGTGTGTGCCCCAGCACCAGAGCTCTCCTACACACACACACACGTGGCGGCGACAGGTGAAGGTCAAGGACTGACCCCTTTGGGGTCACTTGTGATTCGAGGAATCAGAAGGCTGAGTTTAGTTTGAAGGATCATCTGAGTAGGCCCTGCCTTGCCCGGGGCAGGCTGAGCAGTGGACACTCCAACCTAGAACTCACATGTTCTTTAGTCTCTGTTTTGATTGGTCCTGCTCTCCCAAGGCAGGAGCGTGGCAAGTGGGGCTCGGCGCTCACTGACATACTTCCATCAGAAATCCTACACAAAAGTCCTTCTGGAATACGTACTGGCTTGATCTTATTAATGGTGTCAAAATTAGACAATACTAAACATCAAAATATTCTTCTTAGTAGCTTATATTAACCCAAACAAAACTACCTTTGATTTGTGATAATACACTTACTATCTCAACTCTTAACTTGTAAGAATGATTTTTTTTATCACAAGCAGAGAAAATTCCGACAATGTTCTATTTTCAAGAAGTCACAGTGAAAGTCAAGTGGGCATTGAGGTCAACACAGGGTCAGGGGCCACGTGGGAAGTTGCCCTGGTGGTTTTTGCTAGGCAGCTGAAACGGACGGCAACAAGATGAGACCAAGCCAACAGAGGGAAGGTGGCTGGTGGTGCATCACAAGGTTGATTATTTTACAAATAGGAGGACATAGCAACAAATAGATATATAGTGGACATGGGAAACAGGTTTCTCACTGACAGAGAGACTTACAAATATGAATGAGGGAAGCAACAGTGGAGTCTAGCTGGGCTGGCATTGGAAGTATTGATGTAAACTCATGGTCTGGGGGTGAGGAACATCCAACCTGCGGGCCATGTTGGGTCCAGAAAATCATTTTGCCTGGCCCTGCGAAGGCAACCCTAGGTAGGACTCAAAAGTCCATAAATCCATATAGCAGAACAATTCTTTTGCTTATGTATCGCCCACAAATAGTGTTATAAATATCCAAATGGGCCTTGGCAGAAAACAGGTTCCCAGGCCTGGAATCAGACACAGACGTAGGAACATGTGCACCCAGACGTGTTACTTACTGTTGTTCCCTCAGAGAATCTGCAAGCAGCAGAACCCGGTAGCAAGGAGCACATTTCACTCCCACGTCTTGGTGTCTAAATGCAATCACCACTAAAGCAAACCAAGGCTCTTTGAAGAAACAGCTTCAGGCCTCACCCAGGGGTGGGCAGGGCAAGAATAGAATAGCTGGGAGCATCTGACACCAGGGAGTGAAGCGGCACTCACAGAGTCAGGCGCTTTGAAAAGGAGCACAGACGCTGGGCTCAAGAAGTGCTTACTGGTCAGATCTGGGACGTTCTGAGTGTGAAAATAAATAATGACAGTAACAGAGAATGGCTCTGTTTATTCAGTGGAATCCATGAGTCCACACTTTTTAAAAGTGAACAAACAAATGGAGAAAAGAGAAAACTCTTCCTTAAACAGTTTCAACTAGAAAATGTAAAGGAAATAATGGAACCGGGAAATTTTCATTTAGCAATCAACACGGCACTCAGTCAGGAAGAAAACATCAGCACATGCCAGTGCGAGTGGGTGAAACACAGAAAAACACTAGGGTATTGCCATAGTCTCGGAGAATTTCATCACAAAATATTGACCAATTTTAAAAGAAAACAGGGCAACTTGATGGTGGGTAAAGCTTTCAAACACCACCTTACTCAAACGTCAGATTGAGGGAGGGCACTGATTCTGAATTGATAGCTTGCAGGGGCAAGAATGCATGCTAACCCTGTTAACAACCTTGCTACAAACTCATAGTCAGGGCAGTCCCAGGAAACAGACGAACCCAGACCCAGGGGCAGCACTGAAATGATTGGCCTGCCATCGTTATCGATGCTGAGGACAGGCAGGTCAAGGAAAGCCCCAAGAACTGTTGTGAGGCCAAGTGTGCCAAGGACAGAGGTCAGCTCTGGGCAGTGGGGGCTCCGGCTTGAAGGCCCTGCCCCTGGGACCTGCGAGGACATCTGGGAGTTGCTTGCACTGTTCTTGTGATTTTTCAGCAATAGTAAATACATTGGTGATAACAGGGGATTCAACACTTCACAGAAAGTTCTACCTCCAACTAGAAAATGGAAGTTTGCACAAGATTGTTGTTCCCATTAGCCCACACTCGGAAAACATGAGATGTGTAAAAATGTATGTCGTTTTTTAATGCTATTGGATGGTAATGAAGGAATATATAAGAAATCAAAGTGACTCAGGTTGTAGAGAAGAACAAGCCTTCGGCAAAAGAGACAGCATCTGGAAAGAAGGACTCAATGGGCTTCGAGAGGGACAGCGGGCTCCTGGACACAGCAAAGGGGATTGACCCAGACAAGACGGCCAGTCGTCAGCAGGGCCCAGGCTGAGGCGGGGAGGGCAGGAAGGCTGGAGAAACAGTCGGACAGAACGGCAGCAGAGGGCTAGGCACCATGAGGACCCACACGCAGGCTACTGCAGTTTCCAAGGAGAGGAGCAAGGGCGTCTGGCAGAGGAACATCTGGAAACAGGTAAACATTCCAAACCGGATTAGGACAGGAACTCAGTATCCAAGGCCAGGAAGCCCCAAGGGACAAAATGCCATCACCCAAGGAAACCTGAGAAAATGACCTGTGAAAGCCAGCCAGAGGCAAGCCAGATACTGCTACGATTTTCCAGAGGACAATGATGCTCCTCCTCTCATCAGAGACACTGGAAGTCAAGGGGCAAAGTCCCACAAAGAGGACCCCCTCGTGACACTGGGCAGGAATGTTCTGGGATTCGAAGACTCAATATACTGAAGATGTCAGTCTTCCTAATGCATCTGCAGATTTAACAAAATCACAATCTCAAATACCATGAGACCATTTGACAAAATTTGGCAAGCTGATTCTAAAATTTATATGAAAATGAATAAAAATGTATATGAAATATGCAAAAATAATAACAACAACAGATCTGGAGAACTAAAGCTACCTTAATTCAAAAATTACTAGAAAGGCACAATGAAGAAGGCCAAGTGGTGCTTGAATAAGGAGAGCTACAGAACACTGAGGGAGTCCAGAAACAGATTTGTACCGAATGGCTCCCAAACTTTTGAAAGACAGCTTTATTAAAGTATAACTGCCAAGCAATAACCTAAACCTATCCAAAGTGCAAAATTTGAAATGTTCTGGCCTACATGTACACCCATGAAACCACACTGGAACCAAGACAACAAGCATGCTAGTCAGGACCCCCCATGCCCCCACGGGACCCTCTTTCCTGTACCATGCACCAAAGGCGAAGCTGCTTTTTGTCCCCATTTTGCATTTTCTATAATTTTATGTAAATGGGTGAGGGGATTTTCACCCGACTCCCGGGGTCTGTGTGGTGACTCCACGCCTCTTGCCCCCACCACACTCTTCCTCTCAGAAACGAATCCACAGCACATGTGAATAGCAGATCCTCTTGCTTTGTGTGGCTTGCTTCTCTCTCACCATACCTGGGATTCACTTGCACTATAATTTAAGGCAACGGACGTCAGCTTCATAAAAGTTTGCCACATGTTAACAGTTCACCCATCTTTATTGCTGAGTAGAATTCTACTATATGGAGATATGTAAAGTTTGTCTACTCATTCAATGGTTGATGAATGTGTGGGTTGTGCCTAATATATTATCATTTCAATAAAGCTGCTACAAAAAAACTCACATACAAGAACTTGTCTGGACCTATGCTTTCATTTCTCTTGGATAAGTACTTGGGATTGAATTGGCTGGACCGCATGGTAGAAGATGTTGACTTTAAAAGAAATTGCCGAACTCTTCTCCCAAATGGTTTTGCCATTTTACATCCCCATCAGCAGCCCATGAATGTTGTGGTTCCCCCATATCTTGGCCAACACCTGCTGTGGTCATTCTCTTCAATGTTAACCATTTAAATACCTGTGCTGGTGGATATCCTCACAGCTTTAATCTAAGCTTCCTGATAACTAATGGTCTTAATGATTTTCTTATGCATTATTTGCAACCCCTATTCATTTATCCAAAAGAAATGGAATCTTAGGCCTGGGCTGTGGAATAGCAGGTAAAGCCACCGCCTGCAGTGCTGGCATCCCATATAGGTGCCAGTTCTAGTCCTGGGTGCTCCACTTCTGACCCAGCTCTCTGCTATGGCCTGGGAAAGCAGTAGAAGATGGCCCAAGTCCTTGGGCCTCTGCACCTGCATGGGAGACCTGGAAGAAGCTCCTGGATCCTGGCTTTGGATTGGCCCAGTTCCGACCATTGTTGCTATCTGGAGAGTGAACCAGCCGATAGAAGACCTATCTCTCTGCCTCTCCTTCTCTGTAATTCTGCCGTTCAAGTGAAAAAAAAAAAGCATCTTAAAAACAAACAAATAAAAATGGAATATGACATCCACAAAAGGGCATGTATATATATATATATATATATATATATATATATATATATATATATATAAAAAACAGGAGCTTTGTGCAAAATAGTCACCAATGAAAACAATGCTAATGTGTCTCACCAAGAGTCCCTGAAAAGCTGGGATACAGTCCTACAAAGAGATCTTAACAGCAATGAACACAAACAAGTGATTTACCCAACTATGTGGATGCAACTCAACTGAAAGAAGGCAATGTCAACTGAAATGTCAATGAAAGAAGCCAGACAGGAAATAGAGGTCTATCCATGTCAAGTTCAAGAATAGCTGGAGCTAACCCAAGTGGCTAGCCCACAGCAGAGCTCGCCTCTGGGTCAGGGGTGGAGAAAGGTACCCCGGGTCACGCTGCAGAGTGAAAATGTTCTGTGCCCTGATTAGAATGATGGTGCAAACACTCGCTGAGAACCGTTGTCAAAGATCTGCACATTTCATGCTGTGTAATGCTACTTAAATTTAGAAATAACCCACATTCAAGGCATATTTTTCCCACCAACACACTTATCACCCAAAGAAACTTGAGAAACTTCTATTTCTCCCACATCCTCACCAGCAATCCTGGGCTACACCCAGAGTAGGTGGTTGGTGGTGGTTCTGGGCGGGGGGTGGGGGGCGTGGGGGGCGTGGGGGGCTCAGGTGAGCACCTGTTCTCTGGTCTTGAGTGATGGCACCTGCACAGCAGAAACTTAGAGGACAGTGGTGGTGGGGAGAGGGGGTCTGGTGTGGTCTAGAGACGCCCACGCCGTGGAAGGGCTTCTAAAGCCAGAGGTGACACCGGACAATGCGGGCAGGCCCTCTGTTCTGGGTTTGCAGCCAGGGCTGGCTCCCGGGTGCGTGGCTGCTACAGCAATGCGTGGCCCCTGCACTTGAGGTTTAATGGCCTGGGGCTGTTGCCTTGAAATTCTCTTTGAATGTGTGTTCTACCCGAGCAGCCCTATGGGACAGTGGAGAATGTACCGGGGGCCTGAAGCCTTGGCTCACAAGCACTCCAGACTCCCGCCGCCTCCTCAGCTCCCCAGCATGGCCCTCTGCTGCCCGCTTCCCACCCCCACGTGTCCTGGATGGCTTCCCCCAGTCCCCTCTCCACCTTGGGCAGCAATCGGGTCTCTGCCACTGCTCTCTACCTCTGGCACGGATGAGCCGGGATGTGAGCAGGCGGCTGGCTGCACCCAGACCACCCGCCCCGACTGGCGGCACGGTGGTATAGCTGGGGGCCTCTGGCTCACCTTTGAGTCAGGCTCAGACATCTCTCTGGTGCAGGGGCTGTGATCACTCGCGGGGTGGTGGGCTCACAGGGGAATGACTCCCTCATCCCTGGCTGGGGTCGGGCATTTTGCTTTCCAGTGGGCAGTCCCGGCTACAGCCACGGTGGGGAAGACGCCTCTGCTGGCGCTCTGCGTGTTCCCTCTCACGTGACCGCGCCTGTGGGATACACACACCCCATCTGCCGAGCCCTCCACCTGCCCTCCTGGTGTGCATTCTACGAGGTGACCACGGCCCTCACTGTGGGCCACGCTGGCAAGCCGCTGCAGAAGTAGAGCCACACCTGACCCGGAAAGGATCCCTGAACGCTGTTCCTGGGAGATGAGCAGCCCACCCTGCCATCGTGAGTGATGGGGCGTAAGGGACAGAGACGGGAGACACTGCGGGAGCTCCTCTGAGTGGGCATCACGCTCATTCATCCCCCCCATCCATTCAAGTGCTGCCTGAGCACCGCTGTGTGCCAGCCTCTACTCCATGTGCTACAGACAGCGCTGAACCAATCAGACACGAGTGCCTGCCCGTGCGGGCGTACGTCTGAGTGCAGGAGACAGACTGAAATGACAAACGTTCTGACACGTCGACAGGGAAGAGGGACAGGTGCGCGATGCAGCTGTTAGGGTTCTACCCGCATCCCATAGTGGAGTGCCTGGGTTCTAGTCCCGGCTCTGCTTCCAATCCAGCATCCTGCTAATACATGCCTTGGAAGGCAGCAGGTGACGGATGGGTCAAGGACTTGGGCCCCCGCCACATGTGTGGGACATTCAGATTGAGTTTTGGGCTTTTGGCTTTGCTCTGGCCCGGTCTTGGATGTCGTGGACATTTGGGGGAGTGAACCAATGAGTGGAATATCTCTTTGTCTCCATCTTGCAGTGTTTCAGATAAAGAGAAAGCAGTAAGGGGAGATGAGGAGTGACAGGGCAGGGGTGATTTAGATAAGGTGGTTAGGAAGGCCTCTTGGAGGAGGTGGCCTTTCAACAGGGCCTTCAGCCAGAGCGGACTGAGGCCAGGCCACGGGCCAAGGCTCCAGGGTGGGAGTGAATCATGTTTTCGAGGAAGAGCAAAGGCGTGGCTGGAATGAGGGAGGGAAGAGGGGCAAGGCCTGGAGAGCTTGGGGGGTGGCTGGGGACAGAGCCTGCGGGGCTGCACAGAGGACGCTGGCTGCACGCTCAGTGCGGCGACAGCCACCGTGAGCAGGACAGGGGTCCTGAGGTGATGTGCATTCTGACGAAGGCTGCTCACCGAGAACTCACGGGACCTTCTGAGAGGAGAGGCAGAGAGACAGCCCTGGAGGTGGCTGCTGTCTTCTAAGCGAGCAACGCTGGTGGCCTGGCCAAGGAGGCCCGGGACGCATTTCAAGCAGGCGTGCTGGCGAGAGGGTGATTACCAGGGAAGGCGAATGCTGTTTACCATTCACTAAATGAGGGAGAAATGGGACACAAGCAGATATGGGGCAAAAAAAAAAAAAAAATACCCAAGAGATGGGGCAGCTGGTGCAACCTGGGATGCCCACGTCCCTTAGAACACGGTGCACATCCTGGCTCTACTTCCGGTCCCAGCTTCAGGCTAATGCACACCCTCAGAGGCAGCAGGCAACGGCTTCAAGGCTTGTGGTCCCTGCTCCCATGCGGCAGGCCTGGACTGAGTTCCGGCTCGGCCCAACCCTGGCTGGTGCTGTTATCTGGGGGAGTGAGCCAGGTCTGGAAGATCTTTTTCTGGCTCTGCCTTTCAAGTAAAATGAATATAAATACAAAAAAAATTAAATAAAGAGAGTTGTTTCCGCTGCATGAGACATGAGATGCCTCTCAGGTCTTCACTGTGGGGGAGCTTCAAAAGGCAGTGGCTGGGGGCTGCTGACGCAGATGGGGCAGGTGTGAAAGCCCCAGGAGCAAGGGCAGGCAGCTCAGAAGGCCACCCTCGACCACGAGCGGGCACGGACACTGTGAAATGGAACAGTTCCACCTGTTCGTCAGAAGCCATCCGTGCCATCCGAAAAGGATGCATTTACTGGGACATTCTGCTTCGGAAGACGTCCAGCCAAACACCTTTCACCTTCTCTCATGTGTTCCTGGTGCTGAATCTGCTGCTTAGAAACAGCACCCGATTCCCCCTGGCCGAGGCTGCTGTCCTAACGAATGAGGCCCCGAGTCTGGCACTTTGGGGAGCGTGAGGCTCAAGGAACAAGGAACAGGTCAGAGCTGCAGCTCCGTGCACAGCCGGGCCCCTGTTTGCAAGTTTCCCTCAGACAGGGGGGCCGGCGCTGTGGCGCAGTGGGTTAATGCCGTGCTCTGAAGCGCTGGCATCCCATATGGGCGCCGGTTGGAGACTTGGCTGCTCCACTTCCTGTCCAGCTCTCTGATATGGCCTGGGAAAGCAGTAGAGGATGGCTCAAGTGCTTGGGCCCCTGCATCCATGTGGGAGACCTGGAAGAAGCGCCTGGCTCCTGGCTTCAGATTGGCACAGCTCTGGCCATTGCGGCCATCTGGGGAGTGAACCATCGGATGGAAGACCTCTCTCTCTCTGTCTCTAACTCTCCTCTCTGTGTGTAACACTGACTTTCAAATAAATAAATAAATATTAAAAAAAAAAAGTTTCTCTCAGACAGCTGCCGCCTGGGGCAGTGGACTAGAAAGGGCCGCTCCCCTGCTGTGTCTGTCCCACACGCCTGGAGCTGCCTCGCGGCTTTGCTTTTGGATTGCACAAAGTAACATGCCACTTGGCTCCTGGCCATGCCTACCACCCCGTGTGTGACTGCCCTGCCGGGGGGAGGCAGCAGCCCTGCGCTGGGTCTTGTGCCACCACCGGCATTCGCTGGCATCAGCAGAAACTCCAGTGCATCCGGGCGGCACCTCGGCGCTCCTGTCTGCATCTCACGAGCCGGGGCTTGCACTTCTCCCTCCCGGGGAAGCCCCTGCCTCGCTGGCTCTGGCGTTTCTCGTGCTCCATCCTAAGGCACCTCAGGCGCTCTCTGTGGAAGCGGTGGAACCCCAGAGGCTGGGTGGGGGAGCGGGCTGCCCAGTCCTTGGTGCTGGCTTTGCAACTGGGAGAGCTGAAGGGGGCAGCAGGGGGACAGCGGGAAGGTGCAGGTGGCATCCCGACAGTGACGGGGTGATGGTGGGGAGGCGATGGCAGTGGTGGTTAACAGCGGTGAGAGGGGATGCTGGTGGCAAGGAGAGAAGTGGTTGGAACCCGGCCTGCTTTCTCACGGCAGAACACTCACTGCACGCGCCAAGGCTGGCTGTGCCGGTGCCGGATGCGCCCTCAGCACACAGGGCGGCACGTGGATGTTGCGGACGGGGGTTGAGCAGTGGCTCTGCTTCTGGTGGCCAACCGGCTCCCCACCAGGTGCCGCTGCGTGCTTCAGGGCAAAGAGCACCAGCCCCAAGCTGAGCCACGCCTGCCTGTGGCACAGGCCAGGGCTCTCTCTGGAGAGACAGCATCTGCCTGCTGCCACCAGAGGGCGCACCTGGGCCCGTGATTGCAGGGGGCGTCTCAGCTGCTCAGGCTGGGTGCACGCCCAGCACTGGCTTAGAGCAATTCCACTGGTTTCGAGAGGCGGCCGTGGCCTTGCGGGAGGCCAGGTCAGGAAACATCAGGGGACAGTCACGTCAGAGGGACAGGGACAGCCTGTGGGCCAGCTGACACTGAACTAGGGAGACAGACAACTCAGCGCTGTTTTGGAGACGCCGGAGCAAGAGAGATGGTGTTTTTTATCCAACACGCTGAAGACAAGGAGAAGCCACCTTTCCGTGAGCTCTGAGTTTTCCCGGCAGTTGCTGAGATTATGACCCCAGAGGCACCTGGCGCCCTGGGTTTGCTGTCGCGTTTTGTCTCCCATTCATGGTGCTCAAGCACTGAGGGGCAGGCGGCCACGTCCAGGATAAGGCACCGTGGCTCATCTCGGCTGCTGCGGTTGGGGGATTAGCCTGGATGTCCCCAAGGCCTGTGTGCTAAAGGTTTAGTCCCTGGAGGGTGCCACTGGGCGGTGGCTGCAGGAGGCAGGAATTGGGGGGCAAGCCTCAGGTCGCTGGGGTGGGAAGGTGGGGTCTGCTGTGAAAGGCTAAGGCTGGCTCGGCGCAGTGTCGCTGTCTGTCTGTCTTTCTCTTTCTCGGGCCTCCCTGGCTGGCCACGTAATCCCTCCCCAGCACGTATGCCCCCACTGCTACCCGCGGCCCTCACAGAGACCCAGCCAAAGGACTTGAACCTCCAAAACGGTGAGCCAACACAAACCCCTTTCCTTTTTGTTCTGGTGACAAAAGGCTGACTACTGCACAGGCCAAAGGAAGCTCCGCATGGCTGGGAAGGGGCCGGTGATGCCGCTGTCCCCCAGGCATTCCCACAACCCGGCTTGCTTCTGAACACCACCAAAGGGGAGGAGCACAGGTTCGGGAGCTTAGCGATCTTTAGCTCTGCACCTGGAACATGGGAGCACACAGCTCCTCTGGAGGCCAGCGGCAGGGAACACGGTGCACGTGGGTGCAGGAGACAGAAAGTCTTCTCACCCTTGCCACAGAACAGGTGGCCTCACTAAAAAAGAAACTTGTATATACAAAAGCTTCTTCACATTTAGCTAAAGCCCAGGTGGGTTCCAGGAGCTCCTCTCTAGGTCTTTGGACAGTCCAGCCCCACGTGGTCTCCCCCTACAGCAGGAAACCCAGGGGGAGGCTGCTGGAGCCTGACACGCATGACACAGGCCCATCCCCAGCTGGGGGAGCCATTAGGCCGCACCCCCAGGCCTGGGGAAGGCGGCAGGTTTAGCAACAGTCCACAGCAGGCGCTGTGCTGAGGCAGTGAGAAGGAGACACAGGAAAAGCTGTTTTGGATGTGAGTCCAGACAGCTCAGCAGAAAACACAGCAGAGTGCTCAGCAGCTCTGCAAAGGAAGATTTAAGGCCCAAGTGACCTCCTAAGACTCCAGCGACATCCGCATCCCCGCTGCGGGGAGACGCATCTCTTTGAACGTCCCTTCCGGCTCCTCTCCGAAACTAGACTTGTGAACCTCTAATTAAAGCACTGGCTGACTCCCTCATGGGTACTTTCGCATGCTTGCTCTAGATTGGGCCCCAAGTCCCGGACACAGCAGGAGACACGGAGTCTGTCCTCAGACCTTAGGGTCCAGGTCATGGCTGCCATATCCGGCTGCGTGGTATGCGGACTGCACAGTCAGCTCAGTGATGGGTGACATCTATGCACATACTGCTTGGGGCTGAATGCGCCTGGATTAAGGACTCCAACTTTCTTTGCATAATGATGCCAATCACCTGCCCTGCCAAGAAGCCACAGGGCTCTGCTGACCCCCAGGGTGCTTTATCCTGATTGATGCAAGGCTCCCAAGCTGGCATGGGCCCGGGTTAGATGGACGTCACCCACGTCCAGGGCTGTGGCTGCTGCACCAGCCTCTCCACACCCTGCAGGAAAGGGAAGAGAGCTATGTCTGGCACCAGCAGGGCCGTGGAGATGGCAGGCCTCAAGGAGAGGCGTCAGAGAGGAGAGCACCTGTTTTTGAAGGTGGAGTGAGAGGAGGGGAAGTGGCAGTAACACAGGTGGCTCGGGACCCCCTCTGCCAAGAGTCGCGGTCCAGAGGAGGTAGGGTGGACCAGCTCTGGCTTCCCCTGTAGCTCTCGCCGCCCCCGATCGGCCCAGCAGCTCTGAGAGTGCACTGCAATCCTGAAAGCAGTTGCATCTCCCAGTGAGAAACTCCGAGACAGGGCACGAGCTGCGGGGACAGCGAGTGTGGTGCCCTATGTCTGGCCGAGGGAGGACGCGAGGGGGCAGAGTGGGGCTAGCAGCCTGAGGCTGTGAGAGAGGCAGGTGCATCTTCTCGCGCTGCCCTGCAGCTCTGCGGCCCGGGGCCTCCTGCACAGCGGGCCCTGGGTCTGCATGGGGCTCTGGGAAGCTGGGCAGCACGGTCAACCCTGCCAGGTCCACTGCTCCCTGAAGGGAGAATGTCCCGAGGTTGGTCTCTAGACAGGACCGTCAGGAAGAGACTCACAGCTCCCACAGCCAGTTAGCCACAGCAGGCCGTGAGCCGGGCCATGGCTTACAGGCACTGTGACTCCTGCACGGTGGGGCTGTGGGTGGCTGGGCAGGCAGGGGTGGCGAGAGGGGAGCAGCCTCTGCCTGGAGGTGCGGGGCTCCACACTGCAGTCCCTGCTCCTGGAGACGGGCTGCACAACACCACAAGCGCTCCAACACGCTCATGCCACCACAAGCCGAGAGCCGAAACCCAGGCTCACACATCCTCCCCATCCAACGTTCAGCCCCAGTCCTAGAAGGATCAGGAGGACACGTCAACTTCTGAAACAACCTCTTAGTCCCAGTGTGTCTTATGGTCTCAGTGCTTGGTCTCTCAAACACCCAAAGGCCCAGGGAACATCTGGCTTTATGGAACCTGCAAATACAACAAGTCACAACAGTGGACTTCCTCCCTGTGGGCCAGCTCCCCTGCCCCTCCAGACCACCCCAGCGAGGCCACCGGAGGCGAGTGCTCAGGCTTGCCAAGTCCCACCCCTGCTTCTGCCCTGACCAGCTGTGTGACCTCATACCAGCCACTTCACCTCTCTGGGCCCCAGTTCCGGTAGCTACAGAGCACAGGAACCACCCAGTATTTCCTTCAAGGTGGGAGATGGCTCGTGGGCGGCTCCCAGCGTGGTATGGGCCACTAGCTTGGGAACTGGAAGGGTTCCTTGTTCCATCACTCCCTGTACACACACTCTCCTCTCAAAGAGGAACCCAGGAGGCCAGTGGGGATGGAGCGCCTTCCGGCTGGGACAATGCAGCTGTCCATTGCAGGGGCTTGTCCTTTCAGCCTGTGGGCCACTGCCTTTTCTAGGCCGCCCAGGCTTAGAGACACACACTGGATGTGTCCAATGCCCATGTGTGTGTATGTGTGCATGCAAGCCTGTCAGCTGCAGGCCTCCTGCGCGGGGGGGGGGGGGGGGGCGCGGGGGGAGTAAAAATGCCGCACGTAGCAGGCGTGCTCAGGGCTCCGTGCAGGGCCTGGGAATGTGACTGCATAGCACAGCTCCTGTGGTCAGGGCAGTCACGCCTCTGGCCGAGCAGCCCTGCACTGCGGGGCTGCGTTCTTACAGGCCACGTGGCTCTGGAGAACTGTGGAGCCTGCGTCTGAGGAGGTGCATGGGATCTTTGCTTTCCGTGATGGAATCTTCTGGAAAACTGAGCATGCCCAGAGTGCAAGCCAGCTGGGGAGGTGGTTAATTCAGGGGCTCTCTAGAGTCTCTAACGGGAGAAGCAGCATCCAATAAAGACTGACAGCGACTTCGGGTAGCTGAGACCACAAGAGACATGTGCACACCCAAGGTGGCAGGAGGGTACTGTAAGCTGATGAGTTTGGAGTGGATGCAAATTGTCCCTGTAATGGCGTCAGTCTCACATGTTTGTACTTTGAAAGCAACGGAGTGTTCTAGAGGGCCTGCGGCCCACACGTGCGCATGTGTCAGGGATTTGGTCCCTGCACCTGGGTACAGCAGACAGGTGACGTCATCTGCCACTTTCCTTGTGGCAGAAGGGCCTGCTGTGCCATCGGGGCTGTGACCTCTCACTCTGGCTTGTCCCAGGGGCCCTGAGCCACCACTTCCTGAGCTCACCCTGTTGTGGACTCTGCTGGCTCCAGGGCCTTGCTTGACAGGTTTCGGAGAGCACCCTGCCTTGAGCCCACCTCCCAGGAAGCACGGAGGGTGGGCTCAGGCGGGGCAGGTCTGTTCTGGGCCCCAGCTGACTACAGTGAGACCTGTGGCTGAGGCGCAGTGCTGTGCTCTGCTTGGAGGCAGCCGTGAAGCCCCCAGCCCTGAGCATCAGGCCCCCCAGACAGGGGAAGCCACAGCCCAGGGCCACAGCCAGGCCTCCTACCTCCCCTCTGCAGGAGCGGCCCCGCCCTCAGCTCTAACCCCGGCTGCCCCCTTTCAAGGGCCGCCAACCTTGACATCTCACAGGGTGGGCTGTGTTGGTCCCATTTCACAGGGAGGGAGGCAGGCAGAGCGAGGCTTTGGACGGCGACTGCATCTAGTGCTGCCAACCTCCCACCCCAGGGGTAATGGGGGAGGAGCAGCACCAGCCGTGACAGTCAAGGTCAGGAGAAGGGGTCGGTCAAGGACGGGGCTACCTGCAAGCTCCTTCTCCTTCCAGAACCTGCGCATCCAACGCCCAAGGACGTCCAGGCCCCTGGGGTTCACTGTGCTAGGGTCTCTGGGTGGCCTGCAGGAAGGACCAAGCGCAGCAAGTCAGGAACCACTTCCCTGCATGGCGTCTGCTCTCGGCACAGGCTCCCCACTGCCCGGGGCCTCCTGAGGCCACCAGTACACTCCACACCGAGTCGCAGCTCAATTACAGGCTGAGGGCCCCTCTCTGCCCCTGCAGGTTAAGGGGGTCGGCATCACGGCTCCCACTTGGGGATTTCCGCATCTCTGATTATTGATTACTGGCAAGACCATGAGCACTGGAGGCCAGAGCTGTAATGAGAACTCCTGGTTAGTGCCCGAGACAGCCTGCCCAGCCACGGGGACACAGAGCGCGGGGGAAACAGGCGCTGCGATTTCTCCTTGTCCGGGCAATTTCCACACCCGGCACAGAGAGCCGCCTGGGTGTGCGATGCAAGTTAGAGGTGAGATCCTCACGTGGGGACCAAGTTTGCAGGAGGAGAAAGAAACGCTCGGGGAAAACCAATTTAGTTAATTGTCTCCGTATCACCTGCTGCCCCTGCGGACGCCAAGTTCCAGTCTCGCTCTGCCGCCCAGTCTTGCTCCAGTTGGAGTGGCCCTGTGGGGCGGGTCTTGTCGCTTCTGCATTCAGTGCGCCATCTCCCACAGGTTGGGCTTAATGGGAAAGTGACATTTGCAAAGGGTTCGAGGAGTGGCCCCAGGATAGTGATGCTTGTTGCCATGGAAATGAATATGAATTCTCCAGTTCATCGCTGCTGTCTCAGCAGGACCTGCGAGAGGAAGGGCTGAGGCAGAGCCCTCCAAGTTGGGTTACAGAGTTACCACCACGAGGAGAGGAGGGAGGACTTGAGGCAGGCCTCGGCGCACTGCGTGCATTGCTTCAGCCAAACTCATCATATCGGAATCTCACTCCACAGGACCACAGGCTGCAATACGACTTTGCACAATAAGGGACAGATCCGCTTCTCGCCCTCTTTCTCCTCCCCTCCCTCCTCCCCTCCCTCCCCTCCCTCCCCTCCATAAGTTGCAGCTGTACCTTTCCCCATGCGTGCGCCCGGCGCCCGGTGAAATGAGAGAGCACACGGCCACTTGTTACTCTCTAGCCATGACCAAGCCCATAACTGGACGTGCAAGGTCTGGCTGTTCTCTCCCTTTTCAGAATTGGCCCCCGGGCCAGGCTCAGAGGAAAGGGCACTCAGGCAGGCACAACTCCCCAGCACTCCTGCAAAGCCGCGGGGAGCAACAGACGTTCCCAGAAGTCTCAGGTGGGCGCTACAGAAATGCAGTCAGTGGGCAGTGGAGAGGAGAATCCGGAGACTGGGGGCTGTGCATCCCTGGGTCAGAGCTGCAGCACGCAGGGTCTGGGGTCTTCCGCAAAGCCCACCTCGTGAGGGTGGTACGAGGGCGTGGAGTCTGCTCTCGGCACTGGCTCAGGGAGACACTGGGAAGAGCGTGGTGCTCTGGCTGGGACAAGCATGAGCGCGGCCCCCGTCACCTCACTGCTGCAGTTTAATCCCCACCGCGAGGCAGGAAGAGGCTGAAAACGTCCTGTGGCCTTGGTGCTCGGAGCTGGGCACTCTGGCAGGTCCTCAGGGTGCAGCCTCCGTGATGGAACACGGGTGGCTTTCCAAGAGGAGGGGGAGAGACCTGAGGGGAGGCACCCCCCCCCATTCTCACAGGTGACATCCGGCTTGACCTTGGGATGCTGGCAGCAACAAGGCCATCACTGAAGGAGGCCCCTTGACCTTGGCCTAGAATTGTGGGCCAGATAAACCTGTCTTATAGCAAGGCACAGCCTCAGCACAGAAAAACAGACCAACGTAGGGGGCAAAGATGGTTGCTCGTTCATTAGCTTATTTGGCAATCACGCACTGAGCACCTACCACGTGCATGGTCATCCTCGGTGCTGGGGATTCCGCGGTGAACAGGCAGGCTGCAGATTTCCACTTACTGACTTACTACTCCAGGGCTAAGTGGAAGCCTCTGTGGGTGGGGCGGGATGCGGGGCGGCCGGCTGGGCCACTCCCTGTGAGTACACTCGGTTCAAGTCTATCCCACAGCAACGTGGCAGGCCAGCATCCTTTAGGAACCCTTACGGCGAAGGCCAAGCCACAAACACTAACTCCAGCAATTCTTTATATGCTCCGGAATGGAAAACACTCATCGGGCTCCAAATCATTACAAGGCTCCCCCTGGCCCTGATGCCTCAAGTTGTCACGGAGGCAAAGAGGAATTTCTGCAATTGTAGGGCAAAGAAAAGTCTCGACTCTTCTCTCCATCAATGAGCTAAAAGCCAGAGCTGACATGGTGCGGGTTTAAAACTGGAGCTCACTGGCGTGCACCAAAACCTGGACTCATTCCCCAGCAACCTGCAACAGCTGCATAGTCCTCTTTGTTTCGGAAGCAGAGGGCACTGTGCAATTCTGTTCCACCTGCCTGCCCACAGGAATGTCACTCTCTGGCCTGGGGAGTTAGACACGGGGCAGGGGAGGGGGGTACCCACTTGCCCCCACACCAGGCTTCAGGTTTTGCAGATGTTCAGAGTATAGCTGAGGATGGAGACTGCGGGTCAGGTCGTCTGTCATGATTTAAGCTTTCCCAATGCTCACAAGCATTCGTGCAGTTCGTGTTCTGATTTACTCATTCTGCAGGTGTTTCTCGCCCACTAAGGTCCAGGCAGAGACCTAAGCCAGTCCTGGAGCTGTGATGGGGTTTGTGCTCTAGTAGGAAAGCTGGGACAATAGTCAGACAGTGAGACCAACAAAGAAGGAAATCAACATGGGGGCCGGCGCTGTGGCGTAGCAGGTAAAGCCTCCGT
Source organism: Oryctolagus cuniculus (assembly GCF_964237555.1). Lineage (NCBI taxonomy): Eukaryota > Metazoa > Chordata > Mammalia > Lagomorpha > Leporidae > Oryctolagus > Oryctolagus cuniculus. The sequence continues at coordinate 21,861,377 of NC_091437.1, forward strand.
CTGCAATGCTGGTATCCCATATGGGATAGCCCGGCTGCTCCACTTCCGATCCAGTTCCCTACTAAATGCACCTGGGGAAGTGGAGGAGCATGGCTCTAGTGCTTGGGCCCCTGCACCCATGTGGGAGACCGTAAAGAAGCTCCTGGCTCCTGGCTTTGGTCTACCCCAGCCCTGGCCATGGTGGCCATTTGAAGAGCAAACCACTGTTGGAAGATCTCCCCTTCCCCCTTCTACCTCTCCCTCGCTAACTCTGCCTTTCCAATAAATAAATATTAAAAAACAAAAAAGAAACTCAGCACATAGTCAGGAACTCTAGGCAGAGAATGCAAATACACTGATTTGGTTGGTAAAGGCGAGGGAGGCTACTTTGGGTGATCAGGAGGCTGCTTGGAGGAGGTGGCATTTGAAGAGCCAGGAAAGCATCTCGGGCAGGGAGAAGAGCTGAGGTCACGGCTAAGGTGCAGGGTGAGAGGCAGGAGGGCAGAGTGCGGGCGGTGAGCTCAGGCCGCTGCAGGATTCCGAGGGGCCTCAGGACCACGGCAAGGCAGAGGGCTGCACCGGGATGGGGAAGCCCGGCAGGGCCACGGACCTACATGGAAAACAGATCACTCTGGCTGCTGCACGCAGTTTGGACTGTAACCGGGCAAAGAGGGGGCAGGAGAGCAGCGAGGGGTTTCTGTGTTTGTCAAAATGAAAGATGAAGGCGGCTCTGGCTGGGGCACGGTCGTGGCGACACAGAGAAATAGACAAGACTCAGGGTGTGTTCTGGAAGGAGAGTTGATAAGACCTGGTTGATGGATGAGATGTGCAGCTGTGGGGGATGGTTAGAAAATAAATGGAATGTTTTTTGGAGAGAATAACTCGACATTTTGGTGTATTGCATGCTAGTCTTCCCCAGTTACATAAACATACATATGTATTGTTATAAAATTGGAATCTGGAAGTAGTTCCACACCGTGCTTTTACACTTAACATTCTTTTTGTGAATATTTCCACAAGCAATAATTTTTAATGGCTGAATAATTTCTCATCAGGTAGAGCCTACTGTAATTTCTTTAACCAACCACTGCTTGACATTTGGGCTGCTTCCAAAATTTCTGCTATCATAAACAAGGCTACAGTAAATATCCCTGTACAGAAGTCTCTGGGCAATTTCAAATTTTTCTTTTTTTTACCCTTGCAATAAACTGTCTGAAGTAGAATCAGAGAGTCAATGGCATTTGTAAAAAGAGAAATGATAAACAGCTGTTGCCAAACTACCTTCCACACACAGCGATGGTACCATTTTATATTCCCACTGAGTACACATGAGAACTCTCATTCCATTCAATCACTGCCAAAACTTATCACTGAAAATTGTCAATTCCATAGCCGAAAAAATGTATGACTGTGATGCGCTTCTTTGAGTTTGCCTTATGTTTATTACCAGTGAAGTTCAGCATCTTTCTAGTGTTTAATGTGTACTTGGTGGCTGGATGGGAATGTGTATGTGTATGCACCCTTTTGATGCTTTTCACAATTTTTTCTGTTAGGATGGGCAGCCCTCTTATTGATTCCTAAGAGCTCTTTATATAGTAAACCCATTCCTAACTACAACTATTTTCCCCCCGGTATTTTGTTTGCCTTAGGATATCTAAAAGTTTAAAGATTTCATGCCACCAAATATGGCAACCATTTCTGTAATTGTGTTTGCTTCTGTTCTTTGGTTTACAAGAGCCTCAGTTCTCTGCAGAACACAAAAGTAGGGTTGGGCATTTGGCTCAGTGGTTACGATGCACGCGTCTAACACCGGAGCACCTGGGATCAATTCCCAGCTCCAGCTCCCGATGCTGGCTTCCTGCTCATGTGGACCTGGGAAGCAACAGTGAGGGTTCAAGTCCCTGCCACCCGTGTGGGAGACCCAAATTGAATTACTGGCTCCTGACTCTGGCCATTCTGGGCATCTGGGGAGTGAACCAGTGGTTGGCAGCTCTCTCTCTCTCTCTCCCTCTCTGCTCTCTAGTAAATAAATAAGCAAACCCACAAAAACATCTACTCATATTTATGATGTTGTGTACTTTATTTAACTTTAAAGTCCCCATTCTCAAGTGATTTCTGCAGAACAGGAAACACCAGTCTCATAAACTATTCTGCGATTCCGGGAACAGCATGTGCTACCGTTCCCTCTCGGAAATGCATGGTGCGCAGTAGCAACGGAGATTCTTTAGCGTCCTGGAACGAGGAAATCTGCTTTCCATACTCTCCCCTGTTTATTAGACTGCAGAGCCCTTCCCCTGTCACTATTACAAATGCTATGCAAGAGCGTCTTGGGACAAGCACCTTAACACAGCCATTGTACCCAAGTGGAACCTAGGATGGCCCCGTGTTTTTATCCCAGAGACTTCATACCCCAGCTCTGACACCTCATCCATGGTCAGTACTGGGTTCCCAGGTCTGAGTCTGGCCTTTCTGATGGGTTCTATTGGTGTGTTAAATTCTCACGGTACAATCACGCCCTTGTTTTCCTTCTGTTCCTTACAGGTCTGGCGGCTGCTGTGTTCCCGGTACATAAAGCTTCACGACCACTGTGTTGTTTTTATGGATGTTATCACCATAAACCCACTTCCTTCTTTCTCACTGCATTCTACTTTGCCTCTCAAAGTGTCACCTTTGCTTTCTTTTGTGTGCTCAGACTAACAGATCTTCGCTCACTCTTCTCCCTGAACCCCTGAGGGCCATTTGGTTTTAAGTGCATGTCTTTTCATTCTGTCATTCATCAAACATTTATTGAGTACTTCCTCCATGCCAAGTTTTAGGCACTGGGGAATCATGGTGATCAGAGAGCAAATACAAGACACCCTCAGAAATCACAGTGCAGGAGGAAAGAAACCACTAACCAACAGTTTAATAAGATCCCCAACCTTAGGCAGGTGCTGTCTGCTTCATTGAAGAGGACAGCATTGTGTGATGACATCACGTGGCCTGGCAGAGCCCTTGTGAAAGACTTTCTAAAGGGAAGGACATTGAGGCTCAGCTCTGAAAGGCGTGTTTGCTGACCACATGGTACTGGTGGTGGGCACTGGGAGAATCCCACATGGAGGCTGGCCTGGGGCAGGAAGGGACTGGCTGCCAGCCAGTGGGGCTGGGACCAGGAGGCCCTAGAAGGGTCATTGCAGTCGCATCCTGCAGCACCCTTTGGGGCTGCAGAGGATCTGGGCCTTTAGGCCACAAGTCCGAAGGGTTTTTAGCAAAGGAACTGCAAGCAGCGATTTGCTCACGACACAGACCGCACACATCTCTTCCCAACTCTGTCCTCCGGCTTCACGGAGTTGCTCAACAGAACCACCAATGGTGGCAGCATTTACACTATGGGAAGTGGCGTGGGCTATAAGTCTGGGCTTCCCCCGAGAGCTGGTTGTTACACACCTAGCTGCATGCCACCGACTGACACCATCTCCAACTGTTCTGTGGAAGCAGTCACTCTGGTATCTGGGTGGAAGAACCGATGCCAGGGGAGCAAGAAGAAAAACAGGGAGAGTGGTTGGAAGTGATGATGAGGGTCTGGTGGAGAAAGCGGTGTGTCTTGAATTGGAGTAGCTAGGGTGGAGGTGGAAAGATGCAAAGAAAGATCAGGTGGTGGGCCGAGCCGCGGAGCCTCAGGATAAAGAGGTGACACTGGCTCTCACCAACAGATGACTGGGGCCTCCATCCACTGAGATATGGGCACAGGATGAAGAGCAGCCATTTTAGGTTCTGTTTGTTTGTTTTTGTTTTTTTGACAGGCAGAGTGGACACTGAGAGAGAGAGACAGAGAGAGAGAAAGGTCTTCCTTTGCCATTGGTTCACCCTGCAATGGCTGCCGCGGCTGCGGCCAGCGTGCTGCAGCTGGCGCACCACACTGATCCGATGGCAGGAGCCAGGTGCTTTTCCTGGTCTCCCATGGGGTGCAGGGCCCAAGCACTTGGGCCATCCTCCACTGCACTCCCTGGCCACAGCAGAGAGCTGGCCTGGAAGAGGGGCAACCGGGACAGAATCCGGCACCCCAACCGGGACTAGAACCCAGTGTGCCGGCGCCGCAAGGCGGAAGATTAGCCTAGTGAGCCGCGGCGCCAGCAGGTTCTGTTTTGATTGGCATTTTTCTTTGGTAGGAGGTGTGGTAATGGGGAAAGACTGTGAGTTTGGGTTTGGACACTGAGTTTCAGTTGCCAGTGAAGAACTTGAATGCAAGGGCAGGGCAGGCAGCTGGACATGTGGGCCCGGGAATCCAAGCAGAGGTCCACACGGCAGCAAAGATGTGCAAGCCAGGGCCCTGGACAGGACAGGTGTGGGCGTGGCTGTGGTGCCAGAAGAGAACGTGGAGTTGGAAGAGAAGGTTGCTAAAACTGATCTCCAAGACGAGGGTTTGAGGAAAGGTACTTAATAGAAATACTACGTGGCTTTGCTTTATTTAGGTCGGGTTAGGAGATTTATCTCTTAATCCTGGAGCTGTTCTCCCAGGTTTCTTCGAAATGTTTGACTCTGTCTGTTTTCAATGTGTCCTCGCTTTACCCTCTCCCTTTTACCATTACTACTTTTGTCTTCAGCTCCACGGGCCCGATTTTTTTCTTCCTTCCCACCCTCCGCACTTCCATCCCTCCTTCCTCTTTCCCCTTTATTTGGGTTTGTAGCTACTGAAGGAATACATTCATTTATTTATATCGATGGACACTGGAGTCCGTAACTCACTGATCTGGAATCTCGGGGCCACTTCTTTTAGGACACAACTTCTCAAGCTATTTTTTAAAATGTATTTATCACTTGGGTGGAGTACAACCCAGGACAGTTTTTAATAAGAAAGCGAAGGGGAGGTGGCATCTATTTGAATTCCTGCATATCTGAACATGCCTTTATTTTGCTTTCTTGCACAAACAACTCCCAGGCAGGCACACAATTCCCGGATCTTTTGTCCTCAAAATGCTCCGACTGCTGCTCCATTATCATCTGCATTCAGTGCCTACAGACAAGAAGTCATGAACTGATTTGATTTTCCTTTCAGCGCGCCAGCAGAATTCTTGTTTGTGCGTATTTCCAAAGCCTGTCCAGCATGCGTCTGTGGAGTGGGCAGTATTGAACCAACGGAGAATACATTGTATTGTGGGAAGGAAATATGCTAGGGGTTGTTAATAGAAGAGAATCTAGGAAGCCGCAGGATCCAGGGACGCAGGCAGGGTCACTGAGCTGCTGCAGGGTTGGGGAAGGGACATGGAAGCCACAGAGCCTCCCCTGCATCTGCTCACACGCGAGGGCTGAACGCGGGGCACAGTGGGAGTTTGAGTAAAGATTTTAAAGCGAAGACGTCATCCTGACGGCCCTGACGATGGGCTCACACTTCATGGAAATGGCATGCTACTGAGGAGGACCCACAGGCAAATTAAATAAACTACACTTAGCAGTGAGGAGAGCAGGCCTCCTTAGCTCCATTTTGGGGGTGGTTTGAGGAGCAGCCGGCGGGGACTGAGATGCAGGCTAAGGAGGAGGCAGCATGGGGGGCAGATCCTGGGACACAGAAGAGGGTTGGGATGAGCTCCCAGGACCCCACACACCCTCTGTTTCTCCTGCCCACGTGGGGGGAAGCCAGCGTAGAGAACCAGCCCTGCACCAGGGATGTCCCGCTGCCTCTCTCCTTCTACCCCCTGGCAGTGCTGTCTAGAAGGAATTTTCTAGAAACATTTGAAAGGAGTTAGAGACGCGCATTCCTGGAGCCCAGGACAGGAGGGACACGGCTGACAGGGCTGCTCCCCAGCTGGGGCTGGGGTGAGCAAAGGAAGCAGAGTTTCCAAAAGTGTCTTTATTCCTATTTTTCTAGAACTCTGAGCCCTTTCGGTCTATTACCTAGTGCATATAAATCAGTACCGGGCTACTCCTGGGGCTGTGAGTACGTCCCTGCAAACAGCCCAAAAGCCGCATCAGGCCACCATGGGAGACAGGATGGACGCCGCATGGCAGGTCTCCTCCTGGCCATCCTCCATGGCTGCACAGGCACAGCTCAGGAAAACCAGGATGTCGGAAACATTCGCCTCGCTTGCATCTCTCCCCGCCGCTCCCCGGCATCAAGTGCTAACTCGTGGGCACCCTGGGCAAGTCCCTCTCTGCCGGGGCTGCCTTCTCCTCACCTTGGGAGCAGGACTCGGGACGAAAGGTGCTGGGAGCCTGGTGCTGGCATCTCTGACGACAAAGGCGGTGTCACCGAGCACCCACCCCGTCTGCCTGCCAGGCTCACAGATGCAGACTGGCAGAGTGGGCTGCGCCCTGCGAGGGGCCATGCTCAGCCCACCCTGCACCAGCCCCCAGCCTGGACCATCACTGCTGGGGACTCCTGCAAGGGAAAGCCACGCCCTCAGTGGCAGGGGTCATTTCCACTGAGGCACAGAGCCCTGGGAGAAGAAGCGGCTGCTCTAGTCGTTCATGGTATAGAGGCTCAGTTCAGTCCGGCCAAGGACCAAGTTCTTAGGCAGCACAGCTCTGGTGGAGGGGAGGGGGGTTTCTGGGAGTGGGGTGAAGGGAGAGGAAGCAGAGTGCTGGAGCATGGCCCTGCCAAAAAAGAACAGCAGGTACACTGGGCAGGTGCTGCCAGAGGCGGACAGTTCTGGACAGCTGGGGCCAAGCCCACAGCCTGGATAACTCCTGGGTGCTGGACAGGAGCGCAGCAGCAAGATGCATCCGCTTTGGGGGTGGTAGGCACTGCAAGATGTCCCACCGGGCTCACGTAAGGAGGGGCTTGGGCTTCAAGGCGCTGACTCCTGGGGAGAATGACCACGTGTGTCTACTGCTCCGCAGACCCACATGGAGCCCTAATGAAGGGACGTAAGGGGCCTGGGGCTGGTTCACAAAGCCGCTCACGGCAGTGCCAGGGTTGACCTGAGACATCCATCATGCACGTGGGCAGTGGTCAATGCCAGCCTCAGCTCACTGCACCCTGCGCAGGGCCTCTGAGCAGCGGGTCACTTCCTGCAGGCACTGTCACAGGCCAGGATGCTGGCTTGCATTCCCGGCAGCACACAACCTCTGGGAGAAAGGGAGGGGCTGGGAAGAGGGAAGAGAAGCCAGAGGAGGTTGCCAACGGCTGAGCAAGACGGAGCTCAGAGGCGGCGGCTCGGGCACGGCAGGAGAAGCAGGCCCCCCGCTTCGCCCATCCCTGCACCCCCGTACCTCACAGAGGCCGTGCGGCTCCCTGAGGTGATGGCAGAGTTGCCTTGGCCTTGGGACAGGCCGTGTCCTGAAGGTGACCGGGAAAAGGAAGGAAACCGCCCCCTGGTGCCAGGGCCTGCAGAGTGCACCCTGGGAGTGGTCCCTCTACAATGAGAGCCCAAGGACAACCTGATGTGGGTCAGTTACTGGGGGGTGGTCCCAGGACATACTCGTAGGAACAAGGAGAAATGCAAGAGAGGGGGAAAAAAGCCAGTGCAGGCTAAGTCAGTGAGCAGGCGCTCGCTGTGGGCAGCTGGGCTCCAGGCTGCTGGGCAGGAGTGTCACTTCTCCATTCCCCCTCATGCATCCTTGACGAGGATTGCTTCTGGGGTCACCAGCTCCCCAGCACGTGCAGCCTGCCCTGCACACTGACCAAGGACACTCCTGAACCTGAGAAAGGCTAGAGGGCAGGCAGACAGAGCATCGCGGTGGCCGCCTTCTGTGTGCGGGACAGAGACAGCCAGGGCTTACCTGGGGCACTGCTGCACCTGCCCCAGGGCCAAGGATGTTTGCTGAAGCTGTGTAGCTTCAGAGAGAGAGAGAGAGGGCTGCAAGCAGCTGGGCCAGCCTCCCACAGGGCAAGACAGGCAGGAGGCCTGGGGAGAGCAGCGGTGACGGACAGGACTACTGGATCCCGAAAAGGATCTAGGGAAACAGAGTCACTCGCCTGAAGCCTCGAAGACGCCCAGGGCATGTTCAGGAGAAGGGAACCAAGATCGCCCGACTCCCAGCCTCCAGTACGGCTGCAAGAGCCTGCCTGCACCCTCCTGCCGGCGTGCTTCAGGGCAGCGCTGTCCAGTGTGGCTCCGTGGGCCGCGGCGTCTCCCAGTAAGTCATGTCCACCTGTGAGGCTGCTTCTCTCGTGGGAGTTTCGGTCCTGGCTGTGCACGCAGGTGGAGCCTGTGTTGTGTGTCTGAGTGTGGGCAGCCATGCCACCTGCCAACCAGAGAGCTGCTGGCCTGGCACCCCCAGGCTGGCGGGGTCAGTTCCCTGCCTCCCCTCGGGCACACCCTTTCCTGAACCCGAGCTGCCAGTGTGTCCTGCAAACGTGCACAGGAGAGGCACAGCCAGGCAGGATCCTCCAGGAGGAACAAAAAGATGGCTGCAGGCCACAGTCTCATCTGACGCCCTGTGGTGGCCACCACGCTCTGATGGACGGCTAAGTGACCAAGCGCAGCTACAAGTCTGTGGCAACAGGACCCTCGCCATCTTTCTCTCTCCGTGTTTACAAAAAGACACACAAGACTGCAAGCTGATGGCACAGGCGTCCCTCTCCCTCCCCGTAGTTTCTCTCTGTTGCTGATTGTACCATTGTGATACCTGGGCCTTCAGTCATGAGAATGAAAGATGCTAAACAGATCCACGCTTGCGTGGGGCCAGATCCATTTTTATCGAACCGTCCCTTCTGCAGCTTTTCTTGAGATGCGATGTGGATGCTTTTTATCTATCACTATTCATCAAGATTAAGGAGGGAAAAAATATCCTCATCTGTTTTTGACTAGAATCAATAAAAGCGTGTTCCAGGAAACCAATATAATACAGCATGGTGTCATTCTTTTATTTATATTTTAAGAAACTCCAATCATCTTGAACCGCGGCAGGAGTGAGAAGAAAAACACAGAGGCATCCATGCTGTGACCCTCTCGGAGTCTCAGGACCCCACAATTTCCAGTGCCCCCTCCCCCTGAGCCATAGTGGCTCACTCAATCCGGCTTCCAGAGACAGCTGGAGCGAATGCACTTGCTGGCTGAGTCTGCAGCTCACAAATGACCCAGCGCTGTCGACAGCCCCAGACTCAGTACATCACCTGCTTTGTTTTTCACTGCATGGAATTATACACACCATGCCTTTCCTAAGGCGGCAACAGGTGTCCCGAACAAAGCCCATTCAGTCATAGCCAGAGACTTCTGAAAAAATAGTTCTCAAAAATCCAGCTTAGTGGAAAACCTTTGCCTCTAAATAGACCTGCAGAAAGCCCACCCTCCTTCCACATGGACCACCCCGATCTCTGCCCACCCTCAGCCTCCTCTGCAGTCTTCCACACCGGCCCATGCGTGCATGAGGCACGTGTGACATTCTAACGAGAAACTGAACAGGGGTGGTGGAGTCTACACATGGGATTTAAATTCACTCAGGCTCCAGAAATATCCAATCGTTCCTATCTGAGACTTTTCCAGGTGCAGGAAAGTGATAAGGGGAGCTCGATGCTAATAACTTGCCTTGAAAAAGAAATTGCAACCTTTAAGGATTCCCATCCAGGATGCAAGGGACCCAAATGCTGTGAACCTCCACGCTCGGGCTGAACTCTCACACTTCCTGGTGCTGGGGCAGCTCACAGCCGGCACGAGGAGGTCTTCAGTCCCTTTTGCTAGCGTATCTACTCCTTGAAACCAGGGCAGGCGGCCCGCCCTTCACACCGCTCCTAGCCGAGATGAGGGAATATTAGGCTTCAGCCACACCCTGCCACTCCCGGGTGATGCTCTCCCACCTGAGCGTGGGCACCTGCACCTGCCTGGGCCAGGATGGCTTGGTGGTGCTCTGACTCCCCTAGGTTAAGAAGTCCAACTCCACCCACGTTAGCCGCTCTGCAGGTGCCACCTGATGTGCTGAGAGAGGCATGAAATTTGTTCAGTCACAAGTAGGTCAAAATTCTTGTCCAGGGGACCCCTCCAGCCTGGATGGAGACCCCACCCCCCACTCCTTACACCACATTCCAAACACATCGCACTGCCTGCAGCAACACTGCCTCAAGGCAGGCTCGGTACAGTCTGCCGGGCTTGGGCACCTGGCATTCTCTCTGCTCAGATCACTGCCCCTACCTACTCTCCCCAGATTTCACCTTGACCCGCACATCACCCGAAGCACCCACCCTTCCTCGGTCTCCAGGTTGGGACCCAGGGCTCCTACTGAATCCTCCCATAGTTCTCTCTCGCTCCTGCGCACCTGTGCCGGGCAGCACCTGTTGCTCACTGGTCAGGGCGGGAGCCGGGTCTACACAGGTCACTGCTGCAGCCCCAGCCCCTCACAGGGTGCGCTCAGGACATTAACTCAGCAGTGTTAAATGCCTACACCCCTGGAAGGAAGGAATAAAGACAGGCAGGCAAGATGCCGACAGACAGACCAACAGACAGGCAGCTGTCTTCTCACCCACAGCCCCCAGTCTTCCCAGGGTGCTCAGAGGGCTGAGCAAAGCCAAGCTGGCTGGTTTCTCCAGAGTCCATGATGCACCAGGCTGCTCCCAGAAGCTCCAGCCCTGAGCCCCACCGGCAGCCAGATTGCTCAGCAGTGCCCAGCCCCTATCTGGGAACCACACGGGCCTCTGCCCACCAAGACACTGGATGTTCAGCCCTAGCTTGCTCTCTGTTTCATGCAGGGGAATCAAAACGTCTTTAATAAATGCTTTTATTTTCCTTTGATCTCCTGCTAGACCAGTGTCTGCCGCCACCCCCCAGGCTGCTGCATCCAGGCCCGGCCAGCCATGGAGTGGGCAGGAGCCACTGGGCCCTGGCTTCCCCTCTCGCAGCCCAGCTGTAGCCCCTGGGCTCTCAGGACTGGGGTGGAGTGAAGGTGACAGAGGGGCTCCTGCAGGGCACTGGACAGGGTTGTCTTGGGGCAATTTGCTGGATTCCCAGACACGGAGCCCACGGGAGCTGTTGGCCCCCGGGACTGGGGAATGGGGTAAGCACAGGGGAGTTCTCAAACAGCCTCCTCACTGCTTCCACCGAGCCCCTGGTGCACCCCTTCCAGCCTCAGATTCCAGGCCTAGTGAGGGCAAGATGCCTGCTGGTCCAACCCTCACTGTTTCCCACTACAGCCCTTGACCATGTACGTGGGTGCAGAGGCAGAGAGGTAGCTACCAAGCTGTGCCCACACACCACGTGAGAAAACTGGCCCTGCACATAGCTCCCAGCCCCTCTCAAAGGGCAGGGACTCTGAAGACCTAGCACCCAGAGATCTAGCTCTGACCCCCGTTAGTCTTCCCGTCTTCCCATCATCATGTCATACTAAACTCCACCTGCCAAGAAGAATCAGAGACGAGGAGAGGCAGCTGCTGGCTAAGGAGGCCTTGCTGCTGGATAGGTCAAGCATGAATGTGCCATCTGTTCCGCATCCCGGGGTAGCACGGGCCTCATCCAGGTCCCCTGGTGGCCGCTGTCACCCCATCAGCCCAGCTGCAGTCCTGGGGACTGTGTCGCCACAGGTCCTTCTGTGCAGGGACTCTCAGGGATTCCTGAAAGGCCTGGGAACAAAACACATTTCTCGGCAGCCAGCTGGGTGCCATCAGCTGAGGGCGGACTGACTCTCCAAGTACAACTGAGACACAGGGCTGGGGTGCACCAGAGTGGGTTTCTTCCTCCAAAGAGTACAGGCCCTCCTGGGTCCCCCAGACCCATGTTGGTTCTACCAGATCCACCCCAGTGTTTACCCAGAGGGAAATTCTTGGGGATAATTTAGTTGACTTTTGAATTTATACTTGAGTTTTAAAGAAGGAGGGAAAAAAAAGACAATCTTTAAACAACTCCCCTGAAAGGTTATAAAACACAGATAATTTACATGTGGAAGCAGATGGCAGGCTGGGTGCAGCTCTAGGCAAACCACACATCCCCCGGCAGTACTTTTTAATGGACACTGCAAGTTTATATGTGGTTTATAAACTCACGGCTGACAGTCTCCACGGCGACTGATGGCAGGGCATAAAAAAGACAACACACATGACCTTCATTTCTCCCAAGGCAACTCTTCCCAGACCTGTCCCTATGTTGGGGGCTCCCAGGGCAACTTGAGCCACGCCAAGCCCATCATGCGCCTGGCTACAGGCAGGACCACGTGGCTCTCACCTGCCCCAAGCTGACCCGGGCACTCCAGCTCTGGATCTACTCGTCCCTCCTCCTGAGGTCTCTGCTCTCGTGTGACTCCTGCCCACCCTCCACCTGCAATCAGGGGAGCCTGGCTGAGAACACCTTGCTTGGCTCCTCCCACCTAGGACCCGGGCAGGTGGCAGCCTGGAGCTGCTCCTCTTCCCACAGCACCCCCGTGCCAAAGTCCCACAGGGAGGCCCTAATAGGACTTGTCCTCTGCAGGCCACTGATGCCGCCTCTCACCGTGACCCAGGGTTCAGGCCTCACCGTGTGGCTCAGCACATGCAGCAGCTGAGGGGACTTACAGCTCTCAGGGAGAGAACCAAGGTTTAGGGTGTTTGGACACAAAGACCAAGCAGCTCGTGTGGGCTAGAGAGCAAAGAGGGCTCCCAGGAAAACACTGTGACCTTGACTGACCAGGGTCACTGTGGACCCCCCCTGCTCATGCCACGCATGGCTGGGGTGCCGGCATGGCACAGTGGCGGCGGCAGAGGCGGGGGAAGCACAGCGCAGCCTAATGCACCCAGTGCACTCTTGTGCCAGGCACTGCCATGAGCCCCGTCCGCAAGGGCAGAGCCACTCCCAGTGCACGCACAGCTGCCGAAGCTGAGGCACAGAGCTGCAAAGTGGCTTGCTCTGATCCCGGTGTGGCTGGGCTTCCAGCGCCGGCCACCGTGCCTCCAAGGCTGCCTGTGCTGTCTTTTCTAAGGGCAGTGCTGTCCCTTGAGAAATAACAAAGTGCTAAAGCATCCCCGGATGCATCTAAGCCCTGTGCTGCAGAGAAGCCCCGCGGCCAGCACGAGGGGAGGCAGAGTCCTCGATAACATCCCCAACCGGGGCTTCCAGTTCGCGTTCCACAGCGCTCACCAAAGCCCCAGAGCGATGCCATTCGCCGCACCATCATTTGTAAAGCACGGTTTTGGAGCCCGCCCATCCGGTGGAAACTTCCTGATTTTTCAGCAGAACATTCCTTTCTATTTCCTCTCTCGGAACAGATGGCGAGATTTTTATCTCGAATAGCTTCGGCGAGGAAATTGTTATTTTTGCCCTGTGTTTGCATGTGTGAGTGCCCCACGCGTCCCACGTTAGCATGGGAGTAGCTGCGCACAGTCTCTGCTCACCCTTCACATGCTGAGGAGACATTTCAATGAAGCACTCTCAGTAAACAGCGACCATAAAGTAGCAAGGAGATAACATTCCACTAATTCGCCCCGCCGACACCATATGCCACCGCCTCCCGGGGCTGCCTCTCAACGGCTTCTGCTCGCTCATGGCTTCTAGCTGTTGCTCTGCACTGTTTGTCTCCTGCAGACTCAGCAGCCTTCCTCGATGACCCTGGGATGTGCTGGGCACAGCACCACCTATGTGAGGGGTAAGGGGCAGGCATGCCTGGCAATGCCAGTGCCCCGAGTCCAGTACAGGTGCTCAGATGGCTGCCAGTGGCCTGTCCCCTCAGGGGCCACTCCTGGCTTTTCACGCATTCACTCCCAGCGCGAAGTAAAGGGAGAGTCAGGTGCTCCTGGCTCCTGGGGTGCCCCGTGTGGCCTGCAGAAGTTACGGGGTGGCTGCAGCCAGTGCTGGCGGGGGAATAGAGGCTGCTCACGACAGCCCTGTTCAGAGCACAGGAACTCCTGACTTGGGAGTAGGAAGACTGAGGCTGAGCCAGACGGCTGAGAGCTCCAAGGTCACACAGGGTGGCTTCAAGACTCCCCAGGAAGGAGGGCGAAGGCTCTGGACTTCCTGTCTTTTGCACAAACTCCCCAGGTGCCCCTTAGGTCCGGAAGAAGTCTGACACCCAAAGATGAGGACAAGGATTTAAATGCCAGTAATCAGCGCTCTTGTGAGTGTGCTCTCAAACGCTCATCTGTTTATTTCTATCTACTCAAAAGGCCGAGTGACAGACACACACACAGAATGAGAAAGAGAGAGAAAGAGAGAGAGAGAGAAAGAGAGAGAGAATCTTCCATCTGCTAGTACATTCCCCAAATGCTCACCACAACAGCCAGAGCTGGGCCAGGCTGAAGCCAGGAGCCAGGAACTCCATCCTGCTCTCCCACGTGGTGACAGGGGCCCAAGCACTTGAGCCATCACCTGCTGCCTCCCAGGATGCAACAGCAGGAAGCTGAGTTGGAAGCAGAGTAGCTGGGACTCGAACTGACACTCTGATGCAGGATGTAGCACCCCAAGTGGTGGCTCCACCTGCTGCGCCACCACGCCCACCCCCAGTTCATTTTCAAAGGCACATCTGGCACCAGTGTTTTGGGTAATTGGCTAATTCACATCCAGATGTTTAATGGCCGACTGACGAATTTATGCTGGGGAGGTAATTCTGACAATGGTTTCACAGGTTTCCCTTCCAGCAACATCTGCAGTTCAGTGGCAGCTCTCAGATGTCTAGAAATACGCTGAGAGGGGAGGGGGACATCCCTGAAAATCCCTCCTCCCACCTCCAGCCCCTGGCCGGGTCTCTGCTCTGCTCCCTTAGACCAGCCCTGCCGGACAGCCTGCTGGCTCTACCGCCCCTTTAGATGCTGTGCCTGGGGCTTGGTTTGGGGGAATCTTGACACCAGCGGGGGAGTCTCGCAGAATCAGGTGCCACATGGAAACCATCAGAGAAGTATGAGAGAGGCTAGGGCGACGCCCTCTGGGCTGTGGATCCAGCAGATCCAAATATTCCAGGACACGCATGTGTCTCAGCGCAGTGAGCCAGAGGCTAGGACAGGGGAGCCTGAAAGCCTGGGCTTGGGGACCCAGTGAAGCCATCTCTGAACCGGGAAACAGCAGAGCCCTAGAGGGGGGTCTGAAGAGAGCTTCCAGAAGCACCACCCAGGTGGAGGTCTGGGGTGCACGGTCCCACAGTCGGCTTTCCCTCCCGCATGTCAGAGTCCACAGAATAGCTCCCGGATTTCTTTCTGAGATGAGAGTTCCCCTACGGGGCACCCTACCCACCCACTTCCTGCAATGTCACCTGTAGCTCACTCTTCATTCAGGTCTTCCAAGCACTGCAAACGCAGCAAAGTCAGACAAGAAAATGGGGGCACCATGGGTTTTGTCCTGGGTGAAGGGAACCAATAGCAACAGACCCCCTCCCTGGCCATGGCTCTTGGGGTTTGCCAAGCTTCTCCTGGGTCATCCATGCAGCTGAGGGGACAAGCCAAGCTCCCCTTTCTGAGTTTAGCTCAAGTTCGATGCAGAGATACGGAGGGGCTTCTGTGGGCGGCAGCCGTATGTCAGACCATCGAATGGCTGGCTTTGAAAGAATTCTTCCTGCTCAGAGCAGGGCCAGTTTCTTTAAGCACAAACACCTGCCTTTCCTCATTTTCTCTGCTCTGGGAACAACACATCCAAGATGCAAGCCCCCAACACCCACGCCAGCTTCTCTCAGGGGACACAAGGTGAGCCGATCAGCTGCAGGCTCCATTCTCTTCATGAAGCAGAGGGGAAGGCAAGGGCAGGAGAGAGGGCGGGGGTCCCGCAGGAGCTCAGGGGCGCATTCAGGCCTGGGCCTTGTCTGCGGAGGGAGGCTCTGGTTCCAACATCGCCCGCTGCCCGTGAACTGTGTGCACACTGAGTGCTCGCAGCCCTGGGGCCCTGGGGAGGCCTGCGAAGCAGCCCCAGTCTTGTCTGTCATTCATAATTCAGGAGAACCAGGGTTAAAAAGGGTGCATGAGCCACGGACATGATTTCTATGCAGCGAGTGGAGAAGCAGCATCCTCGCACGTCACAAAGTTTCAATAACGGTGGGTTAACAGCAGCTGTCCTGGGCGGAGCGCCATTAGCTCCATTACGACAGGAGATGGTGCTTCTCCCAGCTCAGCATCCCCGGGAACACGTGCCACCTGTCATCTCAGCGCCACGAGTGGCTACCTTGACGTGGGAGCCTGCGGCGCCTTCTCAGATCGGATCCGCCGAGGAGCTGGGGCGCTGGGAGGAGGGGAGAGGGGAAGCTGTGGCTGCAGACCAAGGGGAACAGGCCCGATGGGGCCGGTGCTCAGTGCCCGCTGGGCAAGGCCCCGGATCCATGTTCTTCCCACTACGGGGGGCACGGGCTGAGTGGACGGAGCGCGTGGGAGGGAGCAGAGGGGGAGAGTGGAACCGGAAAAGAGGGGGCAGTGAGCTCTGGGCCTCTGAGAATCGAAGGAACCCTCTCCCCGTTTTGGCCGTCTCCCGGGATGGCCAGCTCAGCGGACTGGAGCAGGCAGGGGTGTGCACTTTGGTTAACTGCAGCTGTCCTGGCTGAGGCTCTGCAGCCGTTCCCGTCAAGGAGCCTTTGGAAACACACTCTGAGGGTGTCCACAGCAGCCAAAGGCAGAAGGTGCTGAGTCCAGGCAGAAACACACACGTGGACCACAGCCCCCAGCCTGCCTCTCTTTCTCTTCTCTCTCTCTCTCTCTCCCCGCCGCCCCCCCTTCCCCGCCCTGGGATCAGCCAAGGTCAGTGGGGCACAGTCTCACCACAAAGGAGAAGCTGAGGCCCCGAGGAGCAGGGACTTCTCCAAGGGGAATTCAGAGGAATGCAGAACACTCAGGCCCCAGAAGTGCACTCGCCTGCTCCTCTGCTCTAGCTCTTCACCCAGGACACACCACTGAGACTGCTGGGAGCTCTTAGCACCAAGACGCCCAGAGCCAAAGACGGCAAGGTCTCTCCTGCTCTCTGCCTGTCCTGTCGCTTTCCCTGGGTCACATACTGCAGGTGCAGACATAAAAGGTCACCTTCCTCCAGGAGCTCTTGCCGGGCTGCAGAGGGCCTGGGGCTCCCCTGATTCCACACAGCAGGCTCTGGGAGCACAGAGGGACTTAGCCGGGGTGGTCCTGGGGGCCCTCGTGGGCAGTCCTAGGGCCTACCAAGTCCAAGTCCAAGACAACGCACCTGAGTTCCAGGTGCCAGTGAGCCTCCCACCAGCCAGCCTAGGAGTTACAGCACACACCACTTCCTGGGTGGAAGTGTAGCCTACAGGTGCCTCATCGCTGAGGCCAAAAGCTGTGCCTGGAACCATGGGTGCAGGAGCCAAAGCTGTGGCCCTCCCACAGCAGAACCTGTCAGGATGGAGAAGTTGCTGGTACACGGTGCGGCTGCCTGGCCCATTCCCCTTGGAAACACAGCAACTGCACTGCACTGCGGGGGTCCTTCTTGCCAGCTGCCTGATTGCCCAGTAAGCAGCTTGTCTAGGAAGACACTGGGGCAGCATCCTTTGCTCATCCCTCTCAAGCACCGAACCAGAGAACTGAATTATTTTAAAGATGACAAAGGATCTGTGTTGTGCTGAGCGATGAGAGCAAAACAACCCAGGGATTCCAGGTGGGATCTACGGCCGGGACATTTTCCCAAGCTAAGAGGTGTCTGCGCAGGCAATTTCTATAGACATTTCTCATTTAAATGGAAATTCCTCCCGAGGCACCGACCACAGCAGTGACACGCGAGCTGCTCCCAGAGAAGCCTCCTGCAGTAGCTCAGTTAAGCCTCACGGTTCACTGCCTGCAGGGCTGCCGATCTTCCCGGATGTGTGTGCTTTGCCCATGAGAAAGAACCTAGGCAATGAGCCAAGAGCACGCGGCTCTTAAATGGCAGAGCCAGGACTCGAACCCAGGCCGTCTGGCTCCAGAAATCGTCGCCTCAATTGTATCTGCCACTCAGAAGCGCGGGGATGGGAAAGTGCTTCCAGCTCCAGTGCTCTCTGCAGTGGGTGATGGCAGGTGCTGGCGCCCTGAGTCCAGGGGGCGTCTCAGGAGGAGCGGAGGCTCTGTGACAGGAAGGCGTGGAGTCTCGGAGCCTCCTGAGTCCTCTGTCACTGAGAGAGGGGCTGTGCTGTCTTCTGCTGGGAAAGCAGGGGCTGTGTTTGGCAACCCCCGGGGGTTTGGAGCAGGCAGGGCTTGTGCACTTTGGTTAACTCCACCTGTACCCTTGGAGGGGACTTCAGGCAGCTGAGCGGGGTGTGTTGGTGCTGCCTGGCCCAGAGAGACCACAGACAACAGCTCTGCTATCCTCAGACCTCATCTGAAAGGCGCCCGTGATGGCGACAGCTCTCTCTGTCTGTGCTATGAACCATTCAGTCCTGGTCTTCCTAGCTATGCTACGAGGCAGTCTTGGCTAGGGGACAAGTGGCTTGTTGGAGGGATACCAACAGTGCTCTGGGAACTTGGATTCAATGCCCGTGCCCAGAACAGTGTCTAAGCACACACTCACTGAGAAGTGCCGGGCTCCAAGTGGCACAGTGGGTACAGACATCTCGTGTGAAGCCACGACCCATATCAGAGTGCATGGTTCAAGTTCCAGTTACTCTGCACTTCCGATCCAGTTTCCTGTTAAGGTGACCTGGAGGCAGTGGATAATGGCTCCTGCCACCAATGGGGTTCCTGCCACCCATGCGGGACACCTGGATGGAGCTCCTGGCTCCTGACTTTGGCCTGACCCAGTCCTGGCTATTGAGGGCATTTGGGGAATGGAAGATCTCCCTCCCTCCCTTTCTCTTTCTTGTTTTTTCTTTTCTTTCTTTCTTTTTTTTTTAAGATTTATTTATTTATTTGAAAGGCAGAGAGAGTTACAGAGAGGTAGAGGCAGAGAGAGAGAGAGAGAGAGGTCTTCCATCCACTGGTTCACTCCCCAAATGGGCCCAATGGCTGGAGCTGCGCAGATCCGAAGCCAGGAGCCAGGCATTTCCTCCTGGTCTCCCACGTGGGTGCAGGGGCCCAAGCGCTTGGGCCATCTTCCACTGCTTTCCCAGGCCGCAGCAAAGAGCTGGATGGGAAGTGGAACAGCCTGGACTCAAACTGGCATCCATACGGGCTGCTGACACTGCAGGTGGCAGCTTTACCCACTAAGCCACAGCACCAGCTGCATCTCTTTTTCTATCCCTGTCACTCCGTATTTCAAATACATACACAAATCTTTGAAAAAAAGAGGCTGGCTCGATGGTGGATGCATGGATAGATGGTGGATGTATGGATAGATGGTGGATGCATGGATAGATGGGTGGATGGACAGCTGGATGGCCGGCTGCCTGGCTGCCTGACTGGATGCATAGAAAGTCTAATCCAGATACAAGCCCACGCCTCACCTCCGGCTGCTCTACTGCATTTGCAAGCCATTATTCTATACCCAATGACACACAGCTGTGACAGGCAACTGGCAGGGGTGGGCCCAGGCGTAGACACGCACCGAGATCTGCTGATGCTAGCCTCACCCGAAGCCTGCAGCTCATCCCTCTCCTCGTTCCATGGCCTCGCGAGGACGTTACTGAGCGGACAGAGACGCACTGCAGCTTTCACAAGCTCTCCCACTCGGCTGAGCTGCCCCTCCGAGGGCAAGTTCTCCTTGCCAGGGAGCAGCACCTCAATACACTGGGCCGCACCGGGGTCAGAGGGGGCTGCGAGCTCTCATCCCAGCCGCATGAAGGCAAGGCCCTCCCAGGCCCAGGCCAGGGGGCAGGGCCATGAACAGCTACTCTAACTCAGACCCTGGGCGGGCCCTGACTTGCCCAGCCAAGGCTGCCGATGTAGGAAAACCCTAGCTGGAGCCCATGGCTGGGAGCCACGGCACACCCCAGGCAAGGGCAGCTGCTTCCCCTACGCTGAGCAGACGGTGAGTGCCCAGTACGTCCCCGCAGGTTCCTCTCACGGCCAATCAGGTTGAGTGGACAGAGGCTGAGGAGGGGCAGTGGCCACGCAGGTTCAAGGCTGTGTGTGCACAGTTGGGAAAGCCATGGCCGCACTGTCTTTCCTAGGTGGAAACGACTGGGCAGTGGGGAGATGAGGCCCAGCAGCAGCCATCCCATCAACTTCTCCCTCAGTCAGGGAGTTTCGATGTATTTATCTGGCTGGGCCATGATGGATACAGTCTGCCCAAATATATTACACGAGGATAATACAATCTCTTATCCAGAAAGCCACCACATTATAGATACGATCACGCTACTTTCTCAGAAGGGCTTGGTACCCTAGCAACCAAATAAGAGAAAAAACAACAACAACTAAGTCATAAAAATTACATTCCATCTGCAAGACTTTGTTGAAATTGGTTTTGCAATAAAGCATGCACTGTAAAAACAAAGGTTTAATGATATATGTTCGATGAAAATCTGATTGCAAAGCAAAAACACGTACGTGGAAGTAAAGCTGCAAAGCTTCTTCTTTTTTTTTTTTTTTTTTTTTTTTTTTTTTTTTTTTTGACAGTCAGAGTTAGACAGTGAGAGAGAGAGAGAGAGACAGAGAGAAAGGTCTTCCTTTTCCATTGGTTCACCCCACCAAATGGCCGCTACGGCCGGTGCGCTGCGCCGATCTGAAGCCAGGAGCCAGGTGTTTCTTCTGGTCTCCCATGCAGGTGCAGGTGCCCAAGCACTTGGGCCATCCTCCACTGCCTTCCCGGGCCACAGCAGAGAGCTGGACTGGAAGAGGAGCAACCAGGACTAGAACCCGGGGTGCGGGCACCACAGGTGGAGGATTAGCCTAGTGAGCCGCGGCGCTGGCCAAGCTGCAGAGCTTTTAAAAATGAAACTTGGCGGCCAGCGCCGCGGCTCACTAGGCTAATCCTCCGCCTTGCGGCGCCGGCACACCGGGTTCTAGTCCCGGTCAGGGCACCGGATTCTGTCCCGGTTGCCCCTCTTCCAGGCCAGCTCTCTGCTGTGGCCCAGGAGTGCAGTGGAGGATGGCCCAAGTGCTTGGGCCCTGCACCCCATGGGAGACCAGGAGAAGCACCTGGCTCCTGCCATTGGATCAGCGCGGTGCGCAGGCCGCGGCGGCCATTGGAGGGTGAACCAATGGCAAAGGAAGACCTTTCTCTCTGTCTCTCTCTCTCTCACTGTCCACTCTGTCAAAAAAAAAAAAAAAAGAAAAAAAAAAAAGAAAGAAACTTGGCAAGGAAGTCCTGTTTGGAAGCTGTGTCTGGAAGGGAGGGAGCTGGGCTTTTTTTCTTCCCTTGCTGGTGGGTCTGCTCCAGCGTCTCCACCCCTACTCCAGCCTCAGTTCTACCAGAATCGTAAGTTGCAGAGATGGCAGGTGCTGGCCCAGAGCCAGCAGCCAGCTGTCAGGAAAGCAAACTACCTCTGCCCCCGAAGCTGGTGCTTCTCTCCCTGGGGGGTAACCCACTGCCCTGAGAACACGGCCAGGGCATGCACGAGGCAGCCGCAGTCTGTACGAAGCCACCACTACCCTCTGTCGACTGGGAATTTGGTTGTTTTGTCTGGGCAGGGTCGGGGGTGGGGTCCCTTCGACACCCAGTCTGAGTGCAATGGTCGAGACCCCAGGATGTGCGGGCCCTCTTTGGTGCCCCAGGGTTCTGCTCACAGCAGTTCATTCTTCCCCACCCTTGGAGCATCTCACATGACCCGGTGTCCCGCCCAGTGCCCACTCACGTGGTTGGTTAAATACACGTGAGAGTGGCAGGCTCCATGCCAAGGACAGAGGGGAGGGACAAGATAGGGAGGACCCCGCTGGGGCAGTGGCCGCCTGTGGAGCACACAGACTCCCAGACCAGGATTTCCCTCCTGGGAATTCCTCCATCTTCCCAGCTCCTCGCCTCTGCTCCTCCTAGTTTTCATATTAAAATGCCAGGCGTGTTATCCTGAGATTTATTTGTCTTTCTTAAGAAAATAACAAGCAGGGAAGTGCTTAGCCCCAAGAGTGAGTGGGAGATTTCCAGGGAAGCGCTGGGGGACAAGGGGCTACCCTGTACGTGCTCCCATGGGCACAGCCCCAGGGGGACGCCGCGCAGCTCCTCCGCGTGCTCAGATGCATACCTTGAGGAGGGGGCTCTCAACAGGCACTGAGGGTCCCTCCAAATCAACCACACTTTCCAGGAAGGGCCAGGAGAGCAGACCTGGCCACCTGAGGCAGAGGGGAGGGGTCTGGAAGGGGCCCGCAGCAGAGAATCGGCCAAGGGAGAGCATAGGAGGGAAACCCTGGGGGAGCCCTGGTGTTGGGCTGAGCCCAGACTCAAGCAGGCTCGACGGTGGGTGATGGACAGGCACCCAGATGCCAACGCCATGAGATGATGCTGGTGAGCCGTGAACCGGACTCCTGAGCTTGGGCTCCTGGGCTCCTATGCCAGCTCCCGTACCTGCACCAGGAACCTCCGGACCAGGCCAGCAGCCAGCAGCCGCCGTGAGTGCTCCCTCTGACTGGCCACCTGGGGGTTCCTACAACGGCTCGCAGCCACGTGTATCAACCCTTCCAAGGTAACTTCCTGACTACCTGGCCATACCAGGGGCCCTCAGAGCATGGCAGGCCCCTCCACAGCTTTGGTTTCTACAGCACATCTGCAGCACGTCCCCTATGCATCCACGTGCACATGTACACTCAGGTGCACATACGTGTGAATGTGCACACCCATGCATGTGCATGTGCACCCCCTCCCCAACACAAACACACACACACACACACACACACACACGCAACCCCACTGGCTGTGAAGCAGTAAGCCCAGCTTACGACTGTGGACAAGCAGCTGGTTCTTTTGAAGTTTTGGCTTAAGATCCCCCTGAAGTTCGAGTAAGAAGCCACACTAGCCTGGAACTTTCCTCACGGTAGCTTTGCCCCAGCATGGGAACCAGGCCCCCTGAGGATCTGGGGGTGCTCAGCTGCGATGCATCAGAAGCGCCTGCAGCCTGGCTCCCCGAGCTGAGAGACCACCTGCCTGCTCCCCAGGACACTTGAGCTCTTCCCGCCACTGGCTGCGTTGGCATCCTAGCGACTCCTGGTTTGTACCACCCAGAATGCTGACAGGTCTCCAGCCATCTTACCCAGGAGACTCCATCCCATGGACTCTTTGCAAGGGTGGAGCTAAATGCCCAGGCTGGAATTTATGACCCCTGATATTGAGTAACATTGTTCCCAGGGTAGGGAAGAAAGGGGAACTAGAGTTTCAAATCTACTCAGGATGTATCTGTTCCCTCCAGGTGGGTGCAGGGGACTGCTAATCCTGTTGTAGGGTGGCCTGGCTGTGCCCAGGCTGCAGGCCGTGGGGGTAACGTTAGCCTTTGCTGCCAGTCTTCCCTGCAGCTACCACCCACCCCACATTTTGTTGATCTCAGCAACAGGTCTCCCATGAGCAGGCAGGTGGGCGCACATTGTGCACAGAAACTCAGCCCCTTCCCTGCACAAACAAAATTCTCTGTAGCCAAAAGTAAACAAAAACCATTGGAAATGCAAGTCCTCAAGTTCTTTCCACTTCCATGGCTTTCTGCTTTATTGGATGCTTTCCCTTTGAAATGCAGCAAAGCCCTGGAGGGAGGTGAGAGAGCAGAGCCAAGGAACCTCTTAGAGATGTCACTTTGCAGGTTGCTGATCCAGGCTGCCCGTCAAACGCTGCTGGTCGCCAGTGTCGTCTGCACGTATGGCTCCAGCTACAACGCTGGCCTCGGGCATTTCCAGCCCCCTTCCCCACACGGCCCACCAAAGCCCTTCCCCACCCATTTCCCCATTCGGTCTGCTTCTGCCATTTAAGCACGGATTCTTTAACTTCTGGAAGAAAGGGAGCCCAGCCACCTTGGAAGGAGTGGACGAGGCCATTAATCAAGAGCGAGGAGAGGCCGACTCGGGCCGCCCGCAGCAGCTTCCAGTTACGGCCCAGGACCAGCTCCCGCCCAGAAGGGGTTAACACCACTGTCACTAGGCGAGAGAAACGCAGGGAAAATTCATCCCAGCAGCCTTGCCTTCGACAAGCACCCATCTATCCAGACGTTCAGCTGAGCTCTCCCGCGTCCTGCAGGGCGAACAGTCATTGTTTAAAAACGTCACGATAATAATCAGCTTTTGCGGCAAAGATATGAAAAATGTATTGCAAGATCAAAAGGATGATATTGTCTTCCAGTGGATTACACATTCCGCCCACAGAAGGGGCTAATCTGATGTCCTCGGAGAGGAAACAGGTAAACACTTCCAACATTATCACCATCTGTGTTTCATTTCTTGGGGCCCGTTCAAGAAAAAAGTTATTTATGTATTAATAAAAAAGAATCATTTTGTCCTTAAGTAAACAGTCAGGGAAGCCTTGAAATATCTGCCTTGGGTTTTGTGGTGCCAGCCACCACCGACTCGCAGAGGGAGCAGGCCCGCCACCACCCAGGCTTCGGGGCTCGAGTCTGTGTCTCCCCTTCCCCACCCACCAAGTGGAGTCAGCCCTGGAACCGGGCCAGGCAGCATCTCATTCCCACGCTCTCCCTGGTGGGAATGCCAGGTGTCCCGGGCTTGGAGTCCCAGGCCCTCGGCACCAGCCAAGCCACACATGGTCCCTAAGCATCAAGAGCTCCATCTGGGGATGGCTGTGCCCCCAGATGGCAGTGGCGGCTGCTAGTCACAGGGCCTCCCAGCATGAGGGTTGGTGTCCAGGCTGTCACCAGCAGGGGCAGTCATTCAACAGAGGTGGGAGGGACCAGTGCTGAGGCGATCGGGGTGGAGGCCAGGCCCACATGCCACATTCCGCGGTGTCAGGGAGACGCCAAGGGCACGCCAGACACCCCAGGTCCGGGCTGGCTCCGTCTGCCTTCCCTTCCCTTAACACAGCCCAACTCCCCCCTCCTCGCCCCCGGAGCGGCAGCGCAGTGGTTGAACTTGGAGCAGACTTTCAGAAGCACGGAGATTCCACTGTTTGCTCCCATTTCCATGGGCCTGAGAGGCCAAAGCCAAGGGCGCATAGGTTTTTTGCTAAGACCAGAAACACACAGCAAGGCCAGTGTGCAAACAGCTCCCAAGGGTGCTTTCCCGTTTCCCACTGCCCTGGGACCTAGGGCAGCCTGTGCACAGCTGGCCCACTCAGGGAACACCACAGACACCCACGAGTCAGCCGGGACACGGAGACACGTGGCGGGACCAGAGTTAGGTCCACACTCTGGATTTCAAAGAAACGTGTCCAGAACTTCAACTGTGCTTAAAACAACGTCGGTGTTGCTCCGCTGTCCCAGGTCTACCCTAAAATAGAGTACGCTCCTTGGTCGGTATTTTCATGCACCCACTGAGATTCTGGAGAACGAAAAATACAGCAGACAGGTCCAGCTCGAGCAGTGTGCGATGCGGGACGAGGGGTCGCAAGGAAGGCAGAAGAGACCTGGGGGCTCCTGGGACTAGGTTGCTCCTCTGCCCACGGTGGCAATGCTCAGCCTGCACGCCAGTGTGGGCTCTGGCTCTTGGTTCTTGACACCTGCATTGCCTCCAGGGGGCTGACCTCGCTGTCCTTGCCCATGTCACACTGTCCCCACCCTTTCCACCCCTGCATGGGCCTCTTCCATAGCAACAAGGCTGCCTGGGGGGCTGACAGTGCCCCCTGGCTGCAGCTGTTGGTCCTGCACCCTGCCTGGCTCATCCTCTGGGACTCTCCCAGCTCTCAGCTCCTGGTCTTCTGCAATTCCCAGGCCTCCTTGTTGTGTCTCACACAAACCCATCATTCTTCCGTCTGTGAGCTCCAGGGCCCTGTTCCTAGAGAGGCCTCATAGGAGTCCTAAGCCTCATCTCCATTTGCAAAAGAAATGACAAGTTTCACAGTGGAACTAGGGAATGCTGGCTTCCGCTGCAGCCCAGCACCACCGAGAAGACCCTGACTGCGTCTGGTGGTCTCCCTGGGGACTTCCCACAGGCAGATGCCCCGGGTCCGGGTGGGCCTGGGTTCCAGTTGCCCCGGCTGTGTGACCGCGAGCCAGACACCACACCTCTCGGAACCTCAGGTCCCTCCTTTGACAGACAAGGGCTTGAACTCAACTCTCTCTTTTCATTTTTTTTTTTTACAGATATACCTGTTTTTTTTGAAGGGCAGAGTTACAGAGAGAGAGAGAGAGAGAGAAATTTTCTGTCTGCCAGTGTCTCTCCCAATTGCCGCACAGCCAGGGTTAGGCCAGGCTGAAGCCAGCAGCCAGGAACTTCATCCTCTATGTGGGTACAGGGGCCCAAGCACTCAGGCCATCTTCCCCTGCTTTCCCAGGCGCATTAGCAGGAAGCTGGATCAGAAGCAGGGCAGCTGGGACTTGAACCTGCACTCACACGGGATGCCAGTGATCCTTTAATCAAGGGACTATCCCCACAACTCAGTCAAGGGGCAATTCTGCCGGTTCCTCTCCCGTTATCGTTCACCTTGTCACACTGAGTTACCTGACACCACCTGCACGTGGAGAGGGATTTTTAGCTGCATTAGAGGCGAAGGAAAGCACTGGATGCTTGTCCAGAGTCGGAGCACATCCAGAGACGTGCTCCCGTGGAAACCACATGATGTGCTTGCAAGCCCAGCCCGCCGCCCCACAGTGAGGCTCAGGCAGCAAAAGCCTGCAGCGGGCTGCCAGCTTGCTGTGCACACGGCGTTCTCAGCACCCATCCGTGGACGTCGCCCCGCTAGGAAAATGCCCAGCTGAAGGGATAACGCCGTAGGCAGTGCGGGTTCTGATCCCACGTCTCACGGCTGGGACCCAGCCCCCACTGTCCTCCGACACCCCGACCGACCGCCTTGGACAGGGGTTCTCGCATCCTCAGCACCTGCTCTCCTGCCAGGGACCGAAGCCCCCTCATCAGTGGTTCGCTGGGGCTTTAACAACCTCTGGTTCCACATCCCAGCTCCACAGCTCAGCTCACCAAGGTTTTGCTGCTGCTAATCTGTCCTTGGAACATCTTGGGGAGGGGTGGGGATTTGATCCTTTTTCCCAACACCAAAAAAGACCCCTGCAGATCGGCAAGGAAACCCTGCCAACGTTACAGGCAAGACCCTGCTGCCTACACTGCAGACACATCGGGGGTCCCACGAGCGAGTGTTCCATGCCAGTGCCCGTGGGGAAGGCTGGGGTGCTTGGTCCTTACTAACTACCACACTCTTCATTTCTGTTTTGGATCACTTATGTGATTTATCCTGCTGCTTGATCAACCACGCCCCACAACACACCTACAAATAAAAGACCACATGACCTAGGGTGTCGGAATAAGAAAACACAATCACACACACCCCCAGTGGCACTTCAGAGCCTTCTAGTTCTCCATACGGATGAGGCAAGCTGCAGGCCTGGGGAGGATCAGAGAAAGCGCCCTGTCATGTGCATACACCCTGCACGTCCCCTCACGTCCCCACGGAAGCCCTCACCCGACCAGCTCAGAGCTGGTCACAGGCGCTGTCCAAGGAAGGGGCATCGTGGTAGAGAGAGCCACGCCCACGTCTTCACTGCGACACCATGGCCAGGACACCTGCTTCTGTGACAGCCTCTCCTGTCTCGAGGCTCTGACAGCACGTGGAGCCTTCTCGGGGTAGAGGGAATGCTGGCCAGGCACGGGGCTGACCAGGTGCTTGTAAACGGGCTTGGCACACACAACATTTCGGGGGCAAGGCCTGGAACGTTGGCACCTACTTCTCCCCCGCAGCCCGGAGAATCCCTCAGAAACGTGCTGTACGCCGTACGCCTGTGATGCCGGGGTGCGCTCTCAGTCTCTCTCTCTACCACCAGTAAGATGCAGTGGAGGTTTAGAAGAGACAGCCCTCCTGCAGAGCTGACATGTGTCTCCGTGTGACCCTGCAGGGGGGCCGGGCAGGAGGGTGAGGAGGCGGAGCGGAAGGAATCAGGGCCTCCATAGTGCCGATGACTCAGCCTGAGCCTGCCCTGCTCGCGCACTCAGCAATGTGTGGAAATAATTCCCTCCGGTTTGAGCCACTGGGAGGAGGTCTCCTGCCATACAAAAGAGTGGGGGAGTCGACAGGACCCTAGCCTTGAGCTGCCCCAGTGCCAAGCCCTGGGTCTCAGGGACGGGAGACATACTCCCGAAGCTCACAGGTAATGAGTCTGGCCTTGGTTTCTTTCCAAAGGCCCCCAAGGAGCGGCAGGTGCAAGGGAGGTCTCCAGACGTCAGAAATTAAACTGTCTGCTCTGCCCGTGAGGCACCTGCAGAAGCCCATCGCACGCCAGACCAGCCCCATGCCCTGGGGGCAGTGCAAGGGCCCCTCAGTCGCTCCTCACTCTGCAGTCCTGGGGACAAAGCCTTGACCAGACTTTCCCAGGCTCCCCTGAGCCCTGTTCTCACCTGGGCCTCATGCTAGAGTCCTGCTAAGCCCATTTATCCAGAGGCCCCTCCCCCAGCCCCTTCTCCTCCTCCACCTTGATGTCGCTCAGCCCGGAACTCCCTTTGGGACCAAGCCCCATCAGGTTCTGCCCTCTCCCTCGCCCCGCCCAGCAGCTACAATCCCTGTGTCCCTATAGTAGGGGAGCTGGGCTCAGCAGCATCTCCCCGACAACTGTTAGGCAGCTAGGTAGATGTCAGCCTATGTGTACAAGGGGCCAGGGGAGACGTGGGAATTCCTGTGTGGTGGGATGGGGGAAGGTGCTGGGGCCAGGCAGCACATACTCACATGAAGTCTTGTTCGGTAACTTGGCTGGGTGGGTCCCAGCCCTGTCCCTGCGGCGGCTCAGGGTATGTCATCTGCCGTCGCCAAGGGGGCTGTTGGGAAACTCTGGCGGGGGGTCACCCCCAGAAGACCCTCTCCCCAGCAATTTCCCAGGAAGGTGTAGGGGGAGGAGAAACAGGGGCCACACCCATATCCATGGAAACCGCAGGCTGAGTGTCAGGTGTACTCCGCTCGCTGTGGCTTTGCATCAGACCTGGCGAGCAGGCTCGCCCCTACTCTCCACCTGCCTCACACAGGAGTTCTTGTGACGAGAAGACAAGAAGCCCTGAGCAGCCTCACCTGGCACCAACCCCTTCTGTGCCATCCTGAGCAAGCATCAGGGTTTTGCTTGCTGGTCCTTCATCCTCCCTCAGCTCCCAGGTTTGCTTTTCTTCCCACTGCTCCAGGTCCAGGTAGCAACACCTGGGAAAAGCCCTGTTGCCCAAAAGGACCTGTCTCTCCTCTCACCCTGACCCCTCGGCCTCATGGTACAAAACCATCATATACCGAGGTCTCCACGCTAAGGTGCATATTGGAGTTTAAAGCACGAACACCCCATGTCAGGGAGCTTGACTTCCACACGTCATGACACCTTTTCCTGAGAACAAATGAGCAGAAAGAGACTGAAGACCAAGGCCTGCGGAATGAGAATTCAATGCAGGCGTCACACACCTGGCGACAGGTGAGAGGAGCAGAGGGATGGGCAACGACAGGCAGCGGTTGCTAATGCCAGAGCCGTCGTCCTCACCTGCCTCGCCAGTCGCGGGCAGGGTGGTTCCGAGACATCTTATGCTGGATCATTCTCCCAGGTCTACCAACTCGGTGGTTTAAATTCCGTCCCACTCCCCTCCCAGTGTCACACTGGCCCTGGTGCGCTCAGTGACATCACAGCTGCGATAGATCAGAGGACCCAGGCCTCCCGCGTCCCCAGAGGTCCCGCCTGGAAGCTCTGCTCTGTGCACTGAGGGAGGCTGCAGGGGCCCCGCCCAGAACCTGCCTCTGCCCATCTGAGCGCAAATCCCTCAGGCCAGGCGTGACCGTGGGGGCACTGGGAGAGTCCAAGCTCCTGACGTGACAGATGCTACATTTTTTTTCCAATGACAAAACCATGTTCCTTGGCTGACTCCATAAGCAGATTTTTCTGGTTAAATCATAAAAAAAGACAGTCCCACTCAAACCACCAAATACCCTTAACCTCCCCCCACCCCGCCATATCCCAGATGCTGATGTTGAAGTTCCACACAAGAAACATCGGCCTGGGTTCACACACGCGGCATCGGCAGGGGCTGGCCCGGGAATGTCCACCTGATGCCACGGGCATCCCCAGAACAGGACAGACCTTCCAGCTGTACCCTCCTCCAGTTCTCAGCACATGGACAAGGGAAACGTGGAGCCCAGAGTGTCTGCTGCCCAGGATAGTCCCGTGTGGACACCGAGAGGCCGGGCGGTCCTGGGGACAAGGCCATGCCAGCTGCAGCACTTCGGGGAGAGGTTCGGACGGGACCTGCAGTTTGGGACCGTGGAGCACTAGTGAGCCTCTCTAGGATCTGAACGGGGGAAACAGGACAGGGCCTCTGCATGAGGTCTGGCCCCTTCTGGAACCACCTTCTTACCCCTAAGCTTTCCAATCCGGGCCGGCACAGAGCAGGGTGGAATGTCGACACCACAGGCCACTGATCTTAGCGGCAGGTATTTTAAGTAGCGCCGAGGTGAGAAAACAAAGAAGTCACCAACCTTCAGAGCCACTCACTCACTCACCTTCCAG
This sequence comes from Oryctolagus cuniculus, assembly GCF_964237555.1. Classification (NCBI taxonomy): domain Eukaryota; kingdom Metazoa; phylum Chordata; class Mammalia; order Lagomorpha; family Leporidae; genus Oryctolagus; species Oryctolagus cuniculus. The sequence goes on from NC_091437.1 coordinate 21,891,539, forward strand.
CCCTCTGCCCACCCAACCGTTTATCCAGTCAACATTCACTGCATTTGCTTGATCCTCTACCACACAACAGGTGCATAAGTGAACAAGATGAGACTCTGTCGGGCTGCTCTCAAGCTGGTGAGGGCGAGGGAGACAATGGCAGCTGCACCATAGAACCCAAGGGCCCAGTCTACCCTGGCAGGGGCCCGGGAGGAGGCACTGAATCCCTGCCAGTTAGGGATGGCTTCACAAGGTGCTATGGTTTAGATACCGTTTCCCTCCCCTCAAAACACTGGGTACGGTCACATCCGCATCCCAAGTCATCAAGACAACAGAGCCGTAATTCAGCTCCTTTTAGGAGGTGATAAGGTTTTGCTAAGACCACTAGGGTAGAGGCCCCCATGATTCAATCGTAGTAGTTTTATAAGAGGAAGAGCGACCAGGACACACACATACACACACACATACACACACGCTTCCTGCCTCCTGCCATGCGATGCCCAGACCTCGCACTTGCAGAACTGACAGCCAACACACACCTCTTTGCTTTAAGACGCTGCCTGCTTCAGGTGTGCCACAGCAGTTATGGTGAACGGGCGAGGACTGCAGATGATCTGCAGGATTGGGGTGGTCTGGGCTCAGAGGGGACGAGGGCACGGTGGCCAGAGGCACAGGGAGAATCACACAGGCACAGGAAGGCAGGCTGGCCCACAGAGGAGGCTCCCGCTCAGCCCCCCGTGCCCAGGGTTGCCTGACAGTCTGGGAGCTCCCTGGAAGCCCGCACGCTGCTGAGATGTGGCAAATGAGGATCTGGCTCCTGTTGCTGCAGTTTCAGGTGGCCCCCTCCAGCGAGGGCTGCAGGGGGAAGGGGGAAGACAGGGAGCCTGGCTGGGGCTGACCAATCTACCAATCCTGGCCAGAGAGCAGCAGGGCCTGGGCCCAGGCAGTGATGGAGGGGAGGCAGGAGACAGAAGCCACCTTGCCAGTGAGGGGGAGAGAAGGACAGGAGTCCAAGTTGCTCCCAGGCCCTGCAGGAGCCAGGGGACACTCCAAACCAGCGGGGGGCGAGGGCCTGCCTCCACTTCCAATGGAGCACAAGGGCCCGACCCCTCAGCAGCCCAGCCTCCCTGGTGCCGGCCTCCGGCTGTTCGCTCAGACCCTGCTGGCTGCGAACGAAACACTCTTCCAGCTCTTCCAGCGTTTCTTCTGTACCGCAGAGGCCTTTCTACCTTGAAACACTCGGGTGGTTTAATTTGTTTTCGGAAATAACAAAAGCAATTAGACTAATTGCCTTCAGAACGGGGCACGCACAAGGAGCAACCTCACCACCATGAAGGGGGCCCTGGCAGATCTTCCAGGTTCGTAATTTATGGAGCAATTTGCCTGTCGTGTTACCGGCAGGTGCCAGGTGCCCAACTTCCAGGCTTTCAATGGGAAGATGAAAATACAAGACGGTTAATTCCTACCACAGGGAGCCAGGAGAGAGCCTGCTCCACCGAGCACCCTGCCCCGGCACCTGCTGGGGCACGGTGGCCTCCTCACACTGCCTTGTGGTACTGCTGCCCCATGGGGTCACTCACTCCGCTGGTGTGCAGGATTCTACTGCAAGGAGAGCAGGTGGGGATGCTGCCCTGGCCCTGGTTCACGACTGAGCTCTGGTTCCCTCTAAGGCCGATCAGCAAACCATTTCCAGTTCTGCACACTGCGACCTGCGCTGGCCATGCGTGTGGAGGAGCCAGGAGCCCTGTCAGAGAGCGCTGTCCCAGGGGAGTCCTAAACCCTAAGCTGCTGAAGATCTCCCTCCTCTTTCTCCCCAGCAAGCACGCATGAGTATTACTGAGCCCCAGTGACATACAAGAGAAGAAACCAGCCCAGGTCCCACCCACTGGGCACAGAGTCCAGGTCACAGCACAGTACTGAACCGGTGAACACTCACATGGACCATTTTGCACTGTTTTGTTTTTTGAAAGGCAGAAGGAGACACAGAGAGGAAGAGTGAGCTCTCAAGCACTTGGTCACCCCTGAGATGTCCCCCTTGGCTGCCATCCAGGTCTGCGATGTGGGTGGCAGGAACCCCACAACCTGAGCCATCACCTGCTGTCTCCCAGCGCTGCGTTAGCAGGGAGGTAGGCTCAGGAGTCAGGGCTGGGACTCAGGCCCAGTTACTCCGATATGGAACGCGATGTTGTCACGCTAGCTCCGAACAATTCAGATTTCACCACAAGCGCAGTGGGAGAGAGGAGGCAGAGCTGCCTTTCAGGTCTACTTGGCTGGGAAGAACTGGTCGCGGGGATCAGAGTGGAGGAAGAGGGATCAGCGTGTGGGGGAGGGCTCGAGCTCCATGGGAGAAGAGATACGCCCATCCAGGAGGGAGGCTGTTGGGGAGGCATCAGGGCGGACTGCAGATGCCAACGTGGAAGGGAGAGCCAGGCGGGAAAGGGCTACGCAGGGGGCTCAGTGTCCCTGCCAAGCAGGGGTGGGCTCTGGCGCTGCTCCCCGAGGAGGGCGGGGCTGCAGCAGGTGCAGGGAGAGCTGGGGGCTGGCAGAGGGGAGGGAACAGCTTTACTCAGTGCCATGTGTGGATGCCAGACCCAGTTAAAATGACATCTAGTGGGGAAATCACAACAATGAAGAGAATGGGAGAGGGTTGGGCCAGGGGTTCAAATGCATTTCCAGAAGAGCGTTCACAGATGCGTGGGGCAGAGGGCGCCTCAGTGCCCAGCCCAAGGCCCAGAGCAGGTGCACAGAGGAGCGACACCTCCCCTAGAGGCATGGCCGGGACGGGGACAGAGAAACACTGGAAGTCTCCAGATGGAAAACTTCCTAAGGCAGAAAATCTTTCTTTGTAAAAAAAAGGACAGAATAAACCGGCTGAGCAGCACCATGGGGTGGGGCATGATGTAGGGGCCGCCCATCTGAAGTCCAGCTCACAGCCTGCCAGTCCTTTTGTACTTTTATTTCTATTATTTATAGCAATAATATAATAATAATTTCTATTATTTCATTTGAATGTCCAGAGAGATATAGAGATAGAGGCACGGATATGTTCTATCTGCTGGTTCACTCCCCAAATGCCTGCAACCATGTAGGGAGTGAACCAGATGGAAGACTATTCTCTCTATCTGCCTCTGCCTCTGCCTCTCTGTAATGCCACCTTTCAAATAAATAAATAAATAAATAAATCTTTTTAAAAAAATGGGAGCCAGTATTCTCAGCTGGTTTTAACACGATGTCACTTCTAGAATTCTGGGAGCAAGCAAGACTGTTGGAAATTAAAAGTATAACTCTTGAATTAAAAAGGTGAATGATCAGATTGGATGGTAAGACCACGGGGATTTTCTAGAATGTTCCAGAATATTTCAGAATGTAGAATAAAATACAAAGAGACCAAAATTTTGAGAGGAACAGAGAAACATAGAGTATTGATCCAGAAAGCTCCTTATCCAACTAAGATTCCCAGAAACACATAAATTTGAGAAGAGGAAATTAAATATATATATGTAAATGTGCATGTGTGTGTATGTGTATGTGTATGTGTTTATGTGTGTATGTGTATGTGTGTGTTTATGTGTGTGTGTGTTTATATGTGTATGTGTGGGTCTATGTGTGTGTTTATGTATGGGTGTATGTGTATGTGTGTGTTTATGTGTGTATGTGTATGTGTGTGTATGTTTGTGTGTATGTGTATGTGTGGGTGTATGTATGTGTTGATGTGTGGGTGTATGTGTATGTGTGTGTTTATGTGTGTATGTGTATGTGTGTATGTGTATGTGTGTGTATGTGTGGGTGTATGTGTGTGTTGATGTGTGGGTATGTGTGTATGTGTATGTGTGTGTGTGTGTGTTTGTGTGTATGTGTGTGTGGGTGGGTGTATGTGTGTGTTGATGTGTGGGTGTGTGTGTTGATGTGTGGGTGTGTGTGTTGATGTGTGGGTGTATGTGTGTGTTGATGTGTGGGTATGTGTGTATGTGTGTGTATGTGTGTGTATGTTGTATGTGTGTATGTGTATGTGTGTGTTGATGTGTGGGTATGTGTGTATGTGTGTATGTGTGTGTTTATGTGTGTATGTGTATGTGTGGGTGTATGTGTGTTTATGTATGTGTATGTATGTATATGTGTGTATGTTTGTGTGTATGTGTGTGTATGTGTGGGTATATGTGTATGTATGTGTATGTGTGTGTTGTGTGTGTGTATGTGTATGTGTGTGTTTGTGTGTATGTGTGGGTGTATGTGTGTTTATGTATGTGTATGTGTGTGTATGTATGTATATGTGTGTATGTTTGTGTGTATGTGTGTGTGTATGTGTGGGTATATGTGTATGTATGTGTATGTGTGTGTTGATGTGTATGTGTGTGTATGTGTATGTGTGTGTGTATGTGTATGTGGGTGTATGTGTGTGTGTATGTGTGGGTATATGTGTATGTGTGTGTATGTGTGTGTTGATGTGTGTGTATGTGTATGTGTGTGTTTGTGTGTATGTGTATGTGTGTGTACGTGTGTGTGTATGTGTGTGTTTATGTGTGGGTATATGTGTATGTGTGTGTATATGTGTGTGTATATACTGGTTTGCATTGGAGGAAGAATGTGCATCTTTAAATGGAAGAACTCAGAAAAGACCACAAAGCCAAACATATCATTGCCGAATTTCCTAACATCAAAGATGTTAACTAGTGACTTTTCATCATGGAATTTTGCATTAAGTTCAATTTTGTATAATATTGCATTACATTACCACACTGTTACCTGTGTTGGAGGTAAGTACCAGAACTGCCCCACCCTAATCCTAGCCCTGTCATACTGGGCACAGATACAAGAGACAAATCAGCGTGGGTTTACGGGAGAACTAGGGACTGCAGTGGTCTGAATGCTGCATCACCCTAAAGTCCCGATGGTGAAAACCTGACCCCAGGGTGACGATGTCAGGAGATGGGGCCTGCGGGTTGCCATCAGGTCCCGGAGGCAGAGAATGGGGTCAGTGCCCAGATAAGGGAGGCCCAGAGAGTCAGCAGCCCCTCTGCCAAGTGCGGGCCCAGCAGGAGGGCGCCGTCCATGAACCTGGAAGCAGCTCCAGACACCGACCGGCCACCAGCAGGACCTCGGACTTCTCAGTCTGCACAGCCGTGAGAAATGCATCCTTGTGTACGGCATTTTACCATGGCTGCCTGAAGGGACTGACAGGATGATCCTAAAAGCTGGCTGGTAGATAAATTAGACGAGTTGCCCACAGGAGCAAGAATCACTAAACGCTGGTCTTTTTTTTTTTCTTTTTTTTTTTTTTTTTTTTGTCACAACACCGCTAGCTTGAAGATGGTGCCTGTAAACACATGAGCGTGTAGTTTTCTGTGCCTGGATACAGACGGCACATTCCCCTTTGTGTCTGGATGAGCCCATCCGATTATTCACATACGGGCAGAGAGCGGAACAACACGCCCCCACTGGGCTGGGTGAGTTCAGAGCTGGCGGGCCTTCTCCACATTCTTGCTCTCATCTTTGTCCACAATGACCTTGGAGGCCACACCACAGAGGGCATCTGGTCCCAGAATTATCGCCTGGGGCGAAGAACCCTTGATTCCACCATCATGGGGGAATGAGCAGGCGGGGACAGGTGTGCACAGTAAGTCCAGTTTTCCCACTGATATAAGAGAAATTATACATATTGTGAGTGTTATAAAGAAGCTTCGGCTTGGAATTCTACACCTGGCTGGGGTATCAAGCAAGTGTGAAGACAGAATACATGCATTCCCAGACACTTGGGTAACAGAAGGCTGACCTCCTGTGCGGGCCTGCTTAGGAAAGACGGGTGCCTCCAGCGGAAGCAAAGACGACTCAGAACATCCTAGGAAGGAGACTGTCACATGAAAGAGTAATCCAGAGGGGAGCAAGACACAAAGGGGCCCAAAAGAGAGGACTCCAGTTTGAAAAAAAAAGGAAGTGAAGGCAGACAGCACGAGTGGACACTTGCAAGCCATGGGATGGAGAGTCGGTGGACTGCAGGTACAGCAAGTGGAACGGAACACCATGACTCTGGAGTCATGTCAATCGGACTTACTTATGCTCAACTTCTTTTTAAAGATTTTTATGTATTTATTTGAGAGGTAGAGTTACAGACAGAGAGAGGAAGAGACAGAGAGAGAGAGGTCTTCCATCTGCTGGTTCACTCCCCAGAGGGCCACAACAGCCGGAGCTGGGCCTGATTCGAAGCCAGTACCCGAGAGCTTCCTCTGGGTCTCCCACATGGTTGCAGGGGCCCAAACACTTGGGCCTTCCTCTACTGCTTTCCCAGGCCATAGCAGAGAGCTGGGTTGGAAGAGGAGCAGCCAGGACTTGAACCAGTGCTCATATGGGATGCTGACACCATAGGCAGAGGCTTAGCCTACTATGCCACAGCGCCGGCCCCTGTCCTCAACTTTCAGAATCAGCGTAAGGACACATGATGAGAGACCATCCAAGTGTTGCTGTGTTGAGAATAGACCATGGCCATAGGGTCTAATCTCAGCCTTTAAAGGTGAATAAACCAGGGTTGGAACAGCAGTGTGGTTTTCCCAAGAAGGCTGAGCATGTAGCCTGGCCAGGAGGGCAATGGCCCCAGTACTCCTGGCCCTTGGTATCCTGTCTCCTGGGCCATGCCCCCTGCCTGAACTCACTCCATCGGGCTGCGGCAGGGGTGCTCCTGCCTGCCCTTGCCCTTGCCCTGTCGCAGGTTGCCGGGCCTTCTGCAGAGTTCATTGTCAGTCCCAGCTCTGCCTCTCTCCCCCTCCCTATCTCCTTAGACGCTTTTCCTCCCGGGAGGGGCAGCTGTCCATTTCCCCTCCAGACAGATAACCTTGCCTGTCCAACGTGCTCTAATCTACTGCTCTGTTTCTGTAGCTTTTGGATGCTTTTGGGGAGAGAATGATTTGAAAAGAAAAAAAAATCAATGGTATGCTTTGTAGAGGCGACACATCAAGTACGCCAGCTGCTGCACAGCCCCTAGGATGCAGAGCACAAGGCAGGGGGCGGAAGGCCACCCAACAGAGTGGCTCCTGGTTAGAGTCTGAAACCAGCCCTGGCCGCTCAGGCCTGGGCTAAGGCCACTTCGCCTTTGGTGGCCTGAAGTGTGGCTGCTCCAGCAGTTATGGGGTCAGGAGGTGAGTTTGGACAGTCCTCTGCCTCCAGGCCCACACTGGTACCGAGATACCTGCATGGAGGAGTCTTCCACATTTAGGAACCTGAGAAAGCAGTAATTACAGAGCAGAATTTCTATAGGAATCCAGGCACGGGTGGCATGCCTGCCCGCAGTAAAGAAGGCAGAAGCTAGCTCCAGTCTCAGCTCTCCCTGCTGGTCTTTCTGTCCATTCCGGGCTCAGTGAGGCTTAAACAGGACTGAGACTCGGGACTCAGACACGGGGGTGCAGCTCTCACTCAAAGGTGCTGCCTAGTAGCTAGGGAAGGGGACCCTCAGGCAGTCCCTCCACGCCCCAGCTTCCAGCCCCTGGGATAACCTCCCCCACCGTGCCCAGCAGCTCCAAGCACACTGACCAAGGGAAAATGGCAAAGGGAACACAGAGGCAAGTACTTGTGGAGAAGTAGCCAGTGCCAGCACCTAGCTCGAAAACACAGCAGCCTCCAAACAATGGCCCAGCGGCCAGCTCATGAACACAGCACCCTGGACAACAAGGACTCTGCCTATCAAGGGCCAAGGCCTCGCAAGCCCATGTGGAGGGGCGTCCCTAGCTCTGCCAAGGTATTGGGAAATGCACCGGCCAGTGGAAAACAGTGGGAATTCGCTTGTTCTGAGTTAGTAATCGTATTCCACAGGTGTCACCAACAGCACTCTGGGCTGAGGAGGTGGATGAAGCTCCACGGCTTCCATGAAATGCAGGTGGGCAACACAACGTATGCAGCTCTGCAGGATGAGGGGCTGTCCTGTGCACCTCTGTACCCAGCACTAACAGGGACCACGCATCACGGTGCCAGGAGAGGGAACTGCCAATGCCAGGGTCAGCGGGCAGCACTGCTGTGCCCATGACAACTCTGAAATCATCTTTCTCTGAGTCCTTCCCTTCAAAGGCACTCAATCAACAGCCATCCTTTGTAGGTTGTCTGCCAGCCATCTTGTTGAACTGGCCCTGAAATTGTAATGGATTGTGCCACTTGCTCTTGGTACCAACACCCTGGGGGAATTGATCAGTCCCAGAGAGACCCCAGGGCAGCCGCGGACAGCCCAGCCCATGGCCCCGAAGTCAACATGGCACCAGCTTCCCACAGCCCTGGTCTGCAGGCACAGCGTGAAGGGGAGCATGCGTGTGCCTTCCAGGGGCTGTGAGCCCCAGCCACGGCTGATGTCTGCGATGGGGAGCCTGTGTCTCATTTCTCTGGGAAAGCTCACGAGGAGGAAAGCCAAGCTCCAGAGGAGTGGGCTCTGCCTTTGAGACAACAGCATCAATTTTCCCAGTGAGCTTCCAACAGGTGGGAGAGAAGGGCACACAACAAAATGTCATTTATAACTTCAAATTCAGCGTTGAAAAGGGCTCTGCAGTAATAGCCCACCCTCCATCATTTCAAAGGGGTTGTCACCAAGGCAGCGCCCCCTTCTGTGTCACGGGGAGGTGGCCGGCGGGGGAGGGATTGCCGGGGCGGCTCTGCTGGCCTCCTTCTCCCTGCCCCCTCCTCCGTCCACCCCAATCCTGCCGTCAGAAAGCTATTTTATCTCTGGAGAAGTTTTATGCCAGGGATATATGACCAGAATACAGGAAGGTCTTTTAAATTTATTTTCAATAGCCCTGCTCGTCTCTTCTCTATGAAATATTTAGCATTTAACTCGTTATTTCTGCTGCTGGCACAGTCTCAGGTGCAGGTGGCTTTGTAGAGATGGCAGAATGTCACAGCAAGGTAATTGTTTCTCTTTATTTCCTCTAGATAAAGAATAAGTAATAGGCAAGTCGGAATGATCGGGTGGCGCTTCCATCAGGGGCTCCGGCGATAACATAAACCGGGAGATGGGATTTGGAGTGGTCTGCATAATCAGCACGCCCCCCTCCCTCCCAGGTTCACCTGAGAAGGAACCTGCCTCCACACGCCCCTTCCAGCCTGCTCTCCCCTGAGGAGGGGCTGTCCCTGCCCTCTGCAGACTTCCAGTGGCCGAGCTGTCGGTAACACCCAGCCTGGAGGGCCCTGGCTACTGTCCACCTTACCGCCCGTGGCTCTTGGGGCACAGTGGGCCCTGGCCATCCTGCATGCTGGCCCAAGCCTGGTTTAGTGCGGCGTTGCCACTACTTCTACCGACGCATTCACACTTCCCAGAAAAATTTAAGACTGGGAACTAAGTTTGTTCGTTTTCTGTTTCTTCCCCCACTCCAAGCATTTTAAGCAGACAAGATATGAATATTCATGAGTGATAGGACAGCTTCCAGGGAGAAGCCGTGGGGGAAATTTTTACAGCCTGGCCACTTGGGCCACTTGGATCCCTGGTAGACTCTCCCGCAGGGATGCGGTGTCGCAGCTGTCAGAGTCACCACCTGCCTGGAGGGCTGGCTACTCCCACCAGGTCACGAGGAAGGCGTGCGGGTAAAGCAGGCGTGGCTTTCAAACCTTTAACTCCAAAATTCACTTATCATTTAATTCCACTTTGTGAACTTTCCCAAGTGGCCTCCTGTGTCCGTTCCACAAGAGGACGGGCATCTCCGGCAGCGACGGGTCCAGCCCTGCCGGCCACAGTCCCTCTGCTCGGGAGCCTGAGGCTGGCCCTTCCACCCGCAGAGCAGCCCACAGACCCACAGACGGACACCGTTACCAGGAACGGTGCCTGGGAATCCGGGGCATGAGGTCAGGACCGAGCTTAGCCGGAGTCAGTGGTGCTCAGTCCCCAGGGCTAGGGGCGTGGCCAGATTTCTTACTCAAAGACTGGGGCATTAGCAAACACCTAAGTGGTCCACCTGAGGGTTACTCCCACCACCTTGGTCTCTTGGGCAAGGTGTTCTATTCTCTAGGGGAGGGGTCTTTGGCACATGGGGTGTACTCAGTAAGTCCCTTGATTTTCAGGCACTTCTGTGTTCCTATAGCTGCCTCCTGCCACTGGCATCCTGCCCAGGGAACCAGCAGACGAATACCTCCGACAGGCAAATACTCACCTGCCAGTTATGTGTTAACCTTGGTTTAAAATATCTGCCCAAATGCTTCAGTAATTATCAGTGTGAAATCAAGCAAGCAAGGAAGGAAGAACAGAAGTTTCAAGTAAATTCTTTAAATCTGCCAACAGCTTACTTGGCCTAAAGGAATATTGCTCTGATTTTTAAGGGAGGGAGTGAAAATTCTCATAAATGATCAATAAACAGTTGCATCCTTTTCTCTGCGCTCTTCTAACAACCTGCATTCTTTCTGGGTTCCTCCTAATACATCGCCTTTACGTTGGCATTTCTTTCATGCTGGTTATTCCGTGTTCAATAATTTTTGCACATCTCATTTCAATTTCATAGCAAACCCGAGGAGATAGGGTTGTCTGTGCTCCCAACTGCAGATGAGCAAAACGGAGGCGGAGAGCACACCGGGCTGCAGCCTGGGTGGGGGTGGAGGTGACTCCCGAAGCCCAAACCTAGCAGATCTGCAGCATTTTTCTTCATAGCTGGCCCAGGAGGACCCGGCCCCGTCACGCCTGGCCTGCCTCTCTTCTCTCACACGACATCCTTCTGAAATGTTAATCGGCTTTGACGGGAACTTTTCCAAAAGCATCTTCTTCAAGCTTTGTTTTCAAAACTCTGCAAAATTCGCCCCAGTAATTGATAACTCCGTGCCCAAGCACTCCAGCGTATCTCTGATTGGGGACATTTCATATCAGCAGACGCTTCAACTATGAGAGCGGCCCCAGCGTCTGACCTGTGTGGCTTCCATGGTGACAGCACCCGAGTCACACCCGTGGGACAAAGTCCTCTTTCCAGATGCTGTTCAGGTCCCTATCACGGGGTAAATGAGCTTCCCTAGAAAGCAAGTTGTGTCAATGCCCCAATCGTCCTCTCTGAACCAAGGCCCCCTTTGGTTGTCCTCCAAGCCTTTACCAACCAAAGCCAAGAGGGCAGAAGGCATGGGACCTGATTTCTCGGAATGAAATGTGTGCAATGAAAGCCCTCACGGTACCCCATTTGGCAGCAGACTCCCTGGGCCATGTCCGTCCCTGTGATCTATGGTGAGGCCGTCCACACCATCTAAAAACGCCTTGGCCACTCATCTGAAATTCGATTAGGTGAGCAGGTCTGGTCTGCTTCTATAACCTGCTCGGGTTCAAGCCACCGCAAGGAGCATCCGTCACTGTGGTAACAGGTGGGGATAAATAATACATTTTCAGCAGAGAGCCCTATTCTGCCACAGTCGTTAGGATGCATTCCCGATATTCGGGGCTTGCAAATTCAATCTTAATTTCTTCTGATTTTCTCTTTAAGATTTCCCATGGATCCCCCGAGTCATGAAAATGTGCAGTTTATCATCTGCCTGATCAACAACAACCGACTTCCCCCAAGTTGCCTCGTCTGCTTCCTTCCATCAGATCAGGACAAGATTTTAATTTTTCATGAAGAGCCAAACTATAGCTTTCTACATGGCCAGATAACTGGGGTAATTTGCTCACACACTAATGCAGTTGCAGCCGGAGGCTCCTGGGGCTTCGTGCTGACCCGGATTGCTGAACGGAACGGAGGCTGCACGGTCAGCGGGAGGTGGAGGAGGAGGGGACCAGGTGGAGGAGGAGGCGATAGAGGTGGGGGGGGGGGGCTTCACGGGCCCCACAAAGTGCAGGAAGAAGCCACCCCATCCGCACAACACCCATGGGCCTGCCCCAGTCCCTGCAGTAGCCAGATAAAAAATGACCTCTTCTTTCTCAAATCTTTCAACATTTTCCATGTAAAGTGAAATTCATTTGGAGAGTTAATAAGGAAAATAGAAATTTCAAACGCTGGGAAAAAATTGAGATAAGGCAAAGAAAAAAATGAAAATGCTGAAACAAATCGGAATTCCTGGTTCCAGGCTCTGTGAGAGCTTGCTTCACTCCCTCACAGCATTCGTCTGCACCCAGTGCACTTTTCCCTTGTGGGTACACTTGCTGCTCTTCTCCCATCGCCACAGCCAGAGTCCCAGGAGCATCTGACCCATGGCAGGGCTCCCGGGGCTGGCTCAGAGCTGGGACCCAGGAGGAGCTCAGAGCTGTGCAGGTGGATGAGCCTGGCCCCATGGACCACGTCTGTAATAAGGCCTGGTGGGGACGGCACAGCAACCCTCACATGGACAGGACGCAGATATTCACCAGCTGGCAAGCCATGAACATGACAGGACAGAGCGTGAAGAATTCCAAGAACAAGAGGCTCAGCGAGAGAAGCTGGGAGAGGCGCCACGCAGTGGGTGATGGGGACAGAGCGAGGACCAGGGCCGCCGAGGGCGGGGTGGGAGTGGGCAGTGCCTGTACAGGGGCAGGTGTCTTCCTGGGGCAGTGATGGAGAAGTGGCCGAGCAGACAGCAGGAACGGCTGCAGCAACGCTGCGTGAGCGTTCCCATAACTGAGCCGCACACAAAATGCGAGAATTCTATAGCTTGTAAACCATACTTCAGTAAAACTTTTAGAAAGTGAAATCCTTTGTTAATGCCACGAGTTCCTTCTGTGAGCCCTGGGAAAGGCATAGTACGTTCCATTCACTGACACCAAATAAACTGCATCCCAAAGCCCAAGAATTAAGACCACAAGGCGACAACCTTCCCCCCCCCCCACCCACAACATGGGCACCAGATAGGACGTTTGTCACAGCAAGGAACAGAGAAGGGAACAGGAAGGCTGACGGTGACCCGAGGAGAAGTCAGCCCTGGGGTCACGGTCCCCCTACCCCACCGCCGGCCACTCCGTTGCTGGAGTCACAACGTCCTCATTTGCAAAACAGGATCAAAGCAGCAACCTCCTCACGTCCCGCTCAGGCCCACACCTGGTGGGGAACAGGCCTGACAGCAACATCTCCCAGCACGTCACCGAAGCATGCACAGGGCCACCCTGCTGCTCCAGACCACCTCTGGAACCACACAGTGACGAGGTGGCTAGAGGCGTCCCCCTCCCGACCTCCTGTGGGCCGCCCCTCCCCCTGGCCATGCCTGGCTTGGGTTCTGGGGAAGCTGGTTCCTCCCTGAGCCCCCGGCTCCCAGGGTGCAGCTACCTGTGAGCCTCTGCTGTCCCAGCACGGCCTCCAGCAGCCCTCCTCCCCAACCCCCACTCTCACACTGAGCCCGGACCTCTGCTTAGGGACAGCAGCCGAGCACGGCCACCAGACGCGAGACCCTGCAGAAACACGTGCGGAGAGGGAGGCCTCGGGCTCCCCGGGAAGGTCTCCCTCCTCCAGAGGCTCACTCACCCCTCAACAGCCCTTCCCGCTGCCGCCCAGCTGTGCGTGTGGAAGGACACAGCCCTGCCTGGGACCAGAAGCGGTCATTGCAGTGACAGACACCGGCATGGCCCTGGCGGGATGGGACCTCGGCTGCTGGCACAAACAGCCCAGTAAGCTATGGCGCTAGGGGCTCCCGGCCGCACTGTGCCAGGGTTATGTCGTTCTGACTCTCAGGCTGGAGGTGTTGAAGGCTGGCTGTGGGTGGGCCGTGGGTCTGATCTGTGACCCTAACCACCCAGGAGCTACCATGCACACTGAGGCAGAGACTCGCCCCCACACATGTGCCATAAGCTCGACAGCACGTTCCATGTGTGCATTCGCTCATGTGGGCCAGTCTCCCAGGGGCAAGAGAGCAGGATGGGGACCCATGCACACAGAGCTGAGAGTCGGATAAGGCGGCCAACGGAGCCAGCCCGGATGCTGCAGCACGGACAGGGGACGAGGCGGCCACCAGAGCCGGCAGTGCAAGTGCAGTTATCACGCAGGGAGCTCGGGCTCCTGGTGGTCGCTGTGGCACCTGAGAGAGCAGCCCCACAGCAGCAAAACCCTGAGGGGGCAGAGCGCGCTGGGCCGACTGCACGGCTGCTCATCTCCAGCAGGATGGAGGCAAACAGCACCTCAGGATGAGAATAATCCGAGTAAGCCAGGGACAGTGGCAGACCAAGGCAACAGGTGCACTGCCCAGGAACCAAAGCCATCTTCAGAGGCTACACAGGCACCTGGCACAGCGCATGTGGCTGAGCTTATGCCTTGCAGGGGGGCTGCGGCATTTACACCCCTACAGGCACGTGGGCTACAGGGAGCCTGGGCCTGGCACCACCCTCCTCGCAACGAAAGGGCTACAGTGTGCTGCATGCAGTCATGACTGGGCTCTCTCTAAAGCCAAACCTGGGGCAGGTGTTGGGCTCTAGTGGCTGCGATGCCTGGGTCCAACATCTGACCCCAGCTTCCCGCCAGTGCAGTCCTGCAGAAGGAGGGTGATGGCTCCAGTACTTGGTTCCTGCTGCCCTCGTGGGAGACCTGGACGGAGTTCCGGGCTCCCGGCTGCATCCTTTGAGCCATCACAGGCATCTGCAGTGTGCAGTGGCAGATGGGAGCTCTCGGTCTCCATCTTTTTCTGTCTGTCTCTCTCTTTCTCTTTGCCTATTCAAAACAAGCAAACCTTTTGGAGCCACTCAGGTCCCTGGATCATTGTGTGTTCTTTCTTCACAGTCCACCCCGACCCTGCCTGAGACTGGCCTCACTGTTCAGCCTGGAGGCCAAGGCCAGTCCCGAGGAGTCTTTCTTTGCCTTCTGGTGCCTTTGCATCTCAGGAGCCCACGCTGGTGCAGCAAGGTGCATGAAAGGCACAACAGGGGGAGACACAGGGCAGGAGGAGGCCTCTGCGTGGGGGCAGGGGTGTTGGGCAGAAGAGAGATGCCTCCCCAGACCCCTCTCCCAGCAAAGCCTCGTCCAGCGATGTGTGCTACACAGGGGCTGGCCGTATGGGCCCTGATGCCCAGGTCTCATCCACACAGCTGGCCAGCTGGTCTACCTCTACTGTCTCTGGACCCTTCCTCCCCCATCCTCACACCAAACCTCCAGCTCCTACAGTCCTCCAAACCCTGGCCTGGCCATCCAGCTGCCTTTTGCTGGACCTGGACTAGGCTCCGCCATTCCTGGCCCTGCCTGCCCTTTTCCCAGGTGCACCTCTGCCCAAGCAGATGCTCCACACTGGTTCTCTCTCTCCTGGGGGCGGCAGCTTCCCTGCTACACTGCAAGCTGGGGGAAAGTCCAAGCAGAAAGTGGCGGTGGGAGGAGTACCATCACCACCTCTGAGGCCTCTCAGCAGAAAGCCTCAACGTAGGAAGAGAAAAAGCTGCAGGAGGTAAGATTCTGTCCACCTCCCTGTGTGGACCTTTGAAGATGACATTGGAAGAGAGACCACATACACAAACAGGATTTTTTTTTAAAGAAAGCGTTAAAATCCCTGTTAAATTCCCTTTTCAAAAAGAAAGGCTGGAAAGGATCACCAACTTCCATGGAACTTGATCCTCCCACATTTATCTATTTATTTAAAGATTTATTTATTTATTTATTTGAAAGGCAGAGTTACAGAGAAGCAGAGGCAAAGAGAAAGTGAGAGGTCTTCCATCCTCTGATTCACTCCCCAGTTGGCTACAATGGCTGGAGTTGTGCTGATCCGAAGCCAGGAGCCAAGAGCTTCTTCTGGGTCTCCCATGTGGGTACAGGGGGCCAAGGACTTGGGCCATCTTCTACTGCTTTCTAAGGCCATAGCAGAGAGCTGGATTGGAAGAGCAGCGGCTGGGACTTGAACTGGTGCCCACAGGGGATGTCGGCACTGCAGGGGGCAGCTTCACCAGCTTTACCCACTATGTCACAGCGCCGCCCCATCCTCCCGTATTAAGAACCGTCATGTGGCAAAGATGGTTTGTATAAGGCTTAAAAGAGCTCACCTTAGAATGTCCCCCCTGCTTTTTCCAGAACACAGCAAGAGCTCCTCTGCTGCCCGAGCCCCCGTGGCTCACCTGCACCTGGCGGGAACACTCTACACGCTGGTGGCCACACCTCTAGCGTTTCTCAAGCGGCAGCACAGCTCGGTGGAAACAGCCTCATCACAGCACACGGCCGTGGGCAGGATGCTACCTGGTCAGGCTACATCACGACTCAGGCACGATTCGGAGGTAACCTTACCCCCAAGAACTTCCTAGGTCTTCTCTCATATTCATCTCTTTGTGAAGGATTTCAATACATTTACATGACCCTCAACATGAATTTTGTATTAAAAATGAAATGTGACTGCCCCAGGTTGTGCCATTTCTCCGCATAGAAGACAATTTTAGGGGACACCCAGGACATCAGGGCATCTCTCGTGGTCGTGGAGAGGGGCCTGCCCTGGGAACACCCGTGCTGAGAGCATGGGAAGGAGGTGGAATTCACACTCACAGGCCACAGGCGGCTCTCGGGAGCAGATGCAGGAAATGGTGCTGCTCCCCGTGCAGGCAGAGCTCGCCAGCTCGGGCTGACCGCGAGGGCCGCCAGCCCGTGTTGGCCATGGCCGGCGCTGGCAACACCAAGAGTGAAATGTGATTCGACTGCGGCGTGTGCAGCCACTTTGAACACTGCGGCCAGGATGGGCAGCTCGGCCTCGGTCCTTCAAGCCCACCCTAAGAGAGGTCGACAATTTATCATCCGCATCATCCCAAGCAGATACGCACAGCGCAGCAGCCAGGGCGGCCGCACACACGCTTTGTCCTCAGCGGGCTGGCTGGGGGGCAGGAGGCGCCACTGCAGCTCGCCACAGTGCTCAGTCCTCCGAGACACCCTGGCCCTGGTCTCGGCTACAGACTCAGAGAGGGGGCAGGTGCTGAAGCTGCTGCCTGCAATGCTGCCATCCTGTATGAGTGCCGGCTGCACTGCTTCCGATGCAGTTCCCTGCTAGTGCGCCGGGGAAGGCAGCTCCCTGCTACTGCTTGGGCCCCTGCCTGCCGTGTGGGAGACCTGCAGAGTTCCAGATTCCTGGCTTTGGCCTGGCCCAGTCCTGGCCACTACGGCCATTTGGGAAGTGAACTAGCATAAATGGAAGATCTCTCTTTCTCTTTGCCTTTCAAATCAATCAATCAATCAATCAATCAATCCTGTTTTAAAAAAATCAGATACTGAATAAGAGCAAGTGGACTGCTGCAGTTTGCCCTGGGTGGCATGAGCACCTGACCCTCTGTGAGTGGACACACTCTGGTCCTGAACACGGTCACCTGAGGGCCAGCACTCTTGTCACCCCAGCAAACGATCTGTCACCATGGGCTTCTCCCAGAAAGTAGACTTCCCCTCAAGGGACAACTCAACATTCTCTCCAACCCCGGCTATGGGGACGGCCTTCCCCTTGGGAAATGGCCGCATCCCCAGGTGGACAGGAAGAGCTGGCCCCTGGGAAGCAGCAGTGACACTCACAAACACGGGAGCTTCCTGAGGCCACCAGGAACACACTGCCAATGGAAGAGAGCGAGACAGGCGTGCAGGAGGTGAGGAGCTGGGGCGAGAGGCAGAGGGAAGAAGGAGGGGGCAGAAAGGAAGGGGAGAGAGACTGGGAGGAGAAAGAGAGACATGAGAGTGAGAGGGAGCTGGAGAGAGAGGGAGGGAGGGAGGGGGAGGGAGGGAGGGAGAGGGAGCTGGAGAGGGGGGGGGGAAGGGAGAGGGAGGGGGCAGAAAGGAAGGGGAGAGAGACTGGGAAAGAGAAAGAGAGACATGAGAGCGAGAGGGAGCTGGAGAGAGAGAGAGAGGGAGGGAGGGAGAGGAAGGGGAGGGAGAGGGGGAGAGGGAGAGGGGTAGGAGGAGGGAGAGGGAGAGGGGAAGGGGAAGGGGAGAGGGAGGGGGAGGGAGACGGAGAGGGAGAGTGAGAGAGGGAGAGGGGTAGGGGGAGGGAGGGAGAGGGAGACAGAGGGGGGGAGGGAGGGAGAGGGAGAGGGGGAGGGAGAGAGAGAGGGAGAGAGGGAGGGAGGGAGAGGGAGGGGGGAGGGGGAGGGAGAGGGAGAGGGGGAGACTGAGAGAGTAAGAAATAGAAACCTGGAGAGAGGAGACAGGGAGAAGACAGAAGGGACACGACAGAGCGACCTTGAGAAAACCTTGAGGGAGATACACAGAGACAGAGAGATTGGGAGATGGAGGGAGGGAGACGGAGGGGAGGGAGACAGAGGGGAGGGAGGGAGGAGGAGGAGGGGGAGGACGGGGAGGGAGTGATGGATTTCTCTGAGGACAGGAGAAGAGGGTGATTCCAGCAAGCATTTCCTCCCTGTGCCGTCCTTTAGTTTCCTTAAAACTCACTCAATCATCGCCATGTCTGAAGCGGCTTTGGGGGAGATAAGTTGAAGAAAAATGTGTTTCCCTCTGAAGAATCCATCACCCAACACAAGTTACTCTCACTGGTTTAAGACAGCAAAAACAGCTCAGGTGACCCTTCACATGCCGGACACTGTCCCCATCCCAAGTCCTGGGCTGAGGCAACAGGTGCACCCAGGCCAGTGAGCTGAGAGCCAGAGCAGGCTGTGGCAGCAGAGGGAAAGGGGCTTTGGACCCCACTGTCTTGGGCACTGAATATGCTTGAAGCTCCATGAATCAAAGCGGGGAAACGGGGATCCAGCGAGACATCCTGCTCAGCTACCAGCCAGGAGGAGGAGGAGGAGGAGGACCTGGGCCCCAAGAGGACGCACGGCATCCGTGGGAGGCTCCTGACAGCCAAAGGCCCTGGCACTGCCCACCCTCGCTGCAACAGCTGTGTCAGGGATGGCAGCTCGATGGCCTCGCCCACGCCAGGAGCTGTGTCTGTGAGCTGGGGGTCTGATTCTGGAACACACCGTGAGTGGCAGAGAAAGACCCTGTGTGTACCCTGCTCAAGAGGACACCCTAATGTGGACATTCTACCCTCGGAGCACACGGAGGGCCTGCCCCACAACTCCGGGCCTCGCTGCCTGGCTCTGCCCCACATCCTGCACCTGGCCTCGGCGCCATGCCCCTCCCAGG
Source organism: Oryctolagus cuniculus (assembly GCF_964237555.1). Lineage (NCBI taxonomy): Eukaryota > Metazoa > Chordata > Mammalia > Lagomorpha > Leporidae > Oryctolagus > Oryctolagus cuniculus. The sequence continues at coordinate 21,910,423 of NC_091437.1, forward strand.
ACCAGTTTCAGACGCTCACACTCAGCAAAGGGCAGGGCCAGTGATGGATGGCGCAGCTTGTCTGGCATTGACTTCCTCCTGCAATCTGAGCTGTCACCATCCTCCTCACGGATGATGGAGAGGGAGCCACTCTGAGGTTAAGCGTCTCTCCGACAGGCCCCCCGTGCAGGATGGCAGGGTCCATGTTGCCCTGACCTTCTCTGCTGTCTACGCGAGCTCAGGTGAGGCTCAGACATTCATTTATCAAAGGTAAAACCCGAACCTCAGAGGGTTACAGTGAGCGCTTCCTGCAGTGCTGATGCAAACATCTCAGCACAGCATCTGCTACACGCCAAGCCCCTCTCAGGTAGGGTGGTGAGCCGTGGGAGGAGCCTGCTGCTGCCCCAGCAGGTGAGCCACTGTGCTAGGGATGTCCAGCCACCACTGTGCACCACGTCTCACCATCACGTGCTGTCACACCCCGTCACACGCTGTCATAGGCGGTGCCTTACCACCACATGCCATTATGCACCATGCCTCACTGTCACACGGTGTCACAGCTCCCACAGGCCATGGCTTGCTGTCCCAGACTGTCCCAGACGGTCACCTGCCATGCCCTGCTGTCTATACCAACACATGCCACCATGAGCCACACCTTGCCATCACACGTTGTGTCACACGATGCCCACTGTCACATGCCATCACAAACCAAGCTCTGCCCTCTCATGACATCACATGCCAAGCCTGGCTGTCCCAGACTGCCACACATCATCACAGGCCACGGCTTGTCATCCCAGACGGCGCTCACCCACCTCGGTGCTGCTCAGCAAAGCTCCTACGTGGCCCCCTGCAGAGCCCGTGGAGGGCTATCATTAGCACCTCCTGGCTGCCTCTGATCTACTGAGATTCCAGGGGAGACCCGGGCCTGCCGGAGACCTGGGCCTGCCGGGCCTGCCGGAGACCCGGGCCTGCCTCCCACCACGCTGCCGAGGAGCCTGAGGCAAGCTTCTCTGCTGGCCTGGCCTCTGGTTTTCCATCCTCAGAGCCCAGTGTTGACTGCTGGGTCTGAAAGGGATCATTCCACCAGCAGCATTTTACAGATGTGAAGACCGACAGTCAAAGCAAGAAGGGGTCATGCCCAACACAAGGAGAGGGAAGGGTCCAGCAGAGGCCTCGTCCAGCGAAGCGACAACGTTTTAAAGGCCTGGGCGCCAACTGGGCTACCTGCTGTCACCTAGCACGGGGTTTTCTCATTTTGACTTCTGCTGATATAATTAGGATTTTCTTTATGTGCTAAGAGAAATGAGGTCATCTTGGTGACAGGCTCGCTTTTTGGTGAGAAACTTGCACAGATTGCTGACGGGGCACGTCCTTCCACGTGCAAGGTGGAAGCTCTGTTTTTATCCGGGTGAGAAAAGTGTTATGTAAAAACGTCGACTTGGAAGAAAAGTCCCACAGCACAGCCAATGTTCCTTGTTGAGGAAAATGAAAACACAGCAGGAGCTCCCTTAGGGCAGGGGTGGGAGTGAGAGACGGAGTGCGTTTCAGAGACTCCACCTCCCCAGAAGGTTCCAGAAGGGCCCTCATCCCCGCCATGTCCTCAGACCACAGACAGACCACCCACTGGAGATTCACGGGATTCAGGATCCTGAGAGCCCCACGCTCTGCTGCACGGGGCCTGGGGGAGGTGTTCAGTCAGCCCAGCTGGGCCCCTGCGTGTCCTCTCATGCTCTGCTTTCCAAATGGGCACAAAGTGCTGGCCCTAAGCAGACTCAGCTGCACCCAAGACTCTTGCGAGAAGTGCTGAGCTCTGCACTCCTGGAATAAAGGGGTGAACTCTCGGGGGAGCCCACTTCCTAGCTAACCTGGAGCAGCTGCCCTGTCTACGTCACCCTGGAAACCTGGTTCCTGCTCAGAGACCATCCCCGCACCTGGGTGTTGGGAGGGAACCAAGAGTCATATAAAAGGAGGGAGAACCTAATCTGATTCACAAGGCACTAACCCTGTAGATGGTGTAGTTTACATAAGGGTCTTTTTTTCTTTTTCTTAAAAAAAAAAAAAAAAAAAAAAAAGAGGGAGGGAGAAATAGAGAAGTCTTCCATCGCTGGTTCACTCCCCAAATGGCTGCCATGGCTGGGGCTGGGCCGATCCAAAGCCAGGAGAAAGGAGCTTCTTCCAGGTCTCCCACGTGGGTGCAGGGGCCCAAGGACTTGGGCCATCTTCTACTGCTTTCCCAGGTCACAGCAGAGATCTGGATCAGAAGAGGAGCAGAACTGGTGCCCATAGGGGATGCCAGCCCTGGGAGACGGAAGCTTGATCCACTACGCCACAGGGCCCACCCCTACATCAGGATCGATCATAGCTACCGTCTCAGGTAGCTTAAGCAGAGGGCTCCCATTTTCCCAGAGAGGAGCCCTAAATGTCTTCAAGGTGTCATCCCACAGGCCCAGGTAGCTCATATGTTCTCTGTGGCCCATGGGAGAATTTCACACCGAGAGCCCTGAACCATTCTCAGGAGGCGTCCTTGGAGCCAGCGTCAGTGCTGGGGAAGAACGCGCCTACCCCTTGTGGATGCTCACGGCACACTGTGTCTGAGTCACTGGTATGCATCACCCCAGGCAACCCCAGCTCCTCACTCCATGTGGCCCAAAGCAGCGCTCCGGCTCTGCTCGCTGGCCCTAAGGCCTGCCTCAGATGGTGCCGACGGGCAGGAGACCCTGTCTGAACAGATGCCCATGCATGTGGCCAGGTCAAAGGTCAATCTCTGCCCTGCCGGCCTGGAGGCTGGGACCAGCAACATCACTGCCTATAGCTCTTCCCTTCTAGGAGGAAGGGCCTTTCCCCATCGTCACCTCGGCTCCCAGAAACACCTCGTGCCAGGTTTTCAATGCAAGACGTCAATCTCGTCTCTCCCCTTTGTAAACTTTGTTTGACCTGACTTGCATTACGGAAGGTTTCCTTGCAGGCCGCCTTCAATCCTCTCCTCTGATTGATTTTTCTTTCTGAAATCCGTATGGTGCCGTGAAAAAGGCAGCAACCTGCTCCCGTGGAAGGCTCTGCCCAGCACACAGCGCGCCGGCCGGCATCCGGAGGTCAGTGATAACCTCGTGTCGACTTCTTAGGCGCTCCGACTCCTGTGCAAATTAGAATGCACGGGCACACAGCAGAGTCCCTGGGACCCAGGCATCGCTATCCGTCCTGCTGCAGCTTCACAGAGCTGCTTAATTTCTGCCAGGAGGCCAGCGTTCGGTTTTGTTGATCCCTGCCGCTGTTTCTCTGCTTTGTATTAATTTCTGTTCTTCTCTTTATGATTTTCACAGTGCTCACGTTGAACTCCGGGCTCCTTCTAATTTTCTAAAATGAAAGGCTGTGACTCCCTTCGAGCCTCACTTCAGCAGCACCCTGTACTTCAATTTTCAGTAATTTCCAGCAGGACCTCTGACCCTTGGGTTATTTACGAGGATGGTTTTGGGTTTCTAAATCTACTGAGTTACAATTTTGTCACGTATCAGTTAAAGAGTACTGCCTGTCAACTATTTTGCATTTGCTGAGGCTTCTGGGACCTGGGATGCAGCTAATTTTGTAGTTTGACTTACAGAAGATGTGGAAGTTTACATATAATGAGTGAGCGCAGCGAGCTTATTCATTATCACTTCCAAATATCCGGCTTTTAGTAAATTTTGTACGATAACATTTACCAACTGCACGTGAAAATATCCTGTGACTGTGGACAGATTTGTGGATTTTCTCCCTTGAGCCTCTAGACTTTGCTTTATGTCTGCTCAGCAGCTATGCTAACTGCACGCAGGTTCATGAACCTTCTGTTGTCCTAATTAATTGTTTTTGCCAACATATAGTAAGACCAATCACACTTTTGTGCCATAAAGTAAACTTTGATATTAATGTTTCCACACAGTACTTTTTTCTCTTATTATTTATAGGTGTGTCTTTTTCCATCAATTTCACTGTCATTCCAAATTTTGTGTCATAGTTAGACATGACACTAGTAAGCAGCCCATCTCCGGATGGCAAAATTCAATTTGAGAATTGCTGGTAATTAACAAAGGCCTATAACCCATTAACACTACTGATAGGGGCTGGCACTGTGGCGTAGAAGGTTAAGCCTCTACTTGCAACCCATATAGACATCAGTTTGAGTCCTAGATGCTCTGCTTCTGATCCAGCTCCCTGGTATTGGCCTGGAAAAGCAGCAGAAGATGGCCCAAGTCCTTGGGCTCCTGTACCCATGTGGGAGACTTGAAAGAAGTTCTTGGCTCCTGGCTTCAGACCAGCCCAGCTCTGGCCATTAAGACCATTTGGGGAGTAACTAGTGGATGGAAGTGTTTCTCTCTCTCTCTCTCTCTCTCTCTCTGCCTCTCAAATAAACAAATAAATCTTAAAAAAATACTACTGATATTTTCATATTTATTCTTGGCCACCTGATTTTGTGTATTTATGAATTTATTTGTTACTATTTTATTACTACATACATTATTACTATTTACAATGATTTTTACTTTGTTTCATTTTGTTTACTCTTCTGCTTCCTATTTAATTGGTTGCATGTCATTTATGTAACTTCTACTCTTCTTTCTCGGAAGTTATATTCTATTTCTACTCCTCCGCAGGCTATCTTTAAGGTTTTAATGCGCATTTTGACTCAGAGCCTAGCGTTAAGGATCAGAGAAAGCTCTGCTACCAAGCCTCATCTCCTGCCTCATGCTTAAACATCCCTACATTAGTTATTGCTGCATGTTTCTACAGCAAAGGCTTACTTGTATTTACTCATGTATTTTTGCCAGATCCCTTTCTCACTAGCAATTTCTGTATTCCACTACTTTTTCCTAGGTTCAGTTGCCTCCCTCCTGAAGTATATCCTTGATTGCTTGTATTAGGAAGAAATTGTGAATGGTAACCTCTAAAATCGTTATTAACAAGTACCTCAAACAGAATTCCACGTTGACTGCTTTCCTCCAGAAATCTAGAAGATAATCAATCATCCTTCGGCCTCTACTGTTGCTAGTGTAAAGTTTGTAATCACCAATTGTTCCTTATTTTCTCTTTGGTCACTTCATAGTTTTAGTATTCTTCAGAGCTTTGCGACATAAGCTGTATTTATTCTTTTTTTATTCTTTTTTTATTTTTTGACTGGCAGAGTGGACAGTGAGAGAGAGAGAGACAGAGAGAAAGGTCTTCCTTTGCCGTTGGTTTACCCTCCGATGGCTGCCGCGGCTGGCACACTGTGCTGATCCGATGGCAGGAGCCAGGTGCTTCTCCTGGTCTCCCATGGGGTGCAGGGCCCAAGCACTTGGGCCATCCTCCACTGCACTCCCTGGCCACAGCAGAGAGCTGGCCTGGAAGAGGGGCAACCGGGACAGAAACCGGCGCCCCGACCGGGACTAGAACCCGGTGTGCTGGCGCCGCAAGGAGGAGGATTAGCCTCGTGAGCCGCGGCGCTGGCTTGTATTTATTCTTTTTCATGAGTTTGTGTGCTTCTTAATTCTGGAAAAGTCGTAACCATTATCGCTTCCAGTGTTTCATTCCTTGCATGCTTTCCTTATGGACCTCCTTAATTGCTCTTCAAAGTATTCAACAACATGTTTTAACAGTATCTCTGATAACACTGCAATCTCTAACATTCTCTCTCAATGTCAGTTTAATGCTTCCCATCTTTGTGTCTCTGAGCCTGAGTAATTTCTGAAGACCATTTTTCCAGTTCAATAATTCTCTCTCCAGCTATGCCTAACAAGCTTTGAAGCCACCTACTGAAGCACCAAGTTGAATGCCTTTGCCACATTTGCTGGTGGTTTCTCCATTCAGTGCTTCTTTATAGCGCTCCGCTCTTCTATCACTCCGGTCACTTCCAACACTGATTTTCACGCAGCCTCCTTACACTGTGTCACTGAAGACTCTGAAGGGGCTAACCCTCCGGTGTCGCCCTCAACTCTGTCTTGTGGTGGGTGACTGCCCCGCGCCCTTTCCTGGGATTTCACGCTGCAGGCTCAGGGTTTCTCTTCCCCAGGGGCGTCCTGTGCATTCTGGTGTGATGTTCCTTTAAAGCTGCTGGGTCATATCCAGGAGCGCTGGTGGTTTTACTCATCTGAGACCTGTCCTGGGGAATTTCCGTGCCACGTTAAGTAGTGTAAATTCAGCCCTTACACTCTGCGTGACACAAACCCAGGCAGGTCACGCTCACTGGCCATGTTCGCGGCCCAGCCGGCAGGCAGAGGTTTCCTTAGCCGCTTCATCTCTGAGAGGGAAGAACGGCCAGGCCCGGCTGCATGGGGCCCGGGCCACACCTGCCTCCGGGAGGGGGTTAAAGCCCCTGCGCGGCCCACATGCCCTGTGCCTCTGACTGCAGGGTGCCAGGACGCTGGCTTGCTCACCAGTCACTGCCCTGGAGCGTTTTCTGCTCATTCTTGGCACCTAGGAACCTTCAGGGCGAGCTACATACTTGGAAAGATAAACGTTCTCCCAGCAAAGTATCTTAGCCGGCCTTTCCTTGGCTTCGGCAGGGACGGCAGAGGGGCTCAGACCACCCTCTGGAGTTCATTCTTCCATGCCTTTGCTTCGCGCGTCTCTTACCTTCCGAGGGAACAACCAGCCCAGGGCCAGCTCTCTAAACCATGCAAACCAGAAGACAGAAAACCCCAACAGAGAGGCCCAGAGCACCGGCATGTGCACCAAGCACAGCAGACCCACTGTGTGCCAGTCATGGTGCTGGCGCTGAGCCCTTCACAGGGAGGGAGGCCCAACACGCACGCCGGCGTTCAGTGACATCCACGTAACGGCAGAGAGACGAGAGAAAAGGACAGCGTTCCTACACGACCCCCCACCCCGGAGTCCACCCTCTCCGGCTCCCGGGCCCTAACAGGGGTCACCCCACCCCAGACGAGACCACGTGTTGGTTCCGTTACAACACAGCGCTGCGCGAGCACGTAATCTCAGTTCCTGGAAAGCTTTGCGGCTCCCTCGGCACCAGAGTGGGCTCCCCGATGGCCGCTGCCGGTCTGAGGGCCGCCCCTGGGGGACGTCCCCCTGAACAGAAGCCTATACTCAGGCACATTTTCAGGGAGCTCCGGGTGCCCTGCCAGCACACGGCACCCGGCCAGGCAGCAGCGTTTCAAGAGGAAGTGCCCGGCACATGTGTCTGTAGGCCCCCTGGGATTCCTGGTGGAGCTTCTGATCAAAGTAGTCTGAAATGCATGGGGCTAAATGCGAAAAAAAAAAAAAAAAAAAAACCACAAACCCATGCAATCCAGAGGTCCCTCTGCAGAGCAGGGCCTGCTTTAGGCACTTTTGTTCCCACGCAGCTCTGAGGAGGAGGCATGGGCCGGGGAAGCCGCTCAGGAATCCAAGGAGACAAGTCCTTCCCCGCAACAGCACACAGGCGCCCACCCCTGCACCACCAGGCTCCTCACGCAAATGCTCGCATCAAGGCGCAAAGTGAACCTGCGCTCCCGCTCCTCTCCATCCCGGAACTGCACGTCACTGCCCGGCAGGGCACCTCAATGGGAGAGGCAGTAAGCAACCTTCTCCAGTCTGAGCCAGTAGAGCAACCTCATCTGTCCCGAGTCAACAGTGAGGCCCATGGCGTCCCGCAGGAGGGCAACAGCAGCCGACGACACCGATGAGGAGCATGGATGGGCCCAGGCCCCTGCCCTCTCACAGACCAGGCTGTGAGCCCGCAGTGGACGTGCAGCTGGGCTGAGGCTGGCCCGGGCCCTCGCAGGGAAGGGTAGGCCTGTGTGGTGGGTGGGTCCTGCATAGCTCTGTACCACGTGGTGGTCACCAGGCTGTCTGCGTGCCTGTAGGTGGAATGAGCCGGCATCACCAAGACGGTGTGAAGGCTTCTGCCCCCGGCCTGGGCAGGGCGTGCCACAGACCCTCCTCTAAATGTGGTGTGTTCACAGACATCTCCAAGGGAAAGGGCAAACAACCCCAGGAACAGGCTCATAACCTTCACAGGGCAAAAGCTGACTGGTCCCAAGCAGAATGTTCTGGATGCAGTTCCCTCCCCAGGTGTAATACACCTGTCACAAAGAGACTGCGCAGCCTCTGGGGTTCTCTGGGGACAGCCGGTCATCCCGGGACATCCAGCAATGATTAGCCCACACTCTGCTCCCAAGACCCCTCAAGGACCAAGGGAGGCCCTAGTGGGAGCTGTGAGCCCAGCATGTGTAGACAAGTGGCCCTCGGTCAACTTCCACATTGTGCATTAGAATGCCATCTGTCCCTGCACACTGCAGCTCCTCTCCTGCATCTTAATGTTCACAAGCTAAGAAGCCAGGCATCGGGTGGCTGGAAGCATGTTGATAGCAGGAGTCACCAGGTGCCGAGTGTCCCAAAGAGAGTTCTCTGGTTAAACAAGCCAAGGCATGAATGCGTGGACTGACGAGGACCAGCACAAGCCCAGGTGTGAATGCGTGGACTGACGTGGGCCAGCACGGGCACCGCAGGGCTCTCCTGGGTTCCTCTGGGTGCAGTGATGTTCAGAGACTGCGGAGGGGCAGACGGGCTGGGCTGCAGTGTGTGAGCGAGGGATGAGGACCAGCACCAACCTCCAGCCTGTAAGTGAGGCTCTGTCTTCCTGCCCAATCATTCCCTCTGCACCAGAACCCGCCAAAGCAAACGCGACATCTGAACCACGGCCGCCCCACTGCTCTACATAGTGGCTGTGGCCGTGTAGAAAGTACAGCATGGTATGGTCAACTCCACGCCAATACGCAAACAGCCTGGCACACAGAGCAACCCTGGGGATGCAGGCCCCTGTTCACCTGGGAGAGAATAAACCGCCTGACCCCCCGTCTGCCGCCCAGCTCTCACCGACTCTCACACTGATCTCCGGGCCCCAGCCCTCAGAGCACTGAGGCCCAAGACAACAAGGCAGAGCGGACTTTACACTGGCCGAAGGAAGCTCTGAAGCTACCCGGGCCTGCCGAGGAGCCTCCCTCCTCCCCTTCAGGTCCTCTCAGCCCCAACATCCATGCAGGCGCCCTGCGGTGGGAGTGAGGGCGAGGCCTCAGCAGAGATGCAGCACCGAGATGAGCAGTTGGAGAGTTCGTACGTGGTTCTCCTGCCTTTCCCTCGCCCTCAGGGTAGGGCTGTCCCGGGGCAGGGGCCCCCGGGGACAGGCTCTTTGCTGCCTGACTCGTCCTCTAAGCTGCCACCGCACCTTCCTCTCCTGCTCAGGACACAGCCTGCCTCTCACCCCCAACCGAGGGGCCGGCCAGTCTCCAACCTCCCACAGGCCCTCCTTCCACTCACCCCAATCCTCTCCTTCACTCCTCCTACAGGGCCCCCTGGCTGCCCCACTTGGGTACCTGTCCTTCTGGGCAACCTCCCTGGGCTGGGCTGACTCCCGAGAGCCTCAGCTGCACCTGCTCCTCCTCCCATCTCTGGTTCTCATGCCAAGATGCCTCCCCAAAGGGGCTCAGCACAAAGCAGGTGGGTTAGAATAGACTGTGGGTGGACGGCAGAATATGGCCATTTGTGAAATCTAAAAAGGACTCTGCAAAGTTGAAAAGAGGCTTCCGAGCCATAATTTATCACTGCAAAGGGTAACTTCGATGTGCCGACTCTTCATAAGCGCCCCAGCATTCATCACTCTCTGTGTTGCAAATCTTGGTGAATAAGACTGTGAGTGGTGAGTCGTGGGGAGAGAACACTTCCTCCACATTTACTGCAGACAGACAGGAGCACGTGGGATCAGGACCCATGGCAGCTCGGGAAGCTCCCAGGACAAGAGACTGGGGTGGTGGTGGTGGACTGACCTGGAAATGCCATTCGCACTGCATGCCCACTGATCGGAGTATGCAATGAAGGCGGAAGTGCTGAGGGAGGTTATGGACAGCTGTAGCTCCCGCCTCCCCACCCAACTCTCAGGGTACACATTTAGTGCCATGTGGGGAGCAATTCGGACTAGACTGAGTTACTGGAATTAAGACTTATTCTATGCATCTGCTCTCCCACAATGTGGCGCTGGGAGAGAGGTAAACAGCTTCCGCACAGCTGCCTCCAGTTCAACCAATAAACTGTAGGACTTGCTCCTGATTGGAGGAGAGCAGCGTACTCGGCGTGTGGGCAGCCGAGTTAGGATTGGCGGAGGAGGACTATAAAGGAGGAGAGAGACGGCATGCACCAGGAACATCTAAGGAGAACATCTAAGGGGAACACCTGTGCAGCCCCCGAGAGAACCGGCCAGCGGTGTGCCGCTCCCCTGCGGAAGTGGGGAATGTGGCCAGGGGGAACTGCCCTTCCACGGAGGTGGAAGGGATAGTAGCCAACCCAGGAAGAACCAGCAGCAAACCCGGGGAGGGCCGAGCAGACGAAAGAACAGCGCAGGGTCCTGTGTCGTTCCTCCACGAAGAGGGGGAGCGACATAATGGTGCCATGACTCGGATATGAAGCCTAGGCAGGGTTCAGTGTCCTTCTTCCACGAAGAGGGGGAGCGACATAATGGTGCCGTGACTCGGATATGAAGCCTAGGCAGGGCTTAGTGTCGTTCCTCCACGAAGAGGGGGAGCGACAGTGCCATGTGTGCCAAGAGACCCCACAAGCCGAAGACAAGCCTAATGCGTGGAGCTGAGGCCTCAGACGCCCTGTGGCCCCTCGTCGTGGGCCCAGTGCGGGCACATTCTCGGTGAGCTCTTGCACACACATCTTCTTTCTCTAAACCTTCTTCTGAGTCTTTGCTTTCTTGGGAGCACCGCCTACTGCAAAAGTAACTTTTAAAAAAAAAATGCATACAATTGTGATTTATTCTAACTTCCATTTAAAGAATAAAGAAAAAAATGCAAGTGGGCAGCACATTCCTGCAACTTGGCTGAGCCACTTCCAAGTTTACCAGAGACGTGCCTGCGTGGAGGATGCCAGCTGCCGGCACCAGGTCTCAGGGTCTCGGCTCCAGCGCCCGTCTGCTGCCCTCCTGTCTGTGGCCCCAGCTTCTAGATCCTGTATCAGGGAAGAGGCCTGCTGAGCAGGGCTCAGGAACAGCCACCTGCTGCTGCCTGGGCGTGGCGTGAGGAATGATGGGGCTTCTCGCCGCGTCCTTCAGGCAAACACTGTCTACAAGAATCATCCTGGTGTGGATGGCTACCATGCAGTGAGCACGCAGCTTGAGGTCAGTGGAGTTCTAAGCACTGAAGTACCTTATTCTGACGTTCAGGACACACATGCACCTGACAGGAGAGAGATCTCAAGGAGGTGACCCTCCAGGTGACCCAGCCTCCTCCTGAGTGACAGAACCAGAGTGGAAGTCAGGTGCATCTGAGTGCAGAGCCCCTGTCCTGCTCCGCCAAGGACAGTTCCTCCTGAGTGGGAAAGGGAGGCGGGGGCGATTCTGTGGCAAACCAGGCGCCTCGAACTGGCTCTGTTGGCAGTGCACATGCACATGGACACACATGTGTACAGAGTGCACATGCACACACACATGTGTACACACATACACACAGGGCACATGCACACACATGTGTACACACATACACACAGGGCACATGCACACACATGTGTACATACATACACACAGTGCACATGCACACACATGTGTACACACACAGGGCACATGTACACACATGTGTACACACATACACACAGGGCACATGCACATGGACACACGTGTGTACACACACAGTGCACATGGACACACGTGTGTACACACATACACACAGGGCACATGCACATGGACACACATGTGTACACACATACACACAGGGCACATGCACATGGACACACGTGTGTACACAGTGCACATGCACACACGTGTACACACACATACACACAGGGCACATGCACATGGACACACGTGTGTACACACACATACACACACATTCACACTCCCAGTACTTGTACTACAAATAATTTCCCAAGCACTGAGCAGCTGCTAAGGCACAAGCAGTAACCAGGCAGCGTGGATCCTGGCCATGAGTTCTCTGCTCAGCGAGGTTACGGGGGGCTGAGGGTCAGTCCTCACCGCCCTGTCTAAAAGACGTGACAGCAATCACTATGGCGCTGTCTACTCTGGTCCTAGAGGTCAGGGAGGGTTGCTTTAGGGTGGATCCAAGCAAAAGTCAGATGTTCAGACTCGGGGCTGGGAGGCTGCGGCGGCTGGGGAAGACCTGTGCAAACTGCGATTCCCAGTCATGGCCCCAGATCCAAACCTAGGAGCCCCACAACCTCCCGGCCTGCACCCTGCCCATTGTGCACTGCTCGTCACGGTGACAGCTCACTCGCTTCAGTGCTGCGCGCTCTTATAGGACGATAAACTCGCCCTGCAATGGAGCTCCTGCTCAACTGACCAACCCTGTGCTGGGACCTGCTAAGGACGGCCTGCCCTTTGAAGCTCTGTAACCACTTAGAGCCTCCACAGCCCTGGGACCCGGTGAGGCTGAAGCTTCCGCTGCGTCCTGCAGCTCATGGGCCTGGCTCTCGGCGCCCCTCCTCCCTGCAACCTTCACGCCTGCACTTCTGTGAACACCTCTGATCCTCCCACTGTACCTGCCTCTGATTCTCCCACTGTCCCTGGGAGGGAAGCGGAGCCCTCGGGGTGCAGAGGGAGCCAGGAATCTCATGGCAGCTGGCTGCCCCGTCTCAGTTCCCCATGCCAGAGAGCTCAGGGCTGAAGCTGCTGCTCAGGGTGACTGAGCCTGGCCTTGGTCTTGTCGCCCTGCCGGACGCTGCCTCTGACTGAGGGTGGCGAGACCAAGGCTGTGGGCTCAGCTCACTCCCCAGGAGAAACTCTCCCCCAGCCTGTCTTTGGAAAATGACCCCCCCCCACCCACCCACAAACTTTGGTCCCCAGCGCTCATGATGTGGCAGAAGTGATTCAGACCTGACCCAGGCAGTGACAGGGCCCAACCCCCCAAGGTACGGTGTCATCTGGGGCACAGAGAGCAGCCAGTGAAACGCAGCATCACAGAGGTGTTCATTTTCCAAGCCTGCACACTTAGGCTATTTTACAAAACAGCCGGGTTTTTAAAGCATCAAGCTGATTAACATATTAACCTTTGAGGATATAAAAGCTGATATAATAACCAAGCCCATTTCCAAAGGAGATTTCCTAGTGACTAATTGGACTCTAACCTTTCTGGATAGAGTAGGCGATCCTGCAATAACTTAGCGTAATTAAATTCTCCAAAGGAAATTGCCCAGAAGAGAACACTCTGGCCACCCGGTGGGGAGCCATTCAGCTTTGAACATTCCCACTGACAGGACTCCAGCTAGCTTCACAGAAACGCGTGCTTTAACTCCCGAATCCGCTCCGCAGCCAGAGCAGTAGCACATAAAAGGGAGTCTCCAGCTGCCGTGTAATTTCCACCAGTTGCAGCCTGAGCGGGGCCGTCACTCACAGCGGGAGACCCGCTCCTGGGGATGATGAGAGGAGAGGGCAGGCTGCAGATGGGTGGGCACGCGGATGACTCCACCTGTGCAAATGCAGCTCCAGGTGAGCCAGAGACGCGGGGCGGGTGGGCTGGGAAAGTAAAACACCCTTCCACCAAAGCCACATGGGGCACAATGGGGAGCAATTTGTTACATAGCTCACAATCGCTAGAGAAAAAATAAACAGCAAGAGCCAACTTTGCTGCTGACTGGAGGGCAAGACGGGTCCTGTTTGAAGGACAGGCAGGTTCCTTCATGACTGTGTCTTGTGCTAGGCACTCTAACCAGCTCCGGCATGAGCTTCTGCAAGCCCGCCCCTCGGGAAGGAGAACAGTGGAGTCCCCAGGGAAGTCCTACTGCTGGGCAGATGACAGACTCAAAATCAGAGGGAGAATCATATGTGCATGGGAGAGGGAGAGAGGGAGAGAGAGAGAGAAGGGGAGAGGGAGAGAGAGCTCTCCCATTTGCTGGTTCATACCCCAGATGCCCGCCATGGCCAGGGCCAGGCCATGACTGGAGACAGCAGGCTGAAACTCAAGGAGCAGGTGCAAGTGCGGTCATTCCAGCTGACATGGGACCTGTTTGAGGAAAGTCAGCAGGCGCAACAATTCCTCAAAGGGTACCTGTGGAATCTCTGGGAGGCAAAACTCAAAAGATGTCCCCCAATACTCCATACCCTGACCCCTGGGAGCCACAACTATGCTACCATACCTGTGACTGTGCTGTCTTGGGTTGTACAGTCCTCTCGTGGGCTGAAATGCATCTTCCAAAGAGATATGCTCAAGACCTAAGCTCCAGTATCTGTGAACGCAACTTTATTTGCAAATAGGGTCTTTGCAGCTGCCATCAAGTTCAGACATAGTCATGAGGGCAAGCCCTAATTCAGTGTGACTGCTGTCCTTCTGAGAAATGTGAAATCTGGAAGCAGGCATACACAGACACACAGGCAAGACACCACGAGAAGACAGAGGCACACACTACAGGGATGCTGCCACCAACCAAGGAGCACCTGGAGCTTCCCCAAGTTGCAGGAGGCAGACAACCACCTCCTGCCAGAAGGTTCAGAGGAACAGAGCTCTGCCCTGCTGAGCCCTTGACTTTCACGTCTGGCCCGAGAACAGTAAGGGAACAATGCATTTTCGATGCTGGAGCGGCCAGTTTGCAGTCCTTTTCCAGGGCAGTCGTAGCACATGAATACACGCATCGCTGACCTTAAGATAGGGAGAGCATCTAGGCGGCACCCATCAAAATAACTGGAGCCCTTGGAGCAGAGCTTTCTCTGGCTGGTGGATGGGAGGAGTCAGGGAGGCTCGAAGCAGGAGAATAAATCAACATGCTGCTGCGCGTTTGAGGGTACAGGGGCCACGTGGAAGGATGCAAGTGATGTACAGGAGCAGAGAGTGGTCCCCACTGCTACCCAGCAGGAGAACGAGGACTTCACGTCGCAAAAGAAACTGAGTAGGGGCCCCCGTGCAGGTAATCAAGACCTGCAGTGCTGGCATTCTATGTGGGCACCAGATCAAGTCCTGGCTGCTCTACTTTTGATCCAGCTCCCTGCCAATGTGCCTGGGAAAGCAGTGGAAGATGGCCCAAGTGCATGGGCCCCTGTACCAGGTGGGAGACCTGGAAGAAGCTCCTGGCTCCTGGCTTCCAATTGTCCTAGCTTGTTGTGGCCATTTGGGGAAAGAACCAGCAGACGGAAGATATTCATTCATTCATTCATTCATTCATTCATTCTCTCTCTCTCTCCCCCTGTCCTTCTCTCCATCTCTGTAACTCTGCCTTTCAAATAAATAAAATATTAAAAAAATAAAAAAAAGGAACTGAGTTCAAACTAATAACCTGAATGAGGCTGGAAGTAGGTTTTTCTCTCAGAGCCAGCAGATAAGCATCCAGGCTGTCTATCACCTTGACCTTGACCTTGTGAGACCCAAGGCAGAGAACCCCACTAAACCCACAAGGGTTTCTAACCCACAGAGATGCTGAGGGAATAAATTTGACAGCGCTAATCTGCCTGACTCCCTCTTTAGCAGAGGGGCTGGAAATTAAGCCCAAAATCAGAGACTTGCAAGAGAAATATAAAACTAATCACAGATAATTCTCCCTCCCATCTTTGAAGGAAATAATCCACAAGCTTGCACCAGAAGCAAAGCCGGGGTGGTCACAAACAAGGGTGCACTGGAAATGCTAAAGAAGCAACTCTTCTGGGAGAGGGGAAAAATGACCAAGCCCAGACAGACAGCACTCGCCAACTTCCTTTATGAACACTCCTAGCATCTCCAGTCTCAAAGGACTGGCCCACGGAGTTCCACACTGGCCCCCAGTAGGCTCCCGGGAAGCAGGAGCCGCCTCTGGGATGCCCAAGGCAATCGCAGGGTTTTCTGCAGGAATCCTATCAGCTCCCACCGCAGAAGATGAGGACATGCAGCCCCAGATGCATCGCCCTCCTGAGAAGGAGCCCTGAGGCTCTGGCTCTCAGGCCCTGGCCCCTTGTTCTCATGTGGCTTCTTTGCGATCCACGAGTCAGTGACTCCCAAACTATGACTCAGGGCCCATGTCTGTTCCAGTCCTCCATGGCCAAGCCCACGGTGCTTCCTCCTCTCCCACGGGCACACCCAACTTGGCACATTAACCCAGAAGATCTTTCTCCCCCCACCCTAGGGTTCCCTGGCTCAGCATCCAGTGCTTCACCCCAGATGCCAATGGTAGAATTCCAGGAAGCACCCTTGACCTGCCCTCTCCCTCCCCCAGCGAGTCGCCACACTTGACCCCCAGGGAAGCCAGGGCAGCTCACCTCCTCCCCATCACACCATTGTTCTACCACAGCCTCCGGTGAGGCTCTGCCAAGTTACCGCAGCAGTCTGCTGACTCAGCTTCTCACTGCTGCTCCGTTAATCCCCATTCTTTATGACAGCAAATCTTATCAAGTCACATCCCTGATTAAAACCCTCTGACCAAGGCCAGTGTTGTGGCTCAGTGAGTTAAGTCACCACCTTAGACACCAGCATCCCATATGAGTGCCAGTTCGAGTCCCACCTTCTCCACTTACAATCCAGCTCCCTGCAAATGTACCTGGGAAATCAGTGGAAGATGGGCCAAGTGGGAGACTGGGATGGAGTTCCAGGCTCCTGGCTGTGGCCTGGCCCAGCCCCAGCCATTGTGGCTATTTGGGGAGTGAACCAGCAGATGGAAGATCTCTTTCTTTGTCTTTCAAATCAATGAAATCATATTTTTAAAAGTCCTCTGATGGCAACCATTGTTCTTAGGATTAACACAGAGCCCTCCCCTGGACTGGGCACTGCAGGCCCTCATCACCCTGCTCCATCTCCCTCGCTTGCTAAGTCACACCTCCTGCCCCTCCCCCTGGGACTCTGCCTAGACCCTCCCTCCACTATCAGTTCTCCACTATCAGTGGCCTTCAAGCCACTTCCTCAGGGCAGCCGTCCTGATCTCCCCAGGCTGGGTCAGTGGCCCACAGCTGTCCTCCTCCCTAGCTCTTCACACAACTGTCATCACATGATCACAGCTGTAACCACACAGGGAATGCCTGGCCTCGCCCTTGAACGTGAACGCACAGAGGGGCTGGGACCCTGTAAGCTGAGTCACTGCTGTCCCTTCACAGCACAACAGCCCCTGTGTGCAGAGGTGCAGGTGCGTCTTCTTAGACACCAATAAACAAAGCACAGGATCAGGGCAAGAAGCCAGGTCACAGAGCACGATGTCCAGGAAGAGCCCCCCTTAGGGAGGCAGCGCGAGTGAGTGCATGAGGCGAGAACAAGGAAGCTGTTCACCAGAACGACACCCAGGCCAGCCCCAGGCGACGGGCTGTGCTCTGCACATTATACACTCCCCTTTGCTGTGATCTGCTGTTAGAGACAGGAAAAGCCCATGAAGGATAATATTTTTTTTTAAAGATTTATTTATTTAATTGAAAGGCAGAGTTACAGAGAAGCAGAGGCAGAGAGAGAACTTCCATCCGTTGGTTCACTCCCCAAATGGCCACAATGGCCAGAGCTGGGCTGATCCAAAGCCAGGAGCTAGGAGCTTTTTCCAGGTCTCCCATGCAGGTGCAAGGCCCCAAGGACACACCTGTGGTAGCAGCAGGTTCTCAGACACCTGTGTCCCAGAAGGGGCCGGCCCAAGAGCTGCCCGAGACAAGATTCGCTTTCCCAAGTCGTCAGTCCAAGCTTACAGAGAAGGAAAGTCCATCCTTGCAATGCCTCTTAATCAAGGCCCAGGGGAGATCCACCCACAGGAAGCCGAGTTTTCATTCCCATTGGGATGAAGCTATTTTAGAATAAACTTTGCCCTTAGGAGAGGGGCTGCATTCGCTACAGTTGCCTGCGTGCTTCTTTCTCACTAGTAGATGAGAAACTGCAGCTCTCCGTGATAAATGAAGGCTCCCACTCGCAGATGAAGCCAAGGGGAGGGTTGTTTATAATGCGAATACTCCCGAGGCCTGAAATCACCGCATCGGGGTTACACATCAACGTCTGGCAGAAAACAAATCAGTTGCAAGATAAAATCCAATCAACTGCATTTCTTCTCCATCTGTGTCAAGAAATACCCATCCCACTTGCTGGGGCTAAGTTTATCAAGCACCCTTACTTGAGGCAAGACAGCTGCAGAAACCTGGAGGTGGGCAGGACCGCAGGCTGCCTGCCCCTCCCTGCAAGGCGGGGCTTCTGCTGCAGTTGGACAGTGACCCTTAACTTGAGGAAGCACCCAGTGAATGGCAGATGATCAGAGTAGTCACACTTAGGGAAAGTGCTGACCATTGTTTCATTAAAAATAAGGGCTGGGGGAGGAGTGGTGCTGTGGCGCAGTGGGTTAAAGCCCTGGCCTGAAGCGTCTGCATCCCATATGGGCACCAGTTCTAGTCCTGGCTGCTCCTCTTCTGATCCAGCTCTCTGCTATGGCCCAGGAAAGCAGTAGAGGATGACCCAAATACTTGGGCTCCTACACCCATGTGAGAGACCTGGAAGAAGCTCCTGGCTTCAGATCGGCGCAGCTCCAGCCATTGCGACCATCTGTGGAGTGAACCAGTGGATAGAAGACCTCTCTCTCTGTCTCTACCTCTCTCTGTAACTCTATCAAATGAATCAAATAAATCTTTAAAAAAAATAAAATAAGGGCTGGGGTGGGCAGTTGACAGAGTGGTTAAGATACATGCATTCCAAATACAGCTGCCCGGGTTCCAATCCCAGCTCTGTTCTCTGATTCCAGCTTCCTGCTAGCAAACACCCTGGGAGGCAGCAGGTGATGGTCCAAGTAGTTAGGTCCCTGCCACCTGTTTCAGAAGTCCACATTGTGTTTCGGGCTCCTGGTTGTGCCCTGTCCCAGCCCCAGTTGCTGTGGCTTTGTGGGAGGAAGGAACCATCAGAAGAGAGATCTCTGTGTGTCTGTCTCTCTGTCGCTCTGCTTTTCATATAAGACAAGATAGATAGATTTAAAATATAAAAAGCTGCATGTGGTTCATTTGCCCAGGGAAATGCACTCTTCCCTCGTTGTAAAGCTTTCAGGTCCACGGGCACCCTCACCCCAACTAACACAGACTCTGCTGGAGTCAAAGGCAGGAGACGCAATGGACAGACTGATGACTGTGCACTGGGCGGAGCAAACGCAGAGAGCGGCTACATTAGGCTTCTGTCCCCTCTGCCTCGCGAGCACAGGTGGGCTGATTCTATCAACAGGACAGCCTGAGGAGTCAGTAGCTCAAGGCCAGAGAAGTGAGAAAAGGAACAGAATGAAGATCATCGGCTCAACGGGGCGGGCAAGAGGAGAGGGGGAACAAGAGTGGTCACGCTGGCTTCTGATCCCCGCTGGCTTGGACAGTCCATGGGGCCCCTGCCCAGCGCCCCGGTGGGTGCAGCCATGGCCAGAAACACTGCTTGGGGTTGAGGGCCAAGGCCGAGGCGAGACTCAGGCTGACAGGGAGACTGAGCAGCTGTGTGTGTTCCCAGCACAACACGTGTGTTGTGGGTTGCATGTGTCTGCCGGGTAAACAGATGCATGTTGGCTGAATGAGCAAGGCTCATCACACGACAACACACTGGGCCTTTGAAAGGCAGGCATTGCAAACATTAGTTTTGCTTTTGTTTTTTTACTAAAAAGGAGTGGCACCACGGCTGTGCCAGCTCTTTTCAGTCTCGCGGATCGGGCTGGGTCTGGCCCACTGGGTTCTGAGGCCATTGGCACCTGCTCTGCCATCTCCATGGTACTCTCTGTGGAAAGTGAGCACAATGAAAACCTAGCCTCGGTTAAACAAGCAGGTGTCTGCCCGAGGCCCTGTCACCGTCCCAGCCCAGGCACAGCTCCCGCGGGCCCTGCAGGCGCAGCGAGCCATCCTCCCGGGGTGCTGCCCACCCCCAGTCCTCATCGCCCTGGGCCTCCTCCTGTTCCCGGGGCAGCAGAGACCTGGCCCCCTTCTGTGTCGACTCACGTTCCTGGCCTGTCCCTGGTTCTGCCTCGCTCACATCCTCTCTCGGGTTCTTGATCCATGAAGAGCTGTTCAGTGGCAGGGCCGCCTCCTCCTCGCTCATTAAGGCAGCACCCTGCTCCCTCGCAGAGAAGGGAAGCACTTAGCAAGCACCAGTTTATCCCCAGAAAGCCTTTGAAGGGCTCAGGCCCACCAAGTGCTCCCTCTCACTATTTAAACGGTGATTGCTCTCGGCCTAGGAACACGCAGTTGGATTTTCCTGGCACTGACTCATTTCATAACAACAGAGTCCTCTGGGGAGGGGCTGTGGTGCTGCTGGGCTGCCGACCACTCGGCATCTCACTGTGGGTCACGGGCCTGATGGGACCACTAGGGGCATCTCACTGTGGATCACGGGCCTGATGTGACCACTCGGCATCTCACTGTGGGTCACGGGCCTGATGTGACCACTCGGCATCTCACTGTGGTTCACGGGCCTGATGGGACCACTAGGGGCATCTCACTGTGGATCACGGGCCTGATGTGACCACTCGGCATCTCACTGTGGGTCACGGGCCTGATGTGACCACTCGGGGCATCTCACTGTGGGTCACGGGCCTGACGCAGAGATGTGTACAAGCATCTGCGGAAAACAGAAGCAGCCAGGAACCGCACGAAGCTGGCTGGCCGGCACGCCAGCCCATCGCACCTGCTGACCGGTCAGAGCCCACTGGCTGAGGGCCTGGACCTTGCAGTGTCTGTCCTGAGCCCGGCAAGGGGCCCAAGAGTGACTCACAAATCCACTGACCCAGGCCCAGACGCCAAGGCTCAGAAATGGAGAGCAGTGGAAAGGTTTGATCCACTCCCCTTGACCTAATAACCCCAGCTGGCACTGGAGAGCTGGGGGCGTACGAGGCCCCCCGACACGAGTGTTCCTGTCCTTCATCTCCTTCAGTTCTCACCGTGAGCCCATGAGGCCAGTGCCAGCGTGATCCCCATTCTACAGCCGGGAGCGCTGAGGCTCAGCAGAGCTGACAAACCCGTCTAAGGTCACGGAGCTCCTTCTGTGTGGCGCCTCCAGACAACAGACTCCAGCTGCCGGCCCCCAGCACCACCAACCACACGTGGCGGCCCCCACCAACACTCCCGACACAGGGGCTCCCCTCAAGAGCACGTGCCACTGACCCCCAAAGACCAAGCGGTAGGTCAGACGGGTCTGCCTGTTTCCGTATGGAAAAGATGACCTCTGGAACCCCGAGGCCTCGGCAGGACCGTGCCAAGGCTGGGCAGTGAGCTCCTGCTGTCCAGGGGGGACGCACCTGTCAAGGCCGCACAATTAATTTATGACTCC
Organism: Oryctolagus cuniculus; assembly: GCF_964237555.1. Taxonomy (NCBI): domain Eukaryota; kingdom Metazoa; phylum Chordata; class Mammalia; order Lagomorpha; family Leporidae; genus Oryctolagus; species Oryctolagus cuniculus. Next base: position 21,931,548 of record NC_091437.1, read on the forward strand.
AGAGTTCATTAAGGGGCCTCCCCAGCAGCGGCCCCAGCCCTCCCCGCGAACAGACTGTGCCGGCTCACGGCAAGATCGATTTTCCCGGCAGAAGGAAAAAGCACAGACTCAGCTCCCTACCCACAGTGCATCTCGCACTGCAAGAGAACCGGGAGAAAACACAGCATTTCGAAGGCAAACAGAAACAAAATGGGGGTGGCGCGTGACTGAGGGCAGCGCCGTCCTGGAGCCCCAGGGAGCCCTTTCTGGAAGGCTGGAAGCTGCACGATTCTGCTCCGTGGCTTGCTGGTGAGTCAGCGGGACCGACACAAGAGCCAGGTCAGAGCCACGGCTTCTGCTGGTGGTCGTCTCCTGCCTCAGAGCCCATCTGGGAGACGGGACCGGCGAGAGACAGCTCTGTGCAACTCCGGGGCTGCACCCTTGGGAAAGCCATTCTCCTGATAGCCTGGGACACTGACAGTCCAGGTGCAGGGCCATCTTCTAGTCCAAGCACAAGGATGTCCTGTGAACTCAGGGACTGGGCTTGGGACATCTGGAGGCTACAGACCACACCCTCGTGGCCACTCCCAGTACTGTCAGACCAGCCAGGACCCCATGACCTAGGCTCAGCGTCTGCCAGGGGCCCAGGTCCCTGTAGCAGGACACGACTGGCTGCCTGATGCCCCGACATGTGCTCTTCGTCTTCCCAGACAGATCCTAAGGTCCGGAGCACAAAGGACCTCGCTGCTCCATTTCAGGCCATGGCTTCTGTCCTCCCCACTGGCCAGCAACCTTACCCCAGTCCTGCTGACCCTCATACTTACCACACCCACAACTCCACCCGGAAAAGCTCTCAGCCAGCAACCCAGCCCCAGGCAGCCGCACATGCACCCTCTGACTTCCATGTCTAAGTGGACCGAGCGCACGTGACCCAAAGGCAGCCAGTGTGAGAACCTTCCCCTCTTCCAGAGCTCAGAGCCCCCCACACTCATTCTGCCACCTCTGCCACGTGCTGTCTGGCTGCTGGGGCCTCACTACACTTCCCTCCGTGCCCTGCTCATGCCCGTCTCGTACAGCACAGTCTGACACATGGCTGAAACTGAGGGCCAACCACGCAGATCCCCCTGCAGCCCCAGGCTTCTGTCCTAGGTCCTGGACAGGTACCATGGATTCGCCAGCCAGGCATATTCTCAGAGATCCATGCCCTAATGCAGACAGCTGCGATCTTGGCGTTTAAAATCAGCTGCCATCCAGTGCCTTCTGAAATTTGGTTTTGAACAGAGAGCTCCGACACAGAATCACACAGGTCCTCCTCCAGAGACTGGTAGCCCACTGGGCTTGGACAGTGTTGGTCATTCCATTTTACTTCCACATACCCTGAACGGCATTTTAGGGTGTCCATGTGTTTCTCTCAATCCCTTTTCATTCCACATATAAATCACGTTTTAAGTGCTGTACAAAGGTAACTTTACATTCATATGTATGTAGGCTCCTATAGAATCAGAAAGAAGGGCAGGGCCTTGGCACACAACCCAGCAGCAGCCTCAGCTACATGAAAAAGTGAGGCCAAGAGACTGGTAAGACTTTTCCAGAGCCCAAGGAGCCCCTTCCTAGAGCTGTGCCTTCGCTTATCCTACTCTGTAACATCCTCTTTGCTTGGATGACGTCCAACTCCAAGAGACAAGTATGGCACTTCTTGCTCTATCACTGGTCATATCATATCCACCCTAATAGGGCAGAGCTGTCTTATTCCCTACACAAGCATCATTTATTAATCAGGTTACTGAGAGCATAGTTGAATTGTATTCTTTTGTTTAAAATATTTATTTATTTATTGAAAGGCAGAGTTACAGAGAGAGAGGAGAGACTGTGAGAGACATCTTCCATCTGCTGGTCACTTCCAAAATGGCCACAATGACTGGCACTGGGCCAGGTCAAAGCCAGAAGCCAGGAGCTTCTTCCGGGTTTCCCATATGGGTGGCAGGGGCCCAGGAACTTGGGCCATCTTCCAGTGCTTTCCCAGATGCATTAGCAGGGAGCTGGATTGGAAGAGGAGAAGCCAGGACTCGAACCAGTGTCCATGTGGGCTGCTGGTGCTGCAAGCTGTGGCTTAAACCCACCACACTATGGTGCCAGCCCCTGAAATGCATTCTCTGGTCAGAGAGAGCAGTGAGTTGACGTCGTCACAGTGGGTGAGAGTAGAGAGCCGGGCCCATCCACAGAGGCAGCCCGGCACAGCAGCAGCCAAGGGGCTGGAAGGTATACTTGGTCAAACAGAGCCGTACGAGGCATATTCTCCCTGTGGGATCCCTTCAGTGCCAAGCCAAGGGGAGTCAGTGCTGGTGACCCTGTGTTTGGCCACCCAGTGGACAGATGGCGAGGACAGCACACTTGGGCCTCCTGACTTCAGGCCAGCACTGAATGGGAACGGATCACTCGTTGTCGGGGGTGAGGAGCTGGGACAAAGGATTGGGACTGGAGGTGCCCGCGGAATCTGTGCAGCGGGGCAAACAGCACGCTCAGAGCGTTCCCTGGAGCCTGTGTACTTTAGGATTCAGAAGAGAATTCAGCAGCACTGCATGTCTGTGAATTACAGAAGTCACGGTTTCTCAGAGAGAAGCAGAAACCCACAGAGCAGAGGAACAGATGAAAACACGGGAGGATAAATCAAAACCCAAGAGAGGCAGATGAAGGCACGTGATGGGGAGACCAAGGGAGGCGGCTCTGGCCAAGAGGACTGCAGGGGGGAGACCCGGTGTCTGCACCAGCCAGGGCAGAGACAGCGCTCAGGAGGGCATGTGGCGTGGGAGGCAGGGGGAGGACCCACAGACGCCTTCCTGAGTGTGGAATACGGAGCGCCCACAGCGGGCAGCCAATCGAGCCCGCCCTGCCCCCAACACACAGAGACAATTTCAGAGGCCAATGCTAGAATAAATAACAAAAACATGGGTGTGGAGAAGCTGTCTGAAGACCAAAGCACCGATGAGGAGTTTGTACCGTGTTCCAGAACAAAGCACAGTGAGAAAGGTACACCTACCCATCCAGGCGAAATACTCCAGCAGCAAAGACAAAGCCCCCAGTTCCAGCACTTTACCAAGAAAGCAAAGGAACCCACGGAGACTCCCTCGGGAACACAAGATACTGACAGGTGACGGAGCAATGCTTAGATGAACTTGTGGGGAAGTGACTGTATGTAAGAAGCATAGCCAGGAAAACTGTCCATCGTGTGAGAAGTATCACATTCCTAGGTATGCCACACTCAAGAAATATGACACTCACATACTCCTGATTCAAAAATGTGCTTGATGGGCTGGCGCTGTGGCATAGTAGGTAAAGCCACCGCCTGCAGTGCTGGCATCCCATATGGGTGCCGGTTCAAGTCCCTGCTGCTCCACTTTTTTTTTTTTTTTTTGACAGGCAGAGTGGACAGTGAGAGAGAGAGAGAGACAGAGAGAACGGTATTCCTTTGCCCTTGGTTCACCCTCTAATGGCTGCCGCGGCCGGCGCGCCACGCTGATTTGAAGGCAGGAGCCAGGTGCTTCTCCTGGTCTCCCATGGGGTGCAGGGCCCAAGCACTTGGGCCATCCTCCACTGCCTTCCCGGGCCACAGCAGAGAGCTGGCCTGGAAGAGGGGCCACCAGGACAGAATCCGGTGACCCGACGAGGACTAGAACCTGGTGTGCTGGCGCCATAGCTGGAGGATTAGCCTAGTGAGCCGCGGCACCGGCCTGCTGCTCCACTTTCAATCCAGCTCTGCTGTGGCTTGGGAGAGCAGTGGAAGATGGCCCAAGTGCTGGGGCCCCTGCACCTGCATGAGAGACCCAGAGGAGGCTCCTGGCTCCTGGCTTTGGATCGATGCAGCTCCGGCCATTACGGCCAAATGGGGAGTGAACAATGGGGAGTGAACAAGCAGATGGAAGACTTCTCTCTCTCTCTGTGCCTCTCCTCTCTCTGTTTAACTCTTTTTTTTTCTTTCTTTCCTTTTTTTTTTTTTTTTGGCCAGGAAGAGTTAGACAGTGAGAGAGAGAGACAGAGTTATAGACAGTGAGAGAGAGAGACAGAGTTATAGACAGTGAGAGAGAGAGAGACAGAGAGAAAGGTCTTCCTTCTGTTTGTTCACCCCCCCAAATGGCTACTATAACCGGCGCTGTGCCATCCGAAGCCAGGAGCCAGGTGCTTCCTCCTGGTCTCCCATGCGGGTGCAGGGCCCAAGTACCTGGGCCATCCTCCACTGCCTTCCTGGGCCACAGCAGAGAGCTGGACTGGAAGAGGAGCAACCGGAACAGAATCTGGCGCCCTGATCGGGACTAGAACCCGTGGTGCTGGCGCTGCAGGTGGAGGATTAGCCTAGTGAGCCGTGGCGCCAGCTTCTGTTTAACTCTTTAAAGTAAATAAATATTTTTTAAAAAAGTGCTTGACAATGCAATATTAACACACTTCAACTAACCCAAGAGAAGAAAAGTGACTTTTCTTCTAACTACAACAGAAGAGAACCTTCAATAAGCCAGTGTCACAATATAAATGAGAGAAATTGAAATCAATGCTACTAGGTTGGTTAATAAGTTGAAAAAAAGCTGCCAACATTTTTTTAAAGTGAGAGACTAAACAAATTTCTCTATCATTTGGCTCCAGTCGCAGGAAATAGTAGAGAGCATGAGTGTGGGGAGGGAAACTGGCAACAACGAGGCTGAAACTCATTGCAGTGAGTCTGTGTCGGGACTCAGAAGATGACGTCCACAGATTTGAGAATCAGAGAAAGATGGGCTTAAAACCACCTGGCTCCTGCCATCGGATCAGCGCGGTGCGCCGGCCGCAGTGCGCCGGCCGCGGCGGCCATTGGAGGGTGAACCAAGGGCAAAGGAAGACCATTCTCTGTCTCTGTATCTCTCTCTCTCACTGTCCACTCTGCCTGTCAAAAAAAAAAAAAAAAAAGAAAGAAAAAGTCTGCCAGAATTTTAAAAGTAACCTCCAGGAGATTTAAGAATAAGAAATATACAATTAAAAAACACTAATGATGATAATAAAATAATAGTAGTTCACAAAATAGGATACAGAAGACAAAGGAAACATAAATTCAGAAAACAAAGCTGAAAGAAAGAATTCTAATAACCACACAAACGCAAACGATCACCAACACAAACAGGCTGCGTGTTCCTATGCTCCACTTAGAATGGCTCCAAAGACAGCACTTGGGGCTGCCACTGTGGCGCAGAGGGTGAAGCCCATGCTGACATCCACGCCGAAGCTCCAGTTCAAGCCCCAGCTGCTTCAGTTCTGATCCAGTTCCTGGTGGTTCGCCTGGGAATGTAGCGCAGGGTGGCCAAAACACCTGGGCCCCTGCCACCCATCTGAGACAGCCAGAGGGAGCCCGGGGCTCCTGGCTTCACACTGACCCAGACCTGGATGCTGTAGCCTTTTGGGGAGTGAACCAGCGGACCTATCTCTGACTGTGCCTCCCTCTCTCTGTCACTCTGTCGTTCCAATAAATACATAAATCTTAAACACAAACACAACACTTGCTTTTTTAAGAAAAAAAAAGCAAATATAGTAAACATAAAAAGATTAAAGGATGGACAAATATAAGTCAGTGCTTTCTAAGACAACACGGGTTCAAATAAACACGCCTGGGCTTAGTGACTAACAGAAATAGCCATCAAGTAACCCAGGCAGCTAGTGATGGTAACCCCAGGTAAAGCAGGCACAGTGGCACACAGCATGCAACAAGTTAATGTATAAAGACACTGAACTTACCTACACAAGTGGTGCAAACATAGGAGAAGTAAAGCATAGAAACTAAACACTACAGCTCTGGCTCGCGAAAGGTATTCCAAAACCACCACCACCACCAAACACCAAGTAAAAACAACATGCGGAACCCAGGGCAATTTTTTTTGAAGGATGACTTTGAGTTCTGGAAGGGCTAGTCATCGCAATTAGACAAGAAAACCAAGGACCAGTGAAAAATATCGAAAAAGAGGAGATAAAATGATAGCCTTTTCTGGAAAAATATGTAATACATAAAATCACTGCTAAGATTTATAACAAATTTAATAAGGGATTGTTTACAACATACAGAAAAAAAATGAAAAAAGTACAATAATTACAATAGCCACTGAAGATATTAAATGAGCGTGAAATGTGCAAAACGCATACAAAGAAATTGACAAAAGTTTACTGAGAAAAAGAGACTCTACGTGCCTGAACGGGAAGATTCAGGATTGTATGGATTTTCACGTCCTCTAAATTAACCCACAACATCAACACAGCTGCAACTGATCTCAGTGAGCTTTCTCTGTGGATTATAACACACATGATTCAAAGTCACGTGGGGGGAAAACTCCAACAAAGTAAAAATCAGGAGAAGGCAGGATGGGCGCTGATTTCTCTGACATTAAAGTGCCTTGTAGACCTGGGTGACTCACTCACACAGCAGGGCGTGGGGGCGGGAGCAGGCAGATCAACAGAATGACAAATCCAAGAAGAGACATCTATGTGGCAAGTGCCATCTCAAAGCATTCCACTAGCGGTGGCGGGTCAACTGGTCAGCCACATGGAAGCTGACTACATCGACTCTGCCTCACCGCAAACCGGAAGTTCTCCAGGAGCCCAAAAGCAAAGAAGAGCCCAACAGTACTGAGAGACAGCACTCATGAGTGCTGTCGCCATTTTCAGCTGTGGCCCTGCCAGGGTTCTACAGAGACACAGAGCCGATGGGTGTGGTGCAGGGGGAAGGAGAGATGGAGTGTGCTGAGGAGCTGGCCCACGGACTGCGCAGGAGGCTGGTGAGCTGGGCATGTGCAGCCCAGGCCGGCAGGCAGACGCCCGGGCAGCAGGGGAAGCCGCAGTGCAAAGCCCTCTGGTAGCCAGGAGGGCACTGGCTGCCCCACGTGATGAGGGGAACCCACCTCCCCCAGTCCACTGATTCAGTATTCATCTCATCTGAACGACACCTGCGTAGTGACATGCACGTTAATGTCTGGCCTCGTACCCAGCTAGCACCAGCGCACACACGAGTGACGGATCTGGGGGACAGGGAGAAACCGGACGAAGCATACACTTCACACACCCGTGTGTCAGACCTCCCATAGATGAGATGGAAAGGCAAATGGCCACGCAGGAAATTACGCATGCGGAAAAGTTAACGTCTGTGATATCCAGCAGTGTCGTCTCACAAATCAACAGGACAAAGAGGAGCCACGTCGCTGGGAGGAAGACGAGGAAGCAGTCAGGCTACAGAGAAATCAATAAGAAGGGCCGCTAAACAGATGAAACGGTATTCATCATCACCGATAACCAAAGCGAGGCAAATTCAAACGATGAAATACCATTTTATACAATCCAATTAGTAAAGATTTTTAGAACTGTTAATGCCCAGCAAGGGACAGGGTGGGGGAAAAACGGCACTGTGTTGGATTTCTGGTGAACTGAAATAACCTTCCAAAAGGGCGATGTGGGCCAGCACCATGGTGTAGCAGGTAAAGCCTCTGCCTGCAGTGCTGGCATCCCATATGGGCGCCAGTTTGAGTCCCGGCTGCTCTTCTTCCGATCCCGCTCCCTGCTATGACCTGGGAAAGCAGTGGAAGGTGGCCCAAGTCCTTGGGCCCCTGTGTGGGGGAGGCTGAATCCAGAGAGGCCTAGAGGAAACTTCCTGAGCCTGCCTCAAATTTGAAAACCTGTCTTTAAGTTTCCAATCCCTGGAAGCAAACACCCCAGCCCCAGGGCGCTTTTGCCTGAAGATCATTAAGGTGGTGTAATAGGAGTGGCTAGGACCCTTTTGCATCACAACACCCCACCCCTTGCCCGCATCCACTCTGTACCATCTGCTCTGTATCTCAGCTATATATACACCTCCCTTTTACAGTAAAGTGAGACCCTGCTTTGACTGGGCTCCACACCACGCCTGACTGTCCCCCAGGTTTGGGGAAGGCTGAGTTGTGGGTGTCGCACTTCCCCTCCTCGGTCAAGGCAAGCTGTGGGCAGCCTGCCTAATTCTCCGGCGGTGGCGAGGAACAGTCACCACACCCCTGTACCCACGTGGGAGACCCAGAAGAAGCTCCTGGCTCCTGGCTCCAGATCGGGCCAGCTCCGGCATTGCAGCCATTTGGGGAATGAACCAGTAGATGGAAGATTCTCTCTCTCTCTCTCTCTCTCTGTCTATAACTCTACCTCTCAAATAACTATTAAAAAAAAAAACTAAAAAATAAAAGGACAACATAACACTGGGTTTCTAAAAACCTAAAACTGCATACATTCTGCTCTAAACTCCAACAATTTCTCCTCTAGAAAGAAACCGAGAGTGAGTTCGGATACCACATGCTGGCGCGGGGAAGCCTGGACAGCACAGTCAGCCAGATGGCAAATTCCTTCACGTCCACACGGTGATCTGGAAAGCCTGGCTGTGTCCTTGCCAGCTGACCTCAGCGCAGACAAAGCAGCTTGGAAATTAGGGGAAAACAACGAACTACCCTTCTCAAAACCAAATCCCGAAGGGTCTAGTTCCCTGCCCACCACAGCAGGAGACACAGCTAACCATCACCTGTGTGTGTGGTTATGGTGGTCCGCGTCTTTCACCATGCAGCAACACTAGCGAGAATAGCCCGAGCACTGCCTTATGGGTGAAAAACGATGAAACAGAGAAAGAAGAACGAACTTTGGTGAAACTAAGCTCTGCGTCCCGGGCTTACTCGTCCCATGGAGACCGGGGACCTCCACGCGAGGAAGGGGTCCCCCTCCTGCCCCGGCCCCTCCTTGACCTGACAAGGACATGGCTTGTCCATACCCTTTGTTGTTGTTCACAGCATGTCCCCAGCCTACCAGCGGTTCCCAAGGCTTCTCTGCTGGAAGCCAGAACACGCCCACTGCTCCTGGTGGTCACACAACGACCCACAGGGCCCTGGCAGCTGCCTGCAGAGCTGGCTCCCACCCAGAGGAACACCCACCAGGGGTGGCCCCGGCCCTTTCTGCTGCCGTCCCAGACCCCAGCACCTCACGAGGTGCAGAGCCGCAGAGCCGCAGAGCCGCGGGCAGCAGGTGCCGGGCAAGCGCCTTGATGCTCCTGTGCTGTCAATGAGCAAGGTAGGCACTTCTGCCTGCCCGCCCGCCCAGGGCAAAACACAAAGGACAGCCTGGGACCCGGCCACTTGGCTGCTGCCCGGCAGCCTCTCGGAGAGGGTAATGGCAGCAATCACCAGCCTGGGCCCCTCCGGCGTTTCTCGGGCAATAACTCGCTGTGCTTTTCTACCCAGACATTATCCCTCCTTCCCCAGCAGGTTGCCTTTTACAGAGAATTTTGTTGTTTAACAAGAATCATTTCTGCCCTAAGAGGTGCAATCACGAACAAGAAATCAAAATAAGTCATCCCTAAGATCTTCTAATCAGAGAGAGAGGGCACGGAGCCTGCGACCCCACCAGTCACACACATTTCATTTCGGGCCTAATTACAATACTTAGGCAGGAAAGGTAGGTGTTAGCCTTAGCAAGGGAAGCCGCACATGATTGAGAGTGAATTTTGTGCCGAAAAAAAAAAAAATCACATGAAATTACTGGGGATAAACAAGCAGCTGAAGTAGACCGTGGGCACCACTGTGTTAAAAAAAAAAAAAAAAAAAAAGTCACACCAGCAGAAAAAGGTGTCCATGAAAAGACCCTGGAAGGAAACAGCCTGGGGCGGCCGGGGTGGCTTTCCATACTCCTTGGCTCGATTTTTCTCATCTTCTTTTTGCTTTCCCTCTCTTCCCTTCTCCCTTGTCTTCTCTCCCCTCCCTTCCCTTCTTCCCCCCTCACTTTTTGCAGTGTGGGTGTTTCCTTATGTAACACCCCAGGGCTCAGGGAAGAGGGAGCAGAGGGAGGTGGGCTGAGAAGCCTGGGCCCTTGTCAGGGAACAACGGGCACAGTGCACAGGGCTGGGAGCGGTGCAGGTGCACCTGCGCCTCCCTCCCACCCCAGCCCACAGGTCCTGTGCCACCTCCGGGAAGCCCTTCAACACCACCGTCACCTGCTGGGCCAGCCCATGTGCTGTAGGAAGCACGGCACTCCGGAAGAGAAGCCAGCACGGCCCTTGGCTCACTGAGTTTTGCCAGGGGTCCCCCCGGGCACCGGGTGCGAGGCCAGGAATCTGGGGCATTGCTGCTCCCAGAAATTGCAATACTGGGCTTCGTCACTGTCAGAGGTAGAAGGCAGAAGGTGCCTGGCGAATGAGTTTTCTTTAAAGATTATTTATTTATTTGACAGGCAGAGTTAGAAAGTGAGAGAGAGAGACAGAGAGAAAGGTCTTCCTTCCGTTGGTCCACCCCCCAAATGGCCGCTACGACTGGCGCTGTGCCGATCTGAAGCCAGGAGCCAGGTGCTTCCTCCTGGTCTCCCATGTGAGTACAGGTGCCCAAGCACCTGGGCCATCCTCTACTGCCTTCCAGGGCCACAGTAGAGAGCTGCACTGGAAGAGAAGCAGCCAGGACTAGAACCGGTGCCCATATGGGATGCTGGCACCACAGGCAGAGGATTGACCTAGTGCACCATGGCGCAGGCCGAAAGGTTGTTTTTTTTTTTTTTTTTTTTTTTTTTTTTTTTTTTTTTTTTTTTAACAGGCAGAATGTTCACCCTCCAATGGCTGCCGTGGCCGGCGCTCTGTGGCCGGCGCACCGCACTGATCCGATGGCAGGAGCCAGGTACTTATCCTGGTCTCCATTGGGGTGCAGGGCCCAAGCACTTGGGCCATCCTCCACTGCACTCCCTGGCCACAGCAGAGAGCTGGCCTGGAAGAGGGGCAACCGGGACAGAATCCGGCGCCCTGACCGGGACTAGAACCCGGTGTGCCGGTGCCGCAAGGTGGAGGATTAACCTAGTGAGCTGCAGCGCCGGCCCGAAAGGGTTTTCAAAAGCAGGTTTCGGAGGCCGGCGCCGCGGCTCACTAGGCTAATCCTCCGCCTAGCGGCGCCGGCACACCGGGTTCTAGTCCCGGTCGGGGTGCCGGATTCTGTCTCGGTTGCCCCTCTTCCAGGCCAGCCCTCTGCTGTGGCCCGGGAGTGCAGTGGAGGATGGCCCAGGTGCTTGGGCCCTGCACCCCATGGGAGACCAGGAAAAGCACCTGGCTCCTGGCTCCTGCCATCGGATCGGTGCGGTGCGCCGGCCGCAGCGCGCCGGCCGCGGCGGCCATTGGAGGGTGAACCAACGGCAAAGGAAGACCTTTCTCTCTGTCTCTCTCTCTCACTGTCCACTCTGCCTGTCAAAAAAAAAAAAAAAAAAAAAAAAAAAAAAAAAAAAAAAAAGAGCAGGTTTCGGGAAGAGCTGTGCATATCACATGTGTGTATGTGTATGTGTGTGTGTGTGTGTGTGTTCACACACACGTTTCTTACTCGACACAGCACTAGAGGATTCCATGCTGTTTTGGAAAGCAGAGAAGGAGGTGCTGGGGAGCAGACGTGGCCTCAGTGAGGGCCGAGGGCACAGCAGGGGCATGTGCTCCTCCCGGAGGGCAGAGGGGGTGTGGAGGAAGAAGGCTGCTCTGGGAGGGACCGCTGGGTGTGCACTGCCCCTGCAGGACACCTGGATTCAACAACCAGGTCTGAAGTTGGCTTTCTGCTCTGTGCAAAGTCTCTGCTCTCCCCATGTCCCCAGTGTGGTGCCTCCTTAGGACGAGCGTGTCTAGAACGACCTCCGTCCCCAGCAGCACTGACAGTGTGGGCACTGCCTGACCTTGGGTGCAGTCTCTCCTTCCCTGTGCAAGGAGTGTTCAAGCATAGGGCCAAGGCCCCCCTGATCCAGTGCAAGGCAGCCTTGGGGGCTGGGCTGAAGTCACCCAGGCAGGGCTGTCACTTGTCTCCCTGCTGAGCCCTGGCTCCAGGCCAGTGATAACACAGAGCCGGGTACCACAGGGCACTGCAGTGACAAATCCCTTTGGCCTTGCTGGGGACAGTTTTTTAGCTGCATTTCTTTCCCTTGCAAATGGAAAACCCAACTAAGGAAGAACTAAAGACCCCTGTGTTTGTGGACCTTAAGGAAGGTAGGAGAGCGTTAGGTGATCTTAAGGCCAGAATGACAGCTGTGCCAGGTGACACCTGTGTGAATCAGGCAGCCTCACCCATCGGGCCATGGCGTATGTGGGCTGCAGGATGTCACGCTGGACATGATAAATGCATGCATTTCGCCACCGAGGACTAGAGCTTCCCACGACCGAGAGGAGGACTCTGCCTCTTAATGCTGCTTTTACACCAATAAATCCGGTGTGGTAAGAGAAGGGATGGAACGCATCAAAAAATGCCCTAATGGAACGTATTCCCACAATAACCCTGCCTCACTGTGGCCATCTTTTCAGCCATGGGCAATGTCTCTAGCACCCCTTTTATGCGCATAGCTGTCATGCTCCTGTTCCTACCACGTATAACTGACTTCTTTCAAACGTTCTTACAGGAACGAATGGCTGCTACATCCCAGGCCATCACGCAGGAACGACAGAAGCCTGCTCTCGCCCCACCCCGCGTCTACACCCCCGTATCAGCAGGAAGTAGCCAGAAAGAAACCACGGGCGCCCCATCTCCTTATCTACACTCAGAGTCAGCATTGATGGAACAAAGACCTAAGCTTCGGCCATTCTAGCTGCCTGCCCGAAAACAGATAAAATCAGAATTTACCCCTCATCCCTACAGCATTTGAAGTCCCAGCATTTATCCCTTACCCTGCACCCCAGTTCCGCCTCATACCCTGTGTGTTCCCCACCCTAAGCCCTACATTCTCCTCCAGGTTTGGAAGCCGGAAGCGCCAAACTTGAAGAAGCTATACAGAGGAGCGTACCTCCATCTGTCGCCCCCACCTCCTTTCCAGACTCCTAGCCCACCCTAAGATATACAAAGCCCCTCCACTGAAGGTCCGGGCCCCCTGCCACGTGCTTGGGCTCTGTGCACGCTTGCAGGTGGTCACCAACCTCTGCAAATTTATTCTTCTTGAATCAATTCATTCTGGCTGGGAGTTCCTATCATGTGTCCTCTCTGTACTGCCCCCTTTTCCTCACATTCGTATCTGTCAATTTAAATAAATAACTCTGAATTTTTAAAAAGTCTCTGTAGAATCAACAAATGAATAATACAACTTGGGACAATAGCTTTCCTTTTAAATCCTACTATATTTTACCAGAAAAAAAGATTCTCAGTGCACATTATTCCTTTTCACTTTGTTGCATATATTATAAACACTTTCTAAATTAACTCCCAGAGAGAGACCCTATTAACTCTTTACTTGCCTATAAATGTCTTAGTGAGCATTTTTATTAAATTCCCTTCCATAGGATAGGCAGAGAGGGCAGCCACAAAGTGGCGCCCATTTCCAATTTATGCCCAAGAAAGCCACTGGGCCTCTGTGCCACGGAGGGGCTTCAGTGGCCGTCATCCAGGCAGGTGGGCTAACAAGCTGTGGGTTGTCCCAGGACAGGGCCAGGAGGCATCTGGCTCCCTTAATGACACAGGCATGTGTTCTGGACCCTGCACAGAGCAGAGCGGGGACACCATCCCCAGAGCTCCCAAGGGACACTTAGCTGGAGCAGGGGTTGTTGTGGGCTAGTGTAAGCCTAAATCTCCTATTCCAGGGGCTTGCCTTTTTTAAAAAAAATATTTATTTATTTGAAAGGCAGAGTTATGGAGAGGCATAGACAGAGGCAGAGAGAGAGAGAGAGAGAGAGAGAGAGAGAGAGAGAGAGAGGGGTCCTCTATCCACTGGTTCATTCCCCAGATGGCTACAACAGCCTGAGCTGCACTGATCCAAAGCCAGGAGCCAGGAGCTTCTTCCTGGTCTCCCACGTGGGTGCAGGGGTCCAAGGACTTGGGCCATCCTCCACTGCCCTCCGGGGCCACAGCAGAGAGCTGGATTGGAAGTGGAGCAGCCAGGACTCAGACTCGAAGGCTGTGATGGGATGCTGGCACTGCAGGCGGCGGCTTTACCCACTACACCACAGCGCTGGCCCCAGCTCTTGCCTTTTACTTAGAGGATGTTTATATATCCAGTTTCCCTGGGTCCATGAGGGGAGGGAAGGAGGTAGGGGGGAGAGGAGGGGAGGGAGAGAGAGCCCCCTCCCCTCACCAAGCTTCTTATGAGCTTCAAAAAGGGGAGTGTAAGAAGAGGTACATCCTGGGGAGGGCTCATCTTGCTGTGGGCTAGGTTGGGCCTAAATTTCCTATTCCAGGCTTTTGCCTTTTACTTAGAGAGGAATTCTCAGTACAGGCACAGACAAAACATGTGGTGTTTTAAGGTTTATTTGTGGAGTGAGAACAACACACAGGAACACGAGGGCTTTATTTAGGGAGAGTGGGCCAGGAAGGGTAAAGAGGCTTCCATACCCTGCTCTTCTCAGATCTATGCGAGGGAGGGAGGGGGAAGGAGGGGGAGGGGGGAGAGAACAAGAATCTCCCCTTCACCAAGCTTCCTATGAGCTTCGGAAAGCAGAGTGGCTACACAGTGCTGTCCCCAGACCCCAGGTAAGGGGCGTACATCCTGGCAAGGGGTCATCTGATTGACAGGTAGATGGGGTGGGGAGGCGTGGCCTCCAGCTCTTGAGCTCTCTGTCTCCCTGCCTTCTCCCACATCAGAATCACCAAGAGGAGTCAGAATTCCAGCAGGCAAGCTAGGGGCTCAAGGCTCGCAGGTGACCCACGCAGCAGAGACACGAGCCGTGGGGACAGGGGCTCCGACGCTGCAGCTCCCTGTGAGTCTAATCTGAGTCGCACTCAAAATAAAAAACGATGGCTGCTGTGCCTCTTCCAACTCTCTTTTGCTAGACTGGAATTGGCAATTCCTATTAAATTCTCCAAGAAAACCTCGGGCAGTTGGTCAGCATTCTTCCTTTAACACTCTGGAAGACAGTAAATGGCCTATTTGCCTCACTCTCTTGGGTGTTAGAATTTAAACAATAAAAAAACCTACAACTCTTATCTCCTTGCCGCCTGGCATCATTTTCTCCCCCCTAATTCACCCGTGCTGTTCCTTCCTGGACCCTCTCCAGCCTCTTCCCATCCGGCCTGAGTTCTGGAGGCCAAAGCATGACATAATGCTGATGCAGACATCTCTCTGATGCGACTTGCAGCCTAAACAATTTTCACTAGCTTCTGCCATATTAAATATTTCAGTGGCTGCCACTTTTTAAATTAAGCTAATTGATGGTGCGGTGGACATACCCTGGGCCTCGGTCTGCCCCGGTGGCCCTGCAGGGCCGAGCGCCTCCGCGGAGGGCATCCAGAGAGCACTCTCAGGACTCTGACGATCAATAATTCAGCACAGAATTCACAGCCCCGCTGCTCGAGGACAGGGACCACTTGCTGGGGACTGTAAACTTTTGTATTTTGACCACATGGGCATGATTAAGGAGTTGGCAAGACATCTTCTGGGGAGCGTGTCATGGACTGAACTGTACCCCCTCAACAGTCCTATACAGAATTTCTAACCCTTTGCAATTGTATCTGGAGGCAGGACTTTGAGGCAGGCCGTGAAGATCAGTTGGGGTCATAAGGGCAGGGTGTTGATCTAGGCTTGGTGGCCTGAGAAGAAAAGATGGAAGATCTCGCTTCTGCACCCTGCATGCGTGCAAACACGGGAGAGGCCGTCCACCGGGCACCCGGATCCTGGACCACCAGCCACCTCCTCTGCGGTATTCTGTTATAGTGGCTTGAATAGACCGATACAGGATATACACGGAAACCACACAGGACTGGACTCCATGTCTGGAGCTGTGTGGGTGCAGGTGGGAGGGGTAGGGCCATCTGATCAGATGAACCACGAGTCCCAGTGACTGGATGAGGATAACAGAGTAAGGGGTCCATCTGGGCCCGAGAGAAAGTGCCTGGGCTTCCAGGGCAGGCAGACCAGGGTTGCATCCTGGCTACTACCATGTTTGCTAACATGGACTGTAACCCAGATGAACCCTGGCTTGGTCATGTGTGAAGTGAGACTGATGCGTTGATGAAACGTGTTAATGTCTGCAGCCTGACACCCAATCTGTGCCAGTACACAGTAGCTGCTCCTATCATTATGGTCATTCATTCATTCAACAGGGCCCCAGGCCCCTAAGGCGCAGCGGCAAGCAAGTCTGACGCGACGGTTTTCTCTTGCAGCTTACAATCGAGTTCACCGAACACACAGCAAACGCTGCATAAGGGAAGTTGCATGGGGGAAGTGAGGGTGGGAAAGTCAGCAGAGGCCACCCCGGGGAGCTCAGCCCTGAGGGGACACCAGCGGGCGAGACCGCAGCAGGAAGACCCCAGGAGTGAGAACAGCAGGTGCAAAGCCCAGAACCCACAAGAGGGTGAGTCAGTGCGTCTGGAGGCAGAGACGGAGGAGAGGGAGGGGATAAGCACACAGGGGAAGAAGGGAGTGGGTCTTGGAGGCCCTGGCAGGAAGCTGGATTTTACCCTACGCGTAACAGGAGGCCCTTGGTGGCGTGAGGTCAATCACTTTCATAGTCTGGGTTCTCCAAAGTCTGACAGACAAGCGGGAGAGGCTTTTCTGATGGCCTCCAGCTACGCAGGAGACGAGGGCAGAGGGCGTCGCTGTCTGGGAGCGTGCAGGAGGCAGCGTCCCGGAGCCTCAGCTCTGCAGCAGCTATAGCTCGGGGAGTACAGGGTGGGAGCCACCTCTGCAGCCTGCCACAGACAGGGCACCCAGAGACCCGTGCTGGCTCCAGGCCACACATCTGCACCAGCACTCACAACACGCCCAGGCCTAGGAGGGCCCTCCGGACGGGCTCCTGAGTCAGGCTGTGTGGTGCCACCGTGGTTCACCCGGGCAGCAGGGGAGAGGCCCCAAAGGGATGCCCAACACAGCCTCCCGAGCCTCTGCACACTGCTGGCGACACCTGCTCAGGCCCCCTGAGCCTCCCTTGGAACCACTCCGTGTGGCCACAGTGCCAACGCCCGATTTAAAGAAGGAATCCTTGAGCAGACTCCTGTATGGCTCGTCTCTGGAATCTGAGGGCTTTCCCAAAGGCGCGTGGCCACGTGTTTCCTCGGCTCTGGCAGAGCAGGCCCGGGGTCCACAGATGAGCAGGGCGTCCGGATGACTCCCATTAAGTACAGGCGCCCTCTGGTTAACCACGCAAATGGCCCGGGCAGCCGTGGAGCTGTCCCTGTGAGTCAGCCCACCAGGCAGCTTCACCCCAGCCCAGGCTGGCACAGATGCTGGGTGAGGGCTGGGCTCTCCTTCCCACCCCTGCCTGCCCCTGCAGGCCCCTTCCGTCTGGTGGGCCTGCACAAGGGCTCACCCTCCTGAGAAAGCACAGAGCCCCCCCTCCCCCACCCCCGGACAGCTTCTTGATTTCACAGCCTGAACACAGAGAAGCCTGCAGGGCATGGATAATGAAGACACTGGACCAGCAATGCTCCCCAGCTCGACCCACAGCTCTCTCGCTTGGGAGCCTTCACCTTCAGCAATCTGCTCACCGCCTCTACTCTCCAGGGGCTGGCAGATGACCACCGGTATCCACCGTGGCCTTTGCAATGGCTCCCTGTTTTCTTATGATCTCTGTTAGCCATGCAATTGCTGGTTAGTGAGCAGCAACCAAATGAAGCTCTTCAGGGCACAAAAACAAGGCACCAAGCGTGCCAGGGTACGCAGCACCTATGCACACACACGAGGACATCGCTGTCTCAGGAGGCTGGGGCCTGAGGTCCCTCGGCTAAACCGTGCAGGGCCCCTGGCCCACGCCACCGGCCGGTGGAACTCAGTACTCCCTGAACTCCATCTCCCTTCAACTGTGTCTGTCAAAGATGAACTGGTGGAGCATGGATCCATGCTTGGTCTCATGCTGGCACCAGGGTCACGGGGAAGAACTGTGCAGTGTTTTTTCTTCCACCAGCCAGCCACAGAGCACCCGTCGGGGGCACAGGGCAGCAGTTATGGCTCCTGGCACTGGTCTATTAGCTAAAAGGAGGTTCTGATAGATGGCGCCACCTGTATTCTGTAGTAAGCGACAGACACACTGTAGCTATTTTTATTCTGCTCAGTGGGAAGACAAGGTAATTGAGGCTGCCCCACTTAGAGAGCTGAGGAGAAAGCAGCCCTAGAGAGGAACTGCCGAGGCTGTGCAGGGAGGAGGTCCTGCAGAAGGCAGAGAATCCAGTCACCAAGAGGGAAGTCCAACTGCACAGTCGGAGCCGGCTCCCTGGGGTGGCATGGGCAGGACTGGCATTGACAGGGCAGGGCAGGATCGGCCATGGCTGGCCTGGAATCTGCACAGAAAAACAGTGGCTTTTCTGCAGTCCCTGGCCACCATTGAGACCATGTGAGCACACCCAGCCCAGACTGAGCTGAGCGAAGAAGTGTGAACAGTGTGCAGGGACAGGTCCTGGCAGTAGGGCCAGGCAGGTGCGGGAAGGTGTGTGCGGGGAGCTGGCGACAGGCGCCTTCATCATGCAGGGGCAGCAGGCCCAGGAAGGGGTGATGCGACAGAGGAGGAGGTGTGGAACTCCATGGCCAAGGGAGATGTGGGGCCGAGAAGAGCATGCGAACGGGCTGAGGTCTGAGTGTGAGTGCATGCTGGCTGAGTCCCTTTTCCTCTAGGGGATGGGAGAAGGAAGGGTCCTGGCCCTCAGCTGCCCCTCCCAGCAGAGGGACAACTGCTGCAGGCTGCTCGGCTCAGGCACCCGTGGAGCCACGACTGCCACGGACAGGGGCGGAGCGGAGTGCAGCCCTTCGGCCAGCGACCCCCAGGGGCCTGCGCAGCTGTCTCCCCAGGTGCCATGTGTCCCCGCCGCCTCTCGTCTTGTTTCTGCACTGCTAGGAAATGAGAGGTTTCCGTGCAGGCTGAAAAATGACCCTTTATTTCAACTCCATGTTTGAACACCTTCCATTTCCCTGCAAAGTGAAAGGTGTGTTTGTGGGGGTTGGGGGGGTACTCCTGTCTAACAGAGCTGGAGGAGCAAGCACCAGCTGGGCTCCCAGGAAGACAGGTGCGGCTTTGTGCCTCAGCCGCATCACTCCCACCAGACACCATCGCCGTTGGTTCCAAGAGCCAGGGCTCCCCACATGTCAGGCGGGGCTGGCCATTGCCCCAGCGCACCTCTTCTCTCATGGCCTCAGCCATAGCCTCTCCACCCCACCCCACCCCCCATCTCCCACACACAGAGGCCAGTGTCGTAAGTACTGCAGACACAGCAAGCTGCTAAACACCAGGAATCGTCTCTGAAATGTGCGCCTTAACTGGCCCTGCCAGAGCCGTAAACTGAGCAGCTCACTCCTGTTCCCATCAGCTGCCCCCGTATCGCAGGGCTCCTTAGTTGGAGATACTGAGATGCCAAATGAACATCAGCAGGCACAGACTGAGCAGACTACAGGACAGCAAGCAGGTGCACACAGGTGTATGAGCTCCAGGCCCAGGGAAGGAGAGCCTGAGGGACACCCTGATGGCCAGGGCCAGCCACAGCAGCCACACGGCTTTGCAGGCTCTGTCTTGCCCGGCCTCCATTTCCTGCCCCTGCGGAACCCTGTGTGCTCCCCAGCTCTCACCAGCTGAGCTCCCCAAACTAGATGGACCATGCTTTGAAGAAGTGACCCTGGTGCTCGTGCAGGCACCCCACTGAACCCCAGCAAGCATCTGCCCGTCATCGCGAGAGCTTTGCTGACAGCCTACACCAGGCAGCAGGTGGAACACGGTTGCGGCTAAGATACCACACCCTCTCACACTGTCACAGCTGTCATGTTAAACACCCAGCATGGTGGCTGCAGGTGCTGCGGGAGCACTTCCCACCCGAAGACAAGCTGCCCTGGAGGCTTCTCGGTGGCCAGCCCCTCTCCCAGCTTCCTCCTGAATCCAAGAAGCAGCCTTACCGACCTTCAGGTCCTCCCCACGTCTCACTGCTAGGGTGCTGCCTGCTCCAAACACCCTCCCTCCATGCCACCCTGACCCCCAGCCTGGCCGGGCTGGGCCAGCTCCCTGTGCTGCCTGGTTAGATGTCGTGCTACTGGGGAAGCTGTCCTGACGGTCCTGTGTGCATCGTGCATCTACGGGTGCTCCCGCACCGCACGCCGCTCTACACTGTCTCACGCCCATCTGCTCCCCCGTGGGCCCACAGTGTCCCTGGCATATGCTCCTCTGTGCACACTCGCTGCACTGAAGGGGTTTGGTCAGGGGATAAGGCAGGGCTGGTGCCGAGATGGCTGCAGAGCTGCCACCCCAACGTCCTGCACACCCAGGTCCCAATGCACCAGACCACAGCCCCCCAATACACGCAGCTCTCCCGGCAGCACACGTGAGTCAGCGTGGCAGGGAGCGTCACCCCTTCACCCAGAAAGGAGAGAACTGAGTCGCTGCGCAGCACTGGCCTCCCAGCCTCTTACCATGCAGTGTGGTCACGCGACCCAAGCCCTCTCTGTCAGCAGGGGTGGGGCAGTGATGAGTGGCCCCTGCAAGGGGTAGGCAGGAGAAGATCCCGAGGCACACCTGCCTGCTGCGCCCCAGGCTAACTGGGGTCCTGATGCCCAGGGCAGTCTCGGAACCTCTGCCAGCCTGGGTCCCCGAGTGACTTCACGCAGGACAGCCGCCGCACAATCTAAACTCCTGCCCACAACTGTTCCTGCAGTAGGAAGAGAACTTCCACAACGTGAAACCATGGAAATACAGAGCTGACCTGTGACTGCCAGCTACCCCCCCCCAACCAACGCCCCATGGCTCAGAAAAGGTCAATGCCTTTGCCCGAATCACGAACACCCCAGCTGCAGAGTCTGGGCTTTAATCATGGAGCCTGAGACGACCGTGTGCAGAACCAGCGTCCATCACAAGGTCCCTGAGTCAGCTGTCTCCTCTTTCAGATGCGAACGTGCACGGACATGAACTCCAGATGCAGAGCCCAGTAGCTAGCATCACTCCTGGGCAGGCTGCAGGCTCTCCGGATTTTATTGAGCACATACTCATGCAATGCCTGGATCTCGTCTAAGGTTTCTGTATGTATTAGTTCAGTTCAGTTTCCTAGTATCCTGAGACAGGCACAATCAGCCCTGCACAGAGGAGGAACCTGACGCCCAGCGTGTCTCTAGTGCCCAATCAGGCAGCTGGGAAGCAAAGCCTGCCTTCAAGACAGGACCCTGTCCAGTCCTGAACACACAGACCCTGCAAACGGCAGAGTTCCGCTCTGCAAAGACTCACTTCCTAAGGGTTGCTTGTTAGGATCGCTACCAAGTGGGCTATTTTTGTATAACCCTCTTCATCCATAACATTAATTTTCTAGAGAAAAGAAAGCAGCAATGTGTTTTCCTAAAAATCTGATACGGCTGGATTTGTTCATCAGTCTCCCAAACACTGCTGCAAACCGCTGATGAGAATTCGCGGGCTCTGCGTGACCAGGTCTCTCCTCCAGGGTGGCCAGGCCAGCCTGGAGGAGTGACGGACACTCAGTGAGACCCCCGTGTGCCTGTATGGAGTCTGTGGCACATTCCTTCTACTCCTGCTGCAAACTCTGCTAAAACCTCCCTCGGCACAGAACGTATTTATTCTCTGATGGAATGCAATGGTTTTGAGGAGTCTCTGCCAGTCCTTGAGACAGCTGGACACACCTGGGGTTCTGTAAAACCCAGGGTAGGAACCATGGGTCTAAGGGAGAAAAAACGGCTCAGGAAGAACCAGCACCAGCAGATGACAGAGCTGGGGCAGGAGCTGGCGAGCAGTGGCCACGGGGACCCCTGGTGCTCACCGTGGTGTCAGGCTCAGGGGAATTGAAGGCACCCTACAGGCTGCTGGCGGCCGCACCCTGGCCACTCCAAGGGCTCATGACACAGCAGTTCTCCAGGGTCCCGTGTAACCCTAAGTCACAGACGCACATTCATAGACTCCGCGACATCACAGACAGGGACGCAAATATGCATAAAGCAAGCAAAACTCGAGTGCCCGGAGTCTGCAGTCAGGCTGGGAGATGCGCTCATCACGCCTGTCACGTGTCTGGAGGAGAGACAGATTCAGCGAGAAAGAGAACCTTCTCTCCTCCAGCCAGACACCACTGTGGGGCTGCTTCTCAATGGCCGTGGGGTCAGGCGCCCCACCAGAGCACAGCGAGCCCCCCACTGACTCCCACATACACAAGGCACCTCGGCAGAGGAAATCCTGGCAGCCACTCACCCGCGGCTGGACCAGGTCCCACACCCAGTGCTGGGACGGCCAGGCTGAGCTGGCCACACACGGAGACTGAGGCAGGTCCAAGGGGAGTTTGGAGTTTTGTTCATGAAAGCCTCAAATCCTGTCTGGGGTACAGACGGGTGGTGCAGTGGGTTAAGAACTGCTGGCTGCAACGCCGACATCCCACGCTGGAGCACTGGTTCCTGTGCCAAGTGCTCCACTTCTGGCCCAGCTTCCTGATAATGAACCTGGGAAAGCAGCAAGGGATGGCCCAGGCACTCAGGCCCATTAAACAATGTGGGAGACCCGGATGGAGCCCCGTACTCCTGCCTTCAGCCTGGCCCAGCTCCAGCATTTGCAGCCACTTGGAGAATGAACCAGGGGATGAAACTTCAGGATGGGTCATACCAGGGACTGGCAAGGCTCAAAGCCTGCTGCCGCCGCCGCCAAGGGTCTGTAGAAAGAAGCAGGGCTGGAGCCGCGTGTGGCGTGGGGACCTCCCACAGGGGCAGGGGCGAGCCCCTCGGGGCTGCATCTGCTCCACTAACATCCCTGCTCCGAGTGGGCCTCTCAACCCTTGGGAATGCACAGGGGTGGAGGCAGCAACGAATTGTTTTATTTGCTAGGACTCCGAGCTACAACCTGCAACAAATCAGCGTGAAATGAGAAAAAAAGGGAAAGATGAGCTCTTTCCAAGTGCCGGTGACGCTTTGGTTTCCAATAGCGCAGGTTTGGTGCCAGCAACGGAAATCACCAGACTCCTCGTTCATAGCCATATTGTCAAATAAACGATCCTAAAAGCATTCCAGGGAGCTCATCTCTGGCATCCACAGCAATCTGCACTGTTTTTCTGTGTGTGAGGCGGGGTAGGAAGCAGAGTGCACTCCAGGTCAGGGAGCTGAGGATGGAGGTCTGCGCTGGAGAGAACGGCCCCACGGATCCACGCGTCCTAACCCGTTAGGTCCCCTCACCTGGCCAAGGGGCCGTGCAGATGGGACTGAGAGCAGGCCCTCGAGATGGAGAAATACTGCTTTATCCAGGTGACACAGAGGGAACCGCAGCTCCTGCTAGGAGGCAGCTGGGAGGATTGAGTCAGGGAGAGAGGTGATGCCAGAAGTGGACGTGAGACTGACGTGGGGACATGAGCCAAGGAAACAGGCAGCCATGAGAAGCCGCAAGACACAAGGAAAAGGACCCTCCCACGGGACAGAAGCAAC
The DNA here is from genome assembly GCF_964237555.1 of Oryctolagus cuniculus. NCBI lineage: Eukaryota > Metazoa > Chordata > Mammalia > Lagomorpha > Leporidae > Oryctolagus > Oryctolagus cuniculus. Next base: position 21,954,819 of record NC_091437.1, read on the forward strand.
ACTTTTATGCTTCTCTGAGGCCACACAGACGGAATCACGCCCAGGAACCTCAGTCACCACCGGCTGCCCTCACCTGTCCCCTCTGGGCTGCGTGTCTCACAAACTCACGGCACGGAGAACTGTGCCGGATGTGGTCTCCAGGTCTGACCCGGGGCCTCTCCTGCTGGGACGTGGGGCTCGTGGCAAAGCCTCCATCGCAGAACACGGCCAGGGAGGCAGGAGCTCTGCCCAGCCCAGGACACTGGTTAGTAGACGGCTCCCGAGGAAGGCCTCCCTGGGAGGACTGGGACCCCGCCACAGCCCCTGGGAATCAGGACTCTGGACGTCGGACACAGCAGAAGGGCAAACACCCCCACTGCAGGGCAAGACGTCTGTGCTGCGGAGCCAGCCAGTGTGGTTAGGGCAGCACCTGGGAACACACACAAGCTTTCCCCACGCACGGCTGCCTCGCTCTTCGGCAGCACAGGCTTCCGGCAGACCGACCAACGGCACAACAAGCCCGCCTTCCCCTCCATCCTGTGCTGCAAGTGAGCGAGCGGCTCCCAGGGCCCGCCCCAACAGACTGACCCAGACCCTCAAGGAGGAAAACAGGACGCAGGCCCTGAGGGGTCTCCACTCCATCCCACGGCCCCTTCCCGCCTGCTGTGACGCCTTCCCCCCAGCCCTTACTCCCACTGCAGACACAGAACCTGCAGGCCAGAAATTCTCACCTTGGAGAATAAACTAGGTGTTCTTAAAAAAATAAATAAATAAAATCAAAGAAGGCCTGCATGAAGAGGACTCTGCGGGTACACAGTGAACAGATCCCCCGAAGCTACCAGCTGCCCATGGTTTCGTCTCAGCCAAGGCTCACGTGCAGGAGCCGCCCCTCTTCCTCCCCACGCCCCGGCCTGCTTGGCCTCCTGCACTATGGAGCCGCAGCAGGGACGGGCAGGCCTGGGAGCAGCGCCGAGCCCCAGGATACACAGCTCATCCTGTCACTGTGCGAAGCCACAGGAAGGGGCCCCTACTGGCTCAAACATTCCCCTATTTACCCCTGGTGATGCGGTTTCTGATACCTCTACCTGCTATGTGCCCACACCTGCTGTTACTGCATAACCACTGAATCCCGAAGCCGAAAGACCCGGCCTTGGAAGAATAATGTGGTTGAAGGAACACAGCCCAAAGGTCAAAAACAATTTTAACAACAAAAATTCTTTGCTTGCTTTTCTGTCTAAAACAGCTACTGGGCTACAAACACATAATTCATGGTGACATCTGTTGGCCGCCCATGTCCCCTCGTTCCAGCTGTCCCTGCCAGCATCGCCCTAACCTCTCCACTCCCGGCCTCCCACCTCTGCTTCCAGGCAGCCTCCTCCTGCCTGTCCTGGGCGCCCCTTGCTCTGTATGAGGAAGAAAGGAGAGAAGGAAGGTGCCTGTCAGGTGGACTGACCTGCGCCCCCTCCCCATGTGGAAGCCCTAACCCCCGAGGCCAGGGAGTCTATTTCATTCATTTGAAAGGCAGAGCTACAGAGAGGGAGAGGGGGAGAGAGAATCTTTCATCTGCTGGTTCACTCCTCAAATGGCCACCATGGCCAGGGCTGGGTCAGACCAAAGCCAGGAGCCAGGAGCTTCTTCCGGGTCTCCCATGTGTGTGCAGGGACCCAAGCACTTGGGCCATCTTCTGCTGCTTTCCCAGGCCACAGCAGAGAGCTGGATGGAAAGTGGAGCAGCTGGGACTCACCAGCACTCTTATGGGATGCCAAGACCGCAGGTGGAGGCTTAACCCACTATGCCACAACGCCGGCTGCAGAGCCAGGACTTTGAAGGAGGCCAGGTGAAATTTGGTGATCAGGCCAGGCCCCCACCAGGGAAGATGGCCGCCTTGCAGGAAGAGGCGACAGCAGCAATCTCCAGCTTCCTGCCTGCCCCGTGAGCGCGTGGTGAAGGGCAGCTGCAGACGCTGGGAAGGGAGGCCTCACAGAGCGACGTGCAGCCTGAGCCTGCATCCCCCACCCCACACAACTCCCGGCATAAACCGTGGCTGAGTTGCCCAGCGGGGGAGTTTCCTTATGGCGGCTGGGGTGCAGATGCACAGGGGGTTTCTTCTGACTGCGGGAGCTGAGCACTTTCTACTAGCGGGAGCGGGCCTGGGTCGGTCGGGCTCCTCCGTGGGACCTGCCCCGCTCATCCTTCTCTCAGAGCGCTACGCAGAGGCTCTCATACCCTGGCTGTGAGGTGAGCAAGCGAGCAGGTGACGGGACGCAGCCTGTCCATGCCCGTCCACGCCAGTCCATACCCGTCCATGCCCGTCCACGCCATGGTCTCATTCAGCACCAGTCGCAGTGAGTGCTCACTGCAGGAAGACACCAGAGCACACAGACAGGATTCGAACCGACGACTCAGAAATAAACCTCCTTGTTTTTTTTGTTCCATGCACTTCTATATTTATCTCATTTATTCACTTTCCAAATTGGAAGCCCACAGCGTACTGTCTTATGGTTTGCTTTTTTTTTCTCTTAATAGCATATTGTGAACCAGTTTCCAGCTCAACAAACATACTTCCCTAACATTCATTTAAACAACTGTCAAGAATGCTATGGAATGAATCCACTGTGATTATTTTGGTCAATTACTTTTGAGGGATATTTTAGAACATTATTATTATCAGTGCTGTGATGAACATTTTTAGATGATTTAAAATTAACTTCTGAATAAAAACATTTACAAAGTATATGTAGCACACAAAATAATTATCCATGTGTATTATTTTGTATTTGCATATATTAAAAACATCTTTGGGTAATTTGTCCATTTCTGCCAATATTGCATTTCTGAGACTCATCAGTGTCATTATACGCGGATGTAGTTTATTCACTTTTATCCTGTGATAGCACTATCTGGCCAGCTGGCTACCCCTCCTCTCTATTCTCTGGCCACAATGGAAACCATAACACTTTATCACTAGAAGCTACAGAACCATTTATTTACACATTCTTCTGTCCTGGATATCTAAATAACCTACATATTGAAGCTACTTCAATAGATATGCTAGCATTCTCGTTTTTATACCTGCAGGACAAATATGGAAGAGATCTTATGGGAGTACCATTTCTGGGTGCTGGGGTACGGGTGCTTCCAGCTGTACCAGGCCAAGATCACTTTCCAGGTACATGTTTTCACCAGGAGTGTGGCACAGGTGTGTGTTTTCACCAGGAGTGTGGCACAGGTGTGTGTTTTCACCAGGAGTGTGGCACAGGTGTGTGTTCTCACCAGGAGCACGGCACAGGTGTGTGTTCTCACCAGGAGCACGGCACAGGCGTGTGTTTTCACCAGGAGCACGGCACAGGTGTGTGTTCTCACCAGGAGCACAGTATAAGTGTGTGTGTTATCACCACGCATGCACAAGCACCACCAGTATGTACTTTATCTTCAGGAAGTTTTCCTCTATTTCTGTTCCTGTGGCCTCTGCATCGCCTTTAAAACCAGCTTGTGAAATTCCATGCACTCATCCACATACCCAATAGGAAGGAAGTTATCACCAGAGAAGAGAATAAATTTATTTACAATGGTGAGCTTTCTTATCTACTCATTAGGTCCTTCATAATTTTTTCCATGAGATCTTCCATGTTTTAGTTATACCCATTCTTCGAACTTTACATTTATAATGCCAACAAGGACAGCACTGGTGCAAATCAGTTTCTCTTTTTGCTGTTAGATACGAAATTGAATTTTGCGCACTCTTTTTGTTTAGGAATCTAATTGAGCATACTTACCTTAATAACTGACAGTCTTTTGCTTCTTCTACACAGTCACACATTTGTGAATCATCACAGCTTGCTTTCTTTCTCTCCAATTTTAGAGTCACTCGCCCTTCACTGCGCCGGCTGGGACCTGCAGTGTGACGTCGGGGACGGGAGGCAGAAACGCCGCGAGCCAGCCTGCCAGGATCTTCAAGGGACAGCTCTCCACACTCCTCTAGAGAGGGCAGTGCTGGCCGTGAGGCTGACCTTGTTCTACCTGATGTCACTGCAAACTCAGGAACCAGTACCAGCATGCGGGACTCACACTTCCTCAGATGCACTGTCTCACCCCACACGGTTATCACCTGTCTCTCTCCCCCTGCTTGTACGTCGTGTGTCTTTGTTTATGCATATGTGGATGCACAGAGGTACTGTGTGTACATACATGCACATGTGCATGCATGCATATGCCCTGCACACATACAGGTGTACGCATTTATGTGTGTATATACACGCAGGTATTATGTGTGTATATATACTTTTCTACATATATAGGTACATGCATTTATGTTTGTATATACGTGTATGCATACAGGTATGCACACAATAGGCATGTGCACATGTATGTATACAACTCTTTCTACATATATGTCAATCTTTGTACCTATATGTGCATTTGGGAGCCACTTGAGAACAACTAAAAAGCATCAGAGTCTTTAACCCCTAAGGACAGGACACCGTCCAGAGAACAATTACAAAAATTCACACAGATACCACATTACGTAACCCACAGTCCTTATTCACACTTTTTTTTTCAATTGTCCCTACAGTATCTTTATAGCTGTTTTTCTCTCCCAGTCCAGGATCCAACCTGAGATCAGATCGCACTTAGCTGTCACCTCTCTTTAGCCGAGAACGGCGCCTCAGCCTTTCTCTGGGTTTTGAGACCTTGAAATTTCTGTGGAGTACAGGCGAGTGTTTGTAGAATGTCCGTCAACCTGGATTCACTCCGCGTTTCCGGATAAGACACAAGGTACAACTTCCGGAGGAGTACCGCGGGTCTGCCACTGCGTCCCGCTCAGGCACAGGACGCTGGCTTGTCCCCACACTGCTGATGTCAGCTTTAAGTGTCCTGGAAGTAGAATTACTATTAACCTTTGTAGGCAGAAAGTAATTTGTGGAGAAGGACTTCTAGAACATGCTGATACTTGGTTTTTCATCAATGTTCTTAAAGGTTTATTTATTTTATTTGAAAGACAGAGTTACAGAGAGAACGGGAGACAGAGAAGGAGAGAGAAGGAGAGAGAAGGAGAGAGAGGGAGAGAGAGGGAGAGGGAGAGGGAGAAGGAGAGGGAGAGGGAGAGGGAGGGAGAGAGAGAGAGAGAGAGAGAGAGAATCTTCCAGTGGTTGGTTCATTCCCCAAATGGCTGCAACAGCTAAGGCTGGGCCAAGTCAGAGCTAGAAGCCTCATCATGGTCTCCCACATGGGTGCAGGGGCCAAAGCACTTGGCCCACCTTCTGCTGTTTTTTCTAGGCCATTAGCAGGAGCTGAATCATAACTGGAACAGCCAGGACTTGAACTAGACCCTACATGGGATGCCAGCCTTGAAGGAAGTGGATTAACCCAGTATCCCCAAATCCACCAGGACCACAGCACAAAACCCATGCTGTTGGTAACGCAAATCAGGTTGAGGTCTGGGCAACCTGGAGTGAGGATCCTGGGGCTCAGTGCCCTCTTACTCTGAGACATTATAACTACAGCAGCACATTAGCATCCCCCCAAGTGCCCCCGAACACCAAGGCATAACGGCGATGGGACAGGCACTGGACAACTTCCATGGCTACTTCCACTTAACAAGGGAGGGAAGGGGAGGCCCCCGCCAGCCACGGACCCAGAGCAGCTCTGAAGTCCAGCCAGCGCTCATTTCCACCCTTCTGCCCGGGAAGCACCTCCATGGCTCCCGGCACCTCCTACAGGTCCCACAGAGCCACCTGGACCGTAGTGGCTTCTCTCAGCCGGCTTCCTGCCTGTGCTGGTTTTGTATCACATCTCTCCCTCTCAGACCAAGTATGCAAATCCATTCTAAAAAGGTACACATTTTTATTTTATCAGTTTATAATGTACTCTATGGTGGTTAATCATTTTATATACTTATTTTTAATTTATTTGTTCAAGAAGCAATAAGACAGAGCACCCACCCACTGGTTCATTCCCTAGGCTGCAACAGCCAGGGCTGGGCCAGGGCCAGAGCCAGCATCTGAGAACTTAACTGGGTCTCCCACACGGGTGGCTGGAACCCAGTCACCTGCTGCCTCCCAGGATGCACGCCAGCATGGAGCGGAGTTCCCAGAGTCAGGGCATGAACCCAGACATTCTGATGAGGGAAGACAGCCATCCTCGTGCTAGGCTAAAACAGTGCCCCGGTGACGGTCAAGCTATGTGTCAGTTTGACCAGGTTTGTTGCACAGATGGTGGGTGAAACACTTTTCTGGATCTTTCTGGAAGGTGTCTTTGCGGAGGCTAACAGTCCAACAGCTGTTCTCTGAGTAAAGCCAATATCTTTCCTGATGTAGCTAGGCCTCTGCCACCAGCTCAGGGCCTTAACAGAACACAGAGCCTGGTCCCCCAAGCAGGAAGGGACCGCGCCAGTGCTGGCCAGCGCTTGCCTCCTCCAAACAAAAGCCAAGCCTGAAGGCCTCCGTGAGACAAACTGCACTGTGTTCCGGGCTCCCTGGGGGCCGCTGCTGGACCTGTCCTTCAAATACTAGCCCCGCTGGTTAAGAGAGGCACACCCTTAGGATCCGGTGAGACCTTTCTCCTCCTTCCGGGTGACAGGATCTACTGCAGCGCCGATGTGTCTGAGGTTTTAACAAAGAATGTCATACCCTCCCTCCTAACTCACTTTCCAGATTTGACAACCCCCTGCCATCGCCGAGCCGACGGGATACACTGGAGTTACTGTACTGAATGGCTTGTTAGTGCTTCTCCCCTCTCGCGATAGATCACAGGTGGGGTGCAGTCAGGTGCTGGTTTTGGACTCTGCCCGATCAGCTCTTGGGTTCCCTCTTGGACTTCACTCGGTACAGAGCCTAGATTTTGTATCATCACAGGTGGCAGTCACATCACACCATCCACTCCCCCTGGAGAGTTCTGTCTCAGGTAACTTCTCCCTGAAAAACTATTTAATTTGTTCTAAAAGGCAGACAGGGAGGGGTTCTCCAGTCCTTTGGTTCACTGCCCAACAGCCAGGACCAGGCCAGGCCAAAGCCAGGAGGTGGATTCTCGACAGAGGGCTCTCGCGCGTGTGGCACAGACCCCAGCTTTAGAGCCATCAGCTGCTCCCTCCCAGCAAGCTCATTAGTAGGACACTGGAAGAGGAGTCAGGATTTGAACCAGGAACTCAGCCTCATGATGTGGGACGTGAGCATCCCAAGTGGCGTGTCCATCCCCGTGCTGAACACCCGCCTCTTTCCTGGAGCTTGGAAGCACTGGCCTTGTTTGCCTTTGAAGGGCTCTGCAGGGCTCCGCCCACACCTCCAGCCACGCGCTTCACGCGAAAGCCCTGCCCGAGACACGGGCCCACACCAGGTCCCCGACCCACAGCGATCCTGCACTGCCACACAAGGTACCTGGCGACTCAAAATGACAGCAGGCAACTTCCTGCCTCTCACTCCGCTAAGTCCAACAGGAGGGGAGAGCCTTGCCCGGTGGTTCTGGCTCAGGGGCTGCCCGGAGCTGTCGTCGGAACAGCAGGGGCAGGCGCAGGATTCTCCTTCCTCCCCTTGGTCCCAGGATTTCCTCACGCACCTCTTCCACGTGGTCTCCTCTCAGCTTCCTGCAGCACGGTGGCCTGAGGACGGGGACGCCATCCCTACGGGAGCTCAGGGTTCCAGCACAGCAGAGGCTGCCCCGCCTCGGGGTCCCTTAGCTCCACTTCCAGCAGAACCCCCTGTTCAAAGGGAGGGGACGCAGCCCCTGCCTCTGCCCGGGCGCAGGGTCAAAGCTACATGGTAAAAAGGACGTGTAAACAGGACACTGCCGTGCTCAGCTCTAGAAACAAACCCGCCACAAGCCCATTACTACCGTCCCTTTTTCCTTAATGTTCTAAGGGTCGGCGGGGGTGGGAGGGGTGTGTAAGTCCTTTCAAGCTGCTACTGTGTCCTCGTCAGTGCCCACAGCTCTGAGCCCTGCACAAAACAACATTCCAGATTCTCTGTGCACGTTCCTGTTCCAGCTCTGGAGTCACCTGTCTCTCCCAGGAGCCTCAGCTCCAGGCTTGGAGTCACCTGTCTCTCCCAGGAGCCTCAGCTCCAGGCTTGGAGTCACCTGTCTCTCCCAGGAGCCTCAGCTCCAGGCTTGGAGTCACCTGTCTCTCCCAGGAGCCTCAGCTCCAGGCTTGGAGTCACCCGTCTCTCCCAGGAGCCTCAGCTCCAGGGTTGGAATCTCCCAGCTCTCCCAGGAGCCTCAGCTCCTGGTGGTGGAGAGCCCAGATGCCATGATTGCTGTTGGCTACTCGGGTTGGCTCAGCACACAGAGCTAGAAAGTGTCCCCTCTGCCCACACACTCCCACTATGAGCTCTTACTGACACTGCCAGTTCCACTCCAAAAACAAAGGGAATACCATCCCGCCCCCGCCATTGCCTTACCCCCTCCCACCCCTGTCTCTAACCTCCATTCCTAACAGCGATCCCTCTGCCTGCCACTACACTCAGTGCAGTGACTACTTGTTCTGGAGTTTCTGAAGCTATACTTCAGTTCCCTTACTATCTTAACATCAACTAACTAACTAGCTTTACTCCTTAACTAACTTACAGTTCCTCCGTTTCTAACGACTTTTCTTCTACCATAATATCTGATTTTTCCAAAGTTCTCCCTACATCTCCCGAGAGAACCACAGGAATTTTCTATGTGAAGCTGTCGTGTGGACAAAGACAGCAGCAGACTTTCAGCGGTGGCAGAATGCATCCTGAGATAAACCCACATTGTCGGGGCTCATCACCTCTCGCCAGCTGACTGCTAAGTTCCCTGTGCTGTGTTTGCTCCAGACTCGTGCTGCTGTGTTCAGAACTGGCCCTGTCTGTGTTCACACTGCTCTTGTCAGCTTGGGCATCAACTACATTTGGGTCTCAAGTATTCCCAAGTCTTCTGGATTCTGGAATCACTGATGAGACTGAAATTGTTCCTTAAACATTTGTTGGTACTCACACATGAAATGTTTGAATCTCTTATTTTCTTTTTTTTTTTTTTTTTTTTGTTTTAAGATTTATTTTATTTATTTGAAAGACAGAGTTAGAGAGAGAGAAAGGTCTTCCATTTGCTGGTTCACTCCCCAAATGACTGCAATGGACACAGCTGTGCTGATCCAAAGCCAGGAGCCAGGAGCTTCTTCTGGGTCTCCCACGTGTGTGCAGGGGCCCACGGACTTGGGCCATCTTCTACTGCTTTCCCAGGCCACAGCAGAGCTGGATCGGAAGTGGAGCAGCCGGGACTGGAACGGGCACCCATACGGGATGTCAGCACTGCAGGCCGGGGCTTTAACTCACTGCGCCACAGCACTGGCCCCTCTTATCTTATTTTGGGGAAGATCTCTAGTTAGAATTCTGATTCTATTTCTTTAACAATTGTAAGACTGATGAGAGTTTTAGCAATACATTTTTCTAGGAATTTGACCATGAGAGCTTTCAAATATATCAGCAAAATAAGCTTCTATTATTGTTTTAACTTTTGTGGCTTCAATAATTATAACCCCTTTTTGTTCCCAACCTAGAATTTATTTTCTCCTTGTCTTTTCTCCTCTTCCCATTACTAATATTATCAGAGTTCTGCCAGTTTCATTAATCCTTTTCTTAAAAAAAAAACAGCATTAGGTATTGTATTTTTGGGTTCAATTTTACCCCTTTAATTTTTGTTCCTATTATTACTTCCTTCTACCTTAGCTGCACTCACTCTGCTACTCGTGCATTAACTTTGGGAGTCGAATGTTTAATTCACCAACTTTGTTCCTGCCATGTGATGAAATTGTCTAAGATTACTAACAGCTCCCGCAGTGATCACGAATTCGTCTATTTCTTCTGTTAGTTCTGTCAATTTTTATTTTCTATATGTTGATGCTAAGTTTCTGGTGAACATATATTTAGAAGTTATTGTCATCCTAAAGATTTTAATCTACAATCATTTAGCAATGCTCTTAATCTCAGTAATGCTCCCTGCACTGACTTTGTTTCACTCTAATACCCTCACATCAGGCTCTGCCCGGTGCCCTCCTGGGTTATTCCACACTTTATTATCAGCCTTGCATTATCCTTGTAGTCTAAATTTTTCTGTCAAATAGCTGTGGATTTTTTTTTTATCTATTCTGATAAGCATTTTCTTTCAGTTGGAACATTTGGTACATTTACACTTATTGTAATTACTGACATACTTGGCTTTAAAGGTCATATATTATCTTGTATTTTTTTTAAGATTTATTTATTTTAAAGTTAGATTTACAGACACAGGGAGAGAGAGGGAAAGAAATCTGCCAACCGCTGGTTCACTCCTCAGGTGCCTGCACTGGCCAGAGCAGGGGCCCAGGCACTTAAGGCATCGTCAGCTGCTTTCCCAGGCCATAAGCAGGGAGCTGGATGGGAAGCAGAGCAGCCGGGACACAGACTGGCTGGGACGCTGGCATCACAGGCGGCAGCTCAACCTGCTGTGCCACAACGCTGGAACCTCTTTTCTATTCTGCCTTTTCTATTTTGTCATTTTTTTCTCTTGACTTACTCAGTATGTTTTAGTATTGTTTCCCATTCCACACCTTCTCCACCACCAAATTCAAAAGTTATACTTTGCCAGACATTTCCCTGGACATTTTTACACTGCATACTTAGGAAAATTAAGTCTGCAAATAACCTTCTCTTCTCTTCCACAAATTTTAGGACAAACTTTCAGATTTCCGTCTTTGGCATGTGCTGCACTTTTATACATTTTATTTCACACTTCCAGAGTCGTGAGGCATAATCACTGTCTCTGGTTATTAACACGTCCTTAGCTTAACCCAAACACTTCCCACTTCCTTTGCCCGTCATTTCTTCCTGTGCCCGGAGCCTCCGTTCTTCCTAACTGAACACCATCCCTTACAAGTTCCTTTAGTCAGGGTATTTCAAAGCTTTTATTGCTATGCTATGTCAGAAAAGTCTCAATGTTGCCATTTTAATTCTTATCTTTTCAGGTTTACTCAAGGCTATGTGGTGTGCGAAATTCAGAGTGAGGAAACACTGGCAACCGATGGTTCTGGCCTCAGCAGAAGAGCAGGCACCTGACCTCCCCATCTGCCAAAAATAACCGGTTCCTGCCAGAGAGCTGCCGAGCGAAGGGAAACACACAGCTCCCACATTCACCCACGTTCTGATGAGAGCAGGTTTTAACAGGTTCCTGGTCCGAAGCTTGGCACTTGCTCTCGAGTAGTGTGGCAGAGAGACAAGATACTGGGACAGCTACTGAGGCTCTGATGTGGGGATCAGAGTTCCTGAGAAGAGAGAGCTGAAGAAAAGGAGCCCTGCAGGGGGCAGGTGCTGTGCGGTGGCAGCTTCCAGCGCTGCTGGGGACACCCGCGTCCCACAGCAGAGGGCCTGCTGGAGCCCCGGCTGCTCCGCACTTCTGATGCAGCTTCCTGCCAACGAGCACCCGGGAGGCAGCGGATGATGGCTCAGACACTTGAATCCCCGCCAGCCGTGTTGCAGAACTGGATGGAGCTCCCATCCCTGGCTGATGTGCGCATCTGGGGAGTGAACCAGCAGATGGAAGACATCCATGTAGATACTCCTCTCTCTGGATTCCTCTGCCTTTCAAATAAATAAACAAATAAGTGATTTTTTAAAGGCACTACAAAAATCTGCATACGGTTTGTCTAGGGTCCTGAGCTAAATCCTGGGCTGCAAGTACAGCAGCAAGAGCCCAGCGGCCTGCAAGAGAACAGCTCTGCGGCTGACGTCACTGACGCACAGCACTCGGCAGACAGACTTCCGACCCAGCTGCAGAACAGCGGCCTTGTGAGCCCGACACGCCACTGGCATCTGGGGATGGAATGAGGGATCAGGCCGGACTCTGTCCTGGGTCCTGGGAAGAAGACTGACTGCTTGCGATTGCTGAACTAATGGGAAAACCGCCGTTCCCTAGGAGCTCCTGGGATGGCACCTGAGTTTACGCTGAGTGATGAGATAACTCGGGATAGGGGCTGGGAGCCAGAAAGACCAGGCACGGGATCCAGGGTTGGAACTTAGGGTCAGCTGACCTCTGGGGAAAATGGAAGCTAACTACTGAGCTCCATCACGTGACTAACAATTAACGCACTGACTCCTGCAGAATAAAATCCCAATAAGAACTCTGGACACCAGAGCTCGGCGGGGCCTCCGGCTGTGAACACGGACGTGGGAGGAGGATGCTGCCCCTGGTCCCAGTGAGGCTGTGCAGGTCTGCATCTCAATCTTTCCAGGTGCTGCCCTGAGTGTCTCCTCACTCAGCTGCTACTGACCTGAACACAGCACCATCCCAGCTCTTATCCTCTCACGAATGATCAAGTCTAAGGGGTCACAAGCACCCCAGAATAGTTTGCCAGCTGGTCAGAAGTTCAGGGGTCCTTAGGGACCCCTAAGCCTCTAAGTCTTGAGGAGGACTGAGCCCCTAACTCGGGGGTTGGCACTCACTCCAGGTCGTCTGGGACAGCACCGAACTGCAGTGTACTGGGGGGTGGCAGAACCACAGGCTAGGAATAGGGCCTGCAGCCTACAGCCAAGGGAGAAACCAAAGGCACGCCCTAACGGGAAAAGGTAACTTGTAACCAGGAGATAAAATCGCCAACTGACGCAGACCGAGAGAGGCCAGCCACAGCGGCCAGAGCAGGCTGAGGCTTTCGGCATGAGCAGTGTGGGAGAGAAAAGAGGAATATTTCAAAGAAGGCACTGGAGCCGATCAGGAGGAAGGCAACGGCACTCGTCAACTGTGGAATACAGTATCTGATTTTAAGGACTCACGAGCCGGAATTAACATCAAAACGGGCCCTCCCTCCGAAGAAAAGGTGAGTGAGCCTGAGGACAGGCCGAAGCTGGGAGAGGAATAAAAGACAGGAAACCTGAACGCGGGACCAGGGAGTGCTGGGGCCTGGTTGTGCGTCCACCTCTGCCAGACGGCACTTCCTCGGAGCCCGCTCAGGCTATCACCGCGCTGGGTTCTCATCTTCCCTGCGGGTCTCTCCACGAACCGACCTGAATTCTCCCTCTGGCTGCTTGCAGGATCACGTCTGTCTTCATCCTCAGTATTCCGTAAGCATACGGCGTATGTGGGCTTAGATTTTTTTGCTTCTCCTATTTGGGATTCATTGGAATTCCTATCGCTGGTGATAGAAGTCTGTCCTCAGTTCAGCACAAACTTTCCAAGCATTGTCTCTTCCCGCGTCTCTCCTGCGGCTGCACGGCAGGCCTTCCTGTCCCTGCCTCACTGCCTCCAGAGCCTCACCTCCGCCCAGCAGCCGGTTCACGGCTCACAGCCGCCTGCCAGCTTGCTTCACCTCCCGCTAACACGCTCTGAAGTTCATCCAGGTTTTCAGCATTGGCTTTCATTTCCAGAAATCATGTTTGCTTATTTTTTCATTACAATCTTATTTTTGGTTTACATTTTTGCTCCATTTTTTATTTCTTCTAATATTATGTACAGTCTGGTTTTTTTTATTTTTATTTTTTAAGATTTATTTATTTGTTACTTGAGAGTCAGAGTTACACACAGAGAGGAGAGGCAGAGAGAGAGAGAGAGAGAGGTCTTCCATCCGCTGGTTCACTCCCCAATTGGCCGCAATGGCTGGAACTGCACTGATCAGAAGCCAGGAGCCAGGATCCTCCTCCAGGTCTCCCACGCAGGTGCAGGGGCCCAAGAACTTGGGCCATTTTCTACTGCTTTCCCAGGCCACAGCAGAGAGCTGGATTGGAAGTGGAGCAGCCAGGACTAGAACTGGCGCCCATATGGGATGCCGGTGCTTCAGGCCAGGGCTTTAACCCACTGTGCCACAGCACAGGCCCCTTTGTTTTGTATCTGTTAATTCGAGTGTCTGAAGGAAGTACCTGCAGCTTTCTCACTGCTGGTTCCACCTTCGGTGCCTCGCGTCCCTTCCTGAGCCCTGATGTGTGGCCATGAGCTCGTACTCCCTGCATAGCCCACGCTGGGGAAGGACCATTACAGATGGGACCTGGGCCTGCTCCACTGTGCACCCAGGATCACGCCCAGCCAGCGCCGCTTTCACATCAGCTCTCGGCTCGAGGCTTTCTCAGACCAGTGTGCTCTGCGCATTCTGCCGGAAACGCCACTTGTGGTTGCTGTCCTCAGAGGACACGGATCCTCGGCCTGCGCCACAGTGTGACGCAGCCAGTTCTCGTCCCTCATCTTCCACGGGAGACAGGATGTGTTCATGCCTGCTGCACCCTTAGGCTACACACGTAGCCTCCTGGCGTCTGCAGGGGGCTCAACTACAGGTGGAGGGAACTGTCTGACAGGTGCATCCTAGGCATGCCTATTGTCACCCACACCTCTTGGGATCCTAAAAATCTAAACTCAAGGACACTGGCACCGGGCAAATACAGTCAAAGCCAAAGTACGCTGCAGAGCCCTGCTTTTCAACTTTCCCCGAGGGAGGTTTGGCCTCTCAGCAATCTTTGCCTGTCTGTCTTCTCAGTCTTCAAAAGCATTGCAGGTGGTGCCTGGGGCACCTGCACCCCATAACAGAGAGCCTGGGTTCAAGACCCAGCTTTGCTTCTGCTTCTGCTTCCTGCTAATGCACACCCTGGGCGGGGCAGGAACAGGTGGTGGCTCAAGTGCTTGGGTCCCTGCCTCCCAGGTGGGAGGCCCAGACTGAGCTCCCAGGTCCTGGCTTCAGCCTGGCCCAGCTTTGCCTTCTGTGAGCATTTGGAGTAGGCACCAGCAGAAGGGAACACACACATTCTCTCTCCCTACCTCCACCTCTACCGCTACTGCTACCGCTACCGCTACCTATCTCTATCTCAATCTCTATTAACACTTTCAAACAGATAAAAAAATGAAAGATTGCTTAACTATTTAATTCATCATTTTAGGTTGATTTAAGTGAAAGCATCAGCTAAGGTATCCTGTCTCCCATCAGAGCCAGAAACACAGGTCTACACAGCTGCCAAGTCGTCATCTTCTCCTACAATGGGAAATGTGGTAACTTCAGATGGAAGAAAATAGCTTGGTGCACTTACATTCCAAGCTCCTCGCCCCACACACTTCACCAAGCACTCACAATAGTATCCGCCTTCCTACTTAACTACAGACACAACCTCAGGTACCCTCAGCTCCAAACGTGGGTGAACAGCAGCTAACGGTGATGGCCAGCCGTGGCTACTCCTC
This sequence comes from Oryctolagus cuniculus, assembly GCF_964237555.1. Lineage (NCBI taxonomy): Eukaryota > Metazoa > Chordata > Mammalia > Lagomorpha > Leporidae > Oryctolagus > Oryctolagus cuniculus. The sequence goes on from NC_091437.1 coordinate 21,969,933, forward strand.
AGAAGACAAGCCAGAGCCACGCTCAGCTTCTGCAGACTGTGGGGAGCAACTGGGAGCAACTCGGACTAGACTAAGTTACTGGAATTAAGACTTATTCTATGCATCTGCTCTCCCACAATATGGCGCTGGGAGAGGAGCAAACAGCTTCTACCCAGCTGCCTTTCACCAACTTGACAAGCTGCAGGAGCTGCTCCTGATTGGAGGAGAGCAGCGTACTCGGCGTGTGGGTAGCAGAGTTGGGATTCGTGGAAAAGGACTATAAAGGAGGAGAGAGACAACATGCACCAGGAACATCTAAGGGGAACATCTATCTGAAGGAACACCTGTGCAGCCCCCGAGAGAGCCGGCCGGCGGTGTGCCGCTCCCCCGCGGAAGTGGGGAAAGTGGCTAGGGGGAACCGTCCTTCCACGGAGGTGGAAGGGTCGGTAGCCAACCCGGGAAGAACCAGCAGCAAACCCGGGGAGGGCCGAGCAGACGAAAGAACAGCGCAGGGTCCTGTGTCGTTCCTCCATGAAGAGGGGGAGCGACAGCAGACGAGTTTAATCCACACAACGACCGTACGAGCTGCCAGCAATGGCCACCACCATTTCAGAGGTAAGAAAACCAAACACGGAAGGTGAGGGCATTTTCCCAGGGTAGCAGAAGTAGTGATTGGGATCCTACCCAGAACATCTGCCTGTAGCATTCCGAAAGACGACACCGCGAGGACGTGACAGATGTCAGCAGTCAGCACGCGATGATGGATGCTGGAAACAAGAGGAGAAAGGACCTGCGTGCCGCTGACCAGGAATCTAACAGCAGCCTTCCTCAAGCTGGGAGAGACTCGGGCTTGCCAGCCCCGTGGGAATGACGGCCTTCTCGATCTTTCACATAGCACGTCCTGTGGCCACTGCGTGCTTGGGCCGCCTGTCCCCAGCTGGAAGGGTGTCTCTTGTTTCTCTCTTCTGTAGGTGGAGCTTAGCTAGAGGACTCATGCAGATCCTGTTAGTGCTGCCCTCTCTTTTAAAGATTTCTCTTACTTATATGAAAGGCAGAATGACAGGCAGAGAGAGAGAGAGAACGCGAGTGAGCTCTTGCAACCACAGGTTCACTCCTCACATGGCTGCAATGACTGCGGCTGGGCCAGGCCAAAGCCAGGAGCCAGGACCTTGTTCGCAGTCTCCCATGGGGGTGCAGGGGCCCAGGGACTTGGACCATCTTCCACTGCCTTCCTAGGCACATCAGCAGGGAGCTGGATCGGAAGCGGAGCAGCCAGGACTAGAACTGGTGCTCGGATATGAGAAGCTGGTGTTGCAGGCAGCGGCTTCACCTGCTGTGCCACAACCCTGGCCCCAATCCTGCCCTCTTACTGCTACTTAGATTTCTCTAACAAACCTCCAGGGATTTACCCATGTCCGTTCACAGCACAGCAGCCAAGAAATGGGGGAAGATGGGTCCCATGGGCAAGGGCGGCTGTGCGAAGTTGCTCGCGCACCACCAGCCCTCGAGGCGCGCGAGGTTGGCCTGCCTCTTGCTCTGCCGATGACGCTGGAAGAAAAGCAAGCCCGGGAGGGAGTGTAAATCTCCAGCTAACTTTTATGAACCGACTAATAAAGAAATAATGGGAACCCAATAATTACCAATTACAACGGCAAGAAAAGCATAAGAACAATAAAGCAGAAAACGTACACAGCCAACAATTAAGACAATTTTATTAAAACAACACTTGTGACTCAGCGCGCATTAATCCTCGCCACACAAGGGCTGTAGCTGCTGGCTGGCTGGCTGAGCCGCGCCTGCGAAGCAGACGGCGCAGAGGGAGTTAGCAAGTCCTCTGCGCCCTGGGACCCGTCTCAGCCCAGATGAAAAGCTGGCCACCCTCACACTCAGACTGAGACGTCTCTGCTCGTTAAATCCCCACTCAGCTCAGGGAACACACCATGTTTATTATTTTCCTAACACCATGTGACTGATTCGGGAGCCAACAGTATCTTGGGGATAAGCATACTGATTAAAACATACTTTTAAAATGTCTCTTTTTTAAACTCAGTGAACCAAAATACATAAATTAGAGCTATTCTGGTCTGCTGAGTACCGTAAATGTATATTTAGTTATAACAAAATATCAGCTGGAAGTATCTTTGGAAACTAATTACTTTACAATATCCGTGGAACGTCTCTTCAACGCTTAGAGCATTGCTCCATTTTACAGACACAAGTTACAGAAAGAGGAAGCACGTTAATTAGCAAGCTTGGAGCGCTTGCTTGCAAATGTGTAGCCTGTGGTGAAAATTTACAGAGCAAGGCGTAACCGTGAGAGAAGAAGCCAGCACCATGGGAAATGTGACTGCGAACCAGGGACTCGCTTTTACACACTGGCCTTTCCCACAGAGGGCTGAGTGAGTGAGGCCCCTCCCTCGGCCTTCCCCACACTGACAGGGGAGCATCGTGGGACGGGACTATAATGCCTCTGACTCCCAGGGGGCGGGTGCAAGAAGAGATGGAGAGGCCGGCCCCAAGGACAGGAAGCAAGGACAGACAAGACGCAACACCTAGGAGAAGTCCAAGGCCTCCGGGCACTGGTTAAGACCCTCCCAGGCCAGCCCAGCATCCCACTGGCCATGGGACCTCAGCCAAGTCACCTCCCTAGTCCAAACCTGTACCCTCAGCTGTCCACTGCGAGGTGACCCTGGGAGGACCTTCAATGGGGCCATCCACGTGACTCCATGAATGGAAGAACCAAGAAGGGAGCCGGAGCTGACCAGGAGGACCCGGTCACCCCACTCCCTGCACTCTGGCAGGCCACTTTGGGGAGGGTGTGCAGCTGTCAGGGCCAGCTATGGGCCCTGGGGGAAGCTGGGAACTGAGCCTGGGGGCAGGGGAGGGCCAGGCCCAGCCACCAGCCTGCTCCACAGTCATCTCGAGGGGGTGTCACCGTGTGGCTCACAGTGCCCCAAGTGTCTCTGACCTGTGACACCCACATCCGCACAGACCCTGCTGCAGGATAAGCTCTGAGCTCCAAGATGCCAAACTCTGTTTACACTGTGGAATCGGCTTCATCTACTTCCCATCCTGGGACTTCTCAAAATTAAAACTTGAAATCTGGACAGATGGATCCACTTTGGACAGCTTTGCCTCCGCAAATCTCACAGGCCAGACCCGATTATTTAAATTTCCCGAAGGGACGGACGGTGTTGAGCTCATGCAATAACAAGGACTCCGGCGGTGACCACAGCAGGAGGCTCCTCCACTCCACTCTCGGAAAGGCCAGGCGATGTCTGTTGTCCTGCACTGCAAGTGGGCTTCCTTCCATCATCCAGAGGACACACACACTGCGTTCTCCTGCTAAGAGTTTAGCATCCAGAGTGGGATGTGCAAACTGAACCATCAGCGCCCCCTCTGGACGGCCTGGGCAGGGTGGGAAGGGAGCGCTTGGGGTGGGAGACGGTCCCAGGACACCTGCAGCGCTGCCTGTATGGGCAGCACCTGCCATGGGGAGCTGCTGGCACACAGCACCCGACACTTGGTGAAACCTGGATTTTTCTGGCTCTATTTTAAACTGTCACCATCTGAAACCAGGAAATATGTCAAGTGATAATTAAACCTCACCACAGACAGGTACTTTGAACAAGATTAACTTTTACCATTTCCCATACACACATTCTCAACACTCTGAATCCCTAAGGTAAGGGATTGTTACGGCGACAGTTGAAAAAAAAAAAAGTCGTCTTTTCAAGATTTTATTTTTAAAAGAATCAAAACAAGACCAAATTTCCATGCTTTCTCAGTGGATTTTAAGTTGAAAACCGCCACAAACGCACCTGTCGAGAGGAAGCCCAGGGGAGGACGGAGGGGCAGCCCCGCCCCCATGCACTGTGTGGCCTGGGAAAGGTCCTAGCTGTCTCTGAGCACCGGTTCCCCGCTCTGTCAGACATGAGGGACACTGTCACTCATCCCAGTTCCTGAACACATAAAGGAGAGGACCCACAGGGCAGCTCTTCCACAGCAGGAGGCTGCCTGCTAACACCTTCCTTACGCATAAAACACGATTCTCAAGTCCAAGGGCAACAGCGACAGGCTAGCTCAGCTTCTGCACCTGCCACCTTCAGAACAAACAAACCAAATCCTGCACTCACTTTCTCTTCTGCCAGAGTGTCTAAGCACAGGATTAGATCTGACCCTGTCAAAGAAACGTCTCCTCGGAGCCACAGGCCTCCGGGTTTGTGCGCGAACACACAGTAGCTCACACAATGACAAAAGCACCAATGCAGCAAGCAGTCAGGCAGGTGCAGGGGCCTGGGCCCCGCAGCGGAGAGCGAGAGCTGACAAACAGGAAAGCCAACAGGCCGCAGCGCGTTTCACTCCCACGACTCCCTTCCCAGCCTCCTGAGCTGCTTCTCAGGCCTACTTCTCCCACACGAGGGGGTCCCTGTTTCTCTCCCCCTCGCTCTCCATCTCTTGCAGCATGGCTCGGGGCCCTGGGGGGCCTCCCATGGCCTCTCACCTTGCAGCCACATCACCTACACAGTGAGGGGCCCTCGTGCTCCAATGGGAACAGCACAACCAAGTGGGGCAAACCCCGTGCACCTTCCACAATGTTTTCCCAAATGACCTTCGCGAAGCCCATTTTAATTCTCCGATCAACTTCCCCTGGATTTCAAAGTGTCCCCTGTTACCGCTTCTGTCTACAAAATAAGGCTGTAAAGCCTATTTCAGACAGTGTTTATGGGGCCCAAGTAAGAGAATGGATATAAAAGTGTTCCCAGGAAGAACCTTCCAACCTGCAAGATTCGCACCTGATGACGAGGAAGACTTTCGTCCCCGCCTCCGACCTCACGCCCAGTGAAGACGGGCTGCTTAGGAAAATGGGAGATAAAACCTTCCCAGGAGCACACCGGGGGAGGGGGGTGCAGGAGCAGCTGCCGGGGAGGACCGCAGCGAGGGCAGCCCCGCTCCGAGTTCTGGCTCCTGGACGCTCCTGGTCTCCCTTGCCCCTGAATAGAGGTGAGGGGAGACCTCATCACAGGAGGCAGCTGGGATCTGAAGATTCGAGAAAGCGCCCCCTATCTGCCATCAGGGATCAGGTTCAAGTTCACATTCTGCAGTGAGTTCTGTGACCTCTAGTCAGGGATTTAACCTCGTGGCCTGAGAGCCCGTCACTGAAGCTGGGAAGCGATGCCCTGCCCTGGAGTCCAGAGGAATGCCCACTCACCACCTGTGGGCTCGCCACCTGCGGGCTCACCACCTCCAGGCTCGCCACCTGCGGGCTCACCACCTGCGGGCTCGCCACCTCCGGGCTCACCACCTGCGGGCTTGCCACCTCCGGGCTCGCCACCTGCAGGCTCGCCACCTCCGGGCTCGCCACCTCCGGGCTCGCCGCCAAGGCGTGACAGCTTCTCAGAGGTAAGTGGTAACACACACAGGGACTTCTTTTTAACCCTCCTGCTGTGTGTCCCTTATTCAAGCACAATTCCAACTACCATCGGGGACCTGCGTCCCCCCTGTCAGTCCGTGCCATGCTGATCAGGGTGCAGCCAGAGACTCCTCTGAACCCCACGGCACAGCACCCTGGGGTCTCCATCACTGAGGCATCGGGGCTTGGGCCCTTGCCACCATGTGGGAGACCAGGACGGAGCCCCTGGCTTCCGCCTGGCCTAGACTTGGCTGTTGTGGCCACTTGGGGAGCGAACCAACCCGTGGGGCATCTCTATTGCCCTCTATGTTGTTCTGCCTTTCAAGTAAATAAGTAAATCTTAAAAAAAAAAAAAATAGGCATGATTGGCAGGCAAGAATTCTACCACTGAACAACCAATACAAAAAAAGAAGACTGGAAAAATAAGAAGGCAGGCTTGCTGTTGGTGGCTTCTCTCTCTCTCTCTCTCTCTCTCTCTCTCTTTTTCCTGAGTTCCTAAAAGATGAACTAGAGGCCAGCACTGTGGTGTAGGGGGTAAAGCCACCGCTTGCGGTGCCAGCATCCTATATGGGCGCTGGTAAGAGTCCCAGCTGTTCCACTTCCAATCCAGCTCTGTGCTATGGCCTGGGAAAGCAGTAGAAAATGGCCCAAGTCCTTGGGCCCCTGCGCCCACATGGGAGGCCTGGAAGAAGCTCCTGGCTCCTGGCTTCAGAGTGGCCCAGCTCCAGCAGTTGAGGCCATTTGGGGAATGAACCAGTGGATGGAATTCTGTCTGTCTGTCTGTCTGTATCTCTCTCTCTCTCTCTCTCTGCCTCCACCTCTCTGTAACTCTGCCTTTCAAAAAAAATAAATATTTTTGAAAAAGATGAACTAACTTGATGACAAGAAAAGGATTAGAACATGACAGTCAGCTGGGTCCAGTGTCTCATTTCTTAATAAAGAAAGAACGCCAGGCAGCAATGAGACACGAGAGACAGAAACAGATGATTTTTAAGTGACAGATAATTAGCCGAGAGTCTTGCTGATGGCAAGCGCACCGTTCACGGGGAGAAGATCACGGCAGAGGTCCCGCAAAGCACAGACTCCTTCCGGCTTGGAGGCCAGGCAAGGCATGCTGGGATCTCAGAGCTTCTGGGTGGGCATCATTTGCATGCCTGGGCCCTGCAGGCTGGGACCCGTGGGCTGCGGGGTGGTGCGCTGTTGGGAAGGGCTGAACTCAGGGTCCCTATCAGCCTGCAGGGGTTCACACCCTGGGGCGCCATGACCTTGGTGGGAACGCGCCTCTTTCCCCATGTATTCCAGGTGGGTGCCTGTGCCCAAATATTGCTATGGCAAACCCAAGGAGACTCCTCACCAGCACACGTTGCAGCACAGGAATCATCGCTGTGAACGGCCCAGCCCCAGGCCTTTAGCTCATTTGCGTGAGCGCCTTTTAAGTCTTCTCTTGCACAGGGAGCCCCAGGTAGTTAGAGCGGAGTAACTGGAGGATGGGACTAAGGCGCCCGAGCTTTCCTGGGACTGAGCAGAGATTAAGCACAGCACACAGCACAGGTGTCCTGGGCTGCAGGGTCCACAGCCAAATGGGGCGGAGGCCCTGGAGCTGGGCTTCACCTCTGGGAGAAAAGCAGATGGGGCACACAGTCTGCTCTCAGTGTCCACTGTGTGCGAGGGACAGGGGACCCAGGCTGGAAGAGACTCAGCCCCTGCGGGGTCGCATCTATGCAGCCCGACCAGAGCAGCCCCTGAAGGCCAGCTGGGTGGTGCTGCGGTCCCGGGTGTGGGGAGCACTCCCAGAGCTCACCCAGCAGCACCGGGTGACCCACAGCAGCCCTAGGCTGCACAGCACAAGGTCCTGAGGCTTCCCCAGCCCTGCAGAGAGCTGCACGCAGCCAGGAGAGAGGACAGAAGGGCCGCTCGGCCAGGGCCTGGGATCCACGGAGACTGCACACAGTGACAGGAGAGAGAAGCCAGGCTCTCCCAGCTGTCACGGTCCAGGCACTAGGACTGACCTAAGCTGATCCTGCGGAATATAACCAGGGAGCACCCACAGCCTGAGACCCCTCTGGCTAATGCCATACTGGGCAGCCTCGGTCTTTGAGCCACGTTGTGATGTAGTAAAAGAAAGAAAATCATAAGCAAGGCTAAGATGGTTTCAGACCCCAGAGTCCAGAAAGCCCCCGATGCAGGGGGAGAGATGTTAGGTGTGTTGTCTTTAAGCTCTTAGAGGCACCATCAGGTAGAGGCTGGTGTGCTTCCTCCGGTCAGGAATTAGAGCAGAGCAGAGTTAAAGAAAGGCTGGCTGAGAAGAGGGAGAGGAATGACCTGAGTTTAAGATGATTATTCATGGAAACGTCCACAGACTGAAACATAAAGGTCACACATAAGCCCGCTTAGAGACTGGAGAATGGGGTTGGTGACCTGACAAAGTCCTCTATGTCTGCAGCCAGATGGGTCAATGCAGGACAAGAGCTTAATTAAAGTAGCAACTCAGGGCCAGTGCTGTGGCATGGCAGGTTAAAGCCCCAGCCTGCAGCACCAGCGTCCCTTATGGGGGCCAGTGGGAGTCCCAGCTGCTTCACTTCTGATCCAGCTCCCCGCTAGTGCACCTGGGAAGGCAGCAGAAGACAGTTCAAGTCCTTGAGATCCTGTACCCCTGTGGAAGACCCAGAAAGAGCCCCTGGATCCTGCTTCAGATTGGCTCAGCTCCGGCCATTGTGGCCATTTAGGAATGAACAAGCAGATGAAAAACCTCTCTTTCTTTCTGTTTCTACCTCTCTCTGTAACTCTGTCTTCAAATAAATAAAATAGAATAAAGTAGGAACTCACTGAGCACCAGGGGTGTGGCCCTGGCTGAACCTTGAGTTCTGCATGCACAGTGGCTCCTCCCAGCACCCCCGCGAGGCCATGTGAGGGTGCTGAGTGGCCGTTTCATTCCCTGCAGCTTAGGTGAGGAGGGTCTTACACACCCTAGGGGAGGACACGTGCTCTTAGCCAGTCTCAGGACCTATTCCCACCTCCTCCCCGGGGGAGCACAGAGGTTGGTTTAGGGCTTGAGCCAGGTGGCACAGGCCCAGCAAACAGGAGTCCTTGCTGGGATTTTGCTGGTGTCCTTCTGGGGGACACAGGGTCACTCTCTGAGCCGCGGCTGCTTGCAGTCATCCTACGAGGCCGCGTGGAAGAGGCCACGATGCCGAGAGAAGGAAGGAAAGGGAGAGTGTGAGAGCCCACAGTCGGCTTCCTTAGAGCTGGGCCACTCTTGGGGCTGTGCTGTGATTATGCCTTGTGCCCCCAAACTCATGCTGGAGTGAATGATATGAACAGAGTGAAAACTTAATCCAACTACGATGCTTCCAGGCTGGGCCTTGGGGAGCAAGCAGCTTAGTCATTAGGCGCAACCATGGAACCCACTTCTGAATCCTGGGGGCTTTAAAGGAGGTGGAGAGACCACCACCCAGACACAGAGGTAGATGTGCGCTCCCACGCCGATGTGCTACAGCCCACCAGGTCCTCACCAAAGACTACGCCGCGCTTGTGGTCCTTGCTCCTCTAGAACCACGAGCTGCAACAAACCCCTGATCTTCATGCAGGATCCTGCCTCAGTTCACCAGTCGGGAACACTGTCCACTGCCCTTGGCCTCTGCCACCAACCCGGGTTTCCAGGCTCGGCCACAACAGGGTGGCTTTGTGCAACCCACAGTTGGGACTGATGGTGGACGGTATTAGTACTATCCCCTTTTGATCAAATATGGTTGAGCAACACCCGAAATCACACCACAAGTGAAATGCTGGGACTCTACCATGTGTCAGGTGTCTGTGAGAGCCCCACGTCACTGCTCTTCAGCAGAACACATTGGCCAACGGTGCCACTCACTGCCCCCTCCACTTGGCAGGAAGGTTCAACGCAAGGCTGCGCTGCCAGGAAGAGCCAATTCTGGGGAAGGGGCGTGGGAGTGTAAAGGAAACTGGGTCATTCTCAAATTCCTGGAGCCGCAGGAGAACAAGCAATGCTTCACCGTGCAGGAGGGAGAATGGTGTGGGGGCGAAGCTCCGACTCGTTCCCCACCCGGCAGTCGTGAACTGACAAAGCCCCACTGCCCCAGGCACTGTCAAACCAAATTCCCGACATCTGCAGCCACTGAAGAAGTTAATCAGAAGAACCCAGAAGTTCATGAATCTGTCTCCTCGGAGCGCGCCAGCAACTTCACCCTCGACCAAGATGGAATAAGCAGGCAGCAGAGAGCTCCAGAAAACATCTGCTCAACAAAATGAAAATTAATGGTAAACAGAACGCAGTTCTTTTAGCTGAAGTCACCCAGATGTGGAGAACTATAAAAGCGCTATTAAAGGCAGCTTCCAATTAGCGACTAATTCCAAGGTTTTCAGAGAGGCTGGAGTTTCACACTCAGGGCTGGCAGGTCTTATTTATTGAGATCTGCATTGCTAAGCAGCCCTAGCAGCCACAGCCACCCTGGGTGTGACGGGTGTGACTCTCACTCCCTTCTCGCCCTTTCCCTAAGGACAGCCGCCTCCCTCCTCTCCAGGCTCTCTCACAGCCTTACAGGAAGCCAGGCTCATCTGGGCTGGAAGACGTGAACCGGCCAAGTGAGAGGCGGCAGCTGCTGATCACGGCACTCACAGGCGTCTGGAAAGGCGGAACGGGCACCCCATGTGCCCGGGAAGGCTGAACTAGCCCAGCCACCGCCCAGCCTGCTCAAGGGTTCCCTTGTGGCTGCAGATCAGTGCAATGGCATCAAACAGAGAACACTGCTGGCGTGATAGGACGGATTCTGGCCGCCACGGCCAGCCCCAGCCCTCCGAGCAGACAGGCAGAAGAGAGGGGGGCACCTCATGTAACAGATGAAAAGAGACTGCAGGTGTCTGGAGAGAGAAGTCGGAGAGCAGAGGAAGATGCAGCCAGCACAGGCAGGTGGGGCCCCAGGAGAGGGGATGACCGGGGCTGCCTCCTTGGGGGAAAGCAGAGGTCCCGCCCAGAAGACCCCCAGCTTGCACCTGTCTCTTCCTCCAGGTCCCCTGAGCATCCCAACCACAAACCCAGCTTGGAAACAAAGGCCCACGGAACACGTCTTCCCAGAGTCCCTCTTGGCATCCTGCAGTGGAAGCCCGAGTCGTGCACAGAAGTCCTGGGATGTGACGGAGCAGGAGCAAGTCAGCGCAGCAACCACGAGCCGCTGGAGAGAGGGCCAGCACATCAGAGGGGCATCGGCCCACAGGGTGGCCTCCTCCCTACCGTGGGTGTGCGTGCAAGGGAAGCAGGGAACCTCACGTGTGAGGCGCTGTCTGTTCTTCCTGTGCACGCATGACTGGCGGGCCAGGCAAGTGAAGAACCTGGACGTTCTCTGTGAACTCCAGCACCGCTGAGGAACCGCCATGCTCACAGCCTCGCCATCCCAGCGGGCGCGCCCTGGGGAAGGCAGTCACCGGTGTCTGGACACGGGGTTCTCGGAGCGAGGCCTTTGCAGGACACTGCACACGAGGCCAGCCCCGAGGGGCTCAGAATCCTCAGAAGCCAATCTGTTTAACCCCATGGGAAACACGTTGTAGGCAATGCCATGTACCACACTGCACGCAGAGAGTCACAGCCTACGAAAAACCCTGCAAGACTCTACGGTAAAAACATCTCGGCCGAAGGCAGCAATAACACTGACTCAGCTTTACCAAGTCCAGCATTTTCCAAGTGTGTCAGTGTCTGCGCCTGACACAGAAAGTTCTGCAAACAGAAGCTTGTTCGCTTGCACATGTTCTCATTTCCTCCTCTGGAGGCTGGGCATCTAAAGCCAAGGGCTCGGCAGGGCCGGGCTCCCTGCAAGGGGGTGGGGGAAAGATCTTCCTTGGCCTCTTGGCGTTTTCTGTGGCTGCCAGCAATCCTCCATCCTCGCATGGCTTTGTCCTTGTGTGCCTGCACCTGTATCTCCCCCTTCTTTCACTGGATTAGGGTCACCCTGAATCCCATATAACCTCACCCTACCTTGATGACATCTGGCAAGACCCTATTTCCACAGAAGGTCACATTCACAGGTCTGGGTCACGGTTCGGAGAACACAACTCATCCCATGACACCAAGTATGCCTGACTGTGGAGCGCCTCATCAGAGCACAGCCAGGCACAGCGCACACCTCGCTTGTTTATCACTGGGACAGGACTAGAATGCAAACACAGCAAAGAAAAAGCCGAAGTGTGGCCTGCACTTAGTTCAAAAACAACTCCTAAGCAACACTGCCCTAGACTAGGAACAGGAGGGATCTGAGGGTCAGAGGAGGGAAGGGCTCTGCTTTCAGGAAACGAATAACTTGGTGGGCGCCCTGCCTTGGCTAAAGGCTCCAGGAAAGGTTGAGGAGAAGTGGGCGTGGCAGAGATGCAGGACAAGGCACACAGGTTGCAGGAACAGTGTGAAAAGGGCTGGAAGCAAGAGAGCTATGTAATCAGCAGGGACCCAGGATCCCAAGGCATCTTGGGCTGGGAGCAGCAGAGAGGGGGTATAGCAAGGAAGGGAGTCCTGGCTACACAGTGCATTCACTTCTCCTGAACAGCCCCAACCCATGGCGGGAGACCCTGGGTCCTGCTTGCACTGCTGACGCGAGCCCCTCTCTCTTCCTACCTCACAGACTTAGGCAATAGTTTCCAAAGATCACGTGGTAGGAGGTTGTCATGGGTCACGCTTTTGTGGCACTAAGCCCTGGATGGAGCAGACACCCCCAGATCAAAGCAAACCACGGGAGCAAACCTTTTGGGTCTCCATTAGGAGGTGACCCCCCTCCACCGAGCCCTGAGAGCTCTCTTGCCCTCGTCAACCCCCCGGGCCTGCCGAACCCAGCAGGAAAACTCAGTGACCAAGCCGTGACCCTTCCAGTGCCAGCTCAAGACAGCCAGGATCCAATTCGAAGCTCCTGATGCTGTACGATGATGTCTTCCTTTTGTTCACAGGGATAAGAATTTACTAAAATATTCACAGTTCCCCTATTATCCTCACCCTCACACCCTTTTGGAGAAGATTAACATCCCTACAACCCACATGAGTGAATTGCCAAACCCAAAAATACTTGGAACTTGCAATTTCCCACCTTTCATTCCTTCCTGCCAGGTTATAAGCAGTGACATTAAAAGAACAGGGCTATTTCAGGAACTTCAAACATTCAACTTTGACAGAAACAAGCAAGAAAGACGTCAGTTCACAATAGGAAGGAAAAAGTTTATTGATGTCAGGACAAATCTGCAAATACAAACACAAGGCTTAAGCTCCCAGTCAGTCAGCTGTGTGAGCCGATGCTTTGCAGGGGTGGGGAGGAGGCAGAGGAGACCAGCACAGCCCGGCCACACCTTGGCTCACTCTCCATTCACTCACTCCTCAAGGGGTTTGAAGCCACAAGCCCAGTTTGACTTTCTTATGCCTTTAAGTACAAATATACATAGTTCTCCTGTAACCCCAGCCTTGTTAGAGATTTCTAACACAGAGACAGTAGGAGCGCAGGGTTAAGTTTATATCCCAAGGTTAAGTTTACATATGATTCCCCAATGCTAATTACTCAGGTATTCACATTCGGGGTAGTAACATGAATAGAAGAGTACTCCTAATATCACTGCATATCAACTTCTCCACTCCTTAGGGCTGTTTCTCTACGATGTGCACAGTCACTGACCACTGTGCCCACGACTTACAATAAGAAACAGCCTTCCCGGACCCATCCATCATCTTCCAGTGTCATTTGGTTTTGATATCCAAACAGCGATGCTTGCCAAGCAGATAGAGTTCAGAGGCTCTTCAATCCAAAACCAAAGGGGAATGGAAGCCAGAAACTTACCCCCCAGGAGTCCAGTGAGGCAGACCCTTTGAACTCCAGGTTTCAGAACCACGGACAGCAGCCAAGAAAAGGTTGGCCCCAACACTAGTATAGAAAGTCTAGGTTTCCCTTCACTAGAGACGCAGGTTGGTAACATGACCATTCTATGCCTTTCATTGTGTTGCAAAAACATAGAACTAACCAGGAAGCAGGGAAATGTTAGATTCAGGTGTGGACAGGGAACTGTTTCATTACTTTTGATTGCTATTCTTTTTGCAAAGAGTCCCACAGGGACAGATATGGTTAAGGCTAAAACCAAAGGCGTCCCCTAGATCAAAAACTCACTTTGGTTTCTGACTTCATTCTCCCACCATGCAGTAAAGATACGATTGGCAAAGATTCCACAAATCATTCAAAAGACATCCTTTTATTAGTAGCTAGGTATTACCGAAAGTGAATAAGGGAAATTTCAATTTCCACTAAAAGATTTCTGAAATTACCACCCATATATCCTTACCTAGGAGACCAGGTAACAAATGCGCTAAAGGAATGCTGGCAGAAAAAACAGGACATCATGGAATTGTTTCCAAAAGGAAAATTAATTGGTTATTTCTATTTCAGCTTAGCTGAAGCGGTAAAATCTAATCAGCAATATTTTTCACAGTGGCATCTCTTTCCAGATACCGAAATACCTCAGACCATGAGCATTTTTTGGGTTGTTGTTCATGATGTTGTTTTTTGCTGGTGAAGAGGTTTCTCTGAAGTAACTATGAAAACGATTATGAATGAGCCATTTCCCCAGACCCCACCTCTGAAACTCAAATGGAGAAGAAAGAGTTGTCCCAAGCCAACCTGCACTTCAGCACTTGAGTTCCCCACAGCCAAATGCTAAGCAGTTGACACCCAGAAAAGGCCACACAAAATTCCAAAGAGCGGGCTGTCCCCAGTCTGAAGTTCATCATGGTTTCAACAAGCTACCTCCAGAACATCAAAACTGAGAATGAAATAGGTATGAAGTCATTCTCCCTACCTTCTCTTCTTGTGACTTCATAGTTTCTGGACTCCTGTGAGAAGAAAGACACTCATGTTACCGAAGAATAATTCATATGTACAGATGCTTGCAAACATCCCACTTCTTATGATTCACATTCATGAAAACATGCACCAAGTAAGTAGAAGATGACACTAGTGACATTAGGTCTACAAAACTCTCAACACACACAAACACATACACACACACACACACCTCACTGATGTAAACAACTTATTTCTTTGGAGGCTTAGGCAAAAATGGGGAAAAATGTTAATCATGCAGGTTTTCATGAGCACAGCTGTTTCTCAGGGTTTTCCTTATATGTTCCTACACAACAAACACAAGTTACTGAGAAATCAAAGGGTGATTTGCCTTAATAAATACCAGTGTCTCAGATGGAGCTAGCAGCACAGGGAATGCACTTTAAAAACAGCCTTTGGAAACAGCCCTGAAGAATCAGTTCAGACAGGAATAGGGGCGGAGGGAACGCCAGGAATGGAGAAGGACCCTGGGAAGTGTGGTGGAGGGAGAGGACAGGGCTGCCCAAGGAGGAACAGTGCTACAGAGAGCACAGGGGAGGGAGGCCGGCAATGGGTTCTGCAGCTTCCTAAGTGAAAATGCATCTCTACTGTTCATCATAAACACCCAGGATAAAAATGCCAAGGTTGAGAATAAGCTCAAAAGCCATGCTAGTGACTGAGGAGGAGGGACAGGCAAGGCACGCACAGGCTCACTCGCCACCACGGAGCTGCTTCGGCAGCAGTGCCTCGGCAGCAAGCAGCGCTGGCTCTGGCCTCCTGGCGGCCCTGCTCAGTGGGACACAACCTCAGGGAGGAAACGGACCGGGCACTGGGCGTGTCTGTCCTGTGCCAGCTGCATTCTCTGTCCCTCTGTCCCGCACCTCGCGCACCTGTGAAACCCCAGGACAGCGCAAGGCCAGAGGCACACGCAGACTGCCACGCGGTGCAGCCTTTCCTGCGCCTGTCGCACCGCACAGCCCGCCACGTGGCACCTAGAGCCAAGTCAGTGTACAGAGTGCTGCATCCTCGCGTGGGGTCGCAAGGGCAGGCTTTGGAGAAGAGGGCATGGAGGTGACGGGCAGAAGGCACGACGCGAAGCCTGCTCTCCCCATGCCTTTCCTTGCTCTCTGCCCAGGGCCTGCACCTCCAGCCCTGCACACAGCAAGTGCTCCCTCCCTGCAGCAGGAGAGCTCACGGTCAGCCTCTCAGCTGTGGGACAAACCTGGGAGCCCGTTACTGCGATCACATAAAATCTGCCATGTGATTAGGGACAGCTGGCATTCACACAGTCCTGCCTCTTACGGAATAATCTGGTGCATCCGACATTCCTCAAGTCGGCTCTCACCTCGAGAGTATTTAAAATTTTCCTGGTATACATTGTGAATATTTCCTTTTTATATATATCTTGTTATCATAAGTGGAATCTTCCCCTTCATTAAATCTTCCAATTAGTTTTTGTTTGTATATATGATGGCAATCAATGTATATTGATTTTATACACAGCTGCTTGATGAAATTTCTTTTTGTTTTTAACTTATTTCCATCTATTCTTTGGGGGTTTCCATTTGTGTATTTTTGTGAGTTTTTTTTAACCTTTATTTCAGAATAGTTTTGATTTACAGTATAAAGAATTCACATACATCCCTCACCCTGCTTCTCCTATTGATAATATCTCATATTAGCACCCTTTTCTCAATGAATGAACCACACGCTCATTTTTTTTTTAATCCAAACTCCTTTTATCCCTCGTAACTCTCCCTGCCTTCTGCAATCTGTGTTCACACTGAGTTTTCTCTCCTAACCTCGGCTCCCACAGATAAAGGAGAACACGCAGCATTTGTCTTCCTGTGTCTGGGCTTATTTCACTCAACCCAGTGGCCTCCAATTCCACCCATCTTGCTGCAAACGGCAAGATGTCATTCTTTGTTGAATCACTGAGCGATGGTCCGTCAGGTACCTGGAGCACATTTTCTTCATCCAGTCGTCTGATGATGGAAACCACGGTCGATTCCACGCAATGCCTCCTGTGAACGTGAAGCAGCACGTGTCTCCCTGACACGAGTTCACATCGTGCCATTTGTATATTTAGACAAGCTACTCACAGCCAGGATCTTGTCTTTCCCGCTCCTACACGCTTTGCTGCTGTCTTCTTCAGCCCCGTGCCAACTGCTGTGGACGCAGGGTCACTCTTATCTTGTCTCTGACATCCAGAAGAAAACCTCTAGCATCTCCCTATCCAACAAAATGCTGGAATTTGGCCTAACAGATGCACTTAAAATACTTAGTATAAAAATGAAATCAATTTCTGTTTTATTGGGCTTTTAAATAAACGCATGTTTTAGCTTAATATGGCCCAACTCTTCCTCATCCTCGTATTGGCCACTTCCTGCCCTGGGCTGTGAGCTGCAAGGGGCCAGTGTCTTTTTCCCTCTGGCAGCCTCAGTGCCTGAACAGAGCAGATGCTCAATACATATTTGTTGAATGAAAACTCAAATCAAATAAAATATGTGTTGAATTTTATCAGGTACTTTTTTATGCATGTATGGAGATGATCCTATGGTTTTTTTTTTTCTCCTTAGAACTATTAATATGATGACTTCCATAGATTTCATAACATTCCACTAACCTGTTTTTCTGGGGTAAGTTTTTCTTGATCATGAAACATTGTTTTAAAATATAGTGTCATTGGCCGGTGCTGTGGCTCACTAGGCTAATCCTCCGCCTGCGGCGCCAGCACACCGGGTTCTAGTGCCAGTCGGGGTGCCAGATTCTGTCCCGGTTGCTCCTCTTCCAGGCCATCTCTCTGCTGTAGCCCGGGAGTGCAGTGGAGGATGGCCCAAGTCCTTGGGCCCTGCACCCCATGGGAGACCAGGAGAAGCACTTGGCTCCTAGCTTCGGATCAGCGCGGTACACCAGCAGCGCACCGGCTGCGGCAGCCATTGGAGGGTGAACCAAGGGCAAAGGAAGACCTTTCTGTCTCTCTCTCTCACTGTCCACTCTGCCTGTCAAAAAAAAAATATATACTGCCATATTCTATTTGCTATACTCTTAAATATGTTCTTGAACTGAGTGAACTACAAGATTCTCTACTGATATTCGTGAGACTGAACTACCATTTTTTCAGGATTATACTAGACAGAGAGACAGACAGAAAATATCTCCCATCCACTATTCACTCTACAAATGCCTGCAACAGCTTCTGCTGGGCCAGGCTGAAGCCAGGAACTGGGAACCCAATCCAGGTCTCCCACAAGGTCAGCAGGAACCTAACTTCTTTAGCCATCACTGCACCTGCCAGGGTTGCACTAACAGAAGCCAGAATCAGGAATAGAGGCAAGCACCGAACCCAGGTATCCTGACACATGACACCTTGTGGTCTTAAGCACTAGACCAAATGTTCATCCCCAAAATGTCTTAAACAAATTGATATTTAAAGGCTTCTTCCACTTCACTTTTCAAATAATGATTAAAAGAGGAAGAAAGGTTAAACAAGGACAAGCTTTCACATATGGTCAGTGACCAGCTGAGATTTAAAGGCCAAAGTCTGGTTTCCAAGCCTAGCTAAGCAACAACAACCCATCTTTAAAAATAAAATAATGGGGGCCAGTGCTGTGGCATCACAGGTAAAGCTGCCACCTGAAGTGCCAGCATCTCCTAAGAGTGCTGGTTCGAGTCCCAGCTGCTCCACTTCTGATCCAGCTCTCTGCTATGGCCTGGGAAAGCAGTGGAAGATGGCCCAAGCCCTGGGGAGGGGGGTCCCTGCACCCACATGGAAAACCTGGAAGAAGCTCCCGGCTCCTGGCTTCAGATCAGTGCAGCTCTGGCCGTTGTGGCCAACTGGGGAGTGAACCAGCAGATGGAAGACCTCTCTCTCTCTCTCTCTCTCTCTCTCTGCCTCTCCTCTCTCTGAGTAACTCTTTCAAGTAAAACAAATCTTTTAAAAAATAATAAAACAAGGCTAAATGCTCAGGGATCGTATGAAAATTCAATGAGATAGAATTTTGCTTCTTGCTACAGAAGAGTGGCTTGCATTATACTAACCCTCTGCCAGCCCAACTACAGAAGTCGGGTTTAAGGAAAAAGGTTTAGAAGACGCCAGACCAGCACACAGGCAGCCAGAACTCCAGGAGCAGAGTTGCAGAGAAGGAAGCAGGCTGAGGCGTATTCACCGCCACATTCCCCCCAGGGGCACTACTTGTTTCTAGCAGAACCAAACAGAAAGCATTGTTCTAGAACTTAACAATGGCTGAATTGGGAGCTGCAAATTACGGCGCAGAGCTACCAAAGCCATTTGAAAGGAAACCAGAAAGCAGTGGGTGCAGGGGCCCAGGCTGGGTGCAGCCGAGCAAGCCTCTGCGTGTGACACCAGCATCCCCTATCCGACGGCTGGTTCAAGTCCCGGCTTCTCTGCTTCCAACCCAGCTTGCTGCGAATGCACCTGGGAAAGCAAGAGATGGTGGTCCAAGTCCTTGGGCCCCTGCCATCTATGTGGGAGACCTGGATGACGCTCCTGGCCTTCGTCTGGCCCAGCCCTGGCTGCTGCCACCACTTAAGGAGTGAACCAGCAGATGGAAGATTTCTCACCCTGTATCTTACCCTCTCTCTGTCACTCTGCCTTTAAAAAAAATAATAAATCTTTCAGGAAAAAGTGAGGCCAATATTTTATCCTCTACCCCCCACTGAGTTGCACAACCATGGCAGAGCTGTACACATCAACAGCAGGAGACTGAGGAACAGGCAAAAAATTAGCTTCCAAGTGGCAACAAATGCCTTAAATAAGTCTCAGATAATGAAATATTGGGAAATATTTTGACAGTATCAGGTGCTAGGCAGACAAAAGCTGGACTTTCCAAGGGAGAGTGGTCCTGGCCAATGAAGCAGACTTTTGGTTAGGACCATTCTTCACTGCCCAGTGAATCCTGTTCATGCACAGATCAGGATCCACCACTGTTCTCTCCATCAACAAAGAAAATGCTCTCCGTGGAAGACAACAAAACCAGCCTTAGCTTTATGGCTTTTCATATATAATCTTCAGCATCCCTCGAAACCCACCAAGTCTGGCAATAAACAGTGTGAAATGGTCAAAACTCAGGAAAACAGAGAATAGAGACAGACCCATGGGTTTCACAGATCATGCAAGTAGCGGAAGCAAGCTTTGGAATAACTGTGGCTAACACGTTCAGGGAGACAGAAGGAAGAAACCGCATGTCACCAGAAAGCTGGAATCTATTTTAAAAATCAAATGGGAATTCTAGAATTAAAAATTAACAACTGGGGCCGGCGCCACGCCTCACTAGGCTAATCCTCCGCCTGCGGCGCCGCCGGCACCCTGGGTTCTAGTCCTGGTCAGGGTGCCGGTTCTATCCCGGTTGCTCCTCTTCCAGTCCAGCTCTCTGCTGTGGCCCGGGAAGGCAGTGGAGGATAGCCCACGTGTTTGGGCCCTGCACCAGCATGCGAAGCCAGGAGGAAGCATCTGGCTCCTGGCTTCGGATCAGCACAGCACGCAGGCCACAGTGGCCATTTGAGGGGTGAACCAATGGAAGGAAGACCTTTCTCTCTTTCTCTCTCTCTAACTCTGCCTGTCAAAAAAAAAAAATTAAACAACTGGAAGGATAGATGGATTTTACAGCACATTAAACACAGCTAAAGAGAGGAATCCTAAGATGGAAGCTAGATTAGTAGGAAGTAGCAGAGTGAAGACCTGCAAGGAAGACAATAAAAAAGAAAAACACAGAAGAAAGCTTGATGGAGGTGACATGACACAGTAAAAAGGGCCAACAAGCAAGTCATCACATTGACAAGAGCCAGCAGTTGGGTACTGGAGATGGGGAGGACACTGCCCATGAATGGAACCGTGAGACTGGGATTCAGAAGCATATTATATAATTCCCAGAGAGAGTCATACAGAAAGCAGGTATTTTGCAAAAGAATGGCAACTGAAACACAGCATTTTAAAAACTGTGGGATGTGGCTAACGCACTGTTTAGAGGGAAAATATAATCTTTTTAAAAAGATTTGTTTATTTGAAAGGTAGAACAACTGAGGGAGGGAGGGAGGGAGGGAGGCAGGGAGGGAGATCGATCTTCCATCTGCCAGTTCACTCCCCAAATGGCCAGGAGCCAGGAACTATATCCAGGTCTTCCATGTGGGTGGCAAGGGCCCAAGTACTAGGGGCATCTTTGGCTGGCTGGCACATCAGCAGGGAGCTGGATTGGAAGCAGAGCAGCCATGTCTTGAACTAGTACTCTAGTAAAGGATCCAGCATCAAAGGTATTGGTTTAACCCACTGCGCCACAACACCAGCTCAAAATATAAGACTTAAATATGTTTGAAAAAAAAAAAGAAAGCCTGAAAACTGATGACCAAAGAACCTCGCTTTAAAAGACCGAAAAGTAACAATTTAAATCCATTTAAAGTACAAAGAAATATGATAGCAGAAATTAAATAGGAAGAAAATTATATCATAGAAGTGTTTTTTAAGATTTATTTGTGTATTTGAAAGGCAGAGTTACAAAGAGGCAGAGGCAGAGGTGGGGGTGGAGGCGAAAAGGGGGAGGGGGAGGAGGGGAGAGGGAGAGCAGGAGAGCGGGGAAGAGGGAGGGGGAGAGGGGGAGGGTCAGAGGGAGAGAGGGGGAGTGGGGGAGAGGGAGAGAGGGGGAGAGGGGGAGAAGGAGAGAGGGAGAAGGAGAGGGAGAGGGAGGTATCTTCCATCCACTGGTTCACTCTCCCAATGGCTGCAACAGCCAGGGCTAGGCAAGGCCAAACAAAGAGTTTGGCAAGGAGTCAAGAGCCTCATCTGGGTCTCCCATGTGTGTGCAGGGGCCCAACAACTTCTGCTGCTTTCCCAGGCCATTAACAAGGAACCAGACCAGAAGTGGAGCAGCCAGGACTTGAGCCAACACCCACATGGGATGCTGGTCTTGCAGGTGACAACTTTACTCACTAAGCCACAGCACTGGCCACCACATCATAAAAGGTTTAAGTTGGTTCTGTGAAAATAGTAAGAACCTGGTCAATACCCCAGAGGGCTGAGAGAGAAAGAGAAAAGGCGCAGAGTGGAGGAACAAAGCACACACCCTCGGTCTCGGGTCTCTGACAAAGCTACAGTGGTACGCTGGGGGGGAACGGCATTCAACAGTTGGTGCTGGACCAAGTGGAGTTTACACGGACGAGAATGCACCCCAGTTTCCTCCCATACAGCATCCGTACACAGCACCTCCAGACGCACTGAGGAGCCAAATGTGCAACCACCATCAAGTCTCCAGACAAGGTCCTAAGACAGTGTCTTTGGGACAACTTCCACCAGTACGGGGAAGGCAGCACCATAAGGGAAAAGAGCAATAGCTTAGGTGGCCAGCACTAGGGCAGAGTGGGCTAAGGCACCACCTGTGAGCCCAGTGCAAGGCCTGGCTGCTGCACTTCCAATCCAGCTTCCTGCTAATGCACCTGGGAAAGCAGCAGCAGATGACCCAAGTGCTCGTGTCCCTGCACCCACATGGGAGACCCAGAAGAAGCTCCTGGCTCCTGGCTTTAGCGTGGCCCAGCCCTGGCCGTGAAATCCATCTGGGGAGTGAACCAGCAGATGGAAGACCTCTCTTTATCTCTTCTCTCTCTCTGTAACTCTGCCTTCCAAATAAATAAAAAAATCGTTAAAAAGGAAAAAAAGTAAGAATGATATTCTAGGCTTTCTTAAGTCAAGACTTCTGCACATCAGTGAAAAGGCCGGTCGTTAAGAGAGTGTATGAATAATCCATACGTCTGTTCTGTGCAGAACACAGAAAGTGAATGTGCACATCAGTGAGATAAACACAAACAACCTACGTAAAACTGAGGAAGCAGGCTGGCACTGCGGCTCACTAGGCTAATCCTCCGCCTGTGGCGCCGGCACCCCAGGTTCTAGTCCCAGTTGGGGTGCTGGATTCTGTCCCGGTTGCTCCTCTTCCAGTCCAGCTCTCTGCTGTGGCCTGGGAGAGCAGTGGAGGATGGCCCAGGTCCTTGGGCCCTGCACCCCATGGGAGACCGGAGGAAGCACCTGGTTCCTGGCTTCGGATCGGCGCAGTGCACCAGCCTTAGTGCGCCAGCTGCAGCGACCATTCGGGGGTGAACCAACGGCAAAAGGAAGACCTTTTTCTCTCTGTCTCTCTCTCTCTCACTGTCCACTCTGTCTGCCAAAAAATAAATAAATAAATAAAAAGCTGAGGAAGCGACTGGAACAGGCACATCACAAGTCAGAACCACAGCGAATACGACGACACACCAGAGAGTAAGACGTCTGAAACACTGGCCGGGACCACACGTTTGTACCAGGATCTGGAGCAGCGCATGTCCCACCGTCAGAGGACACTGCCCGTAGGACTGCTCTCATCATCCGAGCTCCAGCTCCACAAGGCCGCTCTCAGAGACAGGAGCTGCTTCCCATGGGCACGGCCCTTTGTTCTTGCAATGTTTATGGCTCAGTCTTCCACTTAAACAACTCCCTGTGCTAAATGCTGCTGAAACAACCACCATGATTTCTGCTTCCCGCATCCAGCAATTCCTCTCCTGAGGAAACACCCTACAGCAATGCATTCACGTGAGCGTCGACACGCGCAGACGGTGGTGTGTCAGAGCGTCCACAGCACGGGACAGCCCCGACGTCCACCGACACCTGGGTGGGCAGACGCACGGGCAAATCCGTACAGTGGGAAATCAGCCACCCCAAAGGGCAAACTCGGCAGAATCCATAACCTGGATGAATCTCACGGACAGAAGGCTGGGCCAAAGGAGGCAGATGCTAAAGAGTGCAGTGTGTAGGATCTTATTTTTGTGACTTTCAGAAACAAGCAAAACCTCTCTCTGTGGACAGATCAGTGGGAACCTCGGGGAGGCACAAAGGCGCTTCTGGGGTGGTAGACGCATCCCAGGCTGTGATGACCACAATCACGTAGATGTGCACACTTCATAAAAGTTAACTGAGCGCCAGACCCAGGGTGTGTGCACCTCACTGTCTGTTTGATACGCATCAGTGACAAATCTTAAAATAAAATTAGACCCATTTCCCAAGAGTACGCACACAAAGCTTTTTGAACAGAGGGAGCAAACCTACACCCTGGTTTACAGATGAGGAAGTTTCTAGCAAGCGGCGGCTGCAGCTCGCAGGACTATGAACAAGGAGGAAACGGCCAAGTCCACACTACACTCGGGTCTCTCCAGCCCTGAGCCACCACGCTCTACGGCCTCCAAGCAGAAAACCAACAGGCACTCTAGAGAAGCAGGGTGGAGACTAAAAGGCAGGGCTCAGAAGCTGGAGGCGCCAAGGCTCGACCCTGGCTTGTCCCTGCCAGCCGTGCCCCTAGTCACCATCGCTGAACCTTCCAGAACCTCAGGGTGTTCATCTCGGAAACAAAGGCAGGACCAGTGTGTTCCCCTCAGAGTGGCCGTGGCGATCACTTGGACTAAAAGCCGGTGCTGTGCTGACAGCAGAATGCAGACAACAGGCCTCCCACCCTGGCCAGGGTCACCCCACTCCTTAGTGACAGTCACCGAGGGACAGAGCTGAGCAGACCACAAGGGGGCGGGTGTGCACCCAGGGACCCCCTCAGTGACCACGGCTAAGTGACAATCTGTCTTTCCAGGCCTTGAAAAACCAACCCCCTAAAAGCCGTAGCAGAAATACACGGAGCGAAATTCACCGGCATCAATGACACTGAGGCCCTGGACGCACCGTCTGGGGGAGAAATGGTTTTCGGCAGAAGCCGCAAACCAGATGGTGATAAACGAGAGTTAGCACATGGGCATTGCTTAATGACTAAATTTCTTTAACTAAAACTCTAATTTTATTATGGCATAAATCATACTTTCTTGAAATAGGGAATTAATTTTAGATTTTTCATTCACTGTTCATAACCTTTCCACGAATTTGACAGCCAAATCATTTTAAATGTCATTTAACCAATACAATACAACAGCTTTATTCCTCGCTGTACCCTTCCTGAATCCATTATCTCCCACTAAAATGTAGAAGAACTTCAGTAAAAAATTACCATCCCATCAAGCTGTATTTTACTGTGCAGTTGAACTGCATAATCTTTATTTTTGAATCAATAGAATGCAAATGCTGAGTAATATTTTTCATAATCCACAAGTCTATTATGGATTCCTAGCTATCAAAAAGTAGTCTAAGAGCAGATGAAAGAGCAGGAACAAGCAGCCTCCGATGCCTGCTCTGAATGCTTCCTGCATCCACGTTAGGCTCAGCAAATAGACAGGGGGACACTCGTGGGGCCGTGGTCACAAGTGCTGCGCCACACTCCCAGCCCTCCCTGCTAAGAGTGCAAAGAATCTACGCCGAGGAAAGACGCAAGTCAAACAGCAAGCTGAGTGCAACTCCACGTGGCCAGTTCTAGGCAGACAAAGTAAAGAACCCGCTGTGGCCAGCCACAGTGAGCGGGCCCCAGTGCCTGGGTGCCCGGCCTGTGACAATGGCACCACCATCCAGCAGGCGAGGGGCTGTCCAGCTGGCCTGTGCCCCAGATTCCCAGAAATGCTACTAAAGCAGTCTTTTGTTCTTAAGGTTTATTTTAGGGGCCGGCACTAAGGTGCAGTAGGTTAATCCTCCACCTGCAGCGCCAGCATCCCATATGGGCGCTGGTTCTAGTCCCAGCTGTTCCACTTCCAATCCAGCTCTCTGCTATGGCCTGGGAAAGCAGTAGAAGATGGCCCAAGTCCTTGGGCCCCTGAACCTCTGTGGGAGAACAGAGGAAGCTCCTGGCTCCTGGCATTAGATCAGCATAGCTCTGGCCATTGGGGCCATTTGGGGAGTGAACCAGCGGATGGAAGACCTTTCTGTCTCTCCTTCTCACTGTCTATAACTCTAACATTCAAATAAATAAATAAAATCTTTTTTAAAAAAGATTTATTTGTTTGACAGAGTTACAGAGACTTTGACACACACACACACACACACACACACACACACAGTGGGGGTGGGGGTCTCCCATCTGCTGGTTCACTCTCCAGATAGCTGTAATGGTCCTAGTTGAACCGATCTGAAGCCCAGAGCCAGGAGCTTCTTCTGGGTCTCCCATACAGGTACAGGGGTACAAGGACTTGGGCCTTCTTCCTCTACTTTCCCAGGCCATAGTGGAGAGCTGGATCAGAAGTGGAGCAGCTGGGTTTCGAACCGGTGCCCATATGGGATGCTGGCGCTGCAGGCCAGGGCTTTAACCCAGTGTGCCACAGTGCCGGCCCCGAGGCAGTTCTTTTGCCAGCTCCCTTTATCAAGCATCGAGTACAGCAGAGATCGAAGCCTTGTTCACAGGCAGGACTCATCACCACCAAATTCTGACATGTAACTCCCAAGGTTTCCATTTCTATGCTGCTCTTAAAACGCACACTCCTTTAGCAAGCTTTCTTACAAGTTTTCATTTATTCATTTGAATTTTAAAAAGTTGACTCTAACCGTTTGCATTTTTGCTAGCAAGACACCATTCTGCAATTAAGATCGTCCCTTGGACCGACAGAACACAGCTAAATTAAGTGATGCCGTCTGTGGCATGTGTTCCAGGCCCAGCTCCCACTTGCTCAGGGCACACCACCCGCTGTGAACGCTTGATCTCATTCGTGTGGTCGAGCTAAAGGCAGAAGAAAAACCATCAAGGTGTTAGGTTTCCCAGCACCCCCTGGCTGGGTCCTGAAAGCAGGAAGAGGGAGAAGGTTAGGAGGGTAAGGCTGCGCCCAGGTCTAGTCTGAAAGTCACGCCACCGAGAGTCCAGCAGAGAAGAGGATTCCCTGGGGGCAGAGCCTGCAGATCCCCTGCCTCTGCCCCCAGCCCTCCAGAAAATGTCCAGCACAGGGATGCTGGCTCCTGAGAAAGGCCAAGGAGTCAGAGTTCACCTCCTGCCGCAGGGCGAGCAGTGGTTCCAGGAGCCTGGAGCCCAGGGCCCAGGGGGTTAAGGAGGGGCGTGCGCTCCTGGTGCACTGGCTCTCCACCTGAAACGAGATGCTGACGGAGTAGGGGAAGTCCTGCACCTGTCAGTGGCCAGGTGGGGCCTCCTCTGCCTTTCTCACTGCCCCAGGACACCCAGAACTAGAAGAGAGAGGGCAGGGCAGGGCAGGGCTGTGCCCATAAAGGAAGTCCAATTCGCTAACACCTTGGGGCTGAAACACCAATGGTACAAGGAACAATCCTGTACCCCTTCTTTCTCCTCTGCCACCACAGATGCATCTGCTCACAGAAGCCGGTGTCGACACGGGACAGGGAAGTCCAAATGATTCGACCAGAGAGCTGACGAGGGTGTTTCCTCAAAACTAGAGGAAGAAAGGGAGAGACTGTGTCTGGACAATTTTAAGAAAGGATCAAAGAAATCTCTTTAGTATGAAGGTACTCTAGTATCACACTATTAAAAACAACAGTTTTTAATAGCAGCCTAGTATCAAGGCAGCGGTTATAGGGTCTGCGCCCCGCATCCGAGGGCCTGAGTCTGAGGCCCAGCTCTGCTCCTGACTCCAGCTTCCTGCTAACGCAGACACCAGGGCACCGTGGGATGGCTCAGGCTGCTGTCACCCACGCGGAAGCTCTGGATTGAGTTGCCAACTCCCGGCTTTGGCCCCCAGCCTGGGGCTGTTGCAGCATTTTGGGAATGATCCAGCAGGTGGGAGTTCTGTCTGTCTCTCACATGATTAAATCATGGGGACTGGCATGTGGTGTAAAGCTGCCACCTGGGATGCCAGCACCCCATGAGGGTTCATACGCCTGTCTGGCCTGGTTGCTCCACTTTCCTATCCAGCTCCCTGCTAATGGCCTAAGAAAGCAGTGGAAGATGGCCCAAGTGCTTGGGCCCCTGAATCCACTTGGGAGATCTCCAAGAAGAAGCTCCTGGTTCCTGGCTTCAGCCTGGCCCATCCCTGGCCAATGTAGCCATCTGGGAAATGAACCAGTGGATGGAGATCGATCCCTCTCTCTCTCACTTTCAGATAAATAAATCTTTTTATTTTAGAAAAGTAAATTATTTAATTTTCAAAAACAGCATAGGGGCCAGCATTGTGTCCTAAGAGGTTCAGCTGCCACTCGCAGCCCTGGCATCCCACGTATCAGTGCCAGCTGGAGTCCTGGCTACTCTGCCTTTGATCCAGCCCCTTGCTAATGTGCCTGGGAAGACAGCAAGAGATGGCACAAGTGCCTGGGCCCCTACCACCCACGTGGGAGACCTGGATGGAGCTCCAGGCTCTGGCTTCAGCTTGGCCCAGCCCCAGCCATGTGGCCATGTGGGGAGCGAACCAGCAGCGGATGGAAGAAGGATTGCTCTCTGTCTGTCTTTCTCCCCTCTGCCTCCCTCCATCACTCTTCCAAATATTTTTCAAGAACAGAATGGAAATTTTTATGAAAGAAAAAAATTAAGTATCACCAGGATGAACCCAATGACAGCATCCCGGCTGGCTCCCATGACGGCATCAATCTTACCAGGTCTGCAAGGGGGACTGTGAACAAGGCCCTTGGAGCTTCCAGGAGGTCTATCAGCAGCTGCAGCCCCCTGCAGCCGTGAGGGACCACCAGACACAGTCTCTCCATCTGTGAAAGGGGCAGAGCAGGGGCCCAGGGATGAATGAGGAGGTGTCTCGGCAGCAGGAGACCCACAGACACTGCTCGCAGATGGGAGCAAGGGTGACCAGGGAATGGGGAGTCTGATATCCACGGTGACAACCAGACACAGAAGAACACACAGAGTCAGTCACCAGGCCTTCTGAAATTAGGATGATTCGGCTGTTAATGATCTCATATTTTTAAAGTCACCACTATCAGGGCTGAGTGACTGTAAAGGTGAGCTGTCCTTTAAAACCTAATGCTGGCCAGCACCACGGCTCACTAGGCTAATCCTCTGCCTGCGGCGCCGGCACACTGGGTTCTAGTCCCGGTTGGGGCGCTGGATTCTGTCCCAGTTACTCCTCTTCCAGTCCAGCTCTCTGCTGTGGCCCGGGAAGGCAGTGGAGGATGGCCCAAGTGCTTGGGTCCTGTACCCGCATGGGAGACCAGAGGAAGCACCTGGCTCCTGGCTTCGGATTGGCGTGGTGTGCTGGCCGCAGCACGCTGGCCTTAGCGGCCATTTGGGGGGTGAACCAATGGAAGGAAGACTTTACTCTCTGTCTAAGTCTGCCTGTCAAAAAAAAAAACAAAAACCTCATGCTAAGGTGATCCATGTGCTCTTAGTTTAAGGACGCCTTCCGCAGCCACAAGGGAATGCCAAGTCCCTGGGGGAAGAAGAAAGTCGGTTCCTGATTGGTCACTACTCCACCTGGCTGCAGATGAGCTCCGCCCACAGGCAGAGCAAGGGAGCCACAGGGAGAGCGGGCACCTGAAGGCTGTGTCCCTCTGACCACCTAACAAATGAAGAGCTAACGAGCTTTCTGATTTGGAAAAAAACAAAAAAACAAAACACCACTTCTCTCCTTGAGAACCACAACCCTTCCTGACCGGGGGTGGCACAGGGCTCTAACTGGGTGCCCCCCGGAACTCACTCCTCCAGGATGGGGCATAGCTATGGCACCACACAAAGCCGCGGTAACCGCCTTCACCCCGTCCCCGAGCGCAGGGCCTGCCATGTCACTCACTGGTGCTTGTTGCGACTCAGGGTCCCATGCTAAGGATACAGAGGCCAGCTAGGTGGACCACAGGATCCACCTCTGCATCCCGTGTTGCTAAGTTTCTGCAGAAATGTGGGGACACCAGGCAGGGTGCGCCTCGCTCTGAGGGGCTGCATGCTCACCAGCTGTCCTGCCGATTAAGCCTCGGCCTGCCCGGCTCGGGGCCAGGCCAGGTGCGGAGTGTGCTGGGGAGGAGAGCGCCGAGCAAGGACTGCTGGCCCCAGAGACAAGGGGCAGGAGTTTATGCTTTAATTATTCATCACTGCCTCTGGATGCAGCCCACAGACAAGTAGCAAGCAGCAGCCTAAGACACGCCATCGCAGCCCGCCTCTTTCATCCTTTCACTGCTGCCGGCGAGAGATGAGGCCTGGGCTAACCTTCGCCAGAAAACTCAAAGACAGAGAAGGGAGAGAGGTTCCCAGCAACACCGACCTCACGCCTGAGTCCATTTTCCACTCATGGCCTGGAGGGGGCAGGTTTCACAGACAGGATCTGATGCAAAGACGCAAAATGCCCGAGTCCTGGTGAAGCCGGGGTGGGGAGACCTGGCCAAAGCCTGTGAGCCGGTGAACGAGCAAGCAGAGGCTGCGGCAGGCCAGGGCTGGCCGGGAACGGCGTCTCGGGGGAACGCCGAGAACCCTGCAGGGTCTGACGTCTAAGCACAGGCACACGCTCTTCCCCAGAGGACGCATGGAGACCCCGTAGCCCAAGCACGCCACCAGAAACTGCCGTCTCGCTCAGAAACAGGTCTCCAGTCCTCCTGCCCATCCAGCGTCCCCTCTGCCACTCGCTCCATCATCATCACAGCATCCATGGAACCAGCATGGTGGGGACCTTCCCACCCCGCCCCACCCTCTAATTCCTACTGGTTCGCTCACCCCAGACTCTCAGCAGAGTTCCCCAAGGGTCTGCTGAGCCGTTCGCCCACTCAGCCAATCACTATCTCTGTCCTGGGGACAGAGCAGAGCCCACATAGCCATAGCTCCAGTCGCCACGAGGCCCACAGCTGAACATGCCGAGACAGGATGGGGGCAGGAGATGGAAGCTCACAGAACGCCCAGGGGCAGGGCCAGTGTATGGCACCAAGTACCGTGGGGCAGGGGCTGGGGGAGACCGCCGTCTTAGGTAAGGAGCTCAGGGAGGACTGTCGGGGGCTGGCACGGAGGCAGAGACCCAGGCCCTAGGAGCAGCATGCTCATCTGCCCCTGGCTAAGACCCTTTTTCTCCATGGTTGGCCGTGGCTCTGTAGGGGCCTGAGAGAGGGCAGTGAGCATCAACCCCCCAGCTCCTGTTTGCTGAGCCCTCCCCACGCCCACCCCCTTCCACGTACACAGCTCGGGGAGCCGCCACCCCACGAGCCTTACGCTTGGGCCTTGGTGACGTTTGATTGTTGTCTGGACAAGCCATGGGTGTGGGCTCCCGTGGGGACCCGTGTGTGCACAGGGAGATGAACCCACACACTCACTTTGATTAGAAAAGCACTTTCACTGTGCCCCCTGTAACACTCATATTAAAAACGGAGTTCACAGTCGTTCAGATTAAATGAGTTATATTTAATTAAAAAGCCTGGAAGGCGCAATAAGGCTCTTTTCAGTTTTCTTCTACAACAGGAAGAGAGCACCAGTGGCCAGTGTGGCTGGGTTGATGCCAGCTCAGTACCCGGCCCACACCCACCCGCTGAGTAGGTGGGAAGCCCTGGGGGCTCCAGGTTCACGAGTGCGGATATGGGAGTCAAGGCACTGGCCACACCCCAAGTTTGGTAGCAGAACGGGGGCTTGTGCGAGAGCCCTGGACGGCACTCCTCGTGGAGTGGATGGACGCCTACCCCGTGTGCTGGTTCAGGAGCCAGGCCCACCTGGGTCACCCCCACTTCCCGGAGGGGTGTGGGTTGTGAGCACAGGCAAGCTCTGTCCCCACCAGTCTGAGCTGGCTCTGCCCTGAAGAGCAGGGGCAGACAAGGGTGAGAGAAGGCGGTGTTTTGCCTGTGCTTCTGCCACAGCTAACCCAGTGGTTCCCAAACAGGGACCTCTGCCATGTCTCAGAGTCCAGGCCACACCCCAGGCTGGTTAAACCACCCTCTCAGGGGGCAGCACCCAGGGATCCGCATTTTGGGGCTCACCAAGTGGCTAACAAGCCCCCCAAGAATGAGACTCTCCCAGCAGCTCCGAGAAGCCCTGAGGCCACAGCAGGAGCCAGCAGGGCTCCACCCGCCCTCCACGGCTGGGGCAGGAGCTGGGCTTCCCTGGCACCTGGTTTCTCCTCCCCAGCACGACCGGGTGGAGTGCAAAGGTGGACTAGCAAAGGCCTGTGCTCCCTTCCCATGGGGAGGGCCGCTCTCTCAGCAAATGGGATGCTTGGGGGGGAGGGGGGTGCAGGGGGAAGGGCAGGTTCAAGCAGCCGCAGGTGAGCGGCCTCCCAGTGACCACCCAAGGCCCTTGGCACACGGGGTCATCACCAACCCGGTGTCAGCTGCCCGGGCTTCAGTTACCTCACCTATGATACGAGATTCAGGGTGGTACCTCTGAGTGAACCGAGAGCCCAGAGACACCGCGGGCAGAGGCACTCGGTGCTGGGTGGCTGCTGGGAGCCAGCCTGGTGCCACTCTGAGACAGCGCCCTGGAGAAGCTGGGCATCACCAAGCCCCAGCACCTGGCAGAGCCCCCAGCCCACCACAGGTGCCTGCTGTGCTTCAGGGCCTCTAGATGGGGGGCAGGGCACCAGTGGGCCTTGCTGTGGCAGTGGGCAGTGGACAGTGGGCCATGGGCAGTGGGCCGTGGGCAGCAGACAGTGGGTTGTGGGCCGTGGGCCGTGGGCAGTGGACAGTGGGTCGTGGGCCATGGGCAGTGGGCCGTGGGCAGTGGGCCGTGGGCAGTAGACAGTGGGCCATGGGCCATGGGCAGTGGGCAGTGGGCTGTGGGCCGTGGGCCGTGGGCAGTAGACAGTGGGCCATGGGCCGTGGGCAGTGGGCAGTGGGCCGTGGGCAGTAGACAGTGGGCCATGGGCAGTGGACAGTGGGCAGTTGGCCGTGGGCAGTAGACAGTAGGCCATGGGCCGTGGGCAGTGGGCCGTGGGCAGTAGACAGTGGGCAGTAGACAGTGGGCTGTGGGCAGTGGGCCGTGGGCAATAGGCTGTGGGCAGTAGGCCGTGGGCAGTGGGCCGTGGGCAGTAGACAGTGGGCCGTGGGCCGTGGGCCATGGGCCGTGGGCAGTAGACAGTGGGCCATGGGCCATGGGCAGTGGGCCGTGGGCAGTGGGCCGTGGGCAGTAGACAGTGGGCCATGGGCCGTGGGCAGTGGGCAGTGGGCCGTGGGCCGTGGGCCGTGGCTGTTCCTGCACACCTCTTCTCGCCCCAGCCCAGAATGCCATCGTGACCCCCACCCCGTGGGGCTGCCCACTGGCTCCAATGCCCATCAACTCTGGGAGTTCCTCCCCTGTCTGCTGGGCATGAGCACCCAGGCATGAGGCAGAGAAAGCCCATGTCACAGCCCGGTGCTCCTGAGAAGACAGCAGGGTGTGTAACGGCCCCCGGGAGAGTGTGGGGCCGGCCGAGGGAAACGTCGGGGGTGTATTTTAGACCCATTCCAATTCGAGCATCCACGGGGCCTCGGCCAGCCGACAGCTCCCACTGTTCCCACATGAACGTGCCTGGAACGGAGGCTCCAGCTCCAACAAGCAAGGCAGCCAAGGTCCTTCCTGGAGAAGAGACTTTTCAAGTACGTTTTAAACGCCAGGCTAGAAAGACAAACACACGGGAGGCTCTCTGTGCAAGGTGTGTGCAGTAACAGCTCCCGAGGCCTTTCATCCAGTAGTCCCACGGCCGGCATCAAGGACAGCCACCAGGAACCTTGCACGTTCTAACGCCATTACTGAGCAGTCTGTGCCGCCACACGCACCCTGCCTGCCCACGTGGACAGAACCGGCAGCCACCCTTGGGAGCCAGGGGTGGCTTCTGCTGACCCCAGCACCTCATGCTGTGTTTGCTGGACTTTGCATTTCACTCTCTAGGTCAAAGGCCTGGAGCTTCTCCCACACAGCAGCTGCCACACCACCTTCCCCGGGGTCAGCCGCCCAGAGCCCAGGGCCGCCCTGTCCTACCACCTCCATTTCTGGAATCGGTACCGTCCATCTCCCAGGGGACCGACCACGAAACAAGCCCGGGAGCCCCACGGCAGGGGCCATGGCAGTGGAGACAGGACGGCGGCTCCGGCTTGGCAGGATGGAAAACAGGAATGCTCCCCCAGGGCCTGTTCGAGTCGGCCTGACACCAGCGTGACATTCACTTCTCCCTCCCTCAGTGGGAAGCAAGAGCGACAGCCCCCAAGTCATGGAGGGTAAATCGACCAGGTGACTGGGGCTTGGCACATCTGATGCTGCCAGCTCCCGAAAACGTGGCAATCAGAGCCCCATTCACAACGATGTCCCGGTCACACCAGGGCGGGAAGGTTCCGGGAGCCACAGAGGCATAAATAAAACAGTGAGCTGAGTAAATGCTAAATTAAGGGGAAGAAAAATAATGGTTTCTGCGAACTCATAAACGCTCATTTTCCTGGGTCACAGACCTTGGCAGGGCCAATTAATTCTGTCAACTATGATTTGAAAATACTAAAAAGCACACAGCGTGCTAACCCATCTAGACTGGGAGGGCTTGCTGGGAGCAGAGAGGGAGGAGAAACACCGGCACGCACACCGAACAGAGACGGGGACAGCCCCTGGCCAAGGACAACGACAAACCTAGATCCCCAAAAGAGAGCGCCGACCCAGCAGCCGCAGTGCCCACACAGCCTGGCTGGGCCCTAGGGACACGGACAGGGCGAGACACCAGCCTGGGAGCCGAGTTCTTCACCTGGCCACGAGAGTGCGGGTGTGGCCAACCCTCAGCAAGCAGAATGACCAACAGACAGGCCAGCAGGCAGCTAAAGCCTCCTCAACTCTAAGCAGTGTCTCAGGCTGACAAGTGCATGGGTGTGGTGGGAGGATCGGTGGTCTCTCAGCCACTGGCGCTTCCTCCACTCAGCCCCAGTGTGCTGGCTCCTGCTACTGTTCCATAGCAGAGACCACAGTGGGAGGGACAGAGGCCCAACAGCTCTGCCTGGTGCAAGGTGACCTGTCTACCTGCTTGAGGAAAAGGACTCTAGAGCCCAGGCGCCTAAATCCATCTTCCCACCACCTACCTGTCCCGTGGGCCAGTCTTGTCAAGCCATTCCCAGCACAACTGCGGCCTGCCCACGGCTCTCCTATTCCTCACTGCGGCCGGCATCATTAACAGCTTGAAAAGGCCAGGGAGCATGCAACTGGGGCCTCCTGATGGCATTCACACCGGGACGGGGGAGAGGGATGCTCCTCCATGGGGAGTCTCGGCATGACCTGCAGCTCGTGGGAACTGCACAACCTCAGGACCCTCTCCCAGCCCCCCGAGCAAGAATCCCAGTCGTGGGCAGGCTCGGCCACTCCCCACGGGTACCAGAGCAGGGCACTGACCTCAGCACTCTGCAAGAGAAAATTCCTGGGGGACCTGCTGCCCTCTTGCCTGGGAATTCACCGACACCCTGTGCACCTGCTAGCAGGAGGCTGGGCCTTCCTGTCACTTCCAGAGAAATGAAAATGCACATTCCTGGACACAGAACACTCTGCAGACAGCCATGGCTGAGTGCTGGGGATGCTGGGAGGGGAACCCCTGCCCCAGCAGTGGCACCCCATCCTCTGCAGAGTCCTGGACCCCTGAGAAAAGGGGCGTTCCCTAACCCCAGGGCTGTCCTGCCTCCTGCTGAGAGGGCTTAGCCAGAGCCCCAGCTGTGAAAGCGACAGCAGGTGCTCAGGACGGGTGACAGCACAGGAATGCATAGGCTGACCAGGAAGGCCTGGGCTCACGTCTGCTCACATGGAGCACAGGGTCTCTGCTCTCCAGGCCCACCAGTGTGGTGAGGGGCGAGGCAGAGTCGAGACACCGGCGGGCAGACGTCAAATCCCACAGCGGACCAGCTGCCCTAGGCCAGGAACCCATCAAAACAGACAATCGGGAGCACGGTGTGGGGCGTGCACTTCAGTAGGGAGGGCAGCAGGGACATCGTGGTAAGCCCATTGACGTGGGCAAAGGCACCGAGATCTAAGGCCACTGACAGAGGGAAGGGCACGGGGATGTCTGTGAAAGCATTAATGTGGTCTCAGCAGCCCCAGAACTGCCGAGCACCCGAGCCAGGCGGAGGGAAGCCTTGCGGTGAGAGGCACAGAACGGCCGCCTGCAGGCAGCCAGGGCAGGACCAGGGCCGGCTGGGGCTGAGCCTGGCATCGGGGAGGAGGCGGTCCTGCGTGTCCCCTCCCCCACTCCGACTCTCACAGGTGTCTGACATCGGAGCCTGAGCCTGCTCTTTGAGGACAGGGGCCTGGGAGGGGAAGAACCTCTTAGCGCACAACCGGACACGGCAGTGAAGGGTCAGCTGTCAAACGCACAGAGGATGCACCAGACTGCGTGGTAGCCACCATTCCATCCCCAAGCCCAGGGAGTGGGTGGGACGCGGTGCAGGGACACAGCCCTGGGGGGCCGAGAGCTGGGGTGGAGGCCTCCGCCAATGCCCACCTCTCCGGAGCAGACACACTCATGGGGGCTGCCACACACCACCGCTCCCGCTTTCCTGGCTGCCTCGTCCTCCAGGGCAGGAAATCCTACCAACAGTGAGCTGACGTCTGCATTTGTCTGGGCCACACTGTAGGGGGAAGGGGGAAAACCCAACAGTATTTCCCAATTTCCACACACTGTATCTGTCAGAATTGTTCGCTGGGAATTCAGAATGGCTTTAGCACTCTACCCCGCGACAGCTCTCTTCATCTGCGTCTGTAAGATGGCAAACTCCTTGAAGGGATTTCAGCAACAGTCTCGGTGCATAAAACAATAATTTAACAAAATTCACACTTGCTTAAAAAAAGCTTTAAAAATGTGCGAACACATCCACATCGGTCATTAACTCCTTATTGAACTTGAGGACTCGCGAGTAATTGCTGTAATAACTTTAAAGACAAGTCCAATCTTATTAACGCATTCCAAAGTCTTTACAAGTCTAAAGTATGGGGCCAGCACTGTGGCGCAGCAGGTAAAGCCACAGCCTGCAGTGCCAGCATCCCATATGGGCGCCGGTTCAAGTCCTGGCTGCTCCACTTCCGATCCAGCTCTCTGCTTTGGCCTGGGAAAGCAGAGGAAGATGGCCCCAGTGCTTGGGCCTCTGTACAAGCACGGGAGACCTGGAGGAAGCTCCTGGCTTCAGATTGGTGCAACTCCAGCCACTGCGGCCACTTGGAGAATGAACCATCAAGAGCAAGACCTCTGTTTCTACCTTTCTATAACTCTGCCTTTCAAATACGTGAATAAATCCCATGGCCCATTTGTGAAGTACTGGTCTCAGGAAGAAAACACACACAGAAATACCTTACCATGTGGATCTGCAGACATTTTTTACTTCGTCAGGTTTAGAAGACGCTTTTTGGGTTTTTCCCAGGAACTAAAGCCAAGCACACTTCTCAAGGAGTTTACTACGGTATGGCCCGTGAGCTATGGCTGTATCCACAGCTATAATGCAAAGAGGAAACCACATAGAAACTACTAGATGCAAAGACGACTCGGGATATTGGTCAGACACAAGCCTGCCTCAACCACAGCTGCTCACAGATTGGCTGGCGAGACCGCTCATGCTCCCACAAGAAATGAACCTGCTCCCTCGGCAGGTACACCATGCACTGAAATATACCTCAGTGTCATCTGAATTTCACAGTACCAGAGTGACATCATGACCAGCACTGATGTTGCCTACACAACAACTGGCTTTAAAACAGAGTGCAGCTCTACCTGATCATGCAATTAGCAGACACTGTCAAGAAGAGAGCGATAAATAAGACTGGCTTCAGGGGCCTGTGTTTAGGAGCAACAGGTTAAGCCACTGCTTGCGGCACCAGACTCCCATATAACTGTGCTGGCTTGAGTAGTGGCTGTTCCTCTTCAAATCCAGCTTCCTGCTAACGCACTTGGGGACACAGCGGATGACGGCCCCAGTGCCTAAGCCCCTGGCTGTGGCCTGGCCCAGCCTTGGCTGTGGTGGCCATCCGGAGAGTGAAGATTCTCCCTCTCCCTCTCCCTTTCTCTGTAACTTTGCCTTTCAAATAAGTAAATAAATGAATCTTGAGAGAGAAAGAGAAAGAGAAAGAGAAAGAGAAAGAGAGAGAGAGAGAGAGAGAGAGAGAGAGAGAGAGAGAGAGAGACTGGCTTCATCCATATGTGAAAACAGAAGTGTAAGAGTAAGGAGAAAAACAAAGGAACTCTGAGTTCAGAAAGCCACACCAAATGTTACCAACAGTGGCCAAAAGAAGATTCTAGGGGAAAGGAAAGAACCAGAGCTCCTTGGAGGAGGGAAGACTCAGACATGGGGAGAGAAGGCACGGGGACCCTGGTGAGTAAGGGCACCTGACTGGGGGGACGTGCATGCGCTGTCATCAGGTCAGCAAACAAATGGATTAAAACAAACATTCTGCTCCGGAGCTAAGCTTTCACTGGGCGCGTTGTGCACACGATTGCCACCTCCCTGGACCACCGATGCTTGCAGACTCCCCGAGTAGAAGTTAAAACGCTGCAAAAGCCAAAGCCGTGGCCGAAAACTACAATCGATGGGGCGGTTGTGCGTGCGTCCGAGCTTCTGCAGAGTCATCGCTCCCCTCTCCAGAAGCAGCA
The DNA here is from genome assembly GCF_964237555.1 of Oryctolagus cuniculus. Lineage (NCBI taxonomy): Eukaryota > Metazoa > Chordata > Mammalia > Lagomorpha > Leporidae > Oryctolagus > Oryctolagus cuniculus. The sequence continues at coordinate 22,007,502 of NC_091437.1, forward strand.
CCACGGGTGGTCGGGGAGGGGGAGCAGTACAGCGGCCCCAGACCCAGACGCCCCAGAATGAGCTTTCTGCTTGGTGGGCAGCCTATGAGGGCGTTAACCGCTAAGATAAAAGGCCCCGGGTTAATATTAATTTACCTTCAGTTTACCTCCAGCCAAATCTCACCTTAATTGGCTTGCCATTTTTAATTGGAATGAGACATTGGGTTGATGCTGATGAGCCCCAACAGGAAGGAGAGTGATCCTGTCTGCCTGGGTGCTTTGCTGGTAAATATTTACCAAGGCATTTGTAGGATGTAAGTGATCCCTGTGCTTGGTGTGCAGACGTGAGCACACGATGCAGTCGTCCCCACGTGGGAGACTCCGCTCTCCCCGCGGCTCGGCTGCCAGACTCTGTCGAGCCAGCATTAAGTTGTGTCCTTCATGGATTTAGATGGGAGAGACGGTGCTTCTGTGCAATCATCCGCTCACCACAAAGGCCAGCCACACCAACAGCAGCAGCACAAGTGTGCCTGAAATTACTTCTGGAGCTCCCCGAAGACTGAGGAGGGCAGGTCTGGGCCTGCATACCAATTAAGCAATAACGGAAGGAGACGGTGTCTTCTGATCAAACAGTGCATTAATCGTCCCGACACCCAGCAGATCCTCACTCACTGTCTGCTACTGGTGACTTTTTGAGGTATTTTCTATTTCTCAATGCACAGGACAGGACGGGAGTGCAGAGAACAGACGAGGGGCTGCTTCAAGGAAGCCAGGAGAATAAAAATACCTTGGGGAGGTCCCTGGCAAGAATTCACATTCATCACTGCAGAGACAAAATCCCGGGGGTTGCTAACGACAGGGTGGGGGGAGGTCTCCGTTTCTTAAGGCTGAGCAAGCACAAAGCCTCTGGTGCAGGGAGCCCGTGTTCCCACGAACCCCCAGTTCGCGGCCCACCGCCTAGCCCTGGGCCAGGGCGAAGATGACGAAGGCTCTTTAGGATGCAAGACCGGGGTTCACGAGGCAATTAGCAGTAGATCCACAGCCTCCAGGGAGGTGTCGGAACCAGTTTTCCGAGTTCTGCTGGAGCGTTTACATACACCTAGCACGCCATTCATCATTCTTATCTGTTCATTAAAGCAGGGTCCCACAGGACCACTCTCTGCCAGTCCCCGCTCTGCCTTCCTTTTATCTGCATACCTGAAAAGTCATCCACTCCGTTCAAACATCTTATAATTAAAATACTTCATTAATTCACACGGGTGTGCTCCACCAATTAGTCTGCCTTCTCGGCGTTTTATTAAATACACAGGGAGGCCACTCTCTAGAGGGTCTTTGTGGAAGGCTAACCACGTGGCCAGCACTTGGTTTTAGAACACACGGTCAGCATCTGAGAGATTCTGGAGCCGTGGCTTACAGCGTAACAGATACCTCCCGTCCACACCAACTCAGGTTCCTTCCTTCTGGCCCCCAACAAAAGGGGATCACAATTTCAATTCCCACTGCGCTCTGACTGACCTAAACTGAAGGTGGAGGGGGAGAGACTAACACTGACATCGGACCAGTTTGCAATGTTGCATCAGCTGTTACGTGACTGTACCTCCACCCGGGTCTCCTCCACGCCCACGTTCAGGCCTCCGTGGGCTGCTGGATCCAGACGTCCCAGCACGGCCATGAGGGAGGTCCCGAGCAGTGCAAGACGCAGCCGAAAGCTTCCCAGTTCCATTTTGCTGTGTCTGTTGAGACAACGACAAACAGTCAGAGCAAAGCATTGTCAAATGGACAGCGAGCCAGGGCGAGTCGGGACATGCGCCCGGCACCAGGCAGGCCTGAATTTAAATTGTGGCACCAGCCCGTCCACCCTACTCTGCAGAAGCAACATCACCTCCCAGCCTTGCTTTACTCATCTCTAAAATGGGGCCAATCAGTCACACCTCACAGCGCGGGACTGAAGGAGCCAGCACCAGACAGGAAGAACACTCCAGAACGCCACCTGCCATGAAGAAACCCCCTTGACACGCTGCCCACCACAACATCCACAAGAACAAACCAGGGCGAGACAGCCGGGTCACTGCTGTGTGGTACTGCACGCGCCTGCCTCAGTTTCCTGAGAAAGCATCGAGGGCCCGGCACACAGCCAGGGCTCACGAAACGCTGATGAGGAATCCCGACTGGTCTCGGTTTGCCAGGGACAGAGCTTCACCACGGCATGGTCAGCTCCAGGATTTCAGTTTCAGAACCGATCATCTTTACAGCAGGACCTGAGCATCTAACCGCAGTGCGATTTCCACAGCCTGGAGGGGGACGGCTGAGGTCGTGGTCTGCTGTCCTGGAAAACAAGCAGCGGGGATTCAAGGCAGCCCAGGGAAGATGAGGATGAGGACATCACAGGGCAGCTGCACCACCACCTCGCTCCCACCGTGGGTTCCGCACGGTGCCAAAGGAAGGATCACTCAGATCAGCCCACTGGTCCAATTAGCTGCACTTAAAAAAAATGCCTCCATTGTGAACACACTGGCTGTAATTTCAGCATTTCTGACTGCGAAACACAGCCAGACGGAACCCCTCACGCAGCGCCACGACTGTCACTCGACAAAACGTTAGGGCGCCAGGATTTGTGCACGCACCATGCGATCTACTGCTTCACTCCACGTGGGACACACTTCACCCTGAGTCATGGCTGCCGAAATGAGAACTTGGGCTCCTTAGAGGGCAGCACCCCGCGGGACCCTGCCCAGAGCAGGGCTGCAGCAGGTGTCCAAGTAAGAGATGTCCGGGTTCTTGAGGGACTCCCAGTCTAAGCACTGCACCCCTGGCACTCCACCAGCCACCAGCCTGGAGGAGCCCTCCCCTAATCAAAGGGGTGGAGGCCATCATCCAATCCCCAGTGTGGAGCCAGGGCTGCCCAACACACTCCTGCTGCACGCCAGGCTCGCTCTGGCTGCCGTCCACACCCCAGCGAGATGCCTTTCTGCCTTCGCTCTCTATTTCTGGCTGGAGACAGAACTGTCCACAGGGAGGAGAAGTCAGACTAGAAATTACGGGCACATAACACCGGCCGATGAAAAGGCAAGGTTACAAGGGGTGACCGTGTTTTAAGAGAAGGTGTCTCGTTATTTTAAAAAGAGTCCAGAGGCTCCTGCTCCGACATTTGTTTCTTCAATGGATCATCTTTAACACCTGTTAGTGGAAGCTGAGCTGCTGGGCAGAGGCCAGTGGCCAGTGAATAGGACGTGAAGACCGCAGCCTCACCCCCAGCAGCACCTGCTGTGCCCTAGGGGGAAGGGCGAGTGGGGCCCAGGAGTGCAGCTTCAGCTACTGCCACCCAAGAGGCCGGCAGTGCTCACAGCTGCCACCCAGCACCACTCTCCTACTCCAGCCCTGTAGCTGGGGGTGTGTGAATTCTTACAGGGATGAGGAGGAGGAAGGGGGAAAAAAATCAAGCAGAGTATCAAAACGTCTCTCCCATATTGCAACTGGTTTTCTAAAAATAAATAGGTGACACCCTACTCTCCATAAATTATCTTCTTCTGAAGACAAAGCCACGTTCCAGAGCCCACAGAAGGCAGCTACTAGGTTTTAGCAGTTTAAAAAAAAAGATTTATTTGAAAGGCAGAGTTACAGAGAAAGAGGGAGAAACAGAAAGATCTTCCACCTGCTGGTTCATTCCCCATCTAGCCACAACGGCCAGGGCTGCACAAGGTCAAAGCCAGGAGCCTCTTCTGTGTCTCCAATGCTTTCGCAGGTGCATCAGCAGGGAGCTGGACTGGAAGTGGAGCAGCCAAAACATGAACTGGCATCCACATGGGATGCCAGCACTGCAGGTGGCCACTGGACCTGCTGCACCACAACACCAGCCCAGGTTTTCACAGTCAGAGGAGCTAGAGGTGGGGAGGAGGCAGCTAGCCTAGCGGTTTAGATGCCCATCAGGACTCCTGCATCCCCTGTCAGGGCCGGGGTTTGACTCCCGGCCCCAGCTCCTGCTAATACAGAGCCTGGCAGGCAGTATGGTGCACCAGGAACTGAGCTCCTATCACCCATGTGGGAGACCTGGATTGAGTTCCTGGCTCCCACCTTCAGCAGGTGAATTAGCTCACTGGGGAGTGAACCAATGGGTAGAAGCACTCTCCGCCTCTCTCCCTCTCTGTCCCTCTGCCTCTCAAATTAGAAACAAAACAGCCATGGCCATTGAAGCTAGAGCCAGAAAGATACTGCTTCCTACCCCTTTTCATTTTTCCTGCGTATCCAGTACCAAACATTGCTCAAGGCAAAAACACTAACAGTGAAGTCTGTTCCTCTTGTTTTTCAAGCCTCCTCACCCAAATAAACTAAAAACAGCCAGACAACCAAAATCCATTCCAAGCAACGTACAGATGCCAACTCCTGGAGTTAGGAAATAGACAAGATACAAAACTGTGCATTCCATTTTCAATCTGCCTACTAATGGAAGACCAGTTACATATGGTGTTCTGTTATTAACGGCAAAACACCCAAATAAAATCCATTCTTTATGTCCTTCTACTGTTAGAGTGATTGACAACTCTTGACATCTCTAGCAGTATCCTAAAAATTGACATCTCAAGTTTTATGACAGCATGGTTCATAATAAAAGAATTAATACTGGGTGTAAATCAATTTTGATGATCTGTCTAATAACCAAGTAGAGACTAGCAGGTTCGCACTTCCACAGTGATTGCTAGGTGTCAAGCTACTATTCTAAATGCTTTACAGGCATTATCTCCTAATCCTCGTGCTTCTACTCCTTGCAGAGGGCAATGACTACTCCTAGTCAGATGGCAGAGGCAACAGAGTCATAGAGAGGTTAAGCACCTGTCAAAGGCACGTGGCAAATGAATGGCAGAGCTGCGATTCCCAGCGAGGCAGGAGACCCCCGGGTCTACACACTTAATCCGCATCTTGCGTTTCTTCTCAACACTTAGCAGCGTTTCATTTTGCTAAACAGTTATTTGTCATAGAATGGGGGGCCCCTGGGGACCAGAGTCTCTCCTTTTCTCTGAAAACCTCCAGGACCTGCCCTTCTTCACTGGTGACCCCAACCAACCAAGGCCAAGACACAGAGCAGGGGGTATGAGTCGAGCTGCTCATGCTCTGAAACGGCAGCCCAGGGTGGGGCCCAGGCAACTGTGCAGCAACAGACACCTGGGGGAGCGAGTCCATTAACACACCCAGACGTCTCAAGTTCAAATTGCTTTTGGATGGAGGGGAGGAGAGGGCTCTTCCACCACCAAGCTGGGGAGAGGGGCTGCCGTCAGGGAAAGCGCAAACCGCTTCCACCCTAGAGCTCCCTTTGAGATCAGTTTAGGTTTAGAAGCATCATACAACTCTCACTAAATCCTAAGCCGTCACAGATCCACCCAGGACCACCTTTTCCTCCCAAGGACTCCAGGTGCAACCTTTGATGTTCACAACCGATCATCTTAAAGAGTGGGGGCTTTGCCTGCTGCCTCTGTGGTTCCCACCTGAGTCAGCAGGATCAGGTGCAGCTCAGGTGCAGAAATTCATTTACGGTTTGAGGCCACGGCAACAGCCAGACCCGGACTAAAATCCTAGCCTCCTGCCGTAGGCAAGGTTTGGTTTCTTACATGGCTGCGAACGTGCACACACCGTGTCAGTCGACATTGTCTATTGAGCACTATGGCTTTTGTCAGCGCTGGTGGAGCCCCCAGCAGATTGCCCACCCTCTTCATGAAACCCACAAGATTTTCGGGTGTTACAAAATCAGCTGACATCTGTACTTTTTATTTATACTTAAAATCATAGACTACAAATTAGTGTGATGTAGCATTCTACACACGGCCTTGTTTTTCAAAGAAAGTTGGAAATGTGTGATGTAGGAATGCAAATTGCTCAGGAGCTAAAGGTGTTAATATTCCAAAATCTGCACCACGCAGAGCACGCACACCAGCTTGCCTACCGAGCACGGTCAGAGGCAAGGAGTTTAACACAAACCTCTGTTTGTTGTTCCAGGCCTGTGGGCAGGAGTAGAAATTCTAGCCTGGAGAGCTTTGGGGACAATGTTGCCCCTGTTTTCTCTCTGGGTCTCTCGGAGAGCACAGCAACTTCGCCACAACAGCTAGTAAACCACATGGAGATGGCTCCTCTTACGGAGAACAGGACCAGAAGTTCAAAGACTCTTTGGAAGAACTGAGCAAACCAGGAGCCTCGAAGGGGACAGCAGTAAGATGAGCGACCCTGAGGTGGCTGCATTTCCACCCTTCTTTTCAAGAAAAGTCTCAGCCCTAGTGGATTGCTGCAGGTGTGCTGCCCCGTGCACGGCAGGCCCTGCACAGAGCCCTCCTCCACGTGGCTGCCCAAGGTTAAGAGGGAAGCAGCCAATCAGCCCCAACCTGGACCCTGAGGCTGTCAGCCAGGTAACTCCTTCACAAAGCCTCAGACCCTGCTCTTGATTTGGGAATGCTCTAGGAACAAAGAAAAGGGTTCAAATTTCCCAAGCCAGTTCCAAAAACACAAACCCAGGGAAGTTAAGCGTGGAAGCATTTCAGTCTAATCTTGGGAGAAACCGCAAGGAAGTTCGATGTCAATTTCTATTAGTGATCTACTCTGTATTTCTGTTTAATAAGTGAGAGTTATTCTAGTGCCATGTTCACACGCCCACGTGTGACTTCCCTAACCCTTGCCGTGCCACCTTGAGGTTATAGCTCTTAAGCACCGGGTTCTGTGTCAGCAGGCATCTCCTGCCTTGTGCCACGCGTGAAGGAACACAATGAAACAAGTGCTCTTGAAACAAGATGCCATTTCATCAAAGCAGGAACATCCGCCCACCCGCACACAAGCAAGACAAGAAGGCGGGTTTTGCTAGAATACCCAAAAACACAAGTTAGGAATTAAGGGAGTTTTTTTTTTTTTTATCTTGACTGTTCAACGAGTTGTTTTTTTTTTATCTTGACTGTTCAACACCAGTCTCTGAAATTGTGTTAAATCAAACAAAAAAATCACATGAGGTCCCTTAAAAAAAATCAGAACTCCTGCAGCTCTCAGTGGAATCCTGAACGGATGGAAGGTGGGCAGGAGGCAGGAGACCCGACCCCCCCACACACTGGCTCCAGTTCTCCCTGCAGCCCTACGGAAGATAAGAGAAAGAGCCTTTCAAGAACCCACAAACTGAAGGGGGACCACAGAATTCTAAAAGGAAAGGCGCTGGGGTAGCTTCCACCTTAATACAGACACCCAAGCAGTCTGGTTTCTTCCGTGACCTGCAGCCCAGTCCCAAGGCTTGGGAGACAGTGAGGTCTTTATTCCCAGGTGGGAGAAAGAAAGCCCACCTGCCCCCAGCTGTGGCGGGAGTGGTCAGGGACAAGCGAACACAACACTTGCAGGCAGACAGGAAGCAGACCCGGCCTGCCCGCCATCACCCCCCGCGTGGGGCCCTGGGGCCGGTGTCATGGAAACCACACTGCCACTCCCCTGACCAGGGCTTCCCCGGGAACCCCTCCTCACCCCCAGCCCCACCAGGCCCTGGGCTTGCCCTGGGGAAACTGGTCCACCGCGGGACGGAGAAGATGCCATCAAAGACCACCTCTTACTTCCTCTAAACCAGCCTTAAACAGCTCGGAACCTTGGAGCCAAGTCGCGCCCGCCACCTCACCCCCGCACCCCGCACCGATCGTGCCGTGGGCCGTGACCTCGCCACTTCCCGCTAAAATCCTGGCCCGCAGACCGCCAGCGGACGCGTGCACGCCGGGCCCTGGGGCGCTCTGGCCAGCAGCCGGCAGGCGCGGGCGCTGTTCTCCCGCCGCGAGAAAGCTCGGCGGAAGCGACACCTAGAGGGGAGCGCGGGGCCCGCAGCACGGGGCTGGCGCCGGGAGCGAAGTGGGCTGCACAGCGCCCGGGACCGCTCAGCGCGGCGGCTGGGCTCCGGGAACGTGCGGGAGGCGACGCGCTGCGCGGGACGCTCGCCCGGACTAGCACCTGCCAGCCACCGTCCGCTTCCCGCGGGCCTCGGCTCCCTCGACACTGGGAGCTCCGAAGTCCTCAGGTGGCAGGGCCCGGGGAACCTGCGAGGGGCACTGTCGCGTCAGCGGGTCAGCTTGTCCCTAAACTGCAGGCGACACGCGCCCGCGGCGGAGTGCCCTGCCCGCGATGTCCGGGTACCCCCAAAACTTGGAACGGCTATCTTCCTTCTGCGGGCGCACAGCGGGGCGGAGACCACCCACAGCCCAAGCTCTCTTTGGACCGAGCCTCAGCCCGACCGTCCCCGGAGCACAGAGCTCCGCCGAGACTCCCCGGGGGGTGACCCTGGCCAGCAGAAAGAGGGCCGCGGGCTGCCTGGGTCCGCCTTGCGCCCGGATTCTCTCCCCTCCAGCCTCCTCCGCGGCCAGCCTCCCTAGCCAGGGCCCGGCGAGGCGCAGCGCGCCCTTCGGGCTGCAGCAAGGAGACGCAAGTTTCCCCGCAAAGCCGGGGACAGCAGGTGCCCAGGACGCCCGCCTCGCGCCCCAACCCGCAGCCAAGGGCATGGGTCCGAGCCCGGGTGCCTTCGTTCCCCTGGCTCCGCTGACGCCGCTAGGGATAAGGAGCCCAAGAGAGGATCCTGTGGGGTCTCCGAGGCGGGCACGAGCCGCGGGCTCGGCCCGAGCGGTTCTGCGTGGCACCCCGCGCGCCTGCGGGATCACTCCGGTCCCCGCCGCAGACCTCAGCCACGAACCACGGCGCCTCAGCCTCTACCTCGAGTCCGAGCCCCGGCCGGGGGAGTCGTGCCGAGCCCCGGCCCTGTGGTCCCGCGCCTGGCAAACTTGGCACTCCCGCCACGGGTAGTGAGGGCGGGCAAGCGAGCGCCCGCGCCGGGCCCTGCAGCGAGACGCGGAGCTGCGGGCAGCGGGACCCCGGCGGAGCGCCGCGGGACGCGCTGGCGGCGGCGGCGGCTCGGCTCCCTCCCCGCGCCCGCTCCCGAGCTGCGCCCGCTCACCTGAGGCGGCCCGGGCCGCTGAGAAGACCAGGTGGCCGGACTCAAGCGTGCGGGAGGAAGCGCCCCGCGGAGACGGCGGCAACCCGGCCCCGCGTCCTTCGGTCTGTCCGGCGGGCTGTCGGCGTGTCCCAGGCGCGCGGGAAGCTGCCGAGGCTCCGGCTGCCTGCGCCGCCGCTGCCCGCTGCTGTGCCACCGCCGCCGCCGCTGCCCTATTTCAGCCGCCGGGACCGGAGCCCGTGACGTCACCCTCCCGGCCCCGCCTGCCCAATCGCCGCCACCTGTGCGCGCCGCCCGCCCGCCTGCGGGTCAGATCCGTGCGGCGCCCGCGGCAGGTACGCGGAGCGGCCGGGCGCGCACGCGGGGCTCCAGGACTCTGGGCGCGCTGGGGCCACCTCCGGCCGGCCTCGGGGAGAGGATCAGGGCCGTTTTCGACCCTGGACTCGCGTGAGCTCCGCTGCAGCACCCGCGTCTCCCCTCCCGCGACCCCCCCCCTTCCTCTCTGCCTCCCCCTCCAGGCTCCTTCCCAGGCCGGCCCCCAAGGCTGTGCTCTCCAGGTGCGCAATTCCTCTCAATCCGGGGCCAGGGCCCGGGCTATGGCCTGAGCTATCTCCGGAGGCACTGGGGCACAGTCCCCTCAGTAGAGAGCCAACAGCCTGAGAAAGAGCAAAGTTTTAGTTCTCAATCAGCGCTCCCCTAGCCACAGAATCTGAGCAGATCCTGCGATAGAGGACAGCTGCCAGGCGGCATTTGCCTGGCCTGACAGAGCTGGGGCCAAGGTCCCCTCTGTTCGGTAACATAGGGCATGCCTGCGCTGGCTGCCGCCCACAATCTCATCCCCGGACTGAGTGCTGGAAACACCTCCAGGACAGCTCTGGCTCTCTGGGTGCTGGTGCTGCAGCCTTGGCGTGGCCTCACACCCAGAAGGCAGGCCCTGGCCAGGCCAGCGGGCAGGAACTGACGGCCCGCCTGCTGCTCTGTGGGTCCCAGGTGACCTCCCTGCTGCGGGGGGCCACTCCAGACCTTTGTGAGCTCCCCTGGCCTGGAGGAGGCGACAGCAGAGATTTCCGAGGATGAGATTAGGAAAACAGCAGGAAGACAACGCAGACGGGCACGGAGGGTCAGCAGGTCTCCTTCGGCTTGGCTGCTTGCCGGGATCCGGCTGTGCATCCCTCAGAGCTCTGCCACACGCGCCAGTTTCCCTGTCTGTCCACGAGGGCTGACGTCCCAAGTGCAAACCACGACTTGTGCTCGGAAGGGCAGAGGCCAGCCCATCCTCAGAGTGCCTGCCGCGTGCTCTCCCAGATGTGGCCGCCCAGGACTGCGCCTCGCAGGCTGCAGCAGGCCGGATCCTCTGCAGCTGCGCTGGGGAAGCAGGCGCTTTCCCTCCCAGGAAACAGAGAAGAGAGGCTGGGCAGGGAAGTTGGGGGTGTGCTGGGCCTCCCCCTGGAATGTTACTGCATGCCTGTAGTCAAGTGGAGCCCCCTACCCACCGCTGGGGGCTGGGTTCAGCTCTGCTCCCAGAGGCATTTGGAACAGCAGATTTCTGTTCTCAGCTCAGCACAAAGTCCCTGAGTCAACCTACTGGCCTTATTCCATGGCAAAAGCAAGGCTCTGGTGTGTGGGCTTAATTGGTTTTTTTGATAACTCAAGGTCATATGTAAGTCGGGGTCTGTGTGCTGACCAGGATCAGAAAGAGGTGTGTTTAAGGCAGAGAACAGGCACCAGACTTCGTCAAGCTTCCCAACGAGGGCGAATGTGATTGCTGCTAACCAGATGCATGGAGCACCCCTTAGAGATGAGGCTGACATCTGGAGTGAGCTACTGAATTAAAAGTCACGTTGGAATAAAAAGGTGACGTGTGAATGACGAAGTGAAACAAGCCTCCAGAACATGGCATCAGGAGACCGTGACACCTGCTGGAGCCGCTCAGCCCCATTGCCTTCCCAGGCAACTGTTGGCTTCATAGTGCAGCCCCGCTGAAGAGCAGGCTGGGTTTCACAGGGGGAACTTCAGGATCTTCCTGAAACTTGTTTCAGGACTTGCCAGCATGCTGGTTCTTAGGATTCTTAGAAAAACATTTTCAAATTTCACACAATGCAGTGCATTTGGAATGAGGGTGCTGAAAGGGATGCTAGGTTCAGATCGCTGCCCCCAGCCTCACTCTAAATTGTTGGTGCCTGGATCAGCCAGACAGACTCAGAGAAACACACAACAGGAGCTTGTGAACATACTTTTACAAGACGAGCAAGTCTCAACTTCCCACTTTTCCAGATTTAAACCTCTCTTTCTATTTCTATTCATCAAAAACACAACCATGTGATGAAAAATGTCATTTCTGATTGTAGTTGCACACATCCGGGTACCAGAAATAGCCCAGGGCTACGGGGCCAGAAGCCAACCAGGCACATCCTCCAGATTCCACCCACAGTGTCCCCATCACTGGTTGGGGCTCAGGTTTTTCCAGGGAGACCCTCACTGGCCTCGTCAGACCGTGCCCGGGAATACAAAGACTCTTCAAAAGATCACAGAAAAAGCAAACAACTCGCATGGACCTGAATTTTTTGCACCCAAATAATCAACTGTTATTTCCATTTTTCAACGAATTTTTGAATTCCCTTCATATCAGACGAGAAAGTCATGTGGGAAGACAAGAAAAGGCAGGAAAAGCTTCCTTGCCGGATATAACCTAACATTGTGCTCTCTGTCCCCAGAATGTCTGTGTAGGTCTTCAAAGAAAACCGTGCAGTGCACCGAAGATGCTGCCTTGGCTTAGGGGAGTCCTGGCTGGACAGCGTAAGGGCTGGACCCATCGCTGGTCTCTACACCTGGTGAGCCCAGTGAGCTGGAATCAGTCCCGTCCTTCTGGCTCTTGTTTCTGCCTCTCAGGTGTGCCCCTCGGTCTAATACTAATGCCAGCTTTTTCAATGATTACTGATGGACCCAAGACGTTAAGGGAATCCTAGAATGACTGTACATATGGTTTACACAAAACATTAGATCGTGAATCTCATAAGCGAAGCTTAACACTGTAAAACCACACTCAGAAATAATTGTTTTCCACTTGGATTTATGGAGAAAAGCAGTGAGCCTGCAGGTAAGTAAAGTATTCATTCAAGAGGTAAGTGTGAGTGCGGAGCATTTTCAAGGTAGTGAGAAAGAGGTTTGGAGCAGGAATTGGAATGCGGAAGTCAGGACAAATGAGCAGATCCAGGGATGGATCCAGTCGTGGATGGTGGCAGGGAGGGAGATGAACATACACCCTCACCTTGGCATTGTCCCGGAGACCACAGTCCCAGCAGCCTCCAGGGGCTACCTCCATAGCAGGCAGAAAGAAAGCCCAGCTGAGCCAAGATTTCCACACCCACAGTGCAGCATTTGGGGATGCTAAGGATCTGCTTCCAGGTCACAGAGAATCACATATTCTTGAGCAGAAAGGATAGGAGCCCACAGTAGGGCAGCCAAAGGAGGGCTGCCTCCTCGGTACACAGACCATCATGACAAAGCACTCCGTGTCATGTACGTAGCATGGCGATCTTGAAGAGGGATCACCCAGAGAGGTGAGCTCTTTGTGCAGGGAGCTTGCTTTCTTGGGAAATGAGGGTACTTCAAAATGTGCATGGAGAAAAGGCATCCAGAGACAAGTCTATTTTGATGCAAAACCACTGTGAAATCCACACATAGTTCCTTCAGAGCATGGATTTGCCACGCACTTTTCTGAAGACCCCTGGCCTGTGTTCCATTCACACAAATATACAAAATCATGGTGGACCTTCTTGAGTGCTACAAAGACAGCCATGCAAGACGCGGACGAGCAGCCGGTACTAGACTCAGCTCACGGAACTCCCCAGGCCTGTGCCCCCACCCCTGCCTGGGGCCTTGACCACCTGCCCTGCTTCCTGGCCAGAGCAGCCCTATCAACTGTTCCAGGCTGTTGAGCAGTCTCAGAGCCAAGCCCCCTTGGATGCTGTTGCCACTAACACAGACCAAGAAGGAATCCCCATGACACCAGCTGACACCTGTGTGCCCTGCCTCCTGGGCATGTGTGGGGGAGTTCACGCCCCAAGAGCCAGTGGGACTTGGGCCAGTGGGAGATGGGGTGCAGGAGGCTGCCAGCTGACCAAGTCCTGGATGCTCTGACCTGGGGCGCAGTGCCCCTGCCCCGTGTCCTCTCTGCATCTCCTTGGAGACCCAACACGCAGCTATGCTTGCGACAGGACTGCAGCCTGCTCTGCCAGTGTGCTTGTCCCTCCCTGCCCCGACTTCCCTGGCCTGCACTCCTGCTCCACAAAGTACAAGCCAGAACATGCGCGCTTTCCCCTGTCCTCTGTCTTCTAGAGAATCCAGGCTGCGAGACACCTGGAGATCAGAGGGGTGGCTGGTTTCAAGACAGCAGATGACAGAGGTCTCTCTGAGGCAGATGTAGTGGGAAGAGTGTTCGGGCACAAAGAACATGGTGGAGGAACTGGCTGGGTGTGAACCGGGCCAATGGGGCTACATGGAAGAGCAGGCAGATGGTTGCAGAAGGTAGAAGGGTGAGCAAGCCTCAGGTCCCGCTGGGCCCTGGAGGCTGCTCTAAGTGTGGACTTGAGATCTGATTTTACGTGTAACGGGAGCCCCCGGGGTCCAAACAGGAGAATAACATGATCTGCTGTATGTTTTCAACAGATCACTCTGGCTGCTTCGTGGAAATCAGGCCAAGTAGAAGGGAGAGGGCCCAGCGGCAAGAGTGAGAGCAGGCAGAGGGCGGGGAAGACCAGCCGTTCAGCTGTTCAGAGGCCCCAAGTCACGTCTGAGCGATTATCATCATCCCTGCCATCAAACCAGCGCCTGATGTGTGCTGATTGCCACCCACGTGTGGGGCACCAGTCCTAGCACTCGCTGGGTCCTGACTCATGCCGTCCTCACGGCTCTGTAAGATCCCATCTTATGAATTAAGCTGAAGAAGTTATATGGCTTATCTAAGGCAAATTGGCTGGCAAACGGCAAAGCTACGATTCCACTCAGCGCCCGACCTCGTAATCACCATGCGATTTGGTACCCGTTACCCAGGGTGCACGTGGGCCAGGCAGCCAGTGCCTACCTCTGCATGCATGTCCTGCAGACAGGTGCCTGGGGATCTGACATTCTGAACCTATCTGTGTGTTCACTTCATCGTCCTCACCGGAACTCCTGCCGTATCAGATCAAAACCACACGTGCAGTCCTGAAGACCACGCAGACAGATCGCCCTCCTCTTCTCTGCCTACCGAATGTCAATTCCTTTCAGGCGTCTAAGCTCCAAAATGGACTCAGCCATCATGGAGCCCCAAGCCAAGAAGTGAGCAGGAGAGCCAGTTCTGGCCAAGGAGAGGGGAGAGGCCAGCAGAGGAGATGAAGAGAGGCTCAGGGAGAAGGGGAAGTCATCTCTGCCCTCTTGGTTCTGTCAGTAATCACAGGGAACCACGAGACCCACGGCCACCTATGTGTGGCCCTCAGAGCGGCCGAGCTGTTCCACAGGGGTAGGACGGACAGGCAAGGGGAAGAACCAGGCCCTGAGGAGCTGCCGAAATGACCAACTCAGCAGCTCCTGTAGCTGGAGATCTCAATTTCCCTTCCTACATAAGTCAGCTGCCTTAGGGCTTTCCTTTACTGAAAGTGGAAAACACACCCAACAAGCAAGAAGCCAACATGTCAATAAAAGCCTGCCGCATTGTTAAGACTGGCTGCAGACAGAGCACAGGAGGCGGGCACGAGGAACACTGACATCATCTCGGCTTCTTCTGCCAAGATCTCCACGCTAGTCCAAGAGTAAGGTCTCCACTGCCACAGGCGCTCAGACGGACGGCAGTCTCCCGTGAGGGAGCACAAGCAGTCCACGGCCACTCCGCCCCGGACGCGCCCCATCTCGGCTGGTCTCGGGAGCTGTGCAGGTCGGGCCTGGTCGCTCCTTGGATGGCAGCCTGTGAAGTTAGCCAGCACCCTCCATTCCTTACTGCTCTGGAGACAAAAGACCGCGGCACATCGCAAGTGACAAGAACAGGACGCTTTGAGGCTGACAGATGCGTGCACACACGTCCACATTGCCAGCCATATGTGACTTGCAAATGCCTTTCACTACAACCCTCCTCAAAACAGTTTAAAATAGTTTTGCCATTTTGGTGTAGCGTGTGACGAGGAGTGATTTGCAATTTTAAGCAAATTATTTCAGAGAACCATGTTAAATATTGTCTTTCTAAAGTTTGCTTTGATGCCATCATTAACAATATTTCTAATATACAGCCGATACTGACAAGCTTCATTTTGAGTCCTTTGACAACACATACATAATAGTTAATTTTTATTGTGTCATATGAAAGCAAGCCTAATTTCCTGAAAGACATACTTAAAATGATAAGTGATATCTAGTTTGGGAACTGAATATATACTAAAAAGTATCTGAACGTTAACTCCTTGAGACAGGATCAAGTATGGCAAAACTGTCTCCCAGAAAATGATGTGTGGAATTCTGGAATTTTATGCTTAAAAACACTGCTGTTTCATTTTTACATATCAATGTTTTCCTTAAACATTACAGGACGGAGATTTCAGGCCACTATTGGCAAGGCCTCTGCAAATAACAGAGGTGTGGCTGGAGCCTTTATTCTCGACAAATGGAAAGCCAAACTGGATATAATTATCGCCCTATTTTCTCTTTTTAACACTGTTTTTGAAGTACGAAAGACATCTTGATGTTCTATAGAAGGATTTTATCAGATGAATGCAATTTGCAGATTGGGGAAGGTAATTTTGAAGCAGAATTATAGACTTACCATTTTTTGCTCCTAATTATCTTGTATTTCATCACTGGGTTCCTTATGTTTCTAGTCTTTAAACACAGTCTATTACGGGCACAAACCAAACATATATGGCTGAGAAGACAAACAATTAAAAACTTCAACAGCCTCAGGCATCCCCTAAGTCACTGCTGTTCAGCCAAGAGATGAAGCGGGGACAGGAGCCAGGCGTGTCCTCGGCTGACCTCCCCCAAGCACCGCACACTCTGTCATTCACCAACAGTCTCTCGGTCTTCGATGACAAGAGGAAACAAGTCTAATAACATCACCTACTGATTTTCTGATTAAGCGCTTTATTTGAAATAATTACAGATTCATAAGCAATTATAAGACATAAAGCCAAAGGGCCCTGTGTGCCCTTCTCCCAGCCTCCTCCAGTGGTGACGTCCCACGCATGGCACAGTGTCACAGCCAGGCCACTGAGCCTGTCCAGACACAGAACTCTCCCTCCTGGGCCCTTCCATGGCCACACTCACCTCTTCCCTAAACCCTAGCAACTGCTGATCTTGTCTTATTTCTAGAATTCCTCGTCATTTCCAGAATGTCCTATAACAGGAGCCATGCAATGTGTAACCTTTCGAGAATGGACTTTTTTGCACACAGTACGGTCACCCAGAGCTAGCTCCCAGGGGTTTTACGCATCAGGGTTTGCTCTCTTGTAGGACTGAGTAGTATTCCGCAGGATGGAAAGACCACATTTGGTTAACCACCCAGGCTGTTTTCATTTTTCTGGCTACTATGAATAACGTTACTGTAAACATGTGCGCACAGGTTTTCGTATGAACAGGAGTTTTTGTTTCTCTGGGATAAATGCCCACGGGTGCAGCTGCAGGCTTGCAGAAGATTGTTTCTACCACACGTTTGACGTTCCCACCAGCAATGTCCGGCTGCTTCCATTTCTCTGCATATTGCCCAATTTTGTGCTGCCATTTTTTAAAATGTCAATTTTTATTTATTTGAAGGGTAGAGAAACAGACACAAAGAGAGAGAGATAGAGAGAGAGATCTTCCACCCACTGGTTCACTCTCCAAATGCCAACAACCCCCAGACCTGGGCTAGACCAAAGCCAGGAACCAGGAGCTCCATTCACATCTCCTACAGAGGAACCCAAGCACCTGGGCTAGCATCTGTTGCCTCCCAGGTGCACTGACAGGAAGGTGGATCAGAAACCTAGAGTAGCCAGGACTTGAACCCAGCACCATGATATGGGATGTGGGCATCGAAGTGGCGGCTTAACCCACTGCACTACAGCACTCACCCCATGTCACTGTTTTTCATTTCAGCCTTTCTGATAAGTATGCGGTGATGTCTGGCTGTGGCTTTAGCATGCATCTCCCTAACAGCTGAGATGTTCAGCATGGTTTCCTCTGGAATTTGTCATCTGTGCATCTTCTTTGGTGAAACAGGTTTCCTTCTCTTTTAGCCGCTTTCTAATTGGGTTATGGAGCTTTTTTATTTAACTGTTTAGTATTTTCAAAGATTCACTTATTTATGTGAAGGGCAAAGTGAGAAAGAGATCTTCTATCCATTCCTTCATTGCCCAAATATCTCCAAATGCCAGAGCTGGTCCAACCCGAAGCCAGGGGCTTGGAACTCCATCCTGAAGTCAGGAGCCCACATGGGTGGCAGGGGCCCAAGGACTTGGACCATCTGCTGCTGCCTTCCCAGGCACATTCACAGGGAGATGGATCAGAGGCAGAGTGGCCAAAATCAAATCTATGCTCCGATATGGGATGTTGGCATTCCAAGTAGCAGCCTAACCCACTGCCCTCCTCCACATAAAATTTACAATGATCTTGTCTGCACCTACAAAAATACTCTGCTTTGATTTTAGTAACAGTTATGTTAAACCTGTATATCAGTTTGGGGAGAATGGACATTATGTTGAGCAAATCTCTGCATTTATTTTGGTTTTTGTTTCTATGACCAGCTGTTTGTCAGTTTTTTTTTTATTTATTCCTCACGTTACATCATTCTTATTATATTTTGCTGAATTCTCTGACAATAATTTGTTAAGAATTTTTACTCAGGAAGAACATCTGGTTTGGGTATCAGGGTAATACCAGCTTTGTGCAGTGAACAGGACATGGTCCCTGTTCCCTTTTCTGGAAGAGACTGTGGAGAATTGGTATTAATTCCTTAAAGATTTGATACATTTCTCCAGAGAAATCAATTGAGATACATATTTCCTTTTGATGACATTCTTAATTATTAATTCAATGTCCTTAATAGTTGCAGGACTATTTAAATTATGTATGTACTACTGGGGGAGCTGATCGTATCTGTGCAGAGCTGTCGTTACTATTACCTTGTTCTCCACCTGATGTCTGCAGGGTCTGTAGTGATAACTCATTACACACCTGACATGGACAACTTGTGACTTCAGCCTTCTTTGTCATTCTTGCTAGAGGTTTATCAGTTTCATTGATCTTTTTCCAAGAACCATCTCCTTGTCTTTTAATTTTCTCCATTTTAATTTAAAGTCATGAACTTTTCTTCATGATTTCCTTCCTTCTTGCTTTGCATATTTTGCTGTTCTTCTTGTAGGCTAATGATTTGTGAGCTTAGATAATGTAAGACTTTTTCTCTTTTCTAAGGTATGTGGTAGAGCTATAAATTCCCCTCTAAGCCCTGATTCAATTACACCCCACAGATTTTAATATGCTTTCTTTTCATTTTTACTCAGCTTAACATGCTTTTTAAATTTCTTGTGACCCTCCTTCTTTGACCTAAATATTATTCAGAAGTCTGTTGTTTTATTTCCAAGTGCTTGGATATTTTCCTCTTATCTTTGCTATGGACTTCTAGTTTGATTCCAGTGTGGTTGAGGGACACACATTGAATGATTTAAATTCTTTCTAAGTCACTGGGGTTTTTCTTACGGTCCAGACAGCGACCTGCTTTGGTGTTGGCTCTGTGCACCCTGTGTACGAGCTGTTCCCGGGTGAGGTGTTCTCTGTGGGTTGAGGGGGCTGCTTCTTCCTGCCACTGCCGATGTCTCTCTAGTTGTTCCATCCACTGTTAAGAGAGGCATACCGAAACCTCCAACTGGAATGGCCCGCTTCTTCCTCCAGTTCTCTCAGTCTCAGCTTATGTATTTTGCAGTTCTGTTGTGTAGTGCATACATAACTGAGATTACTAGACTTCTTTGTGGGCTGACACATTTATCATTATATAAGACTCTCTCTGGCAATTCCTTTGCTCTGAAGTCTACGTTATCCTGCTTCTCAAATATCTACTCTGGATTCTTTTCAATAATGTTTTCATATTTTCACATCAACCTACCTATATTGTTGTATTTGAAGTTCATTTCTGATACAAGTATATTGTAGGGTCTTGTTTTAAAATTTATTCTGAAAATCTGTCTTTTAATTAGTTTATTTAGACTATTTACATTTAATTGACATGTTAATGGTTACACTGACTTTTTTAGCTTTCTATTTGTTATCTCCATTTTTTTCATTTCTCTCTTCTCTGAATTTTGTGCAGTTCTGTTGTCACACTTATTTTAGAATTCCATTCAGACTTATCTGTGCTGTGTTTTTTCACTTTTATTTACTTATTCATCTATTTATTTCTCTGAAAAGGAGAGAGAGGGAGAGGGAGAGGAAGAAAGTCGATTGATCTTTCATCCATGGTTCACTCCGTGGAGCAGGCTGAAGTTAGGAGGCCAGCACCCCACCCTAGTATCTGACACAGGTGGCAAGGACCTGAGGGCTTGGGTGGGTGTGTCCAGGGTGTGCATTACCAGGAAGCCGGGTCAGCAGTGGAGGAGCTGACATAGATGCAGGCATCCCAAATGTTGCCGTAACTGCTGCCCTCATCTGCAACGTTTTCAAACTTATCTCCTCTTACTGCTTTCTTCTGGTTCCTCTGAGTATTATATGTGTTATATAATATATATTACATAATATATTATACACATTCATGCATATATTATACATATGCGTGTGTGTATATATACACATATAAAATTTATTGCCAACTATTTGTTGCATAGTTTTACAAATTTAAATAAAATATTGGAATATTACCTCTTCTTACCTTCCTGTTTATAACAAAACTGTCTTAAATATATTTAGAACAATATAGAACATGCTGAAAATTTTCATTTCAAACATCAGACATCGTTGGAAAACTCAAGAGGAGAAATTTCATTGTGTCACCCACATTTCTGCTTACTGTGTACTTTCTTCCCGATGTTCCAAGGTTATTTTTTCAAATGATTCCTTTCTTTTTGGAGAATTTCTTTCCAACACTCTTGTAGGGTAGCCCTGCTGGAGACACAGTCTTGTAGTTTCCCCTTTCTTGGTAACGTCTGATTTATCCCTCGGTGCCTGAAAGACGTCTCCCCTGGACACAGGATGCGGGGTTGACAGTGCTTCTCTTCGGCTGCCATAGTTGCGCCACCTCCTTCTGCCGGCCCCAGGGTTGAGGGAAGTCCTCTGTCCTTCAAGCTGTTCTCGCCACATGCACTGTCATTTCTCCTTTGTTGTTCAAAGGTTTCCAACTTGTCTTCCGTGTTTCGAAATGCGATTGTGATTTATCTTGGTGTGGGTTTACTGGGATTCACCTCTGCAGAGACCCCTGGCTTCCTTGACTTCAGGGCTGGAATCCTTGGCCACACGTGGGAAGTTTTTAGTCATTACTTCTTTTCATTCTTTCCCAGCCCTGCCTTCTTGTGCTCTCCTTCCAGGACCTGCTAACACAGGGCCCAGGGGGCCCGGAACCCTGCCATCCACCACCCATCCATTTTCTCTTTTCTGTTCAGACTGGGAAATACACCGCTCTCTGTTCAAGCTCACTGACCACTTCCCCTGTTCCCGCCATCGGCTATGGAGCTCACCATTAAGTGTTTTTTTAATTTCAATTACTTTTCAGCTGTAAGGTTTTCATTTGGTTATTTCTATTAGCTTTTTGTTACTTTAACTAAATAGCTGAGGGGAGCTACTAAAGATGAAAGAAGGTTTATTTCAGTTTAACGTTTTGGAGGTCCATAGGCCAAGACTGGGCAGACCCATTGGTCCAGGCATCTAGGGAGGCTGGAAGACAGTGGTGGACAATCACAAGAGGAGCCAGGGAGCAGACAGACCCAGCGAGCACTCTCCATACATCTCACACACACACACACACACACACACACACAGTAGCTTCCTCCTAGTCACCTAATCTAATACAATGCTTTCCCAAAAACCCCACCTTCAAATACCATGAAGTGGACCAAGCCTCCACCCTCAGTCCATCAGCATTAACACCAAACCAGGAGTCACTAAGATTCTGAAGTTTGCACATCTGCATGATCTGGGGGACTCGAGTCCCATTAAATCCAGGACATTCTTCTTTATGTCTTCTATTTCTTCATTGAAAATTTCTATATTTCTCACTTACTTCAACCAAGTTTGTAATTGCTTACTGAAACATTTTTATGATGACTGCTTTAAAATCCTATCAGATAATTCAAACCACTTTGTCATCTCAGTGTGGGTATCCACTGGTTATATTTTTAATTACACGAGATCTTCCCATGTTTGTGTGATTAATGATTTTTGAGAGAAGCTTGGACATTTTGAATGTTATGTACTGAGACTGTGGATCTTGTTAAACTTTCTGTTCTAGGCAGCTTCCTCTGACAGTGGTCTAAGAGGAGGCTAGGAGGAGGGCGCCATCTGTTCCTGCCAAGTGGGCACGGAACTCCAGGCCCAGGCACAGCTGCCACTGACGTTGTGGGAAAGCTGGACACAGGTGGGGGCTCCATCTCCCCATCAGGCCCCCACTGACCCCACGGTGGGTTGGGGGTGGCTCCGTCACAGAGGTGGGGGTGGCTCTGTCACAGAGGTGGGGGTGAGGGAGAGTGGCTCCATCACCGAGGTGGGGGTGGGGGTGGCTCCATCACGGAGGTGGGGTGAGTGGCTCCATCACAGAGGTGGGGTGGGTGTGGCTCCGTCACGGAGGTGGGGGTGAGTGGCTCCGTCACAGAGGTGGGGTGAGTGGCTCCGTCACGGAGGTGGGGTGAGTGGCTCCGTCACGGAGGTGGGGTGGGGGTGGCTCCGTCACAGAGGTGGGGTGGGGGTGGCTCCGTCACGGAGGTGGGGTGAGTGGCTCCGTCACGGAGGTGGGGGTGAGTGGCTCCGTCACGGAGGTGGGGTGGGGGTGGCTCCGTCACAGAGGTGGGGTGGGGGTGGCTCCGTCACGGAGGTGGGGTGAGTGGCTCCGTCACGGAGGTGGGGTGGGGGTGGCTCCGTCACGGAGGTGGGGGTGAGTGGCTCCGTCACGGAGGTGGGGTGAGTGGCTCCGTCACGGAGGTGGGGTGGGTGTGGCTCCGTCACGGAGGTGGGGTGAGTGGCTCTGTCACAGAGGTGGGGTGGGTGTGGCTCCGTCACGGAGGTGGGGGTGAGTGGCTCCGTCACGGAGGTGGGGTGAGTGGCTCCGTCACAGAGGTGGGGGTGAGTGGCTCCGTCACAGAGGTGGGGTGGGGGTGGCTCCGTCACGGAGGTGGGGTGGGGGTGGCTCCGTCACAGAGGTGGGGGTGAGTGGCTCCGTCACGGAGGTGGGGGTGAGTGGCTCCGTCACGGAGGTGGGGTGAGTGGCTCCGTCACGGAGGTGGGGGTGAGTGGCTCCGTCACGGAGGTGGGGTGAGTGGCTCCGTCACGGAGGTGGGGTGAGTGGCTCCCTCATGGAGGTGGGGGTGAGTGGCTCCGTCACGGAGGTGGGGTGAGTGGCTCCGTCACGGAGGTGGGGCAGTGCTGGTAAAATCCTGATCCGCACTAGGCTCCTCTGCCACCACCCCAGTGGGGAAAGGCAGACATGCTCAGTGGGAGTCTCACCGCCTCTGAGGTCTCGGCTGAAGCACCCTGGGGGAGGCTGTGACAGCGAGTGTGGGCGTCTAGGCTCTCCACCTGACCCCTGCTGCGTGTGTAGGGCAAGGTCTGGGCCAGCCCATCAGGCTGCCCCCAGCCCCAAGTGAACAGATAAGATGCCTGGGGCCAGCCTCGTGGCGCAGTGGATTAGGCTGCGGGCTGTGACCCAGCATCCCACATCAGGGCACGGTTCTAGTCCTGGATGCTCTGCTTCCACCCAGCTCTCTGCTAATGCGCCTGGGAGGGAAGCAGGTGATGGCTGACTGCCTGGGCTCCTGCCACCCACGTGGGACACCAGAGTTACAGGCTCCTGGCTTTGACCTGAACCAGCATGTGGAAGATCTCTCCCTCTCTCTCTCTGACCTTTCAAATAACTAAACAAACCTTTAAAAACAACAAAGATGTGTGAATCTCCACAGGTGAGCACGGAGGGGGCAGGTTTCCCCCAGCAGATGAAACCCCTGGCCCTCCTCCTGGAGACCCTCACCCCATCCTCTGCGGTCGCCTGGCTGCCAAAGCACACCCAGGTCTCTGAGCCAAGCCCCCAGGTTCCAGGCAGGCCAGAATCCCTGGGGAGGGAGGGAAGGTGGGGGGACTGCCCCACCCCTGGGGTTATCTGAGGAAGCCCACTGTGGCAGGGCAGGGCCTTCCTCTTGCTTCGTCATCTCTGCTTCCCAACTCCAGGAGGGCCCACAACACACGGAACAAGCACGCTTTTATCTGCCATCCCATGTGCTACGAACGCAGGACGGAGCAGGCCTGGGAAAGCAGTGTGCTCACCGCTTCTGGAATGATCTCTCCCACGGAGTCTGCAGCGCCCTCACCTGACACGGAGAAGTCCCCCAGGCCCCATTCGCCTAGCCACGCCTCTGTGGCAGCCAGGAAAGAGAGGCAGGGCTGACTTCAGGATGAGAATAAAAATGGCCACGAAAACGCAGGCCCCAGTCACCTAAGCTGAGCAAACGCAAAAAGTGACAGCAGGCACGGTGCAATGACAGGGTTGCCTGCAGTCACCCGGGGGTGGGGGGCAAGGTGTGTCTGGCCCACACGCTGTCCGCTAAGGCGTCTCACTCTGATGATGCATGAAATTAGCCACCCTGCAGAGCTGCGCCCACATCCACGCCAACCGGCAACGTGGCCTCCTCTCATTACCCTGCCTGCCACACAGCCACCTGGAGGCGTGTGATTGATGACAACCTCATAAACCTGGGGGAACGGGCCGTCCTGGTGCCCTGCAAGAGCGAAGCTGCCACTCACAGTCGCATTAATCATCACGTGTCGATGCTGGCTTCCCCGCAGTCACGCCTTGGTGGGCCACCCCACGGCCTCTAAGATGTGACACAGTTTCTGGGACAGCCGCACCTGCTGCGCTCAGGGACACTGCGTCCCGAACTTCAAAGCAAGGTCAGGGTTCATCTCTAATTATCCCACTATGTCCTGGCTCTGACACCCACTAATGGGGCGAAGAAAGGGAGCGGGGGTGTTTACATCAGGAGCAATATTAGACGTGGGGCGCTGGCCTGATTCATTTTGCAGCTTTGGTTTTTCTTTTTATTTGCTCATAATTTTCTACACTACTGCTTCCAATTTGATACAGTCTGGGCCTGAGATGACAGTAAGAATGGGATAACAGATGACGAGCTCACAACAGCAAACACAATCACACTCACCCTGCGTGTATGCACAATCAATATGTCACTCGGAAGAGGGGATCACTGGCCGCTAGGCAGAGCAGGGAATGTAAAATGTCACAGGATTCAAGACGCACTTCTTCTGTGCTTGGGAGCTGTCACCAGAGCGGCCTTGCTCATCTGGAAGGGAAACCAGGCTTAATGTTTCATAAGCAGTTGCCTTAAACTAACAAAGTAGGAACCCAAAGGGAGATTGGGGAGAATTTCCATGGGATCTCTGGCTCTACCTGGCAGGGGTGCTACGGGCTGGGCTGGGCTGGGCTGGGCAGGTTTTGTACTAACTCGGAGCCAGAACCCCACGGGCCACATTTTGAGTCACACAGTCATTACGTTACCATTACACGCAGCAGCATGAGTGACTTGGAGCTGGTGCTCCCGTGGGCTCATGGGACTGTCATAGAAATGGATCACAAAGACTCAACCTCACAATACCCAAATTTATAACCCAGAAAATCCATGCACAGATCCCTGAATTATAAAACCATTAAACTTCAGTTACGAGGCTCAGTAGGACAAGGGGCCAGTCCATTTACTTGAGATGTTGTGATCAACAAAGCTACCATATAGAAACATGCATGTCACCATTTCTGTGTGTATGTATCGACTATTATGAAAACTCTTAAACAAGTTCTTTAAACATGAGCTTTCTTTGCTGGGAAACATTTCCGCAAGCTGTTAGAAGTCAAATCTTATTCACACTAAACCCTAACTTTAACTGCCCTGTGAGCGGCTTGCTTGCTTGCTTTCTCTCTCTCTCTTGCACTCCTTCCTTCCTTCCTTCTCTGTCTCTCTCTCTTTCTTTCTTTTTTAAGTTGAGCATTTATTCCCAATCCATTAGGAAAAAAGTCCATTTTATGTGGCTACACAACCCTTTACTTCATTTCTTCTGAAGAAAAGTAAAAAAGACTAGACTAAAATCAGACAGGCATTTAAAAATCCTTAGACTAGGAGTCCAAAAACAAACTGCACATGCTTCATTTTTCCAAAAGAATTAGTTTTTGTACAAAATACAATTTTATAGTATAAACAAGGACTGCTGTATACACACTTAAATTAGAATTCTCGTATCTGCTGGACCTCCAATTTGTCTCCAGCACAAAGTATACTTGCATCCATGATCTAAGAATCTGAGAAGGCAGATGTCTTAGAAGAAGTTTTAACCCTAACACAACTGGAAAGGTGGCTCTGATCTTTGCTGGAACAGCACTTTCGCTTGAAGAATTCGCCCTACTGAAACAGAGCAGGCTTCGGGCTCCATGGTGATGTCACCAGGGAGGATGCTGGCATTTGTCCCAACCGCTCCGCTTCTGATCCAGCTTCCTGCTCCCTGCCAACGCGTATGTGAAAGGCAGCAGATAATAGTTCAAGTACACAGATTTTTGCCGCCTACACAGCAGGCCCAGATTAAGTTCTAGATTCCTGGCTGTGGCTTAGTCTGACCCTGGGGAGTAAATCGGTGGATGGAAGATCTCTTTCTGTCTTTCTCTCTTTCTCACATTCTGATTCTCTCTCTCTTCTGCTTTCACATACAAGGAAAATACATTTTTCAATGATTTTTTTTTATTTATTTGAGAGGCAGAGTTACACACAGAAAGAGCGAGAGATGGAGAGAAAGGTCTTCCATCTCCTGGTTCACTTCCCACATGGCCGCAAGGCCAACTTTAGCCCATCAGGAGCCAGGAGCCAGGAGCTTCTTCTGGGTCTCCCATGTGGGTGCAGGGGCCCAAGCACTTGGACCATCTTTCCTTGCTTTCTCAGGCCATAAGCAGAGAGTTGGATCAAAAAGGAGCAGCCAGGACACAAACCAGAGCCTTATGGGATGCCGGCGCCACAGGCAGAGGCTTCACCTACCATACCACAGTGAAAGCCCCAGGAAAATGGATTTTTAAAAGTTACATTTGCATGTGTGTATGTACCACTTTGTGTATGTATATACATACACATGCACAAAGACATTCACGTGTACTAGGGTTTTTTTTTTTTTTTTTTTTTTTTTTTTTTTTTTTTTTTTTTTTTGACAGGCAGAGTGGACAGTGAGAGAGAGAGACAGAGAGAAAGGTCTTCCTTTGCCGTTGGTTCACCCTCCAATGGCCGCCGCGGCCGGCGTGCTGCGGCCAGCACACCGCGCTGATCCGATGGCAGGAGCCAGGAGCCAGGTGCTTTTCCTGGTCTCCCATGGGGTGCAGGGCCCAAGCACCTGGGCCATCCTCCACTGCACTCCCGGGCCACAGCAGAGGGCTGGCCTGGAAGAGGGGCAACCGGGACAGAATCCGGCACCCCGACCGGGACTAGAACCCGGTGTGCCGGCGCCGCTAGGCGGAGGATTAGCCTAGTGAGCCGCGGCGCCGGCCGTGTACTAGGGTTTTTAATATGAAAAATAAATGACTTGGGGGCCAGTGCTGTGGCTCATTGGGTTAAGCCACCGCTTGTGATGGCAGTATCATTTATGAGCACCAGTTCACGTCCTGGCTGCTCCATTTCTGAACCAGCTCCCTGCTAATGTGCCTGGGAAAGCATCAGAAGATGGCCCAAGTGCTTGGGACCCTGTAATCCATCGGAGAGACTAAGAAGAGACTCCTGACTCCTGGCTTTGGCCTTGGCCATATCAGGTCGTTGTGGCCATTTGGGGGAATGAGCCAACAGATGCATGCTTGCTCTCTCTCTCTCTCTTTCTAACTCTGCCTTTCAAAGAAATACACACATACATACATAAATACAAATAAATTGAATGTATTTGCGATTTGCTAAACAAATTATATGCATATGTAGATGCATACATCAAATATCACATAGTGTCTATAGAATCCTCTATAGATATTTGTACCTACAGAAAATGACTTCTATTTTTGTCTTCTATTTTTTCTGGATTCCCAGCAACTCTTGGACACCCTTCTACTGCTTGAGGACTGAACTGTTTTCTACTACTCTCTGCCCAAGGTAGAATCCAGCAAGCCCCCTTCCCTGCCTCCTTTGCAGCTAGGACACAAGTGTGTAACTGGTTTCCACCAAAGACCCTCACGCAAGACTTCAAAGAGGAAGGCCGGAATGGGCTCAGAGAGGGGTGGCGTTTGCTGGTCAGGGTGTGGTCGGGCCAGCCTCCCTCACACTTGAAGCTGAGCTTGTGACTCTGGCCCCAGCGCCTGCACTGGATGCGGTGTCAGCTGAGACGAGCCCCGGTGGAGCCCAGGGCGGCATCACGGCGTCACAGGCTCCCTGGTGGCAGCGGCGGCTGCTGCAGCAGCATTTTCTCATCAGGGCAGGCCTGCAGCATGTCTGCCCATCGCTACTCAAAGCACAGCTCCAAACCCAATTCTCCGGCCCCCAACACTTCCGTGAGCTGCTCGGTCTCCTTCTAGAAACTCTTCCAGTGCCTGGAAAGACGTCCATGATACACAACCCTGGACTCTCCAACTGCGCCCCTGAAGGCCACCATTCAGGCCTTCGGAACTCAAGACAGAGACGCGTGCTCAAGTTCTGCAGGCTGCTGCCGCCTGCTGGCCCCTGGGCCCCTTGAAGCAGCGTGGCCAGCTCTGCACAACAGCACGGGGCTGCACAATGCTGCTGGCACATTTTATCCCATCACACCCTTGTGGTCTTATAAAAACAAATAAGAAAAGATATCAAAATGTTGATATTTGTAACAAGACTATGATGAGGTCTTAAGTGCTTAATAAAATTGAAACAAAGAAATCACTGGGGCACTACAAGGAGAAGCCTTGATTTGCTGCTCATGGGAGGGAAGCAGGCAGACTTGGGGTTCAAGTGCAAAGTCTGAGAACAAATTGCAAGAAGGGGAATGAGATACCAGACTAACTTAGGCCTCTGAGATGCGATCACCTGAGAGAGTGTATGCCTGTTATTCACTTGTGCGTATTTAACTTTTGAATGGCTCTTGAGAAACACATTGTGTGTGAAGGCACAGGGGACTGTTCATATATTCTAAAGTAAAATAAGTAGAATGCAGGAGAGAGCGCCTAGGTGGAGGCCAGATTTAAAACAGAGATGCATGTGCGTGTGCTGTGAGACACTCTGCATGGACACCTGCCAACTCTAGAAAGGTGCTAACTCTGTGGGTAGAGAGGGTAAAGGAATTTCACTTGCTATTTCACATAGCCTTGGATGGTTAGAAATTTTGCAACACATAAGTGTTACATACTGTTAGAATCATCAAAAACCTTAAAGGGATATCCACAGTGAAGCAAACACACAAGCTTTTAAAGTGTTTGAGACATGGAGCCAATATGTAGGGGTGAGGCCCAGCCCCTGGGTCTCTGTCATCTCCCTGACCCTTCCCCAGGTTGCCTGCGGTCTGGTGCTGCCAGGCCACCTCCTAGGCCTTACACCTCGCCACCTAAAACCAGAAGGTTGGCACACACTACTACGTGTGGTCTTCCGGAATTCTTCCCAACAGAACGAGGACTCAGCCCACAACCCAGGCTGAAGCAGGTCACCGCCCCAGGCAGGTGCTCCCCTCCACAGAGCTGAGTGTGGACCCTAACAACGTGGAACGGCGGCAGCTGGACGGACCATCCTGCTTAGGTGGGATCTGGCCTCACAGAGAGCACAGAGAAACAGGTGAAGTCGGCTCCACTCCACGCCCACAGTGAGGGGAGGCAGCCTCCCAGCCACTCAGGAAGGGGATACACAGCACACAAAAAAACCCAAGGACAGAGAGGAAGCTTTCTATCCTAGTTCTTTGCAGGGAGACAGCTTATCTTCCCCCCCAAATTCTAACAGTTATTGTATGTTCCTTGTAAATAAAAGGACTTCCTGAATCCAAGTGGTTATCAAAATAGAAGGATGGGGGTAAGAGGGTAATGCTGTCTCACTTTGTAAAATGTGTCTTTGGCAGGGCTCCTGGGATGTGCTTCTTCAGGAGCAAGTGAGGTTCACAGCACCTGGGCTCCGGGGTGGGGGGGGGGGGGGAGACATGTGATCCATGCCTGCAGCGGCAGCAGCCCTGTTGGCCGCTGGAGTTCAAGCTCACGGTTTGCATGCTAAGGAAGACCACTTCAGTCCTCTGCATCTTTCTGTTTGTTTCAGTTTACAAGTAAGAAGCGAAAGTTCTCTTCTGTTTCTTTTTAACCCTACTGTAGGGGCAAGAACTGAACCAGGAAGCCTGAAATCCAAGTTCTCACTGAGATGCCTCTCCCTGGTGGCCTGTGGCCCCTGCTCCCTGCGTGCCTCTCCCTCTGCTGTGGTTTCAGCATCTTCACTCTCCAGAACCTGTGAAAACAGGGCTCAGTGGCTGGGCTCTCGTGGTGACCACAGAAATGCCACTGTTGGAATGAGGAAGCAGCAATACCCTGCAGTGGCACTCCCGGCTCACACGCAGGAGTGGCAGTGGTGGGGGTAGGAGGAATGGTGAGCTCAACTTTAGGTTCTCACCCACTGTTCATTTACTCTGCACCACGCAACAGCCCCTGCGATGCTGCTGCTTCAGAGGCATTGCTGGGAACTGCCCGGCATCAAGCATCAAGAGACTGGAAGAACAGGTTGTATAAATGTTTTCAAGATTTACTTATTGGGACCAGTGCTGTGCAGTAGTGGATAGAACTGCTGCCTGAAGTGCCAGCATCCCATATGGGCACCGGTTCAAGTCCTGGCTTCTCCATTTTCAATCCAGCTCTCTGCTATGGCCTGAGAAAGCAGCAGAAGTTGGCCCAAGTGTTTAGGCCCCTGCACCTGCATGGGAGACTCAGAAGACACTCCTGGCTCCTGGCTTTGGATTGGTGTAGCTTCAGCCATTGCAGCCATCTGGGGAGTGAGCCAGTGGATGGAAGTGTCTGTCTGTCTGTCTGTCTGTCTCTCTCTCTCTCTGCCTCTCTGTAATTCTTTCAGACAAATAAATAAATATTTTTAAAAATATATATAGGCCGGCGCCGCGGCTCACCAGGCTAATCCTCCACCTTGCGGCACCGGCACACCAGGTTCTAGTCCCGGTCAGGGCACCGGATTCTGTCCCGGTTGCCCCTCTTCCAGGCCAGCTCTCTGCTGTGGCCAGGGAGTGCAGTGGAGGATGGCCCAAGTGCTTGGGCCTGCACCCCATGGGAGACCAGGATAAGTACCTGGCTCCTGCTATCGGATCAGTGCGGTGCGCCAGCCACAGCGTGCTGGCCGCGGCGGCCATTGGAGGGTGAACAAACAGCAAAGGAAGACCTTTCTCTCTCTCTCTCTCACTGTCCACTCTGCCTGTCAAAAAAATAAAAAATAAAAAAAATATGTACTTGGGCCAGCACTGTGGCTCAATAGACTAATCCTCCACCTGCGGCGCTGGCACCCCGGGTTCCAGTTCCGGTCAGGGTGCCGGATTCTGTCCCGGTTGCCCCTCTTCCAGTGCAGCTCTCTGCTGTGGCCCGGGAGTGCAGTAGAGGGTGGCCCAAGTCTTTGGGCCCTGCACCCACATGGGAGACCAGTAGAAGTACCTGGCTCCTGGCTTCGGATCAGCGCAGCGTGCCGGCTGCAACACACCAGCCGTAGCGGCCATTGAGGGGTGAACCAACAGAAAAGGAAGACCTTTTTGTCTGTCTCTCTCTCTCACTGTCCACTCTGCCTGTCAAAAAAAAAAAAAATATGTACTTACTTATTCGAAAGGTAGACTGAGACAGAGAAGAAAACAAAGAGAGGTCTTCCATTCACTTGCTCACTCTACAAACAGCCAGAGAGGCCAGGTCTAGGAGCCCAGATTTCCATCCAGATCACCCACATAGGTGGCAGGTGTCTCCCACATGGGTGGTGGGAGCACAAATACTTGGGCCATCTTCCGCTGCCTTCTCAGGTGCACCAGCAGGGAGCCGGATCAGAAGTGGTGCAGCCAGTACGCAAAGCTGTGCTATGACATGGGGTGCTGGCACCGCAAGTGGCAGCACCACGACGCCAGCCTGGTTCAGTGTTTCTTCCTTTGCTCCCTCCCTGCTGTGGCCCCGTCACTCTGCAGGTGACTCGCCCAGTGGCTTCCGCTGTCGTGGGGCTCTGCTGCCACCCTTTCCTCTGTCCCTTGGGTCCTGACGGCGGTGACCACCTCCCACTGAGGTCCTTTCCAGGTCCTGCTTCTTCCCTTCATGATACTCACCTCTTCCTTGGACCCTGCTGGGCGAGTTCTGTTTCAAGATTCCAGTAGTACATCTGCCATCCTTTGGCTACAGAGTTCTCCTTCTCCCTCCCCAGCAGGTAATGCCAACAGTCTCTGAAACTGTGTGCCCCTTATCCACTGCAACTAGAGTAAGAGCCCCATGGTGCCAGGAGCGGGAGTGGAGCTCACACCTCGAGTGTGTGGGCAGCTGCCTAGACAAGACACCAAGAGCAAATATTTCTAACCAACGGCAAGGGTCACAGAAGAAAGCTGCTGGGCATCTCTGGTCACAGAAACCACAGCTATCATCGTTTGCTCATTCCACAAAGTTTCTCTGAGCACTTACCAAATGCCAGGAACTTCACTAAGTATAGCAGGCTGACTAGTGGCTCCAAGGAAGACGACTTGTCTTCTATACCCAGAACCTATGGGTACTATTTTACATGGAAAACAGGTGTGAGTTAAGATGTGGAGAGGAAGGTTTGTCCTGAATTACATAAGTGGGCCCTAAATCTGATGACAAGCATCCTTGGAGGGGAGGGGAAGATGTGACGGAAGACGACGTCACACTGGGGACTACTGAGCCGGGACAGGAGAGATGCAGCCACAAGCCGAGGCACACCTGGGCCCACCAAAGGCGGAGAAGGCAAGAGAGCTTCCTCCACTAGCGCCCTTGCAGGAACAGCTGATCTGGGCCTTCGGGTTTCCAGGACCACGTGAGAAGACACACACGGTGAGTGAGGCCCCCAGTGTGTGCATTTTGTTACGGCAGCTGT
This sequence comes from Oryctolagus cuniculus, assembly GCF_964237555.1. Lineage (NCBI taxonomy): Eukaryota > Metazoa > Chordata > Mammalia > Lagomorpha > Leporidae > Oryctolagus > Oryctolagus cuniculus. The sequence goes on from NC_091437.1 coordinate 22,039,629, forward strand.
AGGAAATGCACACTCAAGATATTGCACATACAGTGGGGATCAAAAAAGACACACCCCCTGCCCTCCTGGAATCCAGAGTCTATGGAAGCAAACAGACCCCGAACACAGGAATAAAAATGCACCCGCATGGGAGACCAGGAGAGGCACCTGGCTCCTGGCTTCAGATCAGCGTGGTGCGCCGGCCGCGGCGGCCATTGGGGAGTGAACCAATGGCAAAGGAAGACCTTTCTCTCTGTCTCTCTCTCTGTCCACTCTGCCTGTCCAAAAAAAAAAAAAAAAAAAAAAAAAAAAAAAAAAACAAAAACAAAAACAAAAACATCGTGACAAATCCAAGTAGGGGAAGGGCTGTGTAAGACAAGGAAGATGAAGACAGCCTGCCTCCCTCTGGGAGCAAGGCTTTGTGAAGAGATCAGCTCGAGCGCTCACTTGAACAGTGAGAGGTGCTGTGGTGTGCGCGCCTGTGGTGCATCCGCACCCAAATGCAGTTTGACCCCCTTGGTGCAGTAGTAGGAGGGTAGAGACAACCTGCTTTAAGTTTCCTCAATGTCTTTTCACAGCCTGCAAGCTCATTTATTGTTGGGTAACAGTGTTCACTGTCTGTACGCACCACAAGCTTATTTACCCAGTCACCTGGTCAAGAACATCTTCAAGTTTTGCCAATTATGAACAAAGTTGCTGTAAGCATCTGTGTGCAGGTCTGGTATAGACATTAGTTTCCAAGTCCTGCCAATAAATACCAGGGCATGTGACTGCTGGTTCATATGGTAAGAGTATTGCTAGTTGGAAAAAGTGTGCTTAGCTTGGTAAAAAGACAACCAAAATGCTTCCCCAAATGGCTATAGCAGTTTACATTCTGATAAGCAGTGAGTGAGAGTCCATACCGCACCACATCCTCCCCAGCATCTGGTGTTCTCGGTGGCCTGGATTTTGACCACCGTAGTAAGTGTGCAGTGGTGCCGCACCATTCTCATTTGAATTTCCCCAGTGACATACGATGTGGAATATCGTTCCATTTGTGTATCTTCACGTGTGCGTCTTCTCTGGTGAAATGTCTGCTAAGGTCTTTGGCCCACTTAACCAGGAAGTTTGCTTTCTTATTGTCGAATCATTAAGAGTTCTTCATGTATTTGGACAATCACGAGATGCCTTTGTGCAAATATTTTCCCCCAGTATTTGCCTTGTCTTTCCCATTCTACTGTCAAGTGTTTGCAGAGCATAAAAATTTCATTTTAATGATGTATGGTTTATCAATTATTTCTTTCATGGATCATGCCTTTGGTGTTATCTAAAAAGACATCGGTAAATACAAGGTCATCTAGACTTCTCCTATTTTTATGGTCTGGAAATGTTATAATTTTACATTTATTTTTGTGATCCACTTTAATTTTTGCAAGGAGTGAAAAATCTGTTGTCTATTTGGGAAGGGGGTATATGGAGGTCCCATTATCCTAGCACCATTAGTTGAAAAGATTACCTTTGTTCCAATACATTGTATTTGCTCTTCTATTAAAGATCAGTTGACTGCTGTTATACCCATCTATTTCTGAGCTCTCCATTCTGTTCCATTCATCTATTTCTTTTATTTTTAAAGATTTATTTATTTATCTGGAAGGCAGAGCTACAGAGAGAGAGAGAAAGAGAGAGAGACAGAGAGACAGAGAGACAACAGAGGTCTTCCATCTGCTAATTCAGTCCCCAAATGGCCACAGCAGCCAGAATTGGGCAGATCTGAAGCCAGGACTAACATGCCATAGCACCAACCCCTCATCTGTCCATTCTTTCACCAGTACACTGCTCTGACTAATGCTGCTCTGTAGTGAGTTTTAAAGTGAGGCCCTGTCAGTCCTCCAGCTTTGTTCTTGACCTTCAACCTTCAGGGTCTTTTTCTTTTCCATATAAACTTCGGAATCATCTTGTCAGTATTCACAGAATAACTTACTGGGATTTTGATTGGGATTTCTCTGAATCTATACATTAACCTGGAAAGAACTGACATGTTGATGACACTGAGTCTTCCTATCCATGAACATGGAATGTCTCTCCATTTTGTTTTTGATTTCTCTCATCAGCGTTTTCTAGGTCTCCACACAAAGAACTTGTGTTTTGTTTGATATATCAAAAGAATTTCATCTTGGGTGGAGTGCCCATGCAGTTGATGGTATGTTTTTAATTTAAAATTCCCTATGTCCATTGCTGGTATATAGGAAAAAGACTGACATCTGTATCTTAACCTTGCTATAACTGCATTATTTGTTTCAGGAATATTTTACTAGTTCTTTAGGATTTTCTATATATATAATAATGCCTTTGCAAACAAAGAGTTTTAGTTCTTCCTTTCCCGTCTGCATACCTTTCCTTTTCTTGTCTTACTACATTATCTAGGACTTCAAGCACAATATAGAAAACAGGTGGTGAGAAAGGACCCTCTTGCTTTGTCTTTCACCTTAGTGGGAAACTTTCAAGTTTAGCACAGTTGAAGTATGATGCAAGCCATCACATTTTGTAACAATGGGCTAGTGTTGTGGAGCAGTGGGTTGAGAAGCCACCAGCAATGCCAGCATGCCAAGTGAGCACCGGTTTAAGGCACAGCTACTGTACTTCTGATCCAGCTTCCTCCTTCTCTACTTGGGAGGGCAATGGAACTAATTGGCTCTGGTGCTTGGTCCCCTGTCACTCATGTGGGAGACTTGGATGGAGACCCAGCCTCTGCCTCAGCCTCAACCATTTCGGTCACAAGGGACATGAACCAGCAGATGGATCACTAGTCACTCCCAGTCTCTCAGAAACTCAACTTCTCAAACAATAAAGCTTTATTTAAGAAAACTGGGACTTTTGTCAATAGTTTTATCTAACTGAAGTTCCCCTCTATGCGTGGGTCAGAGTTATTGTCAAAAATATGTTAGGGGCTGGCACTGTGGTGTAGTGAGTAAAGCCCCAGACTGCAGTATTGGCATCTCAGATGGGTGCCGGTTCAAGTCCTGGCTGCTCTTCTGATCCAGCTCTCTGCCATGGCCTGGGAAGGCGGTAGAAGATGGCCTAAGTCCCTGGGACCCTGCATTTGTGTGGCAGACCCAGAAGAAACTCCTGGTATCTGGCTTCAGATTGGCTCACCTCTGGCCATTGTACCCATTTGGGGAGTGAACCAGTAGATGGAAGACCTGTCTCTACCCTTCTCTGTAACTCTTTTAAATAAAATAAATCTTTTAAAAAAATAGATGTTAGATTTCATCAAATGCTTTTCTGCCCATACTGACATGTAGTTTACATTCTTTGCCCCACTTACAAGATAGATGACATTGCTTCTGTGGGTATACTTTTATTTATACACTGCAGAGGAAGTTGCAACTTTTCTAAACAATATAAAAATGAGGGCCAACACTGTGGCGTAGTAGGTAGAGCCGCCACCTGCAGTGCTGGCATTCCATATGGGTGCTGGTTCAAGTCCCAGCTGTTCCACTAACGATCCAGCTCTCTGCTATGGCCTGGGAAAGCAGTGGAAGATGGCCCAAGTCCTAGGGTCCCTGCACCCACATGGGAGACCTGGAAGAAGCTCCTGGCTCCTGGCTTTGGATCGGCACAGCACTGGCCGTGGTGGCCAGTTGGGGAGTGAACCAGCGGATGGAAGACCTCTCTCTCTCTCTCTGCCTCTCCTTCTCTCTGTGTGTAACTCTTTCAAATATATAGATAAATCTTAAAAAAAATAAATAAACAGAAATAAGCCAGCCACAGTGAATTAGCACCTTTACAATAAGAAGAATGGACATTCCTAGAAGTCAGTACATAGCGGTATCATCTTTTTAATCAAACAGCAACAACATGAGGCTACTTCATAAAGTTCACAGAAAATGGAATTAAAAAATGGTGTCAAAAAGGAAAAAGAAAATGAAAAAATTGAAGGGGCTGGTGTTGTGCAGTAGGTTAAGCCCCCATCCTATACCCTATATATGAGACACCAACATCCTATATCAGAGCACCAGTTTGAGTGCTGGCTGCTCTGCTTCAGATCCAGCTCCCCGCTAAAGTGCCTGAGAAAACAGGGGAAGACATCCCTAGTACTTGGTTTCCTACTTCCCCTTGGGAGACCCAGAGGGCATTCCAGGCTCCTGGCTTCCGCGTAGCCCAGACCCCATCATATGCTGAGCCTACCAGCAGATGGAGGATCTCTCCTGCTATCTCCCCTCTGATGTTCTCACTTTCAATTGTCAATCTTTGTTCAAAACTGAAAAACATGTATAATTACCTCATAATACGACTTTTCCACGAACTTTTTAAAGACACCCCCTCCCTTTGCACAAATTTCAATACTTTTGCTTCAAAAGGAAAAGTTTCTCTAAATTTCATTTCCACAAACATTTAGGAAAACCTCCATCTATTTATAAAGCAAGTCCTGGTACATCCACAGTACCCAAGGCACCTCTGATGCAGTCACTCAGAAATTACTAAAAGATAAACATCAAACAGGATCCGAATGCTAAAGCAAAGATCTGGGGGGCTAAATAAACATGGGAACCACCCATCTACTTTCAGGAATTCAAGTTCATTGAGAAGTCTGACTACAAAATCCCTTGTCTACCACCTCTCCTATTCTCTCTTCAGAACGTGGCTGTCACAACCTTAAAGCTTCAGCTCCTTCTGAATCGCCCAGAGCGTTTCCGCACTCTTTTTCAAACGGGCCTCCTCTCCGGGGGTCAGCTTTATCTTCACAAGATCTGAAATACCGTTTTCTCCCAGGACGCAAGGCACACTGAGGAATACCTCTTCATCGATTCCATACAGTCCCTGGATTATGGTGGACACTGGATGCGTTCTCCTTAGGTTCTTCAGAATGCTTTCTGTTAGATCAGCTACGGAGAGGCCAATGGCCCAAGAAGTGTAACCTTTCATCTTAATAATCTCGTAGGCACTGGCGATCACCTCCCTGTGCACATTCTTCCACTGCTCAGGATCTCGATCCGTTCCGATCTCTGCGTTCAGGTCCTTTAGAGGGACCCCAGCAACGTTCACTCCACTCCACACTGGAACACTCGAGTCTCCGTGCTCTCCAAGAACCCACCCGTGACAGCTTTCAGAGTGGATACCAAGCTTCTGACCGATCAAGAAACGGAAACGAGCAGTATCCAGGTTGCAGCCGCTTCCAATCACGCGGTTTTTAGGGAACGCACTCAACTTCCAGGCTACGTATGTTAAGATGTCCACCGGGTTGGAAACGACGATCAGTTTACAGCTGGGGCTGTACTGGACAATATTGGAAATCATAAACTTGAAGATGGTCACGTTTCGCTGGACCAAGTTAAGGCGCGTTTCTCCTTGCTCCTGGCGCGCGCCTGCTGTGATAATCACCAGGCTGGAGTTGGCAGTGACGAGGTAATCTTTGCTGCAGACAATATTTGGCATTTTCATGAACAGGCTGCCATGCTGAAGATCCATCGTCTCGCCTTTCAGTTTTCTTTCATCGACGTCCACAAGGGCAAGTTCGTCACTCAAGCCTTTTAATAAGATGCTGACTGCGCAGGCCATGCCGACCGATCCGGCCCCAATGATGGAGACCTTATTGTGACAAACCGGCTCTTCCGAGGTGAAATTCTGCATCAGCTCACGCTTCACGGTCGCCATCTTGGACACGGGGGTGAACGGCCAGACGGCTGTGAACGGATGGCCAGCTGCCCGGGGAGGACACACGGCCATTGCTGGGCGCAAGAAACTAGTGCGCACTCTCTGGCCGGCCCGCAGCACTCCCAAGGCCCAGCTCATGGCTGTTCACTCAAGATGAGGGAGAACTCCTCCCGGTACGAAGGAAGATGGCTGCTGGGTCCGTTGACCGTTGGCTGCGGTCTTCCCCCTACCGAGCATGCGCAGGCCTGCCCCCAGCCTATGCGCCTGCGCAGTCTCCACCACCAGCATACTGTGGCTCGTGGGCCTCCGCCAAGTCCTCTGCTGGGCTGCTAGGCCAAGACAGGGAGGGACTTCTTTTCCAACACACGTGTCCTGGACTTAGTTTGACACACGTGTATTTTCTTTAATATCTGATGCATGCAACAGGTCAACCCGGGTCCACTGTGGACTCCTGGGCTTTCCAGACTGCAATGCCTCGCACACCAGCCCCACTCTGGCACGGCCAAGCGAGACCCGCTCTCTGGTCAGGCAGCGGTGGACACACCTCCGTTATTGAACCGCGCTGTCCCTTTCATTTTTGCCACTGATAAGCTTAGAACAAATCCGGCTTGCATTCTCACCGCAGCAGCAGCACCAAGGAGAACCGCACCTTTCACCGTAGGTCTCCCAGCCTTTAGGCGAGACAGGGTCTCCCCAGCCAAAACGAACAGAATCGGGATAATTTCTTCCCCAAGTGTTGGGTAGACTTTACCTGTGAACTCATCTGGTGCTTCCCGTTTTGGAAGGTTGTAATCACTGACCATACTCTTCAACAGATATTGTGCCTTGCTCCTGTGTGAGCCGTGGTGGGTAGTATGTTTACTTATTGTTTCATTGTCTCCACCCAGCGCTCTCATGTGCATGGTGGGGGACCAGGCACCGGAGCCATCTTCAGATGCCTTCCCAGCCACATTACTGGGGAGCTGGATCAGAAGTGCTGGGATGCAGGCATTGCTAGCAGGTTCTCAACCCACTGCACAACAACACTAGCTGATGGCTACAAAATGCTTTGACTTGCATCACACTTAAAATGTGCTAAACTCAAATGTTTCCCACTAAGGTGAGGGACAAAGCAGGAGAGTCCTCTCTCACCACCTGTTTTCTATATCATGCTTGAAGTCCTAGATAATGTAGTAAGACAAGAAAAGGAAAGGTATGCAGACTGGAAAGGAAGAACTGAAACTCTGCTTGCAAAGGCATTATTCTGTGTGTAGAAAATCCAGGGGTCTGGCACTCTGGTGCAGCAGGTTCAAGACCCTGCTGTTCCACTTTCGATCCTGCTAATGTGCCTGGGAAAGCAGGATAGGATGATCCAAGTCCTTGGGCCCCTGCATCCATGTGGGAGACCCAGACAAAGCACCTGGCTCCTGGCTTCGGATCAGCTCAACTCTAGCCATTGTGGCCATTTAGGGAGTGATCCAGACCCCTCTCTCTTTCTGTCTCTACCTCTCTCTGTAACTCTGTCTTTCAAATAAATAAATAAAAAAACTTTAAAAAAAGAAAGAAAATCCAAAAGAACTAGCAAAATATTCCTAAAACAAATAATGCAATTATAGCAAGGTTATAGGATACAAGGTTAAGATATAAATGTCAATCTCTTTCCTATGTACCAGCAATGGACATAGGGAATTTTAAATTAAAAACACACCACCAACTACACGGGCACCCCATGCAAGATGAAATTCCTTTGATATGCCAAATAACACACTTACAAAATCTATGTGGGGAGAGCTAGAAAATGCTGATGAAAGAAAGAAAAACTATATGGAGAGATATTCCACGTTCGTGGGTAGGAACACTCAGTGTTGTCAACGTGTTAGTTCTTTCCAACTTAGTGTATAGATTCAGAGAAATCCCAACCATAATCCCAGTAAGTTATTCTGTGAATATTGACAAGCTGATTCTGAAGTTTATTCGGAGAGGAAAAAGACCTCGAAAAGCCAGAATGCTGAAGGTCAAGAACAATGCTGGAGGACTGAAAGGGCCTCACTTTAGGACTCACTGCTGGGGCCCTGCTGTGGCACAGCGGGTTAACGCCCGGCCTGAAGCGCACCCCATATGGAAGAAGCTCCTGGCTTCGGATCAGCGAGCGCCGGCTGTTGTGGTCATCTGGGGAGTGAACCAGCAGATGGAAGACTTTTCTCTCTCTGTCTGCCTCACTTCTCTCTTTGTGTAACTCTGACTTTCAAATAAATAAATCTTAAAAAAAAAAAAAAAAAAAAAGACTCACTGCAAAGCAGCATTAATCAGAGCAGTTGGTATTGGTGAAAGAAAGGAACATAACAGAGAGCCCAGAAATAGATCCATTTAAAAACATTCAACCGATGTTTGCTGAAAGAGCAAACGCAATGTATTGGAACAAAGAAAATCTTTTCAACCAATGGTGCTAGGATAATGGGACTTCACTGTACAAAAAAAAAAAAAAAAAAAAAAAAAAGTCAACAGATTTTTTCACTCTTCAAAAAAATAAGACAGATCACAAAAATTAACGTAACATTAGAATATTGCCATGTAAGAAAATAAATAAAAGAGCAAAAAAAGAGAGAAGTTACCCTTTTATGGACTTGTTTTTACCGGTTCACTAAAGCGCTAAAATTGCATGAGCTGTTTTCCTCTGCCTTCTGTTTTGCTGTGGCAGTGTTGTTGCTGGTGTTGTTGAGCAGAGCTCTAGAACTGTGGAGCTGGGCCTTGTTTTAAGAAGTGATGAAGATTCCATTTCAGCTTCTTTAAAAATCTGGTTCTATGATCTAGGGTACGTTTAGCATTGCACATTTACATACCGGAACCGTATCTGATTTCTCCGTTTTTTCATATTTGATTTGCTCTCTCTCCTCTCCTATCCATCTTATCAGAGGTTTATCTATTTGATTAGTCTCTCTAAAAATGCTTTTAGTTGATTTTGTCTGAATGTATTGAGTTCTGAGTGCATTCTTCCACATGTCCCTCTTCCTGTGTATTGGGGCTTCCTTTGTGTCTTGTTGGAAATTTGTCCACCTGACGGGTACTTGCTGCATTCTCCGCGTGTGATGAGTGTGCAAAGCTGTGCCTTCACCCGGGTGTACCTCTGGGAACGTGCTTCCTGACACCCGACGCACACGCTGTCACGGCCTCCATCTCGAGGTAATTCATAGTCCCCTTTAATTTCCCTCATAGCCTGGTGCTATTTGGTAGTGTTTTTAAAGCTTCTAGATATATAAGGCCTTCATTTTTGAGAAGGATACAGTGGAACGAGAGCTTCTCCACAGGTTCCCTCCCCAGTGCTCACAGTGGCCAGGGTTGGGCTGGGCTGGGCGTGAAGCCAGGAGCCAGGTCCCCCACATGGGTGGCAGGAACCCAAATACTTGAACCATCACCACTGCCTCCCAGGGGCTGCTTTGGCAGGATGGGCAGTGAGAGCTAGGGTCAGGAATCAAACCCACACCCACCGACAGACAGTTTTTACCATCTAATGCAGCTGAGTCATGGCCAGGACATCGTATGATGTTGATTCTTTTAAACTTACGAAGATTTTAAATGTAAGCAAAGCTTCTGTGGCTGCTGTGGCTCCAATGGCCCCTCCAAAACGGATGTTGACATTTAATTGCTGTATGAAGAGCAGTAAGAGAGGTGGCCGGGCCAGGTAGACACTGCCCTCAGGAATGGACGAGGGCTGTTACCAAAGGAATGCTCTTGTCACCAAAACCAGCTTGCAATGGAAGGGTGAGTTCAGCCTTCCTGCTCGCTCTGTGTGGGCATCGGGCAGCTTCAACCCTTCCGTGCCCTCTGCCATCAGGGCACAGGAAGCCCTCACATGTGAGAAGGCTGTGTCTGTTTCTGGGGTGATGACAGATAAATCGCATCACCATAATTTTCCATATCTTCGCCTCTTCTTTTATGCTTCAACTACTGGTGTTTGGGAGGGACTAATGAAATCTTCCAGTGTGATTTGTGGCGTATTTCTTACTCCAGCATTCAGTTTTTGCTTTATGTGTTTTGAAGCTGCATTGTGTGGACACGCATGTTCATAATCATGCTATTTCCTTATATGTTGTTTTACCAACATACAACATCCTCACTTTTCCCTTTCAATATTTCTATGTTTAAAGATTTATTTATTTGAAAAGTAGAGTTACAGAAAGAAAAAGAGGAAGAGATCTTTCATCTACTGGTTCACTCCCCAGCTGGCTGCCACTGGCCAGGACTGGGCCCGGCTTAGACCAGGAGCCTGGCACTCCAGCACATCTCCCGTGTGGGTGACCAGGACCCAAGCACCTGAGCCATTGTCAGCTGCTTTTCCAGGTGCGCTATCAGGGAGCTGGATCACAAGTGGAGCAGCTGGGGCTCAAACCAGCACCCATTTGGGATGGCAGCATTGCAGACGGTAGCCCAATCCAGTGCACCACAATGCCAACCAGCCCTTTCAATATTTCATACCTTATATTACCACTTCTCTGACATTGCAATTCCTACCCTGGCTTATTTCTGGTGAATATTTTACTGTTCTTCTCTATCTTGAAGCAATATTGCTTTTTATCTTTTTAATTGAATTAGAATCGCTGCCACTGGATTCATGAGTTTAAACTGTTTACAGTTATGTCCTTCCCCTCATATGACCATCCTTCTGCCTTTTGTGTTTTCTTCTCTCAGCTCCTCTTCTCCCTTTCCTTTTTTACATTCGGTGGGACAGGTGGAACTGTCTTTTGCTGGTTTGAACGTTAAACACCCTATTTTCATCCTTAACTCCCTAAGCAGTTAAGAACCATGTCTTTTTTCTCCTCTCAATTTTTTAATCTATCTGTACGTTTTTCCTCCAGAAAAAATTTCAGAAAAACAGACAAAGTCCAAGCCAAATGAGAGAAAGAAGGAAAGGAGGGAGAAAGAGCCTGGTGTGAAACAAGGGAGAGGGAAATGGACACGAAGAAGCTACTGAGGACCCTGCTCGGGGCCAGGAGTCCCCCACGCCTGCGTGCTCATGTCAGGATGGTGAGAGGACTGCGAGAGCCGGCTGCCTGCTAATGCTCCCGGGAAAGCAGCGGAAGATGGCCCAAGGGCTTACACCCACATGGGAGACCCGGAGGAAGCTCCTGGCTCCTGGCTTTGCAACTGCAGCTCCGGCTGTGGTGGCCACTTGGGGAATGAACCAGCAGGTGGAAGTTCTCTGTCTCTGTCTCTCCTTCTCTCTCTGTAATTCTGCATCTCAAGTATAAAAAATAAATCTTAAAAAATAAGACACTGCTCAGGACTCCTGCATGGGAGTTGGGGTCCCTGGGTTTAAGTCTCCTCTCTGCTTCCATATTCCAGCTTCCTTCTGCTCAGCACTCCAGGAGGCACAGGACAGCTCGAGTCTCTGCCACTCAGGTCCCTGCCACCCACGTGGGAGACCTGGACTGAGTTCCAAGCTGCCATCGCCAGCCTGGCCTCTGTGTGGCTCTCGCGGTCATCTGGGGCGAGAAACAGCAGATGGCAGACCTCTCTGTGTGTCTGTCTCTCTCTCTGCTTTTGAGATAAACACAAATCTTAAAAACAAGACAAGGAGTGTACAAAGCAAGGACCACAAAGTAGGGAGGGACAGGCACCCTGGGAGCCCCCAGCAGATAACAGCCCTGCCTGGGAACGAGGGATCCCTGCTGTTCCAGGGGCTCTCTGGGCTGAGATGTCACCGTAGGCACCAACAGCAGAGACCAGACCCTACACTGACTGCCTGCTGGGCCCTGGCTCTCTGCATTCTACAGGCTGTGGACAGAACACTGTAGGGATGGTCAAGGCCATGGTGCTTGCACTCAGCTTTGAGCCACATGTCTAAGCCAGCCCATGGTCTCTCAGTGCACCTGCCCGGCATGGACAGAGTGCCCACCCTGTCCCAACCCCCAGCCTGCATCACTGGGTAACTGCAGACTGCCCTCAGCAGAGCCGCTGCCTGTTTCCCGAGGCCTGCAGATTCGCTCTGCGTCTTAATTTCCTTCTATGCATGATCATACTCACTAACAGAGACGGATCGAGAAAGGAGTCTGCTAGAAATCAAGAGGAAAACAAGCAGTTATCATTGTTTCCAGGGAACTAAAGTGCAACCAGTGAGGCCCACCTCAGGCACCACAGTGTACTGGCTCTCCTTAGTGAGTAGAAACAAAACCATGTCAAATATAAAAAAAATTTTTTTTAATTAAAAAACTTAAAAAAAAAAAAAACGTGGGGACCAGTGGAGGAGATTACCAGCTCTGGCTTTGCAGACAACCACCTCTGTTCCAGCTTGGATTTTTACTGCCGTGGTCACTGAGACCTTGGGAAACCCTGACATTCTCAGAGCCTCTCTGCTCATTTACAAAGCTACTGTGACCACTTCCCAGGGAGGCGGTGAGGGCTCCACAGCACCGTGCACTTCATAAGGGCTCAGAAAGGTCTCTGCTTGGTGTTCTCGCTACTGTTAGCGTGCGCACTAGTCTTTCCGTCAGTGTCACTGAGTTACAGCCTAAACTGATTGCATGAAAGAGACAATGTCACTATTTTCTCCAGCTAGAGGTGTATTTTGATAGCTATTATCTACAGTTAATCAAAGCATGGAAAATGATTTCCAATAGGTACATAATACCCAGTCTACACTATTTAATACTCATTTCTAGAACTGGTTTAAATAGAATTCAAAGCTCTTGCTCCTAAAGATAATTTTATAATTAAGAGATGACAACATCATCTTTATAAATGTCCATGTTACCCTACGGTTTGCTTCATTTACCAATTCCAGATATCTGGTCATATTTTTATTAACTTGTTCATGCATCCATCATTTATGAGCATCTGTTCGCCAGGTCCCTGGCAGAAGGGCATGCCCACAGGAAGGCACTCAGTCACTGTTTACTGAATTTAAAAAACAATTGTGCTTCCAGCTGCCAGTCACGCACACGTGTTTGATTATATTTATAAACACAAGTTTTGTTTTGTTTAAACTCTGCAAAAATCAGCTGACCTGGAGCCAATAAGGATTTAGCTTGCTGAGGATTCTTTTAGAAGATTTTCATTTCATTAAACTTCTCAGATTTATAAGAAGACTCTGAGAGTCCAGATTCTCTGTATAGCAGTCATGGTGGCTAAGGTCACCGAATCATCATATACGTTCCTAGATGGAAGCTGCTCCCTTTGCTATCGGATTGTTCACATGTTCCGCTTCTCCACTTACAGCGAAACGCTCTACAGTGATGCCAGTACCTGTTAGGTTACAGAGGACGCAGCCAATCACTTCCGAGTTTTCCCAAGTCGGGGTGGGGTCTGAGCGTGGGCATCAGCTCGGCTCCAGATCACAGAGCTCAAGCAGTTTATGAGCTGTATACTGTGGAGGCAAATGGGAAGATGACACCTTGTTATCCTTGCCAAGGAGCTTCCTTGAGAAAAAAAAAGTATACACTGGCAAATGTAATTACTCTTGATTTTTATTCCTGCCTTTTTAAATTGCTGAAAAATTGGGGCAGGCATCTAGCCTGGTTGTTAAGGTGCAGCTTGAAATGCGTGCATCCCACGTCTGGAGCACCCGAGTCTGGGAGCTTCGACTCTGACTCCAGCTTCTGGCTAATGCAGCCCTAGGCAGGCAGCAGGTGAGGGCTCAAGGACTTGGGTCGGGGGACCTGGACTGAGCTCCTGGCCGCGGCTCTGCTCTGACCCAGTCCCTGCTGGCAGTTCTGGACACTACCGAAGTAAGCGAGAAGATGGGAGCTATCGGTGTGTATCTGTCTCTGTCTCTTTCTACAAAAACAATTTTTTAATTAAAAATTTACTCATTAAGTAAAAATGCCAAAGTGTGCAGGCGGTGAGGTAGAGAGCGGAGGTGCTGGCACAGGACAGCATGGGCTGCTTGGAAGAAGACAGCAGAAGCTGAGATGTGTTCCATTCTCAGAGCCCTGGAGAACCACGCAGGGCCTGCAGGGGTGGGGGTCCCTGGGCTCAGGGCCCCACCACTGCACACACTGGCTGTGGGGGCATGAGTGACTCTTCTCCCAGAGGCCGTGACTTACTTATTTCACTTCACACTTTGGGAAGGGCCTGCACACTGTTCAAGGATGGAATAGAAACCAACCAACGACTGAGGGTCGTGAGTACATGCCAGCCAAGGACAGCAAGGGGCACGTAGCGGAGGGAACGTAACCTCCAGGTTGCTGTTCTGCACAGTCCCCCGTCAGCATTCTCAAGGTGACAATGACTGCGTTGGACACCAGCGCAGCGGCGGCTAGGGCAGGGAAGGGTGTGGTTGCTCAGGGTAACGTGGGAGGGTCCCTCTGGGGGATGGAGTAGCTGTGCGCTCTGACTGGGGTGATGGCTCCTCGAGTCCACCCATGACTGCAAAGAGATATGCCCAAGAGTGCACACAGGGGCCTGCATTGGGGTGCTGTGGGCTAAGCTGCTCCACTTCGAACCCTGCACCCTGATAAGGCACCTGGCAAAGCAGCAGAAGATGAGCCAGCTGCTTGGGCCCCTTGCACCCGTGTGGGAGACCCGGATGGAGCTCTAGGCTCCTGGTTTTAGCCTGGACTAACCTCAGCCATTGGAACCATTTTGGAAGTGAACCAGTGGATGAAAGATCTCTCTCTCTCTCTCTCTCTCTCTCTCTCCCTCTCCCTCTCTCTCACTCTCTCTCTCTCAATCTCTCCCTCTCCCTCTCTCCCTCTCTCCCTCCCCCTCTCTCTCTCCCTCCCTCTCTCCCTCTCCCTCTCTCTCTGCCTCCCTCTCTCTCTCTCCCTCCCTCTCTCCCTCTCCCTCAATCTCTCTCTCCCTCCCTCTCTCTCTCTCCCCCTCCCTCTCTCTCTCTCTCACCATCCCTGCCACCCCACTCTAATTACGCCACCCGGTCAGGGCGCCGGATTCTGTCCCGGTTGCCCCTCTTCCAGGCCAGCTCTCTGCTGTGGCCCAGGAGTGCAGTGGAGGATGGCCCAAGTGCTTGGGCCCTGCACCCCATGGGAGACCAGGAGGAGGCACCTGGCTCCTGGCTTCGGATCGATGCAGTGCCGGCCGTGGCAGCCATTTGGGGGGTGAACCAACAGAAGAAAGATCTTTCTCTCTGTCTCTCTCTCTCTGTAACTCTACCAGTCAAATACATTTTTTAAAAAAATCCATTAAAAAACCGCTCCAAACAAGGTCTGCAGCTGAGATGAGAGCATCACACTAATGGAAGTTTCTGGGTTTCGATCAATTGCTTTGGCTGCGGAAGCTTCATGAAAGGACCCAACAATTTATGTACTATGTCCCCAGCTCTTTGAGAGCCTTAAACTATTTAACAAATACTTCTTTAAATACGACACCAATGAGCCATCCTCTACCAGCAACTGTCCCAGGAACCAGGAGAACAACCTTTAGCCAACTGAGCAGTTTTCCACTGAGAACAGAGGTGTTGGCACAGGCCATCCATGTGTTCCTGGCAGTCGAGGGAAGTGGAGCGTTAACTGCCACATGCATGGTTTTGTGACCCAGCCTGCCTTTCTGTCACTGAGGTCCCAAAGGGGATGTACCCTGTGACTTCACTGTAGAACGAGAGGAGACTTAAAAAGCCAGAAGTGCCCTACCGCCTGCTGTGGGCTGGTGCCACATCCAGCAGCCAGACCCACATCCACAGCAAGGACCTCAGACTGGGCCTGTGAAAACTGCAGGAAGCCAGGGAGAGAGGGCTGGCGCTGTGGCACAGCAGGTTAAGCAGCCGCCTGCAGTGCTGGCATCCCGTATCAGAGTGCCGGTTTGAGTCCGGCTGCTCTGCTTGTGATCCAGCTCCCTGCTAACGCGCCTGGGAAGGCAGTGGATGATGGACCAAGTGCTTGGACCACTGCCGCCCGTGTGAGAGAAGAGGATGGAGTACCAGACTCGCGGCCCAGCCACAGCTTTTGCAGCCCTCTGAAGCGTTAAACAGCGGATGCAAGGTCTCAGTCTCTCCCTTTCTCTGCTACTCTGCCTTTCAAATAAAAAAAAACCTAAATCTTAAAAAGCAGCCATGGAGGTCTTCCAGGACGTGAGGGACTTGAAGCCATACCTGGCTTCTGAGTTAATGCATGGGCAGGCAAGAAGGTATGGGGTTCCACGCCGGGTGCTGGGGACATGGCCTGGGTGCGCTGAGAAAGACCCACAGGGACTTGCACTGCTGACGGCAGGTCTTCTGTCTCTAAGCAGAACGTGGATGTGAGCAGCTTTCACCTCAACATCAAGGGCTGCCCACAGGGCTTTCTCCCACAGGTTGTAGGTTCCCAGCCACGGACACAGCCACACAGAGACCAGATGCTAACCAGTCAGCATTACTGGAGCCACACTCTAGGGTCTCCCCACCCTTCCCTAAGGGTGATGTCAACAATAGGGCCACCAGCAATGGGCATGCTGATCTGATGATGTGGTTTTAACATGGCCTTCCTGCTATGGCTTTTCTTAAAATAAAATTCATTAGTATTTCCTAAGCACGTTAGTTTTTCAGTGGTTTATGATGTTTCTCCCCAAAAACACAGCCCTCAGCAGATCCACAAGCCATGAGATAAGAAAGACATGAGCTGACCCAGCGCTATGGCATAGTAGGCTGAGCCTCTGCCTGCGATGCTAGCATCCCATATGAGCACTGGTTCCAGTCCCGGCTGTGCCACTTCCAATCCCACTCCCTGCTAATATGCCTGGGAAAGCGGTAGAAGATGGCCCAAGTGCTTGAGCCCCTGTACCTGCACGGGAGACCTGGAAGAAGATCCTGGTTCCTGGCTTCAGATTGGCCCAGCCCCGGTCATGGCAGCCATTGCAGAGTGAACCATCAGATGGCAGACCTGTCTCTCTCTCCCTGTCTGTAACTGTGCCTCTCAAATAAATTAATTCATAATCTTTAAAATAAAAACTAGGCAGACAGACATGACCCCGCTTCTCCTTCCCCCCCCCACCCCCTGCCCCCAGAGAGGCTGGCACGAGCGCATCGGAGCCGGCTGAGCGACAGCGTTGGCACAGCCGAGGCCGGCAGCCCGCCCGGCTGCCCACTCCGAGTCCTCTCACGCTGAAAGTCCGTAGATTTTATGACCCTCAGTGCTTCCTGGCACAGACTCGCCCCACGGTGATTCATTTCTCCTCCGCAGCGTTGTCAGTGTTTGGGTTTTCTACTTAGTTCTCAATGAACCAGCTATCATAGTTATAGCTCCCTAGAAAACGCCATACAGTAACTCTGTCAAGGATTTTATTTGCTTGGACGGATCGTTTTATTTCAGCAAGGTGTTTTATTGGCCTGGAGAGCCGTGAATCACTTCCAAGGTGGATGAAAGATGACCCGCCCCACGCAGGTTGATGGAGGACGCTGCCATCACGCCTCCCGACTGCGGAGGTGAGAGCAAGTCAACCTCGTACAGATCATGGAAAACAGAACCCTGCGGGCGACTTCACGCGCTCCTCTGGACCGGGGTTAAGGAGCTGACCCCAACCCCTGTTTCGATGCCGCCTCTCAACACACTTGGCCGGGGGACCCCAGACACAGCAGCGCGCAGCCCCCCACGCCAGTGCACGTCTCCTTGGACCCACCCACACCCGTCACCACGGCGCCATGGAGCCGGAAGTCGGCTATGCAGAGGTGCAATGGACAGAAGTCGGCCATGCAGGGGGAATGGGATTGGAGGTTCTACAGCGCTCCTACTGTCTTACGCCCTGAATCTCAGTGCTTTCACGGCACAAAAGCGCCTTTCTCATTCTCCCCTGCTCTCCGAGGCGTGCGGTCAGGCCACAATGCAGGTAGTCTGTCCAGGTCTCCAGTCTGGCTACAGCAAGAGACGGGAAAGAACCTTTACAGATCAAGGAGCCGTTCTTCGCCAGTGACGCTCCCTGGCACCAACAGCCGTAGGGAAACTCAGCAGGTTCCCCACAGAGGCCCAGGCCCGACCTCACTGGCTTCAGGCCGGCCAGAGTCCTCTATGCAGCGCCAGGCGTGGGAGTGGCCCTCGCATCTCATCACTGGCCTATAACACAAGCGATAATAACAATCACCAAGGGAACAGCTTCTAAGGCCCCGTATATCCCATCTGCACGGGACCTGCTGCTCCGCTCAGATGTTACATTGCTCTATTATGGAATTCACGTTAGAGCATTTTCCATGTAAAGAATCATTTCAGTGAGCAAAGTACTTTTTTTCTTTTCCAAATCCTGTTTTAATTAGAAAATTGATGGAAAATATAGAACTAGCGCCCCATAGCTACTGTAAAAAATCTATTCGGAAGCCTTGAAAATATTGGCGAATTATAAAAGAAATTGAACTCTGATATTTTTCTCCCATTTTATTGTTCCCGATTCCCTGAAAAGCGTCCCACATTGTATTTCTCCGGCTTGGAAGATGGATGTATTTTCCCCCTTAGAACCTGTAGGTATTCTAATTATATGTAAATCAGCTAAATCAGTTAAAGGGTATTTAAGATGTTAAAAGCTTTTGCTCAACTGCTCACCATCCTTTAAGAAAAAGTCTATTTCCAGCGCCCCTGCAGGCTCCTCCCTGCCTGGGTGCCCGCGGGAGCCTTGGCGGTGCCACGTTCTGAGCTGTGCGAGAAGCTGGGCTTCAACCAGACTGGGGAGCAAGTCCACCTCTCCCCTTCCTCACCCAACACTTTTTTTTTAAGGTTTATTTATTTATTTGGAATTCAGAGTTACACAGAGACAGAGGGAGAGGCAGAGAAAGAGAGGGAGAGAGAGAGGTCTTCCAACTGCTGGTTCACTCCCCAGTTGGCTGCAATGGCTGGAGCTGGGCTGATCTGAAGCCAGGAGCCAGAAGCTTCTTCCAGGTCTCCCATGCGGGGCAGGGACCCAAGGTCTTGGGCCATCTTCTACTGCTTTCCCAGGCCACAGCAGAGAGCTGGATCAGAAGTGGAGCAGCCGGGTCTCAAACCAGCACCCACATGGGATGCCAGCACTGCAGGCAGCGGTTTTACCGGATAAGCCACAGTACCAGCCCCACCCAAGACTCCCCCCTCCCACTCAGCTTTGAGCTACACAACTGGACAAAGAAGCGAAACAGAGATTAAGTTGTCCCGGTAGGGAGAAGGCCTCCTTGCGTGTAGCCCCTGCTTGTGGATCATGGCTCCAGATGGATTTCTACAGAGTCATTACCGCCCCGCTACCCAAGTCGCATTCTCTGCTGGTCTCCCAGCTACGCTGATGGCTCCCGAACGGCCAGCTCAGTCCCTGAGTGCCAGGACACCTTCGTTCAGTTGTCTCTCGGGCACTGCCAACTGTGCATGTCACAGTCTGCCAGCCTGCCCCGCCCACTCACCTGCACCCTGGGGAAGGGCTGCACCCCGCTTCTGCCCCCGCCTTGCTCTTCCTCTCCCTCCACTCTGACTGCTCGGCCAAGCTCCACTGGGGCCATCTCCACAACCCAACCCTGGCGAGCCCTGCGGTTACCAGCTCCACTGCCCCGTCCAAGCCACAGCACCGCCGGCCCACGTCTCGCAATGGTCTTCGCCCCGATTCTGCCCCTCAGGACCTGCCCTTCAGCAGCCAGGGGGGATCCTTGCAGGACATGAGGAAGATGGCATCACTTCCAGGCTCACAACACTCGGTGGCCTCCCATGTTACACGGCATCAAAGGAGAAGTCCTTGATTCAGCCCCTCAGACCCTCCCTGCCTCATCTTCCACCTGCCTCCTTCAGCTTCAGCTTTTGCTGCTCGAGCACAGAGCTGTTTGTGCCCCGGTGCCTTTGCACTGAAATGCTCTTTAGCAAGACACCCTGTCAGGTCTCCGCTCCAGCAGCAGCCTGATTTCTTTCTTTCTTTCTTTTTGACAGGCAGAGTGGACAGAGAGAGAGAGAGACAGAGAGAAAGGTCTTCCTTTGCCATTGGTTCACCTCCCAATGGCCACTGTGGCCGGCGCACCACACTGATCCGAAGCCAGGAGCCAGGTGCTTCTCCTGGTCTCCCATGGGGTGCAGGGCCCAAGCACTTGGGCCATCCTGCACTGCCCTCCCGGGCCACAGCAGAGAGCTGGACTGGAAGAGGAGCAACCAGGACAGAATTTGGTGCCCTGACCAGGACTAGAACTCGGGGTGCGGGCGCTGCAGGCAGAAGATTAGCCTAGTGAGCCACGGTGCAGGCGATTTGTTTCAAATGCAATATCCTCAACCCTGCCCCTACCTTCCCACTATATCTTTTTCAGACTATGCGTCATCCCGGCACACATCTTGTATTGGACGTGTTTATTTCTTGCCGGTTGTTCTCCCTGTACAGTATAAACGCCACTGCAGCAGGGATCAGCATGTTTGGTTCGGTGATGTGTCCACTCAGAGCAGTGCCTGGCACGCTTAGTAAGTATTTGTTGAATGAAGGAATAAAGTTGCATGCATTGGAGAATCAATGCATTTGGCTGAATCAGGAAGTCATGTTCACTTTTCACGCCCAGGCATATCTGTGGTGGGGGAACCAATGGCTGCCCAAGGGGCTCCTTGAGACAGCACTAGCAGGTGCAGGACTGTGACCAAACTTGAAGGACGGTGTCCCATCCGACCGTGTGGCAAATGGCACCCCGGAGCACCCCCTGGGCTGGGTTCCTGAGCCACAAGCATGTCCAAGGCAGGGCTGGGGGAAGGCACATGTGTGTCTCGCAGGCCCTGAGGCCCCAGCTGCAGGGTGTTAAGCACAGAGCCATGCAGTGCGGGGAAACTCAGCCCCCCCCCCAACTCTAGCCTGGTCAGGAGAGGGATGGAACTAAAACTGCAGGTGTTGGGGCCAGCACTGTGGCATAGAGGATTAGGACCCAGCCTGCAGCAATGGCATCTCATCTGGGCGCCAGTTCATGTCCTGGCTGCTCCACTTCCGATCCAGCTCTCTGCTATGTGCTACGAAAGCAGTGGAAAATGGCCCAAGTCCTTGGGCCCCTGCACCTGCGTGGGAGACCTGAGAGAAGCTCCTGGCTCTTAGTTTGGCATTGGCGCAGCTCTGGCCATTGCGGCCATTTGGGGAGTGAACCAGCAGATAGAAGACCATTCTCTCCACCTCTGCCTCTGCCTCTCTGTAGCTTTGCCTTTCAAATAAATAAACAAAACTTAAAAAAAAAAAAAAAAAACACCTTGCAAGTATCTCTCACTAAATGCCGCCTCTGTGCACAGCCATATGACAGACAGGAAAAGCCACTCTCCCTTCCACGTGGATGCCACGCGGCTCTGTCTTGTCCAGGCTCAGAGAGCTATAGCAGCAAACTGGGCTGTGAGGGTGTGTACCTGAGACCCCTACAGGAGTGACAGGGACCAGGGGGGAGACAGACCCTCTGACACTTGGGCGAGGACATCCCCTGGGCCTGGGAACACTCAGGTCCCTTACGGGGGCCACCTCCAGCCCTGCTAGTGACATCACCAGGTTGGAGGGGAGGCTGCCCGGGGGGAGTGGCTCCTGGGCACGAGGTCAGCTGCCGCTGAAAGCAGTGGGGCTCGGTGCTGCCGGTGAGCCGCACACCTGGGGGTGGGGAGCAGCAGAAAGGGCCAGAAAGCCTCCCCGCTTCGTTCGCTCTTACAAGGTGACAGCTAGAAAGGAAAGGAATCAGATAAAAGGAAAAGGCAAATTATGATATTAAAAATTCACTTCCATTTAGCAAATTTGCTATTAGCATCACAATTCAGGATATTTTAATGATTACAGCCTCACATAAGAGGCATAATTGGGCACCTCGCTGATAGGATTTAAGGAGCACCAGAAAAATCCCTTCCCCAAAATCATTTCTTCAACAACACAAGCCCCCTCCCCAGTAAGGGCTGGATGTGCCTGGCGCTTCCCTGGCCCCTCCTTGGAAATCCCCATTTCCCAGGGCCTCCGGGCCAGGCAGGGCCGGGCAGGGCAGGGCAGGGGAGAGGTGAGTCCGAGGGCTCAGATGGCCCAGACTGGGTGAGCGTGAGGCTGGAAGCGCAGCTGCAGGCTGCGCCTCCCTCAGTCTTCTTTGTTGCCCAATACAGAACACTCCTGAGGCCAGCGCCTGCTGTGTTCCCACCTCAATTCAAAACCCAGTGAGCATCTGGGGGGAGGGGGAAGCTGGACACAGCAGCGCCCGGCAGCTGGGGAGCTGTCCTGCCCAGGTTGGGCTCATGGCGGCCCGGGAATGCCCTGACCGTGCACACACACCCAGACTGGCCTGGCAGCACAGACCACCCAGCTGCGCCACTCTGGGACCCATGCAGGAGCATGCTGAGAGCAAACAGCCACCCTCACACAGCCACGGAGAGCCGGCACAACCCCAGGCGACGAGCCCCAGCGGCCCCAGCGGCCTGTCTCAGGGCAGGCGAGCTCACACCCCAGGTCCAGCCCCAGGCTGCCCCACCTGTGGCAACCACAAGCGCTGGGCTGAGCTGCTCTGCTCTGCCAGTGTCGAAGCCACCAAGAGCTTCCCACGAAGCTCAAGGTGAAAGCCCAAGTCCCAAGCTGGACAGACACCTGTGCAAGACCTGGCTCCTGCCACCCCTCCAAGGCCCCCCTGTACAGCTGCACGCTCAGCTCCCCAGATGCCCGCATGGCTGCAGGCCCGTGTCTCCTCCACAGCACACCTCTCCCAGGCCCTGGAGCTGGGGCCTGAGTTCCACAGGAAGGGAGAAAATGCAACAAAGCTCGGTGTGTGCCGAGGCGGAGCTGTTTTCCTGCGATAGGTATCCCTTGTGGGGCCAGCACTGTGGCGTGGTAGCTTGGGCCTCAGCCTACAGCACTGGCATCCCATGTGGGCATCCGTTTGAGTCCCAGCTGCTCCATGTCCAATGCAGCTCCCTGCTAATGCGCCTGGGAAAACAGCTGAGGATGGCCCAAGTGGAAAGTCCTTGGGCCCCTGCACCCACGTGGAGGGCCCAGAAGAACCTCCTGCCCCCTGGCTTCCGATCTGCTCAGCTCCAGCCATTGAGGCCATTTTGAGGGTGAACCAGAGGATGGAAGATCGCTCTCTGTCTCTTCCTCTGTCTGGAACTCAGCCTCTCAAATAAACAAACCTTTAAAAAATAAAAAAATAAATGACCCTCACACGGTTGCCAGCCTTGGGCGGACTGTGAGTCCTGGGAAAGGCAAGGCTGACATCCTCACGGTGGTCTCACTCTAGGAAGGAGCAGGTTCCCAGGGCTCCTCACTCCGCCAGGCACAAGGGCTCCTGCCAGTGATTTCACTGGTGACAAAGGGGCAAAGGCAACTTGGAGGATGAAGGATGGGCTACCCAGCAAGTAGAACAACTGAAATCCACGAGTGATACAGGCAGAGGGGAGGACAGGAAGAGGGGGAGAGGGAGAGGGAGAGGGGGAGGGGGAGGGGGAGGGGGAGAGGGAAAGGGAGAAGGAGAGGGAGAGAGGGAAGGGGAGAGGGGGAGAGGGAGAGGGAAAGGGAGAGGGAGAGGGGGAGGGAGAGGGAGGGGGAGGGAGAGGGAGGGGGGAGGGGGAGAGGGAGAGGGAAAGGGAGAAGGAGAGGGAGAGAGGGAAGGGGAGAGGGAGAGAGGGAGAGGGAAAGAGGGGGGAGGGGAGAGAGGGAAAGGGAGGAGATGGAGAAGGAGAGGGGGAGGGGGAGGGGGAGGGGGAGGGAGGGAGGGAGAGGGAGAGAGGGAGAGAAAAGAGAACTTTGATCCATGCTTTGCAGCATATCAAAAAATTAAACCAACTGAATTACAGGCCTAAATGTAAAACCTAAAGCTACAAAATTTCCTTTTTTGTTAAAGATTTATTTATGAATTTGAAAGGCAGTTACAGAGAGAAAGAGAGGGAGAGAGAGAAGAGACAGAGAGAGATCTTCCATCCACTGGTCCACTCACCAAATGGCCCTCTGGGCCTGCAGGAGCCCAAGCCCTGGGGCCATGTTCTGCTGCTTTCCCAGGCCATCAGCAGGGAGCTGGATGGGAAGTGGAGCAGCCAGGACTTGAGCCAGCGCCCATATGAGATGCTGGCATTAAAGGCAGCAGCTTTGCCTGCTACGCCACAGCGCCAGCCCCTAAAGCAATACAATTTGTATCAGAAAACATCACAGCAAATCTCCACGGCTTTGGGTATACAAAGTTCTTATGTATAGTGCTCAACATGTGATCCTTAAAACACAGACGAATTGTACTGCACCAAAACTATGAATTTCTCCTCTTCTCAGTTACCAATGAGCGAGTAAGAAGATTGGGGGCCAGTGTTGTGGGGCAGGGGTTAAGCTGGCAGCTGCAGTGCTAACATTCCATATATTCCACTGTTCCACTTACCATCCAGCTCCCTGCTAACACGCCTGAGAAAGCAGCAGAAGCAGTCCAAGTGCTTGGGCCCTGCACCAGGTGGGAGACCCAGATGAAGCTCCTGGCTCCTGGCTTCAGCCCAGCCCAGCCCTGGCCGTCGTGGCCATCTGGGGAGCCAACCAGTGGATAGAAGACCTGTCTCTCTCTGTCTCTCCCTATCTCTGTAAATCTACTTTTCAAATAAATAAAATAAATATTTTTAAAAAGAGAGAGAGAATAAAAAGATAAGCCACAGAGTATGACAAAATATTTGGAAATCATATCCTATACAGGATTTGGATCTATAATATATAAAGAAATCTCTGGGCTGGTGCTGTTGCGCAGCAGATAAAGCTGTCACCTCTGATGCCTGTATCCCATACGGGCGCCAGTTCGTGCTCCAATTCTGATCCAGCTCCTTGCTAATAGCCTGGGAAAGCAGTAGAAGATGGCCCAGTGTTTGGACCCCTGCACCCATGTGGGAGACCTGGATGAAGCTCTTGGCTCCCAGCTTTGGTTTGGCCCAGCAGTGGCCATTGTGGCCATCTGGGGAGTGACCAGTGAATGGAAGATCCCTTCCTCTTCCTCTTTCTCTCTTTCTCTTTGTTTCTTCCTTTCTAACTCTGACTTGCACGGTGAGCACGGGGCCCGGAACTCTTACAGGCTGCTGGCAGCCAGGCAAAGCTGCACAACTGCTTTGGAAAACCAGTTAGCAGTTTCCTGAAAACTTAAATACAGAACTTTCTTACATCCAGACCACTCCACTCCTCGGAATTTAGCACATTCACACAAAGACAAGCAGGTGAATAGTCATTGCAGCCTTATTGGCCAGAGGCTGAAACTGGAAGCAACCAACCAAAATCGTCAGCAACAAGTGCCTGGAAGAAGTCCTATACCCATACAATAGCATACTACTCAGCAATAAAATGAACTATGTACTGTAACTACAGCAATAGGGAAGATGTCAGATACACTGAACAAGAAGCAGCATATACTACAAGGTCTGTTTGCATAAATTCCATGGAATGTGATTGTATTCCATTTGCTCAGTACACACTACCCTATAATGGCAGATGGCAGATCTGTCATTGCATAGGATGAGTGAGAAGGGAGACAGCAAAGGGTCCCTCAAAATGCTCAGGGTCCGTGGTCTATGACTGTGATGATGGTGTGACAGGTGTCCTACATAAGTCAAAACAGACTTTAAATGACCACGGCTCATTGCATGTCGGTTATTTGCCGATAAAGCATTTACAGATAATCAAGTCTGGGGCTGTAGGTGAGCTCACCGTATGGCTCCGAGATCTCAGTTAAGACACCTAGCAGGAAGGACGCACGGCCCAGGAGAACTCTCCAGACACACCAGTGTGCTTGCAGACACGCATGCGAGGGCTTGACCGGAAGCCTCGTCTCAAGCCGTCAGTCCGTCCAGGCAGGAGAGCACACGCTGCAGGCCCTCACGGCGGCGGCTGCATGAGCACGAAGGGGGCTGCCACAAGACACACAGAAACTTAATGTCTGCAATGGCCCCGCGGTGGTGCAAGGGCCACAGCCTGGATCAGAAGGAACCAAGACTGCTGAAATTGCAACAGTGTCTCTGGCCAGGAGGCAAGCTGGGAAAACCACTGAGTGGCCAGCCTGGGCCCCTCACTGCCAAAGGAGCCAGGGAGCAGGACAGAAAGAAAGTGCAGAGAAGACAAGAGCAGAGAGCAGAGCCAAGAGCTGGAGAGAGGCTGACCTGCGCATCACGTGCAGGGAGAACTGGTTTTGACAAGGACCAGCAGCCACTGCAGCCTGTGGAGCCCTGGTGACATCTCTGCTCAGCACGACCACGGGATTATTATCGATCAGTGACTCATCTATTTCAGCAGGAGTGCCTATGACTGGTATCCTATCCTCGTATCACAAACACATGCTGAGTGTGAGGGAGACTTTCTTTTTAGTTCACTGGGTCTCCAGATCAAGAAGTACTATGTGTGAGTTTTACACAGAATACAACATCCTGGGCTGTGGGCCGTACGCAGGGTGGGGTGAGAGCTCGGGGGTCTTCAGGGAGGGTGAGCCTATTTCACACGTGAGAGGAGCAGGAGGCATTTCGACCAGAGGGGGCGCTGTGGCAGGCTGGCTCCCTGTTCTTTGTCTCCACCCATCAGGATGGGAGTCAGTGTCTGGACCCTCTGAACCTGGGCTGACTTTGAGAACTGCTCATGGCGGGGAGGACGTGGAAGAAGGGATGTGCACCCGCTCCAAGCAGAGACTTCAACTTCGCTCCTCTTCTCTTGATGTCTTCCTGGGCACCCTGCCTGCACCAGGTGAGTGAGCCTGGGCTGCCCTGCTCACGGGTGAGAGGCCGTGGGAAAGAGCTCGGCGCTGAGCTGGTGACAGCCAACAACCTCCTGGGCACAGCCACCTGGCAGACAAAGAGCTGATCACAGTGAGCCCAGAAAACGCATCTGCCCTAAGCTGCCGGTCCATTGCGAGCATGGGAAATGTGTGCTGGCTACGCCACTGAGGGCAGGGCGCATCCCTGGAGCACTAAGTAAGAGGTACGCCAGCTTCATCTCGTTTGGGCCACGCAGCCCCCAAAGATGGGTGTCGTTACTGTCCCTGCCGTACGGGCGAAACCAACACAGAGAGCAAGGGGCGCAACCAGCTGAGGCCAGCTGCCGGCTGAGGGCCTTTTGGCCATCAGAGTGGTTTGCTGGTGCCATGGGTGCCTCCTTGCAGGAGCCCAGTGTTATCCAAGCTAAAAAGAGGCTCAGGACCTGTTGAGAGCAATGCAACTCACAGGGAGGCTGCGAGGGGCACCTGCAGGACAAAGGTTCCGGAAGAAGCGAAGAATGCACATTCGTTTCTTGTCGTTTCTTGTCGCTGCGGTACCCGATGACGTGCCACCGGGTCACGGCTGCTCAGCCCAGGTCTGGGCAAGGCAGGGACACAGCTCCCTGCCAGTCCGCGACGGGAGGGGACCGTGTCAGGGAAATAATTGGGTCTGTGTGTCCCACACCACATGACAGCCACCACGGCTGAGCCGGGGTCATAGCTCAGATCCACCTGACTCCGTATCCTCTGATTTCTCATTCACAAACGAACAGGTGAATAAACAAATCTGTGCTATGACAACAAAATCAACAGTGCCAACAGAGACAAAAAAGAGTAAAAAAAAAAAAATCAAAGATGGAAAATCGATGCGACTCACACAGCAGAGGTCAGAAGATGGAATTTCTGTCCAGGGGTCAAAGCCCCCAGGGAGGGGTGGAGACAGCTTCCTCCCGCCACAGCCCTGCAGAGCCGCGTGTGGAGCTAAGCAGAGCTGGCTTCAGCCTTGCACCCCACGGGGTGCGGGAGAGTCGTCCACCTGGGCCACCTCCTGAGTAGGGTGCTCCTCCTGGCTCTGCCCCCTTCATTGCTGCCCGCTGTTGGGGAGTCCCTCCCTAAAATGAGACAGAAAGGGACAGTGTCTCACTGGTCCTGTTCCCACATCTCCAGTTCACCAATGCGGGTCCTCCCTAAGACACCTCGTGAGGCCCACCAGCTACTAGAGATTCAAATTCGATTCATCTGTCCCCACTTGGAGTTCTCCAATTTGGGTGACTTTTCCAGATATCAAACTTTAATTCTATGCAAATCAACAAATGCTTATCTCAGGTCTATTCTGTGCACAGAGCTCAGCCAGGAAATAAATAAAACATCCTCTCTGCCTCCAGGGACTGCCCGGGAGCGAGGGACAGACACAAGCACAAGGGAGCAGAACTCAAGACAGGCTGGGTAAGCACTGTAGCGGAAGCTCCAGAGCTCTCCTGTTTGGCTTCTGGTTGTTTTTTTTTTTTTTTTTTTTTTTTCCTGTAATTTTTCTACAATGCCGTTCTTACTGCTTCCTTGCCTCAACAGCAAGTAGTCTTAGGAACATAATTAATTCTGGCAATCACCGGGACACAGTTACGGGGAATGCTGAGACACAGCGCCGACAGAGGCCCCGCTGCTGGAGCCCCCGGTTGCTGGCCTGTGAGAACGCCTGGGTCCCCGCCTGCCCGGGAGAAGGACGCCCCACGCTGCTGTCTGGGGACCGCTGCTGTTCTCCCGCTCACTTAGAGCGCACGCAGCCTCTGCAGGCCGACAGCGGGGCTGCCTTCCCACGCCGGAAATTGCAGCGGCTGCACAGTAACAATCTTCCCCACCTACTTCAAAGCCGCCAGCTATCTTCTTAATGGCTGGGGTCACGGCGGTTCTGACCCTGCTGAACAACGGCGACGCTCACATCATCATCATCCTTAATATAACTGGGAGCCAGGAGGATGCACCCATCAGAGTAACCGGGAGACAGCCGCATCTTCACGTCCTGCGGCAAATCAGAAAAGCAAACTCGGCTAAGCCAGCTCCCACAAGACGAAGAGAGACCTGGGCCAGCCACACTGGGGAGGAAGCGGGAAGCCGAGGGTCTTCCCCATATTTGGGTGTGTACCGTGTGGCCGTCAAAGAGAGCCGGAGACGGTGTACGTTGGAACACCAGGCCCGGCACACCATGGTGCTCGATAAATGCCAATCAAATGCAATTAGAGCAATCACCTGAGCCGTGTGGGTAAAGAAAGGGGAATTGCTCACAGGCATTAGGGTAGAAAATTGAATATTCTTCTTGACACAAGCTGGCAGCTTTCTCATTATAATCACGTATTCATTAAATTAGCCAAGAAATCGCCTCCACACACATTTCCTGAGTTGCTGCTGAGGTCCCGGCACAAGCGGAGGTGCCAGGCTCACGGCAGGGAAGTGCAGTCTGGTGCTGAAACAGACAACCAGGCAGCCACTACACCGGACAATCAACCCGTGGTTTGTACAAAAGTAAAAACGGAAGGCTGGAGTGACAGGACCTGGGGGAGTGAGTGGGGGGCGGGCCAGGGGAGGGGGGCGCCTATGGAGACCGCCTGAGCAGGTGACACGCAGGTGGAGACCTGGCTGATACAGAGGGTCTCGCCATCAGCTCTAAGGGAA
The DNA here is from genome assembly GCF_964237555.1 of Oryctolagus cuniculus. Classification (NCBI taxonomy): domain Eukaryota; kingdom Metazoa; phylum Chordata; class Mammalia; order Lagomorpha; family Leporidae; genus Oryctolagus; species Oryctolagus cuniculus. The sequence continues at coordinate 22,068,406 of NC_091437.1, forward strand.
AGCGGGGGCAGAACGCACACCAAGCACAAAGGATATAATGTGAGAAGGAACCGGACAGGGAGCAGGAACCTGCGCTAATGTAAGAGGTGGGCAGGACGTTTGTGAACTGAGAGACACAAAGACTGGGGGCCACTGTCTCTCAAATGGAATTCAAGGGAGTGAGCCAAAGATTCACGGCTGTGCCTTCACTGCCCCAGGGGGCGGCGGTGGCTGGGCTGGGCGCACGGCAGGCAGGTACGGGACACATGCCCGGGAACCTCCCGCAAGCCTGGCCCTTGTCTCCTCCCCCTCGCTGCACGCCGGCATGCTGGCGAGAGTCCAGCGACACGACTGTGTCAATGTGAGTGCCAGCCACCATCCACCTCAGGCACAGGACCAGGCACGCCAGGGCCCTTGGCCAAGACTGGCCCCAGGACCTCACACTGAACCCCTGCAGCCTGCCTTGTGGGGTCGAAATGGCTGGTATCAGAAACCCACAGAAACGGGGTTGGCACAAAGCACCTCCCTGCTCGCTGGCAGATCCTGAAGACAGCTCAAGGACTGTAAACGGCCAGGCAGGAGCCCCCTCAGTGTTGCCAGCCCCCGCAGGGAAAGCCCCACATCCATGTCTGAGGCCAGGAAGGCAGGCAGGGCCAGACCCAGGGACCCGCTCTTGGCGGCTCTGCCTCTCCCCACCGCAGACCCTCAAATGCTGGGGTGGATCAGAAGAGAGGGGTGCAGGGGGCCTGCCCGGGGAGCACAGCAGAACCCCCGGCGGGCGGGGTGGGCTCCAAGTCCTGCTCATCGTATTTGTTGTCTAAGAAGTACCTGGTCTCTGCACTCTGGAACAGGAGCCCCCAGCCCCGCGGTCCGTGTGGAAGGGCGAGGTGCACGGGTCCCTGCAGTGGCACAGCCCCTTGGCCCAGCACCACCCGGGGCTGCTCTGGCGACTTGTCCATGCCTGCCAGAAGGAGAGAGAATCTTCCCCCAATACCTTTTGTTAAGAACACTTCAAATTCCATGTATTCTTAGCTCCTGAAAGTAATCGTGCTTTGAACAAGATTCTCTACTAATTAGTTTCTTCTTTCAAAATTCGAGTTCTCCAAAAATGCTTTGAAATCTAACGGTTCCCCTTGCATTTTTCCTTTTCTTGGAACAGCCTCTTGCTTAGCCTTGGAAGGAGTCTGATAATAACCAATTTGGAGCTTAACAGCAGCCAACATTAGTACTAATATTTCCAATTGTCTGTTGCATGAAGCTTCAAAAACACCACGAGCTTTTGCCTTTGACTAAATCTACAGGCTCAGATGTTTCCAAGAGCGATTGTTCTTTCGGGGTTCTTAAGAGACAGTTGAGCCAAGTGTGTATCAGCCTGGAAATTGAATGGTGCGCATTGTCATAATGGCAATTCCTCGTGTTTGGAAGCCTCATCAGAAACTGGAAAGGAAAAAAAGATAAAGTGCGGAGCCTTTTCCCTCTCCTGTCTAATTCTGTATTCTGTTTCGTCTTTTGATGTTAATAGTTGAAATTAGGCTGGCTCCTTTTCTACCACGAGGGTTTCAGTTTCTCTTTCAAACGTCTGCAGATGCAATGATGTGCTTCCTCGGAGGCCAGGAGGGGTCGGGTGAACTCTTTTAGAGCCCATCCCGGGAGAAGGCCCCTTTCATAGACAGAAATGTCAGGTTTCATTAGTACAGTCGTGCTCACACGAATCTCGTCTTCGGGAAAGATAGCGCTGGGAAGGCCAGAGCCAAACTCGGCAAACTGTGCCTCTGCTCAGAGGCTGGAGTCTCAGAGAATCAGCCTCATGCAACACTGCCTGCCCCTGCAATAAAAGTTCTCGGCTAAGTCTGCTGCCCAGAGGGGCACGTCCAGACCCGCCTGTCCAGGGCCTGTGGGTCAGGTAGCTGACTCCTCGTGGTGCGGGCTGTTAGACCCAGGATGCGGCCCCTGCATCGGGGTGGATCTGCAGCTGGGAGGGCTCCTGACCCTTCCTGTCCTCGGGACAGCACGCTGATGACATCGAAGTCTCCTCCTTACCGCACCTGCAGAACCAGGGCCCGTGCCGACACCACAGCTGCCCCGTGCAGCAAGCACTTTGAGCCAAGGAGGGACATGGAGCAGAGCCACTGGAGGCCCTGGACCAGAGGGGCTGCAGACCGTGTCCTGCCAGCGGACAGAGACGTGTCCAAGAGGATCGGCATTCTCATTTTGTGGTCCTAAGAAAACAGTCTCGCCAGGCTTTGAGCAGCCCAGGTGCTAGAAACAGATGTGCGGGCATCTCACGGAGCACTCGAGATACAGCTTCAGGCTCAGCAGAGGCCTGCACAGCCCCGAATCAGCCACCGAGAGGCTCAGGGACTTGGGCCAAGTTACCCAATCTCGCTGAGGTGTAACAGACTCGGAGCGACTGAGCATCCAACACCGTGCGCTCAGTCGTTCAGTTATCGGACCGACGCTGAAGCTCCACTGTGTGCCCGAGCCTCTTCCAGGCGCTGGGGAGACAGCGGGGAGCAGAGCAGCACAGCCCCCCTCGCACGGAGCTCACTTCCTTAAGCTGCTTTGCAGCTGACAAATAAAGTTGTGTGTATTTCTCGTGCATGACACGATGTTTTGAAATACGTAGCCATTGTGAAATGGCAGGAAATCAAGCTACAGCATGTGCGTGCTACCACACACAGGTGTCAGTGTGTGTGTGTGTGTGTGTGTGTGCGTGGTGAGCACATTTCAAGTCTACTCCCCGAACATTCTTCCGAAACGCAACGCACCCTTGCTAGCTGCCATCGCCATGCTGAGCGTGGAGCTGGCATTTCAGAGCAGGGAGACAGGCGATAAACACGCACGTGGAGGTTATGCTGGGTGGCGATAAGTACTAGCAGAAGCATTTTGTGAGCGCGACGCTGATGCAGGGCTGAGAGAAAGTTCCAGAAAGACAAGAGCAGGCGGACGACCGTCACACCTCATTCAAGCAAAAGATGAGGGTGCCTTGGACCTGAGGGGTGGCAGCTGGGCAGCAAGAACCAGTCCGAGCCTGGATTTACGCTGAAGCTGAAGATCACAGAATCTGCTGAGGGCCTGAAGGGGGAGTTGAAGATGAAACAAGTGATCGTGGATGAGCCCTGATTTTTAGGTACAGGAATGGAATGAGTGTTGTGATCATTAAAAGGGAGATGGCGAAGCCCAGGGGAGGGCTGTGTGCATGTGTGTGTGTCCAGAGAAGTAAGACAAGGTCCAGGTTTGGACATGCTCATCATGAGATGCCAACGAGACTGGCCCATGGCGACACTGATCAGGCTGCTGGGTGAAGACTTGGCAGGGGGAAGACAGGGGTGCAGATACCCATGTGAGGTGATCCCTCCATTTGAGATATCCAGAGACACTCCCCACCCACTGCCCACCCCTCCCACCACGTACACCCAAGGCTGTCGGCTTTGGATTATTGGGGCCAGGCCCCAGGGAGGGTGAACTGAGGGGTCTGTAGGTTTGGGATTGAAATAATAAATGTCACCCTGTACATGGCATTCAAGGCCCCGAGACGTGGTAAGAACACACAGGGCAGAGAGTGCTGATCTCATCGACCATAGAACCCAGAGTGGTGGTGTTTAGAGGTCAATAAGAGGAGGAGGATAGCTAGGGGACGAAGGAGAAGTGGCATGGGGTGGCAGAGGGGACAGACAGGAAATCAAGAGTACTGCTTCCCATCAGGTATCTCAGTTCACAACAAAAGGGGTACAAGTGGGCTCAGACCCAAGGCGTTCCCAAGTTTTACCATGCGCCCCATGGTGAGAAGCAGCCAGTCTGAGAGGACAGGGGCAGAGCGTGCCCAGCACTGAGCCATGGCCTCAGCGAGAATAGGGACGGGGGTGGGGGGTGGGAGTCAGCGAGGAAACCACACTCAGCACAGCTGGGATGCAGCAACACACAGCACCAAGCCCTGGCCCTGCTTTCCTCGGCCCCAGAACGCACCCTGGGCACCAGGGTTGGAAAGGGAGTGTCCCCTCTGCTATCACACTCAGTGGCTCACTCACAGCGGTCGCTCTAGGCTGGCCTGGACGTCTTGGTTCTTGAGGGAAGCACGTGTCCACCGGGAGATGTAAGGAGGACCCCACTGAATTGGGAGCAGACATGTCTCTGGCCGAGGGGACTTTGCATGGGACTGACCCGGCAGACGACAGCTGTCCTGGGGTCACAGGGGTGCTGGGATCCCTGGGGTGCTGGGCTACAGCTGCACAGCAGCAGCAGGAAACACAGGGCCTGAAACCCGGGGGGCCCTCTGGAGGACCTCCAAGTCCCTCCATGTCCATCCCCAAAGTAATGGAAAACCATAACCAGAAAAGGAAGAACCAGTGTGGGATGGTTTGGGGCGCTCCACCAGACGAGGGCGAGGGAACAGGGCGAGGGCAGCCAGGGACAGTGACCCCCAGCGTCAGTCACGGCTCCGTGACCTGCGACTGCCATGGCCGTGGCAGGTCCCCGCTTTCCTGTGACGTGCGCATTAACCAGCTTCACCGACTTCCTCGCTCTTCTCCCCCTTCCCGGGGTTGTGGGTGGTGATCAGCTTCCAAGTGTCGTTTTTTGTATTACAGATGTTTCTGTGGACCCACAACTGAATTAGAAAAACGAATCACTTCCCCACAGAGGGATGCGGTGACTGCTGGGGTGTGGTGTCTGCCCTTCTGGGTTCATTTGCACAATGGATAAATGCATCGTGTCAGGGCAACACGTAAGCTGTCGCGTGCGAGTCCAGGGGTGGGCATGGCAGGGGACACGTGGGTGCCGAGTTCCCGAAGGGGTGGACATGCCGGGCAGTGAGCTGCCGACTCCCACCTCCCACCCCCGTCCCTATTCTCTGTTACTCGATTCCATGAGGCCAGAGCTAGGATGTGGCGGCCCTCCTTGGCCACTTGGAATCCCACTAGGTCAGGCACCGAGGGGAGACAGAAGGCAGGGGGACCCCCAAGCTCCTGTGCCTCCCCGGTCTGGGGAGCTGTGCCTCCCCCTCTGTTCCCTAACCTCAGGCTGCCACTGCTCCTTCCACTTGCCTGCCTGAGTCCCAGCTCGGCTGCCGTGGTGCAGATCCATCGGCTCAGGGAAGAGAGCCCACGGGGCAGGGTGCCTTCACAAAGTTCGTGGAAAATGCAAGCTAAGACGCAATCATGCACAGAGTTCAATTCTGTTCTTGTACCAGAATAATTTCTCTTTCTGTGCCATTTGCCATCAGCTTTTCAAAGTCCTCTTGTGTGGGGAGCAACCGGGAGCAACTCGGACTAGACTAAGTTACTGGAATTAAGGCTTATTCTATGCATCTGCTCTCCCACAATATGGCGCTGGGAGAGGAGGCAACAGCTTCTACCCAGCTGCCTCCAGTTCAACCAATAAACTGCAGGAGCTGCTCCTGATTGGAGGAGAGCAGCGTACTCGGCGTGTGGGTAGCAGAGTTGGGATTGGCGGAGGAGGACTATAAAGGAGGAGAGAGACAACATGCACCAGGAACATCTAAGGGGAACACCTGTGCAGCCCCCGAGAGAGCCGGCCGGCGGTGTGCCGCTCCCCCGCGGAAGTGGGGAAAGTGGCAGGGGGAACCGCCCTTCCACGGAGGTGGAAGGGATGGTAGCCAACCCGGGAAGAACCAGCAGCAAACCCGGGGAGGGCCGAGCAGACAAAAGAACAGCGCAGGGTCCTGTGTCGTTCCTCCACGAAGAGGGGGAGCGACACTCTTGTATTTCAAGAAGGAACCCGTGACCGATGTTACCAAAGGCCACTCAGTAGCTGCCTACGACAGGAGCCGGGAACGGACCCTTGGCCTTTGCCGTGTGGAGACAGGGGTCCTTGAGCCGTGCTTTCCAGTGAGCAGGCCGTCGGCAAGTGGGAGCAGCTGCGATGGCTGTCCTTGCTGTCATTATTCCTTCCTCCTGGGAGATGTGCTTTTGTCTGGCCTCACCTGGCCATACCACCAGCCTGGCTTTCGGCCACGACTCTCCACCAAGCACCGTTAGCAGCGATCGGGTCCGTGGTCCAGGTTAAGAAAAGGGGGTGCAGATGGGCGTGAGGCAAGCTGCCCGCCCTCCAGGGACTCAGAGTCAGGAAGGAGGCGGAGAAGCTGTGGAGGCTGGGTCTGCAGGACGTCCCAAACCCCTCGCCGCTCCTAGATGCCATCGACTTTCACCATCCGGCTGTGCTCGGGCCTGACTGATCCCAGCAGCGTGAACAGGACCTGCTGCAGGGCCCTGCACGCAAACCCGGGCAAGGACTGCAGGAACCCACACGCAGGTGGCCTCACGGCGCTCAGCCTCCCCCAGCCGTGTCTGCCCAGAGAAGCTCATCCGGACCCATGTTCCTACTAGACACTGCCACACAGGCACCCTCTCCCCAGTGTGTCCCAGCAGGCAGGTGTCTGACATAAAACACGTGGCTTACAGTCTAGGCACAGCGAGCCACGCTGGTCACTGAGGGCCATGTTCCCAGGTGCCAGCCACCCACAGCCTCATAAGCAGTACTGCCCTGGGCAGAGCAGTGTCAGGTGTGCCACGTGCCCTCCCTCTGCGCAAGCGGGAATGGGGCTCTCTCTCCAGCACCTGCAGACTACTGTGGAGATGTTTCCTAGCAACCTGAGTACCTAACCTCGCAAAAAGCCCGGACAATGGGGCCATCGCTTTGGGGCAGCTCAGAGGTGACCTTACAGGCACAGGCTCAGAAAGCTGCAAAGTGGTTGGATCCATTCCAGGCCTCCATGGGCGTTCCTGAAAGTAAACTCAGAGCACCCGCGATGAGGCCACAGCCAGATGGGAGACGCCCCTCCCTGCAGGTGGAAGACAGAGAAGCTGTTTAGAGATGCCCTTGAACATCCAACACTCGGTCATGCTCAGAGCTCACATTTATCCCAGTAGCATGGGAAGGACCTGCTCTGCACATAGCCCCCCGCTTGCCCCTCCTCCTTGCCGCCTCCCTTCTAATGCAAGCCCACTCGGACTGTAGCCCCGCCTTCCCAGGACAGGAACCACAGCCCCCTGAGCTCTGGGCCTGCTGCTTCCCTCCCCCACTGACAGGTCGCTTGTGCCACCACTCTCCCATGCAGTCCTCCCGTGGCACACACCTAGGTGAGGTGCCTGCCCGGCCAAGGTTAGACTGTACTGACACTCAGAGAATCCAACACGCCAAGATGAGCTCAGGTGTTGGAGACACAGGGAGGACCCTCTTTTACTGTGATTCATAGTCTGCTCCTTTTAGACTATCTTTGGTGGCCCCCGAAGTTCACATGCTAAAGCCCAGAGTTCATTCCACAATACAGCACTGCCTTCCACACCTTCTCATTCATTCATTCATTCACATCCTCACTCATTCATTCAACACTACTGTGACCTACTGGGAGGCTCTGTGCTGGATTCAGGGGGCACAAAATAGCCCCTTCCTCCCCCTCCAGGACACACAGCTGAGGGAGGGGTGCACCTGTGAACCGAGAGGGCCACTAGGTAACATGTTAACACCTGAGCTTGGCAGAGAGCGCACCTGCGACTCCAAACAGGTGGACCTCAGTCTCCCAGCCCTCCTGCATCCACCCCTCCTCCGTGCAGTCCTTGGGACCCAGGCAAGCAGCTCCATGGGGTCCCTAAAGCGCATGGCCCTCAACTCTTAGAGATGACTCAGCCTCACCTGTGATCACCTCCTTCTGGCTGTGAACCCCCCGAGCACGAGACACAGCCCCTGCCCTCCTCACGGGGCGCTTGGCGTCTGCTCCATCTGACCTCAGCACATCCGCCCAGTGAAAACCCCTGCTCAAGCCCCCAGGAGAAGGCCCCTCCTTTCGGGAACCTCAGCTCCACTTTTGGTGCAGTGGGGAGGGGTGGGGGTGGCAGACAGAAGGTCCCTGCAGGGATCCGGCTGGAGCAGAATGAACAGCAACATCAGGGCAGCCACCAACTGCAAGACTTCAGCGGTCCTCTCCACTGATGTCTGATGGGGCGGTTGGAGCAGGCAGAGGGGAGCGAGGTTCTGCTCTGAACACTTAGTGATCCAGGACCAGCACCCCAGAGGGGGCAAGCGCAGGAGCACCAAGCAGCCAGGGCTGACACTAACCCCAGCCTCGGCCTAGTGCCCAGGTGTCCAGGAACCCAGACGCGGGGCACTCTCTATCTCTGCTTCCCTGAGTCTCACCTAGATGACAATGGAGACCGGGCCTGGAGTGGCCACGGAAGCCGGGCAACCTCCGCCCCAGGGCATAGGGGCTCCAACCTGCAGGAAGCAGAGGGCACAGCCCTTCCTGCTCCTAACCGACCTGAGTCAGCCACGTCCCACCTGGAGCCCCAGGAGGACGAGGCCAGAGCCCCACTGAGTCTGTGCTCTCTTCCTTGATGTATAAATATATTCTAAAACCGAAGGGAAAAAGTGACTTACTCCTGGAAATGGAAGGGGAGAATGTCTGATAGCCCGGGACTGGGAGGTTTGACAAAGACAGCTGTCACAACACACACGATGCACTTGACTTGCATGGTCCTAGGCCGATCACTACAAAATGTGGTTCGGAACCTGCTGCTCATCAGGAGGAAATGGGGGTTTCCCCTGGGGGAGGAGCAAGGCCAGAGGGGGGCCTCCACTGCTCAAAGCTCCCCACCACCAGCACCCCCTGCAGGGCGGGCCTTGTCCCTCCTGTACAGAGACCACTGGGAGACACCCAGCAGAAGCCCAAGGTCAGGGCCGCCCTGGGAACTGCCCTTGAATCAGACCCAGAGGATGAATGAGGCCAGCGCACTGCGGTCAGGAAAGGAGCTCCCTGGCGTGGAAAAGTCGTGGGCCCATGGAGGAGAGGCCTCAGCTCTGCTCACAGGGCAGAGGCTGGGCAGGGAGGGTGGGAGGGGGTTCTCAGTACCTGCAGCTGCACTGGAAGGCCCGCCAGGGTGGCACTGCCCTTCCTGGCTCACCTGCGTCCCTCCACCCCTGCCCCCCGTGCAGGGACAGCCCTGACACAGCCCTGTGTGTGCGGAGGGGAGGGATGCAGCCGCACAGCCCTGCTCAGACTTACCCCCCGTCAGAGTGGAACCAGGGGCTCCTTACCGCAGTGAAAGCCCTTCAGGGCCAAATGTGTGTGCAGCCTCCCAGGGAGGACGGGGGGCCTCCCACTACGGCTTCCCGCTGCCCACAGCACCCACCCACTGCACTGTCACCGCCTGCTTTCTTCCTTCAGGGCAGACACTACCTTGCCTTCAGGGGATGGGGACAGCGTAGCCCGTGCATGCGAGCCACACTTGTACAGGGACCCCCTGGCTCAGCCCCAGTGCGGGCCGCAGGGGCAGCCACAGGCGGCCTTCAAGGAGAGCACGGGCTTCTGGATGATGGCACACAGCCACAGGCTGCCCTGCAAACACCCAACCAGAGTCACGTGGCCAGTGACCGCGGCCTGCTGGGCAGGACCGTGCCCAGTACAACAGACCCCACCAGGAGAGGTGGGCTGCCGGGGGCTCCCTCAGATAGAGAGGGGGACAGGGTGCCCGGTGCATTGTGTAACCAGCAGTCCTCGTGCACAGGGAAAGAAGCAGGGTGTTAGATTCCCTTCTTGGGGTTCTTGTGTGGATGCCAAAGCTTTCGTGGGGACAGTGGCCCTGGAGAAAAGCCACAGAATCCTCTACTACAGAACCAAGCAGTGCGTGCAGTGACCCCGAGACTTGCTGGGGGCACCCCTGAGTCAGCGCGAGGCTCACGTCGAGAGATCTTTGGGAGGAAACATTTTTCCGGCCTCTGGAAAGTGGCCAAGCCTTCGCACATCAGAGAGAGCCAGAGAAACTGAGACGTGACGTGACGCGACGCCTGTTCCCCCGAGGATCCGCGGGCCGCATCAGCGGAGGCGGGGTGGGAGGACGCGGGGCAGGAACGCGCTGGGCCCAGCTGCAGGCCCAGGAAAACCCCAACCAGCAGAGATGAATGTCGCGTTCGCCACCCGCGGAGGGCACCAGCGGACACCTACATCTGCCATCCCCTAAATTAGAGCTATTTGTTCTCACAGAATTAATTGCAGAAATAAATAAAATTTATCTTCAATATTTGGCACGGGTTCTTAAAAATTAGAATTCATGAGCTCACGTTTTCAATAACTCACATATAAATATAGACAAACGGATGTTTTAATGCAAATTTAATATACAGTAGTTAAATTAATGATTTTTCTCAGTTCGTTTTTAATTGGGGGGAAAAAAAAGCCCTCACAGCCACACCATATAAATCAAACTCCGCAGCGCGTTTGTGCGATAGAGAAGCCGCCTGTCACGGCCCATGCATCAAGATCCGATTTGCTTAAAATAAATGGCGGCTGCTCCCAGCCCCAAACGCAGCACCAGGTTAATGCATATTCATAACTGGGCATTTCTCTCCTTTTTTCCTCTCTCTCTCTTTTGGGTTTTCTATTTGCTGGATTGAAAGCATAACCAAGGACGTTCATTCCCAGGGGCCCTGTGGGTCAGGAATGCGGTGTTCAGGAAGATTAAAGACGCGATGAGGCTTCTCGCTCGGCCCCAAGCACAGGATGGAAAGGCACCTGTCGGAGAGTGGAGCCGGGAGGCAGGTCCGCGGGCAGGAGCCCTCCCTGCCGGGGCGAAGGCGGGCAGCGCAGGCACAAGGAGAGGGGAAGGACAGGCCCCGGGACGCGGCCCTCCTCGCCCCATCCACAGAGATCGCCTTCCGATTTCATGCTGGCTGGCTATACTGCTGCCCGGAGCCTCTTGGTGGGTTTGTGGACCGTACCAAAAAGGCATTTCTATCAGCGGTTTAATGCCCCATGGCTGACAGGAAACAGGCGAGAGGGGGAAGAGACGCCAGTGCTTGGGCATTAAAGGGCTCATTAAACCCCGCGTTAGGGAAAGGTCTCTTGTCAGCTGCAGCCCCCCCCCCCCCCCTGCAGGGCTGAAAGCGATGGGTAAGCAAAAGCTGGGAGGCAGCACTCACCTTGCAGGGCCAGCTGCCGCCCCACGCCCCGCCTCCCTCTGTCCTCCCCCTCCCCGCCCCCGAGGTCAGCCCAGGGTGGCTGCAGGGGCTCAGCACCGTGAGGAGCTCAGCTGCCCCCCTCTCCCCGCCTCTGGGACCGTGCACAGCCCACCGCCCCTCCCCCACTTGTTGCTTCTCAGCACTTGCGCCCCACACACTGCCCCACCCCGAGCCCTGCCCCGACCTGTCCTTCACCCACTCCCGTAGTGGACTTCAACCCTGACGCCTTTCCTTGGTGCCTGGCAGAGGGGCAGGTGCCCACGCTCCGCCAAGCTCACTCCCTGGTCTTCTTGCCCCTGCGTGCCCGGGGCCCCGTCACGGAGGAAAGTTTACGGAGCACAAGCACACAGCCAGGGCAGTCGGCACATCCACGAGCTGGGGGCGTCCTCACGCCACAGAGTCCCTGTGCATGGCCGACACTGGCGGGGATGAGGGCTGGGGACGAGATGGCAGTGACGGCGGGCTAGGGACAAGATCACAGTGATGGCACGCTGTGTAGCTTACAGATGACCTGGGGCCACTGTACATCATCAAAGTCCCCAAATTATTATTTGTTGTTTAGTGAGGCAGCCAGCTTCTTCCACAGAGTGGCCCCTGGGATGGAGCTCTATTTGTGACAAGACCTAAATGGCAGCCACCTTGCCAGAGTCACCCAGAGGACCCGCTCCAGAGAGCCTGTGACTTCTTCTGTAGGAGCCAGCTGGTAGCACTCACGTCTACACCGCATACACAGCGCCTGTCCAGCCCTGGCAGGCTCAGCCGATCCGGGGCGACAGAAACACGCAGCTCCAGTTCTCAAAGGGTAGGGCAACAGGACCTCTGACGCCAAGGACCGGGGAGGCCACCCCTGGGGACTGTGTCTGGCTGAGGTGAGGCTGCCTGCTCCTCTGGGCGGTCCTTGGCTTCTGCGCTAGAAATCACACTTGGAGTTCACAAAGCCCGTTCCTTCCCCGTCGTGTTCCCAGCGTGCGTGCTTTGAGGAGCAAGGCAGCGGGCACAGCCGCAAGGCCCCTGGCTGGCTGGGTCAGGAAGGGAAAACTAATCCGGTCCAGAGAGAAACTACCCACACAGCACTGACCACCAAGGTCGTGGCACACGCTGCGTCTACATGGACCAAAAGCCAGAAGCTGGGAAAAGCAGGCAAAGCCGGGGCTGTGTGTGTGCTGCAAACACAGAGAGGCCGCCCTCGGCTGCTGTCCGAACGCCACTGCTGCTTCCTGGAGCTTCCATGAGCGCTGCCCGGGGGGGGGGGGGGGGGCGGGGGATTTGCCACCCCCTCCACTGCTTTCGCCCAGAGACCACTTGGAGGGATTATCCAAGCCTTATTAGGCAGCCACTACACACAGGTCACAATAGTAATGGGCGTCAGGGACAATTAGGCAGGCCTAAGCCAGAGCACGCAGGCTCCTGGCCAGTGCAGGCAGGCGGCAGGGGCGCCCCAGGGACCCAGGCGGGTGCTGGGAGTCCAGGCCCACCGCCCCCACTAGAGCCAGCTGGAGACCGCCCGCGTGTACCGTGTCCCAGCGTGGCCCTGAGGCTCATCAGCGCCCACACACTCCCAGCTCAGGGGTGTTTCTGATTGTCCCCACAGTCACTCCTGGAGGGGCACAGTTTCCTGGATCACCTGACGGAGTGCTGTGTTCACAACTGTGGGATGGCCGAGCTCAGCAGCTGTGGCGAGCCCAGCGGACATCCCTGGGGGCTGCTCAGGGACTTCCGTTTCTCCTCTGACACCGGGAGAAAAGGACAATTACAAGCATCCAGCACGTCTTCCGGGACAGAGCTTGCAGCCCTGTGCCCCTCGCTCACGCACGCAGGTTCACAGCCGGGACTCCCGCTCGCCAGCTGGGCCGCTTCTGCAGCGTTGTCACCCTCCTCTGCTGCCCCGCCTGTGAAATGGGGCTAAGAGAAACGCCCGCCTCAGAGAGCAGCCGACAGGATGACGCAGGGTGAGACCAGAAACACTGCAGCAGCATCTGGCACACAGAAAGCGCGTGTGCAGATACGCGGAGCTGTCCTTGGGTGGGGCCTTTTTCAGTCCAGCATCGGAATCGATCGTCGCCCCCGTGGCTCAGCGAGGATGACGGACGTGCATGTTTGCGTCTGTACAGAAGCAGCCCCTCACCAAGCACCATGCCTCGCACTCACAAACACCAGCTGGCATGGTCAGCGGCGACGGGGCCCTCGCTTCACACACAGAGGGACTGAGGCCACAGGCACGAGGCAAACGTCTCGCTCTGAGCTCAAGGGCAGATTAAAAGCGGCGTCAGCAGCTTGTGTGTCACTGTTGCTGGTATTTTCTCTGACTTGGGGACCAGGCAGTCAGGTGCAAGCCACCTGGGCGCTGTGCTCAGGCAGCCAGGGAGACAGACGGGCAGATTCTGAAAAGGGGACTTGTACGGGGGCAGTGTCTACAGAGGACGTGAGGCTGCATCGCCGGGGAGCCGGCCCCCGATGGCCAGCCTGGCCTGCACAGCAGTGGGTGGCAAGAAGCACAGGTCGAATCTTGGAGGACGAGAAGTGCATCGGGAGCAGGGGCTGGGAATGGCACCTCCAGGGTGCACAAAATAAAATGCACACAGGCATGGAAGCGGCAAACGGTCCGTCCCCTGGGAGAAGCAGCTGTACAAGGGGCACGCGGAAGAGGAGCTGGCACTGAGGTGGAGGCTGCAGCCGGATCACGAGGACCTGAACACAATGGTGGTATGATGATGGTATGGACGCCATCAGCCAGGAGACACGGATGCGCTGGGCAGTGGGCATCGCGGGATGCTCCTGAGACAAAGATCAGGGAGAAGGACTGTGTGGATGACGTCAGGACAGAAAGCGGTCAGCCCAGAGGCTGGGGGGCAAGGCTGCAGCTCCACATGCATTCGCTTCGTGCACACTGACCTAGCACCTGGCATCTTCCAGGGACTCTGTGCTGGGTGAAGATGAACAAGGAACAACACAAAGTCTCTGCCTTCTTGGAGTTCTCGTCTCTACCCAACGAGAGGAGATGGTCCCGCAAGCCAGGAGAAGGCGATGAGACACAGACAGGAGGGGAAGCTCAGGATGCCGACTTCTGAGACCCGACAGCCACTGGGGGTCTTCCGGAAGACTCTCAACCCTCGCCCCTCCCCGCCAAGGAACCCCAGGGACTACATGTACGAACGTTCCCATGTTGCCAAAACGCAAACATGCTTTCCTGCCACACTTCCTTATTGTCCAAATGTATCGCTCGACTTTCAAATAAGAGAATTCTACACAAAGCTCAGAACAGAGATGCAAACGGTGGTCACCTGTGTCAGGGAGATGTGCACTTCCCTCCCCAGTGGGGCTGGGCTGGTGCGGCGGCTGCACGGTGTCGGGGACCAGGACTCCTTCAGATGGCTCCATCCATCGCCAGGGCACTGCCTGCTCCCCGGGCCCTGGGGCACTCACTGCCCCCCTCCCAGTGCATGCCACGGCAGGAGGGGGAAGGGGAAGACAGAGCATTTGAGGGGACATCCCGGCTCCTGTCACTCAGGTCAGCCCCACTATTGACCTCAGGAAATGGCCTAGCCTAGCCCTGAGGAAGACAGTGATGGAGCCACGAGTCCTTCTCCAGGACTGGTGTCAGGGATGACCAGTTCTAAGAAAATGCCCTGTGTGCCTTTGTCACTGACCTGTAGATGCCCTGCGGCTGGGCCAGAGAACTGTGGCCATTCTCCACGCATCTCATCCCTGCCACCCCGAGGACAGGACCGACCCTGCACACGGAAGCCAGGGACACCAGACTCAACCTTCGAGGCGCACAGCGAGGTCTGGCTTGGCACCAGTTTTCCCTAACTTTCCTGTGTCCAGCTTCCCCGGCACACATGTGATGCTGACGCCACCACCACGGGCTGGAGACGCGCCTTAGCCACGGCCTTCCTGTCACGATCGGGGTCTGGGATGCCAGCAGCTGCAGACCCAAGTCGGGGGACTGGGAAAGCAGCAGCCCACTCCCTCCCAAGGATGGGTCCTCCGGCCACCACCCAGGGTGACAGGCGTGGCCCCAAGAGGTCTGACGCCCATGCCTGGCTCCCTGATCCAGGCGCCGGAGCTGCCGCTATGCCCACCATGCACCGTCCCTGCCCTCCACCCCTCACGCCCTCACCCCACTCTCTCCACTGCGGCCCCGCTGCCCAGCCAGGCCCCTCCCACCCTCTTCTCCAGGCTGTCCTGGACTCAGCTCTGAAACCATCGCCTCTGTGCCCATCTTGGGCCACCCCTCCCTCGTCTAACACCTGCCCAGCTCACCCCACCCGAGGTGCCAGGAGCCCACCTGTGAGGCAGGAAGTCCCCTTCATCTGCCCCCTCGCCCCTAAACCCGCAAGTCCTCACCGGCATATGGAAGGCACGCGCCCACACTGCTCAGTGGCAGCTTCCTCACAACAGTGGCAGGGTACTGAGGGGCTCTGTGGAGAACTCCACATGTGTCAGAATTACACACATGTGTGAGAACTACACACACAGCCCACACACAGATGGCAGTGCCTTACACTGCAGGAACAGGGGTGTATCCCTGCACAAACCCTGAACCACCGGCCATGGAACCACTGTCCCCACAAACCTGCGCCCATCTGGCCTTGCCCTACATATTCAAGTTCAGTTCCTGTTCCCCCAAAATGCAACCCACATCCACAACAAGGCTCAGGGTCCCCGCACCATAGCTGACCCCAACACAACTAACCCAGGCTCCCCACTCAGAGGCCCCTTCCCCAAGTCAGCTCCTCCCAAGCTCCTCACCAATATCCTGCCGAGACGCCTCCTCCCATGAATTACCAGTAGTTTTATTCATAAGATCATAATTCACTTGAGCCGCCCTCTTCCAGGCAGCCTTCCTGGATCATATCACATACCCTGGAAGGACCTCACAGTGAGAACAAGGAAGAACCAGGTGTGAATTACTCCACACTTGTGGATTTTATCTCTCAAGCAAGATGCCACCTTGTTCAAGTAAGGGATCTTGGTGTGCATCTCCCGCATAAGCCTGGCATAAGAGATCAATATGATGGCTGACAACAGCTGTGGCAAACCTGGGGCTGGTGACAGCAGAGCAAGAATCCACCCTCCTCCGCTCATGCCTGTGTGCACGCCGATGGCTCCAGGTGGGGAGCAGCGAGCAGCTGCGAGGAGGCTAAGTTCCAATGACGCTCCAGAAGTTTCTAAAAATAAACATTCAAACACCGCTGGACAAATGGGATTTGCCACAGTTCTTAGGAATGTTTGGGGGCGACACAGGCACAGCCTGAAATCCTGGTTGTGCGCCTTCGCCCGTGGAGCCCTCACATCTGCCTCTTCTCAGAACGTCCTTCTACCCCCCGCTGGCTGCTCCAACAGCACGAGATGACTTGGAGAGAACAGGCTACCCTCTGCTGTCCCGGCCCCTCCACCTCAGACCACACCACCATCCAGACAGCTCCATGCACGGTGAACTCCCAGGCCCCAACGGCTTGGGGACCAGGGGAAGCTCTGAGCTCAAAGAACCCGCTCATGAGCCCACCCATCAGCACCAAGCCACGCTTTGGAGCCACAGCCCTGGAAGAGTGGACCTTTCTCCCTCTTCACCGCACTGCTTTCCACAATTTCTCTGAAAAAAATCAATTTGGAAAGACATTTTGGGGAAAAAGCAAATAAAATTTTGTTACTGAATTTTATTTAGAGAAAATGTAGTACTTTCCATAAAAATGCAATCTGATTATATTGCAATTTCATTTCTAATCTGTATTTCCTATGCCAAAGCACTCTTTAATGGATCGCAAATACATAATTGCCAACCATCTTCCCCGCTGCAGCCTCCAGAAACAATGTGTCCCTGTTGTCTCCTCCCAGGGGTCTGCCTCCCGCCCAGCTGGCACCGCCCGGCCAGCCAGGGAGGATGGCGGAGGTGGCTCGGACCCCCGTCCAAGTTCTGCACGGCCCCAAGCTGAGAGCCTGGGCACACAGACCCTCGCATCCCTCCCCTACTTAGGCCTCAGCTGCTCGTCAATCTGTGCAAGAAGTCAAGGCTGAGCCACAGCTGAACTCTTCCCAGTCTTGCACGAAAACAGGCTCCCACCCATCCCTGCAGGGCTGAGCTCCCAGGCTGGGGCAAGGGGCCGGAGGGCCATTTGTGCTCGGGCAGGGCTAAGGGTCGGTTGACAGGAACCACCCAGGAAGCAAACCACTCTGAAGTGGTCGGGGCCATCGGTGAGTGGCCTCAGCCACCTGGCACTGTGAGAGCCCTCCTCACTCCTTTCCTGAGTGCCTGGTGCGTGCCAGGGGGACCACAGACACAGGTAGAGCCTGAGAGGAGAACAGAACTATAATCAGCACCTGTTATTACACGGCATCCCACGTGACGGCGTAAAGAGGACACGCGTGTGCCTGGCATCATGGAGTGCACAGTCCAGCAGGGGAATGTCGACATTAAACAAGCACGGGGAACGAGACGCAAAGGACAAGCAGAGGAAGGCGCTGGACAGCTGGGTGCAGGAGGTGTCGCAGGGGAATTCTCCAGGAAGAGCAAATGGCACGGGCAGAGACCCTAAGCAGAGCGCAAGCCAGGCACGTCCACGAGCTGCGACAAGTCCAGGAGGAGGCGCCTGGGCTCAAGGTGCACCAGGGTGATTAGGGCCTAGCTGTGGTCTCCTCCTCTGCTGCTGGGGGCTCAGATTTCTCCCACAGGAAGCTCATGACAGCTGGGAGGGTGGCGTGCAGGCTTGTCTTTAACTCTGAGTGACGTACGGCCAGAGGTAGGAGGGACTGGGCAGCCCCCAGAGCCCTGGCTGGCAGGGCACTGAAGCTGGACAAAAAACAGCCCTTTGGGAAGGAGCTGGACGATGGTGGGCCGATGGCAGCTCGGACCCCTCCAGCAGGGCGCAGGCAGGGCTGAGGGGAAGAGTGACGGCTCTCGAGCATGAGCAGAGAGCTGTCAGCCATCCCCCCACTTCAGCCCCTTGGCTTGGGGCTCCTCTCCTCTTTATCCAATTACTTTCTCTCCTTCTTCACAGCCTGGAGCCCCTCTCTAGCCTCTCTGATTAGGTCAGGCACACCACTGTCCACTTCCCCTGCACTGAGTGCCTCCTGTCCACAGCTGCATCAAGCTACAGCTGCAGCCTCACAGGCTGGGCTGCTTCCCTCCGGTCTCTCACCCTCACGCAGGGAGCTCCAGCAGGGACAGTGCAGAGCCTGGCACACAGTAGGGGCTCAGTAAGCGCTTGGCGCACACGTGCGGAATCAACACAGCCAGACGCTCCGCTTTCCACAACAACATTTCTGGGCGGGAGCAGAGGGCTCTCCATCTGCACGCAACTCCTCCAGCTCCTGGTCCACCGTGCCGGGCAGCAGGAGGTTGTACGAGGCCACTGCTTGGCCGAGAAGGTCCAGACCCAGTGGAGAGCATAAGCCAGTAGGATTCAAACTGGATGCTGAGTCTCATAAAAATTTTAAAAATAAAACTGCTCAAGACAGGGCATTCTGGAGCTCAGAACACAGCCTCTCATAATGAGAAGATTGGAGAGCCTGAGATGGGAACAGAACTATAATCATCACCGGTTATTGCAAGGAACTATATACAAATTACACAATTATAAAAAATTTGTTGCATCCTCCCAAACAGTAACACCCTACGCAGCATCTCCCGAGGCAAATGGCATCTCTGTTTCCAGGCAGAGGGAGGAGGAGGTCCTGAGCTGACATAAGAGGGGGAATGGGAAGGAGTTAGCCTCAGCAGCCGATCTTATTGATGAGCTGGCTTTGTTGTCCCAGCTGTGTCCTCCCAAGGGCTCTGACCCAGACCTCGATGTGGATAAAGGCTTTGGGGCCTGCCCAGAATCCCACAGGCAGCCCAAAAGCTCCAAATCTCCAGTACTAACAGTGCCCACTTCCGGCCCCAGCTAAGCCATGAAAAGCATCCACAGACACAGCGTGTGCCTCGGAGGAGAAAGGCAGAGCCTGGGAGTGGAAGAGGTCGTGGCCTCCAGAGGGTCCCATCTATGTCACACTGACCCTCACGGTCCCAAATGGGCCCCAACTGAGTGCTACATGGCCCAGAGCCTCCTGAGCGCCTAAGGCTGCCTCTGCCCCCGGCTTTCCTGGCACCCCCGCCCCACCCACATGAGCTCCTTGATCTCCTCTCACTCAATACAGTCACGCACAAAGCAAGAACTCAGCATGTACTGTGTGCCAAGCACTTTGCTAGGTGCTGGGACTAAAACCAAACCTGGTTCCCAACCTCCTGGAGCTTGGGGCATGAGTACAATGAACCCGCCAGGCCGGCCACGTCCCCTCTAAGAGCTCCAGCCCCATGCCCCCGCCAGCAGGGGCTCTGCTAGCACATTCTCCACGTCCCCTCTGGGGGCAGAGCCCAGCCAGCCCTGCCAGGCCCCAGCTCCCACTCACAGCGTGCAGTCCCAGCACGACAGTTAGCACCCACACCCCACACTGAGAGCTCACCCGGAGGAGGGGGCTGCTCGGCTCCATGTTGTCAAATGTCACAAAGGCAAGCAGGCTCCCCAAATGTCACAGCAGGCAGAACTTTCACTCTCCTGAGCCATCATTAGCATTCAAGGGATTCTGACACAAACCCAGCTTCCACCCAGGCAATCTTCTTGCATAAGGACAAAGAGGCCCAGAGGGTGGAGCCCCCAGGGTCCCTGACCCAGGACTTTGGGGACAGTGGCCACAGTAAGGAAGGTACCTGGGATGCCACCACCCCACCCCCCAACATTCAATCAAGCTCCTGCCTCAGCTAAACTCGTGAGCCTGACACCCACAGCATCCCACGACAAAGCCAGAGCTTAGCACCGCTGCCGTCGTCTGAGGCCCCGGACAAAGAGCAGACGGCCACTAAGTAAGGAGCACCCGCTCTGAGCCACCCAGAGCAAGCAGAGAATGTGGGAGGGGAGATGGGACAAGATGGGAGCCCCACAAAACAGACCCTTCCAAGGCTTGCACCTGCAGCCCCGCCCACCTCCCGTCTCTGCTTCTCAGAGATGAGACCATTCCCTCCCCACGGAAACCTGGGGGGCAGGTGGGGGCTGGGGGCTTCCTACCCATCATCTGACCTGACCTTCACTCCCACAGCCCCAGAGTGCGGCTCAGATCTCCCTGCCCCCACCCGCCCCCTTGAGGTCACTGGGGTGCAGAGAGGCCGTGGGCTGGGCCCGGGATTACACAGCCGGGACAATCTGACTGGCTCCCCAGGCTTCGCCCCTTCACTGCCATGTGTCTGTGTCCCTCCTCCTCCCCCCACACCATTTAGTTTTTAAATTTTATTTATTTATTGCATTCAAAAGGCAGAGAGAGACAGAGTCCAAGACAATCTCCCATCTGTTGGTTCACTCACCAAATGCCCACAGTAGCCATGGCTGGGCTAGGCTGAAGCCAGGAGCCAGGATCTCGTTTCAAGCCTCATTATGGGTCTCAGTTGGGTGGCAGGGACCCAGCTACTTGAGCCATCCCCTGCTGCCTCCCAGGGCGGACACTTCCAGGAAGCTGCAATTGGAAGCAGAGCCAGCACTGAAGCCCAGGCTCCGTGGGATGGGGGGCAGGCGTTCCATGCTACACCCTAACGGCTGTACCTTGCCATGGACTCAATGCCCAAGTCTCCCCACACCCCTGGCTCAGGGAATTTGCAGCCAAGAGAGGGAACGGGTCTTTGGTCTCTGGCTGTCCTGGTTTCGTCCGGGGCCCGGCATTCTGCCTTGGGGTCCTGTGAGTGCTGGCTGGGATGTGCTCCTCTCACTGGCCTCTGCAGGCCTGAGGGTCCATCCCAGGGCCTGCGCCCTGTGCCCCTGCTCCTGCACTGCACTCCCTCCCTGTGCTAGCTCCCAGGTGGCAGTGTAGAAGCTGACGCCCTCCTCTCAGCCCCAAGTCTCTACTTGGTCTGCCCTTTAGTGTGTTGGACTCAGGCTGGCAGCAGTCACCTCTAAAAGGTCCCCTCTGGGGGGACACTGCTCTGCCTGCAGCTGGCCCTGAAGAAAGCATCCATGGAGAGCATGGCCACACCTGGATGGGTGAACAGTAGACAGACAGATTTCTCAGGTTCTCTGTGTTAGGCAGGAATGGCCATGGGAAGTGCACCTGTAGGCTGGTAGCTAAGACACAGCTCAACACTCCTGTCTCACACCAGATTTCCTGGGCTTCTGCCCCAGCTCTGCTCCCAATTCAAGATTCCTGCTAATGGGAACCCTGGGAGGCACCCTTCATTGCTCAATACCAGGGTCCCTGCCACCCACATGGGAGACTTGGACTGAGTCTCTGCTGCCAGCTTTGGGCCCTGTCCAGCCCTGGCCACAGTACTAGGGACTAAACCAGTGCAGCTCACTCGTGCTCTCACTCTTCTCTCTCTGTCCCTCCCTCCCTCTCCCTCCCTCCCTCCCTCCCTCTCTCCCTCCCTCCCTCTCTTCCTACCTCTTTCCCCTCCTTCCATCATTCTGCCCCTCAAGGAAATTTAAAAAAAATATTTTAACAAGGGCCATGGGGAATGAAGAGCAAGAAACCCCAGCTGGGCAGCACCCCCAGGACAAGCGCTTGTGAGTCTCTGGGATGTATGTGTGTGTGTGTGTGTGTGTATACTGTGTATATGTAGGTGCACTGTACATGTGTGTGTGCATGTATACATGTGCATGCAGGTGCGTGTGTGTACATGTGCATGTGTACATGTGTGTTATGTGTGTGCAGGTTAGTGTGTGCACATGTGTGCTGTGTGCACATGTGCATGTGGGTGCCTGTGGGTATGTGTGCATGTGTGTACCTTGTGTGTGTGCACATGCATGTAGAAAGGTTCCGAAAGTTGCAGTGTGAAGCTGTCAGAGTGAAGCTGACAGGCAGCCTTTCCTAGGCCACAGCCTCGGGCCCTGGAGCCCAGCTGGACCCTGTACCTGCCTCAGGGGAGCCTCTGCAGGAGAGGAGCCCCAGTGCCAGGCCCTGGGCCAGGCGGCAGAGCACACAGGATGGTGACCACACAGGATGATGACAAGGGGGTGGGGCTTGGGACCCACCACGGTGCCTGTGGGCACCTTTTGTGTGACACTCCCTGCGGGTACCCAGCCTACCCTGAGCACCACCTGAGAAGCGCCCCCCCCCTTCCCCTGCTGTGGGGAGCCCAGAGCCACAGTCCACTCCTGCACACCCGGGTGAAGCAGAGCGCCCAGTCCAGTGCCCCCCCCCCCGCCTGCCCAGACTCTGCCTGTGAAGCAGTGGCAAAGGCGGCCTCCACTCCTCTCCACATTTGCGTGAATTTCCCAAGCAGAGCCAAGGCACTACGGCTACCGAGGACTGACAACACAGGCCCAGCATCAGAACGCCTTTCTCTGTCAGAGGCTTGAGTCACAAGCTTGGGGTGAGGGGTCCGTCTGGCACAGACAGCACGCTGCGAGCAGAGGGCAGGCCCCAGGGCTCCGGGCACGGCTGACCGGCCCAGCCGCCCGCCCGCCCGCCCATGCGGTGATCCCGCAGAGGGCCCCACCTGGTCGCCGAGGCATGGGGACAAGCCGCCACTATGGGCAGACAGCACCGCCTTGTCACCCCCTCCCAGCGTCTGTCCTGCCACCAGGGGAGGGAGATGTTTCCAGAAAGGACGACTCCGACTGCTGCAGGCTCATCTCTGGGTTGTTGCCCACAGCACAGCAGCCTCACTTCCCGTTGAGTTCTAGCACTTTCTCGCAGACGGCTCCCACCCTTCTCTTTCACCCAGTGGAGATCTGCCAAGCACCTGCTGTGTGCATGGCTCCGTGGAAGAAACCAGAGGTGAACGGCCTCTGACCCCTGCTGCCAAAGCCATGACATGACCACGTCCCACCCTCACTGCTAACTCGCACCCTGCTCCCATCAGCCAGGCAGCTCAGCAAAGCTCCCTGGGGCAGTGGGAGGAGCCTGGCCCCAGAAGCCAAGGGCGCACATTCAGAGAGGGCACAGGAGCTTCTTTCTGCTCTGGACAGCTGAGCCCCTCTGCCAGAGTCCAGAGACAGGAGAAGCGACAGGTGCACACAGGCAGACCCAAGGCACGGCGCGCAGTCAGACCTCGGTCTGAACCCCAGCCCTGGCCCTGCAGGGCCAGATGACCAGACCTCCCTCAGCCCCTGTGGCTCTTCTGTCACTCAGGGATGGGGTGGCCACAGCTGGCCCACATTAGGACCCACGCAGCGCTTGGCACAGCCCCTGTAGACCCAGTGCCCCACACAGGGAAGATCTCATCGTGAGGAAAGGCAGGAGGTCCTAGGGCCAGCCTGAGATGCTCTCAAGAAGGGGATGACGGGCTGGCGCCGTGGCTCACTTGGCCAATCCTTCACCTGCGGCGCCAGCATCCCATATGGGTGCCGGGTTCTTGTCCCGGTTGCTCCTCTTCCAGTCCAGCTCTCTGCTGTGGACCGGGAGTGCAGTGCAGGATGGCCCAAGTGATTGGGCGCCTGCACCCACATGGGAGACCAGGAGGAAGCACCTGGCTCCTGGCTTCGGATCAGCGCAGTGCCGGCCATGGAGGCCATTTGGGCAGTGAACCAGTGGAAGGAAGACCTTTCTCTCTGTCTCTCTCTCTCTCTCACTGTCTAACTCTACC
Organism: Oryctolagus cuniculus; assembly: GCF_964237555.1. Classification (NCBI taxonomy): domain Eukaryota; kingdom Metazoa; phylum Chordata; class Mammalia; order Lagomorpha; family Leporidae; genus Oryctolagus; species Oryctolagus cuniculus. The sequence goes on from NC_091437.1 coordinate 22,091,900, forward strand.
TGTCAAAAAGTAAAAAAAAAAAAAGGGGGGGGATACCCTTGAGCTGCTCACAAGGCCGGCTAGAGCCCCCTCCCGGGCTGTAGGGACCGGAATGGAAAGGAGAATGAGACCTGGGGCACCCAGGCGGGGGTCCCCTGGAAAGAGACAAACTCGCAGCACCCGAGCATGGGGCTTCTGCTCTTCAGAGAGGCAGTCTCCCTGAGGCCAAGGAAGGCAGTCAAGGGACCGCATGGTCTCTCACGGGATGGTGGCAACAAGGTGAGTGTCTCAACACAGCCAGCAGAGTCCTGGACACCTGGGAGGCACTGCGACCTGGCCCCCAGACCCCAGCCCTCTGAGCAGCCTCACCCCTCCCCAGGGCAACGGTGTGTCCCTCAAGCAGGCGAGGGTCCTTGTGAGACAGCTCAGCCATCCAGCATGCTAAGCAGTGTTCCGGCAGGGCCTGAGGCATGCACGCCTGAGCCCACCCGCTCCAGCGAGCCAGGCTCATTTGGAGCTGGGGAGCCAGCAGGAAGCAAACCCTCCAAGAATCAGCCTCTGGTCAAAACTCAGGACTCTTTTGCCCTCCTGCTACCAACAATATCGGCATCAACACCACCCCGAGGAAAGCTGGCCTGCTCAGAAACCAGCACTTCCAGGCACCAAGAGCCGTGCTGAGCTCATCTTGGCTCCCTGCTCCTCCACCAGGCTGCAACCACGCTTTCATTCAAGAAGCAAGAGAGGCTCAGACGAGTTAGCCACTTGCCCGAGACCTGGCACGGCTCTGTGCCTGCTGGAGAGCAGACAGCTTCAAAGACCCAGTGCTGGCACAGTGGGTAAAGCCGCCTGCAACACTGGCATCCCCTATCAGTGCCAGTTCAAATCTCAGCTGCTCCACTTTCCATCCAGCTTCCAGTTAATGTGCCAGGGAAAGCAGCAGCAGATGGCCCAGCCAGCCACGTGGGCGACCCGGATGATGCTTCTCACTCTATCCTAGCCCAGCCCCAACCACCTGGGGAGTGAGTCGACAGGACAGATCTCTACCTGCCTCTCCCTCTCTCTCTCCAACTCTTACAGTGCCTTGTGTGACATTTCCTTCTCCAGGCCTGCAGGCTGGAGCTCGTGTGACCTGGGCTCTGCCATATCAGACTGGACCCCAGAAATCTGCACTTGACTGTACAGGCCCTGTTTCAGGATCAGCAGTCGCCTGGGGTGAACAGGCAACAGGTCAAATGGTGCAGGAGAGCACAGGACCAAACCAGCCTCCTTGAAGCCCCTGCTCATGGGCTGCTGGCTGCTGTTCCCACGGCCAAGGCAAGCCCATGTGACACGGGCAGGTGCTCTGCCGACCCCAGGGATGTGGATGGACAATGGCGCAAAGACCCTGGAGCCCACCACAGTCAAACACCTCCCAGCGGCCCAGAGTCCAACCCAGGATCCCGCTCTCACCACTCTGCGGCCCAGCTGCCCGGGGCCTGTCTGGACCTCGGTCACTCATCCACACGCTGGGCACATGGTGACCTGCCTGAGAGCATGAAGGGACGAGTGAAGGGTGAGGGCGACTGCAAAGGATCGAGCTCTGCATCAGGAAGAAGTCCTCCCCAGACCTCCCAAGCATAGGCAACGTCAGAGGCACCAAGGGCAGGGCTGGCCTGCAGCCTTGGGAAGCAGGGGCCTGGCTCTGCCAGTTGAGACGGAGACCACTGAAGGAGAGATGTCGGGGTCTCCACCACGCACACGACAACTGCCAGGGCTCGGCCGGGGTGCCCGCCGCAGAGAGGACATTCCATGTGCAACAACCAGGTGAGAACCTGGCCAGTACCTCCCCTCCCCCGCTTCCCACGCATGGTGGCCTCAGCCTCCTGAATGGCTGGGCACACCCCGGCCTCCCCAGGGGACAGAGCTGACCTCGGCTACGGCCCAGTCACCCGCCACCGATCATCCTGGATTCTCAGGGCCCCGCACACACGCTCTGATGGGTGCGTTTTGACATTTTGTTTGCAGATCAAAGGAGCAGCAGGGATCAAATGTAGGAACAGATGTGCTAGCAGAGACAAGAAGCACAGTGCGCTCACGACGTGCACAGAGCAGAGGTCTGCGGCGAGACCTCGTGCACACACCCCACGCAGACCTCCGCTCACCCTGCCCCCCGACTCCACAGACCAGGGCCACAAGGCCAGGTTCTACAATGGCCCTGTCTCTAATGTTGATATTAGGAGGATTCCAGAAGCAGATCCGTGGGCCTGCGCTGTGGCAGAGTGGGTTAAGCCTCTGCTTTTGATGCATGTGGGGCCAAGTTCAAGTCCTGGCTGCTCTGCTTCCCATCCAGCTCCCTGCTAATGCACCTGGGAAAGCAGCAGAAGATGGCCCTGCTGCCCACATGGGAGACCCAGCCCTGGCTGTCCCAGCCATTTAGAGAGTAAACCAGTATATGGAAGATTCTGCCTCTACCCCCTCCTTCAAATAAATACAATCAAATAATGAAATCCCGCGGATCCCTGGCTGTGCTCGTAGAACAACCCCCAGGAGCACCGCCGGCCCCTCTGCCAGGCGTCCCGGGAACCAGCCCGGCAGCCTGCTCTGCGGCTCGCACGCAGATTCCGGGAACCGGTGCTCACGCGTCCTTAAGGGACCCGTGTTAGTACTGAACACACATCAGTGCCGTCTGATGTTAGGCTTCGCTGTGTAAACGCACGACCCTTTAATTCTATTTCAATTCAATTATGCAAATCTAATCACACATCCCGTGTCAAACCATTTTTTTTTCCTCTCAGAAATCTGTCCACCACCGGCCAACTGAACCCACCACCAATCCGGGATGCGGAGTGAGCAGGCGGCTGGCAACTTAATTAAGGGCTGCCAAGGCCTACGGTCGCCCAGCCCGAGCCCAGGGCCAAGCGGAAGGCAGCACTAGGCTGACGCGCTGGTAACCCCAGGGCCTCAGAGGGTCAGGGTGGGAGCAGGGCCAGGAACCCCTCTCCAGGCATGGCCACACCACACTCCATGGGACCCAGGCAGCACCTTGGGGACCGTGTGTGTGGAGGGAAGCCAGAGGTGCCGAGATGGGGGGACGGCAGGAACACGGGGTCTCATCCTGCACTCGCCCCTCAACGCTGCTCGCCAGCTGCCTGTGCAACAAGCTTCATGTTAGGGAAGAGGGGAGCTCTTCTGTACATGCGAAAGAAGCGGCTCGTTAACCGACTCCTAGAATCCACAGTCTGGAAGGAGCAGGACAGTTAGACGAAATGTGAGCGTGCCCAGAGCCAGAACCAGCGGTGCAGGCCGGGGCGGGGCTGTGCATGTCCACACCTGGGCAGCTCAGGTGCGAGAGCATCCTCCAAAGGTGCCAGGTGCACAGACACCACGCTGACCCACCCCCGCGCCTGTGGCTCCGCCCTCTCTCTACGTGGGGACAGGGCCCTGATGTGGACAAGCTGCCCCGTCACACTCCGTCTGCCCCCATGCCACAGAGGCCCCGTGGGCAGGGGAGCCAAGCTGCCGCGTGAGGCCCGGAGGCCTGCAAAGGCTTCACAAGACCTGTCTTCGCTTATTAACAGGAGACAGATGATATCTGGCGAATGACAGGAGACAAACTGCTGAGCAATAAGCAAATAGGCCAGCAGCAGAAGTGGAAGACGGCTACACAGGGAAGTGCTACGGCTGCAAGAACACCGGAGGCAGTTTGCCTGTGCAGCTCCTCGGGCTGCAAGGCTGCGTCAGCCGCAGCAGAATGCTACAGCCATTGCCCTTCCAAGCTGCACCACGTGCACACCAGTTTTGAGGGGCCAGGGAGGAACAGGCATTGCAAAGCCCACCAGGCTTAGCCACAGCCCCCCCAGAGCTGTCTCTGCCCAGGGATGGTCACCTAGACAGGAGCTCAGACACCAAAATTATCTCTGCCCAACGCATGTCCATCTGAGCCAACAGATCATTCAGCAGGCCCAGCTGACTGCTCCCCACTAGACACTCCTAGGGGACGTTATTCCAGGCACGCAAACGACTGCAGCCTGCCCTGGACGGAAGAAGACGGCAGGGGAACTTCCAGAGAGGACACAGCACCTTCTGTGAAAGATCTCGGGGCTGGTGCTGCAGTGCAGCCGGGTAAGCTGCCACCTGCAACACCTGCAGCCCATAGGAGCACCAGTTTGAGTCCTGGCTGCTCCCCTGCTGATCCAGCCCCCTGCTAATGTGCCTGGGAAAAGCAGCACGTTAGCACGTGGGAGATCGAGATGGAGTTCCAGGAGCCTGGCTCTGGCCTGCCCCAGTCCCAGCCATTGCACCCATTTGGAGAGTGAATGAATAGATAAAATCTGTTTCTCTCTCTCCCTCTCCACCCCTGCTGTGTACGTGTGCATGCATACGTGCGTGCTTGTGCGTGTGTGTGTGTGTGTGTGTGTAACTCTGCCTTTTAAGTAAGTAAAAGAAAAAAAAACCTTGGAAGGAAGGAAGTGGGGGGAGGGAAACAGACCCATGGGTGGAGGAACACAGGCACTGGCTCAAGTGTCGGGTACTTGGGATGAATGTGAGTCAGGGAAACGTGTGTTCTACAGGAGAAGATGCACCTTGCATGGGGAATGGTGAAGCAGCAGCTCCCCACACCTGCCCTGAACTGCGGGGTCCCACCTCTCCCCAGCCCTGCCCCCACCTGCTCCCCTCCTGTCCTGGGGCTGCCTCCGCTGGACCACTAAGCCCCTCCCAGGATCCCTTCAGCCATAGCCAGGTAGACGCTCACCTGTGCATTTCCCTGATGCCACAGAAACCCCCCCAGAGGACTCCCAGCCCCAACTCACCTGGGGGCCCGGCGACAGCAGAAACCCGACGGCCCCCTCTCCCTCCCTCCGACAGGCCCTCGGGCCCCAGCCAGAGCCTGACCCTTCACCACCTCCCTTGCGTTATTCAGGTTCAAAGCAAATGGCTTCTCTTCCATAAGACCATCCCCCACGGGCATGCACACACACACACACATACATGCACACACACATATGCACATGCACGTGCACACGCACACAGCTCCCTGAATCATTCAAGTGGCACTTGTTTGTGTCCCTCCCTCTGAGGGGGGCATGCTGTGCCCTGAGCTGGACATCTGTGTTCTCCACTGCACACCTGAGCCCTCAGGCCCCGGGACCCAGGCCTGACCTGTAGGCAGATGCTTCTGGCCACCTCCCCACACAGACTAGAAGGCAGGGCCTGAGTACTCCCTGCCCCAGCCGCTCTCATGAATTCTCCTACCCGAGCAGGCATCCGACGGCACCGCAGTAGGAAGGCAGGACAGCACCACAGCTACGACCGTAGAACCAGACTCGGCGCAGCCCTCACCCTCCGGCCGTGTGGTCTTGCGCTTGCTAGTTCATTAAACGCAATTCCAAGTATCCATCGCCCAGGGCCTGGCTGACAGCACACAAGAACTGACGTCCATGAGTATGCTTAAAATTACTGGGTGTCACCACTGCGATTGCCACTACCCCTTCTTCCAAGTGTGGTTAGCAAAAGGACTGCCACCTCGTTACCTGCCTTGGTTAAAACAAAATCACCAGAGCTGCCGTGTTAGAATCACCGATTTTTCATGGAAGAAAATGAAATCCACTATCACTCAGCAACTGGCCAACCCGAAGACTCCCGGGGCCCTCTGAAGGCTGCCCCTCGGGAGGGAGAATCCTGGCCACCTTTTGTGCCGGGAAGTTTCATAGGTGCCGCTTCTCAGAGCTTTCTGAGCAGAGCGAGGAGGGAGGGTGTCCGGCCTGTGCCGTGAGGAGACAGGCTGCACTCACAGGCACAGGCGCACTCCCGGCCAGCCCTGCACATGGCGCTCCCACCTGCAGCCAGCACGGCAGAGATGGGCGCCACATCCCTCCCACGGCCATGGGCAAGCCAGAGCCCCGAGTCTGAGGAGCAAGCGTGTGCTGCTCCGGGCCAGCGTAACTGGCAGCAGGAAGCACAAACCAGAGCAGAGGCCCCGCCCAGCGGTACCTCCCAGACCCTTGGGTGCCCCCTGGGCCCTTGTGTAGCCACAGCCCTCACCTGGCCAGGCAGGGCAGGTGCTGTCTCACACCCGGCCAGACACACAATGTCGTTCCTCCAGCAGGCGCTCAGCACCCAGGATAACCACAGGCTGCCTGGAGTGTCCCTCTTCCACGGTGTGTGTGTGTGTGTGTGTGTGTGTGTGTGTGTGTGTGTGTCAGGGCAAGAGCAGCACCTGGCTCAGCAAGAGACTCCAGCCCCCCTCTCCGCTGCAGCCCCTCTCTCTGGCCCGACCCGTCCTTCAGCAGGGTTTGTGGGGATCACGGCGACGATTTTGTGTCCCAGTTCCTCTGGGGACCCTGCCGGGGAGCAGTTGCCAAGCTTCACGGCCCACGGCGAGCTCCCCGCCTGCTGAGGTCTGGCCCAGGACAGGAGAGGCTGGCTCACGTGGCGCGGCAGGCCACGGCTGACGGGGCCCACACAATCCCCCTCCCGGAGCCGGGGAGCGGCCGCTGACATTTCAAAAGGTCAATCAATCACTCGGTTTCCCAGCACCCAGTCATCTCCCAGGACGTCGGTGCAACAATAAAACCAACGGCACCAAACAACGGCGAGAAAAGATCCTTGCACACGCAGGAGGAAGAAAACACCCTGCAGCCGGCCTGAGGGTGCTGGGTGTGAATCCTGCCCCTGCCCCAGCCCTGAGAAAGCCCTTTTCCTGCCTCTGGGTTTCAGGGATGAAGGGGGCTGGCTGGGAGCGGAGAAGGCCAGTGCAGTTCTCCAAGGGTCCCGCCCAGCCCCTGAGCAGGGCGTCCCCAAAGACCGCCCTCAGGGGCTCTCAGCAGCTCACCAAAGCAACCAGCTCAGACCAGCAGTGGAGCCCTGAGCCTTGCTGTCCACAAAGCAAGGAGTCTGGGGGCCCTAGATGTCCAGCTAGGCTGAGCGGAGGAGGAAGGGCAATGGTTACCTGGAGAATGCAGCCAGTGGAGACCAGCCAGCCAGTGTTGACGAGGTGGCATCAGAGAGGCCCAGGGTGTGGTTGCCTCCACAAGACACTGGGAGGCCAGGAGAGGTGGGGAAGGGGCCCAGTTCTCCCTGAGGTCTCACCTGGGCATGGGGACTGGCGACACACATGGGATGCCTGGTCACGCGGGCCACCTCCTCACTGCCAGGAGTGCTCGACCCTCCCTTCCAGGGCTCCTGTGGCCCTTGGTGCCCCCCACGTGCTCACACCCTCCCCATTCAACCAAGCACCCCAGGATCAGGCCCGGGGTCTGGCTTCTCTCCCTGAAGTGCCCAGGCCCTGTGGTCAGCGGGGCCCTAGAGCCGCGTGCTGGGCTGACTCTGGCGCCCTGCCCCCCACCACCTCCCACACACAAGTGCCTGGCCGGCCGGGTGGCCGGGTACCCAGAGCTGCACAGTGACCTCCTGCATGTTCACATTGCCCAGCCAACTGCTTGCTCCCCGGAACCACAGCCATCACTACACCCCGCACGCAGGCCCTTTTCATCCTGTGTTTTAAGGGGAGATGAAATCACCGGCCTCGTCCTAGGGGTGGGCCTGAGGCTGGGGGCCGCCCCCCACAGGTCTCCCACCTGAGTGCACCGGCCACAGCCAGCCAGAGGCCCCTGCCTAACTTGTCACCCTGCCACGGGCAGCTTTTCTAGCTCCTAACTCCCCACTGTGACCTCCCACAGGGGAGGCCCCCTCTGGGACTCTCTTCACGCCAACCCCCTGTGCTACCCAGGACGGCCCACAGACCCAGCCATCCCCACCGGAAGCCGCCTCCACCCTGTAGCTCTCCTATGCTGCCTGCCCTCAACGCGCTGTCTCCAGGAGCAGGGGCCTCTCACCCGCCTCCTCCTCCCCAGGTCTGAGGGTCTCACCCAGGCAGCTCATCAGAATCACCTGCGGAGCTCTTAACACTCCCCCTCCCCCCTCCTGCCAGAGCTCAGGCCGCTGCCCACATCGTCCATCAGCAACTCCACGTGGGGCGGGCCCCCAGCCTCAGTGAAACCCCCAGACCACAGGCTGCAGCCACCCCTTGCTTAGGTTGTAAAAAGGGCTCAACCCACTTGCGCCTTGGCCTCGCCACACTTCCCTAACCCCGGCCTGCAGTTCGAGGCCAGGCTCACCGCGAGGCTTCTGTGCCCCCAAGACGTGCGTCTCCAGGTCAGGTTAGAAACTCGGCTGCGGGTTCCCTGAAAGCAGGGCGTGTGTGCCCGCAGGCCTGCAGCAGTTGCCGGCTGTGACACTGTCCCTAGGCAGCTGCGGGGCAGAACGGAAAGGGAGGGAGAGGGAGACAGAGGGGAGGAGGGGCAGGGAGCCCAGGCTCTGTGAGTGATCGGCAGCAGTGTCGGGGAGGGGCGTCCCGGCAGTGCCCCTACCCTCCATGCTGTCCCTCCTGGCACCCCACTGTGTGGCAAGGGGGCAGCACAACGACAGGGCCTCTCCTCAGCTGGCCCCGCCATGGATGCTGACCTGCTTTCCCTCCAGCCAACACGGCTAGACCCCCTCGGCCGGACCCCCGCTCCTCTCCACCCTGCTCCACGGAAGCAAACACACCTGGCCCCACAGGCTGTGCACAGTCACCTGGACACATGGGCGAGACCACAGGACCCCAAGGAGGGACTGCACCCCGGCACACAGCAAAGGGCTGCAGCTCTGTCTCCTGACCTCCCCCAGCCTGGTGGTGAGAACTTGACCCACCAGTCAGGCCCCAACCTGGGCAGGGCAGCGGGCTGATGACCTGGGCATGTCCCTATGCTGTGGGCCTCCCCGAGCTGGAGCAGGAGCAGAACCAGAGCGGCCTCACTCTCCAGAGCCCAGGAACGCAGGTGCAGGTTCTCCCTCTCCCAGGAGCCAGATCCGTGGGAACAGAGCCTTGGTGACCACACTCACCACCATGCTCACCCCAGGAGCCTGTGGCACCAGGGTGGCAACCTGGCCTTCACTCGCCAGTGTCACTAAGTGTCATCAAGCCAGAGATGTCCCCAGAGAACCAGAAGCCACTCAGCTTACAAATTTTTCTGTGCGCCAATTTTATACCCAAGGTCATAACCAGGCAGGCAGGTCTCCCCCATGGCGGGCTGCCTGTGGCCAGCCTCTTCCCGCTGCTCTCCTGAGCTCAGAAGAGAGGGGAGGAAACGCAGGGGATTACAGAGAATGGAACCGCGGCCCCCGAGCAACAGCCCGTCTGTTCCCCAGAACCCGCTCCGGCGCTGAGACAGCAGTGGGCAGCTCTGTGTGAGAAACAACCTTCTCTGCAGGTGTGCAAACTCCACTTGACTTCTTGAGACAGGAACTCAACACAGCCTGGCTTCGCTCTGCAAGCGTTCCCAGTGCACGCCTCCGGCTGTGCAGCACACAGAGTCCTCAGAGCGCTTGGTTTTCCCTATGGAACACAGCCGGCCAGCCACAGCTGCTCCCGGCACACTGACCCATGGCTAGGGCCACACTGGGCCATTCCAAAACAGGTTGAGGCTCCTCCCCCACTGCCCACGTGCCAGGAAGATCGACAGCTGTCCCTACCCAGCAGAGACACCTTGCTAAGTGGGTCCCACACACAGCACTGAGCTCATGTCCTTGGCAGCTCCAGCAGAGCCACATACAAGGTGAGGGGCCCTGTCGCACACCTGCAGGAGGACAAGAAGGTCCCGAGTGGGCTGTGCCCTTCCTGATCCAGGGCCTCGGGAAGAGCCGAGGCTGGCACTGAGGGGTGCCGGGCAGCTCTGCAGCCCACCACAAGCGGCAATGCTCCTGGTGCCTCAGGCGGCACCAGCAGCCGTCTACGACATCTGTGCCTTGCAGAAACAGAGAAGGGGCCTGGCCAGCATGCTCGCCAGGACAAGACACTGCATCTGAGCAAACCGTCCCTTTCCAGCCCAGCCCGCCCGTCAGGCTCAGTCCGGGAGCCCCACTTCATGATGGCGTTCCTGGGCTCGTGACTCGGCAAGGACACCGGCTGGCCCCTCTGCCTGTCACAGTCTGTCCTTTTACACCTGTTCCCACCGTACTTGTTAACAGCACCCCTCTCCATCCAGTGTCCCAGGTTAGATGACCCTGGGGAGAGCAGCGTCTCCCTCCCTCACCCAGGTGGGGGTGGGGGCAGCCCCTCAGGCTCTCACACTCCCGCACAGCTGCAGGTGCACAAACCCACCTTTCCACGGCCACAGCCCGGTCACCAGAGGTGCCCACAGAGCTGGCTGGACCCAGGCACGTGGATGCGCCATCTGGACATTGTACAAAAGTGCTAAAATAACAAGCAAATGGGCTAAGAACCAAGCTCTGCGGGCCAGTTTTCCCCTGTGTGGGTTGGAAGGCAGCTGAGTGGCTCAGGGCAGCCTCATTAGTGAGACAAGAGCAAGCAAGCAGCCTCCCATCACCTGTGCATGGCCCCACCTCTCCCATGCTTCCATAAACACTTGTGCAGTAATAAACGCTGGTGGAACACATGAAGCCCTGAAAGCAGCGACAAGTACGTGAACAGAAGAAATCATCCGAACTGTGCTCGGGGCCCTCAGGGCCCGCCCCTGTGCCCCCCCCCGCCCCGCCCCGCCGAGCCTGCCGGCCACTCCAGCTCTCAAGCAGCAGGCATACCTGGCAGTCTGCTCAGCTCAGCGGAAAATTCAGGCGTCCAAGAGCAGGACAACCTCTCCGGGGTCTCTGAACAGAGAAAACAGAGGCGCAGGTTCCCAGCGGGCTCCATCCCCGGGGAAGACAGATGCCAGCCTGCATGCGACTCAGCTTGAGAGCCACCCGGCTGGACGCCCAGCTCCTGGTCCCTGGGCGGCCTGGGTTCTTCTTAATTACCTGTGTGGTACAGACACCGGCAGAAACTCAGCTCCCAGCTGAACGCAGCCAGAGCATCCCGACTCCGCAGGCTGTGACACTGAATGCGAGGGAGCAAGGAGAGCCCGAAGCACCAGCACAGGTGCTCTCAGAGGGGACCTGAGAGGGTCCAGGGAGGGCGCACCTGCTTGCCTGCACTGGCCACGTGGCCTGGGCGAGCCAGGGGCAGCTCGCACAGGGAAAGACCCCCGTCCATCGCCATCTGGAAGCACGCAGAGCCCAGAGCTCCAGAAAGAATGGACGGCTCGTCTGTCCCATCTGCCAACACCCTCGGGGGCAGACAGGAAATGGGTGGTCTGGACGAGGGCCTCATCTGGCTGAGTTCTCTGGGTCATGGACTCTCTGCGAAAGCTCATAAAACCATGGGCACTGTTCCCAACAAAATGGTGCTGTGTGACACAAACCCCCCACTGCCTCGCGCTACAGGGGCTCCGCAGCCCCCCAAGCCCACTTAAGTAAGGGTGCCGCTGAAGACCCTGCACTGACATCGTGGGCTCAGCAGCACGTGGGGAGACTGAGGACAGCTCCAAGAGGAGGAGCAGCTTTCCCAAGGCCACACAGCCACGAAACACCCAGCTCAGTGCTCCCCTCCCTGAGGCCTCCCCAGGGAAGCGACAGCAGTACAAGAGGGTCCCTGGTAACAAGAGGGACCCTGCACCCTGATTCAGAGCAGGCGGCTCCCACGGCCGCGCACAGCTCAGCCGCCCCAGCCCGTCACGGCCCGTGACTTCTGCAGACTTTCCCCACGAGCGCTGAGGGGTGCGGGTGTGTCAGTCTCGGGGCTCAGCTCCAGGCCACCTCCTGTGATCCAAATGCCACTGGAGTCGATCACAGCGTCCCAGTATTGATACGGCATCGCGGGACTTCATAAACGGGACTGACGGGGTTGGGGAGAGGCGCACAGCAGGCCCTGCTGCCACGGCCTGCATCTGTGTGTTCTGCCAGCAGGGATGGAGCCCAGGAGAGGGGGTGCCAGGGAGGGGGCGAGAGCCTGAGCCCAGAGCCAGGTCCACGGGGTTGCAGTCCCAGCCCTGCCTGTAACCAGCTCTGCACCTGGCAACCAGAGAGGCACCTGAGGCTCAGTTTCTCTTTTTCTTTCTTTCTTTCTTTCGTTCTTTCGTTCTTTCTTTCTCTCTTTCTTTCTCTCTTTCAAGATTTATTTATTTCTTTGAAAGTCAGAGTTACACAGAGAGAGAAAGAGAGGCAGAGAGAGAGAAAGAGAGGCAGAGAGAGAGGTCTTCCATCTGATGGTCCACTCCCCAGTTGGCCACAACAGCCGGAACTTCGCCAAGCTGAAGCCAGGAGCCTGAGCTTCTTCCGGGTCTCCCACACAGGTGCAGGGGCCCAAGCAGTTGGGCCATCTTCTACTGCTTCCCCAGGTCATAGCAGAGAGCTAGATCGGAAGGGGGTCAGCTGGGTCTCGAACGGGCGCCCATATGGGATGCTGGCATTGCAGGCCAGGGTGTTAACCCGCTGCTCCACAGCGCTGGCCTCAAGGCTCAGTTTCAACATCTGTGCAATGGGGTGGCACAAGTCAGCACACGCAACCCCTGAGCATGGTGCCCGGCTCTGAAGTCAAACTTCGCTCTGAGAAGCACAGGAGGCCTGGGTGAGACACGCGTCAAGGAACCACGTGGTTTGCTTTCAAACACAAGCTGAACCCAGAAGGCATTCGCTTGCCCTCAGATGTGTCCTAGAGCACAGCGGGCAGAGGGCCCAGAGTCCCCAGGCGGCCACGGTGCAGGCCACCACTCAGGAGGCTGCACAGTGCCTGCGGGGTCAGGCAGGAGGTGACCGCAGACACTGTGCAGGCCACACTGGGTTCTTCTGAGAGGGACCCCAGCATCCTCGGGGACAGAAGACCAGACTGACGCCAGCTTAAGACCAGATCAGAACCCCACCATCTCACAGTCCTCTGCCTACACATAGGCGCTGGCAAAGCAGCATGTTGAGAGCTGGCTGCATAGACCACAGAGAGGTCCTGTTTCAGCAAAACAAGACAAAGTTCTTCGTTCAACACACAGAAATCACCCTGTGCCTGGTAACAACAGGGGCCAGTGAGTATCCACCCGTAGGCGCCGCGAGCCTGGCTGGCGAGAGCTGTTCAGACACCCCAGGACTCCAGGTTCCAGCAGCCCGGTCTCCTTGCACCAGCCCCTCCCCTTGCTGGGAGCTGCTCTGCCTCCTACTCAAATAAAACTTCACGTCTCCTCACCGATGCGTCCACTCTTCTAAGTTATCATCCACACCAGGACACCAACAGCTAGACGGATGAGCTGGGAAGAACCTGGTGCTGAAACTCACTGGGGAGCTCGACCGACAGCCCACCCTTATCATCAGGACTGAACCAGTGCTGGCATCCGTGCTTTATAAAGACAGACACGAAGAGATCCTTGCTATCCACAGATGGCAAAGAAGCAGAAACCTCTGCGAATCCACTCAAAACTGGGACAGAGTCTGTTTGAGGCTTTATCTTGAAAATCAAAAATGAGCAAGAAATGTTCATTTTTGGCTTGTACATTTCAATGTGTGTGATAATTGTAACTCTGCTAATGACTGCAATTAACAAAGAATAAATGATGGGTTGGCATAATCACTCCAACATTTTCTTTTCTTTTTTCTTTTCTTTTTCTTTTCTTTTTTTTTGACAGGCAGAGTGGACAGTGAGAGAGAGAGACAGAGAGAAAGGTCTTCCTTTACTGTTGATTCAGCGCCCAATGGCCACTGCAGCCGGCGCGCTGCAGCCAGCACACCGCGCTGATCCGAAGGCAGGAGCCAGGTGCTTCTCCTGGTCTCCCATGCAGGTGCAGGGCCCAAGGACTTGGGCCATTCTCCACTGCACTCCCGGGCCACAGCAGAGAGCTGGACTGGAAGAGGAGTGACTGGGACAGAATCCGGCGCCCCGACTGGGACTGGAACCCAGTGTGCCGGTGCTGCAGGTGGAGGATTAGCCTCGTGAGCCGCAGTGCCGGCCCCGACATTTTCTTTAGACCGACGCGCACATGATGCAAAGCGTAGTTCAGGACCTCAGAAGAAGGAGCCCAGCGCCCGCCCGTCCCGCACAAGCAGTGGTGCACAGCCTGCCAGGCCACCCCGGCTGCCAGACTCAGCACGGCTGGGGCCACCTGAGCACTGGGAGAGCCACACAGCACTGAAAGAGGGCTTCCTCCGAAGGCGGAAGAGATGCCCGGATCAGGCTGGGACAAGGCAGTTTTGGGGGCCCTGCCGCCGTGCCGGGACACCCCCTGTGAGGGAGCTTTGACCTGGCCGTGTGAACCTAGCTGCTGGGGCTGCGTGGGAGGACATGGGGAGAGTCAGGTCCTTGATCCCCTGCCGCGAGGGAGATCTGAGCACCGCGGACAAGAGAAGCAAGCCAACTGGCCGAGGCGGGATCGCCTGTGGTCTTCCAGCACCGGGAGGCAGGGCAGCAGCGGAGGGGACGCCATTCAGCCCTTCAGACCCCAGCGCGGTGGACAAGGCACGTGCACGGGCGTCAGCTCCCCGACAGCAGGTGCTTGACCTCTCCTTGCCGGGAGAACCCAGAGATGCAGAGAAAGCATCTTTCAGAGATCCCCACTGCGACAAGGCACAGACGGGACGGGGCCACGTCTCCCAGACCCTTGCCCCCGCCCACGGAGGAAGTGAGAAGCTGCACACAGCAGCAGGGGCCCACAGGAACACCACTGGGAGAGGAGCACCCCCAGAACCGGCCTCCAGCTCAGCCCTGCCAGACACTCACGGGAGAGGGGAAACTGGCAGACACATGACCGGCCAGCTCGAAGCGTCCATGGCTTAGGAAGCCCCTTCCTGGGGCCAGGCCCCGTGTACCACCTCCTCATTTCACACCCTCCTCAACCCCACGACTCAGTGCAAAGGCAGAGGCCACGGGCTCCCCTGGACGTGGTGTGGCCCCAGATCCCAGTGAGCCTGCCAGCTCCTGAGGCCCGGCCCCCGCCCCAGGGGCTCAGAGCTCTGCAGCCCTGGTGTCCGGCCCAGAGTAGGCACTCGGAGAATGCCCCACACTTCTGGGTCGGTTCTGTCTCCACCTCGTGAGAACCTGCAGACCTACAAGGGCTTGGCGAGCAGCTGGAGCTGAGTAAAACTGCGCCACGCCACGGTGCGTGATGCTCCTGTGAGTGCCTGTAGCCGGGTCCAGAGCCGGAGCCCAGCCCCAGTCCCCAGGAGCACCACGCACTTCCCCTGCTTGGCGTTTGGCTGTGCTCCTGAGAGTCGCTGAGCCGCATCTGCCTCCCCCGGAGGGTGTGTGGGACCCCAACATCTTCTCCAAGACTGACACTCTGTGAGCGAGGAGATGGATGCCCCCCTAGGAGGCTGGCACAGCCAGGGCACAGCAGCGGCGCGGCAGGGGCCAGGCAGCGGCAGCAGAACGGACTCCAGAAACGCAACGCACCCGAGCCAGCCGAGAGCCCCAGGCAGCCTTCAGCCCTGGAGTTCCCCGGGGAACTTCAGGACCTGTGCGTGGGGCCAAGGCAGGCCTCGTCCCCGCCCTCAACACGGACTTCCTTCTATCATATCCTCAAAGTGTGCTTCAGTCTTTTATTTTCATTTTCTTAAAAGGCAGCACAAGAGAGTGACAGAGACACAGAGAAATCTCCCACCCTCAGGTTCACTCCCTGATGCCCACCACAGCTAGAGCTGGGCCAGGCTGACGCCAGGAGCCGGGAACTCAGGCCAAGGCTCCCATGTGGGTAGCAGAGAGCCAAGGAGTGGGACCATCATCTGCTGCCTCCCAGGGCCCCCGAGTAGGAAGCCAGACAAGAAGCGAGGAGCCAGGACTCCAGCCCACACTCTGACATGGGAGGCGGCCGTTCCCAACAGCGGCTTAACCTGCTTTGCCACCACGACCCCTCCCCTTCCTCAGTCGTTTTAGATATGGAAATTTCATCCAAAACAGAAAACGCTCTGAAAAATTACGGTCTGTGCAAACGAGCCAAGATTCCCTGAATTATGAAAGCAAACAAATTAGGAGAGAGGAGCTCCAAATAATCACACAACTCCAATTTCCTATGTTTCAACGTAAACATCAGAATAATCAACTCCGGCGTGTGTGGAGAGCAAAGGAGATGGAGCCGGATGCTGGCGCATTCTTTAGAAGCTGAGACCTAAATGACTAAATTGGCAGTTTATTAACAGGAAAATTATGCTAAGTAGCTTCATGTTGATGTCAAGAATTTTATGCTGTGAGTTATGGCGGGGCACCCTGAGTGCTTCATTTGCATTTTCTCATTTAGAGAGAACAATGGCTGCAAATGAGTGCAGCGTGTTCCCATTACACACCCAGGAACATTTGCACAGACAGAGAGCAATGCCCGAGCCCTGCGTGATGAGCCTTTTGTTGCCTGTGCTCCGGCCCAGGCTGCGGAGAAAGAGGGCGGATTAATTTCTCTGGGCTGCTGATGAAGGACCCTGGGGCCAGAGCTCTCGGGTTTCTCAAAGGACAGGTAGGCACGTGGCACGTGCCTTTATTTTTCAGGACTCACTGGTTTGTTTTCGCTCAGTGGGAACAAGACAGGGAGGACAGGGAGATGACCATCACCCCCACACCTTCCCCAGCTGAGCAACATTCGGGAAAGAAGACTGGGAGCCCGCGTGCAGCCCTCACGTGCTACCCCGGGCGGCTCTGCTCTCTTAGCTCACCCCAACAGAGCTCGTGCTTCCCAGCCCTGCTGGCTAACTGGGGTTTACTGAACACGCCCATCGACGGAGCAGCTTGTACCTAGGGCTCTACGGGGTAGAGGAGAAGCAAGCACCACGCCAAGTCCTTGAGAGCTCGTGGATTAGTCAGCGGAAGCAAGAATTCTTAGATCCGCGGTGCTGGGAGAAATCGGGACAAAGTCCTGGATCCAGTGCAGTGTCCAAAGGCGGGTGCCGTGAATCAGGCCAGGATGCATCACTGCAAGAAGGAGCTCTTCCCTGAGTGGCCGAGAACCGACCAGGAGCTTGGCTCATCCAGCACGGACATGCAAGACACCCCAGATGGCAGAACTGCCATCCACAGCTCAAAGCACAGGCCAGCAGGACACCCAGCGCCAGGCACCCGGACGGCAGGATCCGCAGTCACGCGGTGGTGCCCGGTGCAGAGTAGCAGGAAGCGGCCTGCTCCTATCACCTGAGGCTCGGTTCTCCAAAATAGAACCCCACGCCATCATCAGAGACGGTTCTCAAGCCATGATGTTAACCTTGCCTAGACTGCGTGCAGCACTAATAGAACTGCTGGTTTGCCTAATTGCGTTCTGTCGCCGTCCTATGTGGAAACACAGAGAACCATGTTGCCAGGGCCTGCACAGGACCACGGGCTGCTTCTGTAGGAAAGACAGACCTCAGCCGGGAGACGGCACTAGTGTGGGAGGTGCGGCCACGCCACGCAGCTGCCTCACCCTGACTGAGGCCCTGCTTAAACCACATCAGCTGCTCAGTCCTCACGCCACGTGTGCGTGCACGTCAAAAAAGGCTGCAGAAAATGGAATGAAAAGATAAGTTCATCTTGGTGCAAAAAAACAAAAATCCACGCATACTTTTTTATAATACACATTTTCCACAAGTTTGGAATACCCTTCATGTTCCCACAGTTATCCATATGGATATTAGTGAAGAGCCCACAACAGGCTGGGCACTACCGTAGGGCCTGGGAAGAGCAGGAGTGAGCAGGAGCCCCATTTCGCCCCTGCTGAGGCCTGCAGCAAAATGGAAATCCACCCGAACAGGGCTTTCACAAAACAGAGTCAACTTCACCTGGTTAAACAAAGAGACGCTTACAGGGCCTGGCCTAACTCGGGGAACGGTAGTGCCCTCCAAAGCACTGCCGCACCAGTCCGAGTATCTGTCAGAGCTAGAGAGAGAGGTGGAGAGATCTGCCATCTGCTGGTTCACTCCCCAGATGGCTGCAATGGCCGGGGCTGGGCCAGCCCAAACCCAGGAGCTCCACGTAGGTCTCCCACGTGGCTGACAAGAGCCCAAACCCTTCGGCCATCTTCCACTGCTCTTCCTGGGCCATTAGCCGAGAGCTGGATTGGAAGTAGGGTAGCTGGGACACAAACCACTGCCCACACGGAATGCCGGCGCCACAGGCAGTGGCCTTACCCACTGTGCCACCATGCCAGGCCTGGGCGAGCACATTTTTAACTGTGTAAGAAACCACTGAAAGTAGTTGGACGGTTGGACATCTCGCCAACAAGGTACGAGCATTCCAGTTGCACCATATTCCTAATACTTAGACTTTTAAATGTGAACCATCCTAATGAAATTGTCATGGAATCTCCAGAGATTTTAATTTGCATGCTCCTGGTAACTACTCATGCTGAAACCCTTCTGTGTCCTTATGGCCCAGTCACATGTTTTGTGTATGTGACGTATCTGTTCGAATCCTTGGCCCATCTCAAACGTGGGGTTGTCTTTGTACTGCCAAGCTGTGCGTGTTCTTCTGTATTCTGGATACAGAATCTCTGTCAGAAATTCGAATTGAAAATATTTCCCTCAGTCTGTAGCTTGTTCATTTCATCAACAGTGCCTTCAAAACAGCAGACTTTAATCTTTAGGAGGTCAAACTTATCAATTTCATCTTCCTTAGGCTCATGCTTTTGAAAGATTCTGATCCTAAGGATCTTTGCCTATGTCCAAATTGTGAAGATTTTCTCCTGGTTTTCTTTTTTTTCCAGAAGCTATCTGTGTGTTCTTTTTTAAAGACATATTTATTTGAAAGGCAGAGTTATAGAGAGAGGAAGAGACAGAGACAGAGAGAGAGAGACTCATCCACTGGTTCACTCCCCAATGGCCACAACAGCCAGGGCTGGACCAGGCTAAAGACAGAAACCAGGAGCATCATCCGGGTCTCCCACGTGGGTGCAGGGGCCCAAACACTTGGTCCATCTTCCACTGCTTTCTCAGGTGCATTAGCAGAGAGCTAGATCAGACGTGGAGCAGCCAGGACTTGAACAGGAACCCCTATCGGATGCCCATGCTTCAGGCAGCAGCTTACCCCTCTACACCACACTGCCGGCCCTAAGCTTGCTGGTTTTAGAGCTTGCGTGCAGGTTTATCATCCACCTGAGTTTGTTTGGTGAAGGGCATGAAGCAAAGCATGAGCCCACTGTTCCTCCGTATGCACCCAGCTGCTCGACTGCACCTGTTGCAAGGGTGGTCCTTTCTCCACGGCATCACCAGGGCGTCTTTGTGGAAATCAGCTAACCACACGTGCAAGGCTCTAACTTTTTTAAAGATTTATTTATTTATTTGAAAGTCAGAGTTACACAGAGAGAGAAGGAGAGGCAGAGAGAGAGGTCTTCCATCTGCTGGTTCACTCCCCAGTTGGCCGCAACAGCTGGAGCTGCACTGATCCAAAGCCAGGAGCCAGGAACTTCCTCCAGGTCTCCCATGTGGGTGCAGAGGCCCAAGGACTTGGGTCATCTTCTACTGCTTTCCCAGGCCATAGCAGAGAGCTGGATCGGAAGTGAAGAGTCAGGACTCGATCCAGCACCCATATGGGATGTCAGTTCTGCAGGCGGTGGCTTTACCTGCTACGCCACAGCGCCGCCCCCCCACCCCCCCAAAGCTCTGTTTCTGCACTCTATTCCGTCCCATTGATCTCTGCATCTATACTCACAGCATCCCACACTGTGGTCTGGATTCCTGTAGCTTTGCTGCAGGGTGCACAGCCAGGTATTAGAAGCCCTCCAAGGCTGCTCTCTCTCTCTTTAGATCGAGCTACCCTTGGTCCTTCCTGCTCTCCTGTTAACATTCCGAATACCGCCTTCCGAGTGTGTCTGGAAGCATGATCAACTTCACTGCTGACTTCGTCAGAAAAGAGTGCAAACGTGATCTGGTGATGGAAACCTAGATGCAAGTCGGAGGCCGGCTAGCTCTGTGCAGTGACGGGGAAATGGCCAGCCACCGAGTCACGGCCTTCTCCTGGAAGCGAGTGACTGTTCTGTAGCTGTGTTCTGCAGGAGCCGCCACTCCTCCGGGCCCTGGTTTGTTTTCTCTGGGACAGGAGCATCTTTCAGACACACATGCCATGATTGTAAATTGTTCATCACAGACACAATCAGCCTTCAAAGTCCTGCCTCTGCCTCACTGCTGCCTGTTATCCAAAGCGGGCTCGCAGCCTGGGGTCACCAGCTGGAGTCTTCTCAACTCGGGGTGAGTGGCCTGGACCACACGCTGGCGCTACGTGCTGGAGCGTGCACGCCAACGGCACAGCCAGGTCGGGGGTGGACAGACAGAGACGAGGCTCCAAGCTGACGTGCAAGGTTGCTGTTAATGCCTCCCTTCCCGACATCGGGTGTGTGAGGCCAGCACCAGCTTCCCATCTCCAAAACCACAGCCAGACCTGGGACGTCTCCACTGGTTGATTTCTGTTTGTAGAGCCCAGGAAGGCCCACTTGGGGGAAACAGGAGGGCAGGGCGTGGACCAGGAGTTTTGCCAGCCCCCATGTCATTCATAAAATAAAACTTTAAGGGACAGACCCCTACCCTCCCCACACTGCTGTCTCTCTCTAGGTCTTTGTTCTGCCATCCAGCGTGCACGCCCAGCCAGCTTAGAATAGTGCAATCAGACATCCTCATTACCTCCACCTGCTCCGGAATTCCGCTCTGGGTCATCATCTTCTCATCGTGAGCTGAGAAAATACCAAGGGGAGGTTCATCCCGTCTCCTGCACACAGTTCTGACACTCCCAGGAGCGAGGCCGTGTCCTGGGCCTGAGCTCTCCTCGTCCACACTCATGGAGGACAGCTGAGCTAGAAAGTGATGGCAGGCCCATCCCAGCCATGCCATGCACGGAGACCTCACTGAGCGCTCCCAGAATGCTCAGCTGTGTGGCACACAGGGGTACGTGGTGCAGTGAACGGTGCCCGCGCCGAGCACCACCCTGCAGACGCCCCTTTGGCAGAGGTGGCCCTGGAGCCACATGGTCCACCCACACAGCTTCTTCAGCCATGGCACAGCCATCTCTGCTCTCTGCCGGGAAATGCTACGGCCACGGAAATCACCCCGATTTCCTTTATCCAACAGGCAATCCCAAAGAAGGTGCAGGAGGGGGTTTGTGGGTCTGGAGGCATTTCTTTTAACTGCAGGGTCTGACATGGCTAGAACTGGGTGCACTAAAAAATGACACAGCGGGGGCTGGTGCTGTGGCGCAGTGGGTCAAGCCACTGCTGAGGATGCTGGCATTCCCATTTGGGCACCATCCATGTCCTGGCTGCTCTGCGTCCCAGCCAGCTCCCAGCTAATAGAGAAAAGCAGCGGAAGACAGCCCAAGTGCTGGGTACCCTGAACCCACATGGGAGACTGGGAAGAAGCTCCTGGCTCCTGGCTTCAGCCTGGCCCAGCACTGACCACTGCAGCCATCAGCGGAATACACTATCTGTTTCTCTCTCCATCTCTCCCTCCTTTTCTTATAACTCTTTCAAATAAATAAATAAATCTTTTTTTAAAAAATGTAAAATAACAAAGGGATAGATTCAAGAGAGGCAGGCCAGCTGACTCTGGATAGAGCTGCTGGCCCAGGAAGGTGTCCCTGCTGAGTGACGCACCTTATACTTCCCAAAAGTAGGAAGCGATTCAGTTTGTAAGACAAATCAGACTCCTAGTAACAAAAATAAAACCAGTTTGAACAATTCCGTCTTTTACCCCATCCTCTGCTGAACCAAATTAAGAAAGGCGCATGAGCCCTTCCCAGGAAGACGAGCGCTGCTGCGCGTGGAAGCTTCTGAAGCTTCTATGTTAACGTGGGAATGGCTCCCCGGCTGCAAACGGAAGCCAGTGGCACGTGAGCGCTAAGCCGGCGGAGGATGGGCTAGGGTGGGAGTAGGGGGCAGCACCGATGCTTTATTCTCCGTCGCGTCTTCCCAAACTGTAAAGCACATCCCACATCCAGCTCTGACGACGGCCCAGACAATGAGAAGACGCAGGGACCCAGAGAGCCACCAAGAAGCAGCAGGGCAGAGTGTGAAATGGAAAATCTCCAACGGCCAGCAAACCCTGCAGCCACAAAGGCCATTGAACGACTCTAGGGAGACTGAGCTTGAGCCTGGCGGAAGCCAAGAAAGGCACGGCTGCTTCCTGGGAGTGGAGGCCTTGCAGCAGGTGGACCGGACCATGAGCTCGGCCCTTTTCCGAGGCCGCGATGGCCCCCTCTCCCATCGTTGAAGCAGATGATGAGCTGGCGCAGTCTCCGTGCCATGGGTGTATCCTGCACACCCACAGAAGGTCCCCCGCATGTCACCTGACTCCCCCTTGCACACCTGGGGACCAGCCACCAGCACCCCCCAGCTGATCCCGAGAGGCTCCAAACTCAAAACATCAAGCACTGGCAAGGACGGTTTCCTGTGTGATAGGTTCACATTGTGTGAGCTGAAATACTGCACCGTAGCAGTGAACGCGTACAAACACGTGTCCGACATTCTAAAAAGCACATCCAAACACGTGTCCATGAGACGTTCTAAAACACGAGGTCATTAAGGAAGGAGACGCGCCCCGTGAGGCCGTGGTGGACCAGAAGCTTCTCCAGGGTGCAGATGGCGAAACCCAAGCTGGCATCACGGCTCCGAAGGCAGAGACCAGGAGGCTGGGCGGGTCTGGGCTGTGGGACCACTCACCCCTCTCCAGTCATGAAGGGCGGATCAGCATGAAGCCAGGGCAAGCCAGACTGAGACAGCGGGAATGAGCCCCAGACGCCAGCAGTGAGGAAATGCAGAGGCCGACAAGACCCAGGACCCGGCAGCAGGGAAGCCAAGGGCACTGGGCTGCTCCTGGCCTCGGGGAACCCCCCCCCACACACACACCTCTGGAAGCCCCATCAGGGCCGAAGGGTCTGGAGAGGGGGACGGGGTGGGAGCGGAGGAGCCTGGGTAACTTCCAGGCAGCTCTAACTGGCCTGTTGCTCCTCAGGAGAAAATGCAGAGGTAGGAAAGGACCTAGGTCAGGACGGCAGCTCTGGGCTATTCTGGCCGCAGCCTGAGGGGCTGTGAGAGGTCGGTGGCTTCACAGCCACCAGACAGCTCTGCAGGGCTCCAGGCTGCACACAGACAGTTGAGATAGAACAGTGGCCACGAGGGGGTCCCTCACGAGCCCCTGGCAGATTGTAACTGCTCAGCTGTGCACGTGCTCCAGGGTCTCGGGATGAGAAGGCGTGGAAGCTAAAGCCTGCTAGATGCGGTCTGGGGTCCCCATGTGTCCAAGTCAGCACCCACCAGGGAGTCTGTGCATCTCCCCCGTGCAGAGCCAGGAAACCTTCCCAGAGGGAGTCCTGCCTCCTGACCTGGAAACCAGGTGTGGGGGTCCACAAGGAGCCCCCTGCTTTACCCTAGAACCAGGACCCCTGCTCCGTATGCACAGGGCCCTGCGAATCCAGCGGTAGACTGAAAACAGGCAGAGACAGGAGGACACACTCCTAGGATTTCCTCCAGGGGATTCCTATGTAAAGAGAACAGGGGTCAGCCCACGTGGCCGGCAAGCGTCCTTCACGGGGCAAGCTTCCCCCTGGAGACCACAGCCCCGGGAGCAAGAGAGGGGAGCGCGGTCAGCAGCCAGACAGGAAGTGGACAGGAAGTGGAAGGGGAGGGTCAGCTACTCACCGTGCACCAGGAGGGAGGGAGACGGAAAGGAAGGAAAGGGAATTCATCAGAAAGGCGGAAGTGTAGCTCGGGGAATCAGAGACGGGGGGAAAGGGATCCCTTAGACAAGACGGAATCCCACCAGCCAGGAGCGGCCCAGGGCAGCAGGAGCTCACGGGCCATCTCTGCAGTGCAGCCGTCAGCACAGCTCCGGTGCGGAGCCAGAGTCCGGGGCAAAGTGTGTGCTGGTCAGCCCGGGTCAGCCGTGCGCTGGCTCCAGGGATGACACAGGCAAGGTCCCCAACAGACAAGAGGAACCCTCATGCAGAAAAGGGGGGCGAGGCCGGCGCCGTGGCAGAGCCAACGCAGTCACCACCTACAACGCCGCCTCCCGTGTGAACACCGGTCTGAGTCCCAGCTGCCCCACTTCCCATCCAACTCCCTGCTAATGTGCCTGGGAAAGCAGGGAAAGATGGCCGTGGGCCTCGGCACCCATGTGGGAGACGTGGAAGAAGCTTCCGCCTGGTCCCCCCCGGCCACTGCTGCCGTTTGGAGAGTGAACCAGCGGATGGAATATGTCTGTCTCTTTTTGTGTCTTCTTCTAACTCTGCCTTTCAAATAAATAAATAAAACTCTGAAACGATAAAAGGGAAGGAGACTCCAAGTAGCTGAAGTGAAGAGTCCCATCACGTATGACACACGCACAGGGAGACACGTGAACATGGAACACACACAAGCACGTGCACACACACTCGTCCTCCACAGCCGCATTGTTCTCACTTGCCCAACAGGAAAAGCACTGCCAGGAGGGCTTGCCGGGAAGGCTGCGTGGATGCCTGTGAGGTTCCAGCACAGCACCCGGCACCAGGAGTGCCCAGTAAGTCAACCAGGAGGTTTCCAACACAGACTTTTACGCCTGCCACCTAACGCAGCATCTCGCCCCTCACGAAGGACCCAGCCCCAAGATGCTGCCAGTTACAGTATCACTGTCAATCCCAGGGCCTCGGGGTCACGCCTCAATGGCCCACCACCGACAGATGAAGTGGGAAATGTACCCCAGCCCCACCTCCTACTAAACATGGGAGGCGGGGGCGGGGGCGGGGGCAGGGAGGTAGGGAAGGGATACGTCAAGTTTACCCAACTCAGAAAGCAAGGAGACAGACCTGGAGGCCTATTCTCCGCACCGCCCTGCAGCCCCCCAGAGGGGCCGTGTCGGACTCAGGCAGACCTGGCTCTGGGCTTCAGGAGAAGCCGTCTGGGGAGCAGAGGGGTGAGCTCGGGGGAGCACCCCCAAGAGGACCCAGCACTCCCAGATCTCATCGCAGGGCCACCAGACAACCGTGTGACAATCGGTACAGCCCCACGGCCCTGGAAAGAACAATCTGACCAGCAGGCCATCAGGTAGACGCTTGTCCGCTCAGAGCCTGGACACCTGCTGCATACGGAGCACAGCTCGGCTCCCCTAACTCATGCTGACGCTCACACTCTGAAGTCTTGGCGCCAGCACTGTGACAGGCACGTGAGCCCCCACTCGGATGCAGGCCTCCCTACCAGAGCACCGGTTCACGCCCTGGCTGCTCTACTTGCCGTCCAGCTCCCTGCTAACCGGCCTGGGGAGCAGCGAATGACAGCGCAAGTACTTGAGCCTCTGCCAGGCATAGGGGTGGCCCACGTGGAGTTCCTGGCCCCTGGCCTCAGCCTGGCCCAGCTCCAGTTGTGGCCATTTGAGGAGTGAACCACAAGATGGAAGACCTGTCTCTCTGACTCTGCCTCTCAAATAAAATATGTAAGTCTTTTTAAAAAGTGAAACTCCAAAGCCTTAAGGGCTGGTGGGCTAGGGACACAGACTCGATCAGACTGGGCCCTCAGAGGGGGCGTGGCAGAGGGTCTTGAAGTCACTGGGGGTAACTCTCAGAAGCTAGCTCTCGGGAAAGGGCTCCCCGGTATGGCTCACCACGTGATGGTCCCTCCACACCGGCTCTATGACGGCCAGCATCCACCAGGCATGGTGGGGAATGGGGGGGGCGCATCCTCCAAGCTGTAAGCCGAAACAGGCCTGTGCCCCAATCAAGAAGCCCCCCTCGGGGATTCTAGTGAGAGGAGAGAGAAGCTGGCCAAGCACAGGGCCAACCCAAGGGAACGGGAGGCCTGCCTGGCTGAAACAGGCTCTCTTAGGATCTGACTTCCTTCATAGGAACACACTGAGAATAAAGACCACATAGCAGCCGGCGCCATGGCTCAATAGGCTAATCTTCCACCTGCAGCACCAGCACACCAGGTTCTAGTCCCTGTCAGGGTGCCAGATTCTGTCCCGGTTGCCCACCTTCCAGGTCAGCTCTCTGTTGTGGCCCGGGAGTGCAGTGGAGGATGGCCCAAGTGCTTGGGCCCTGCACCCCATGGGAGACCAGGAGAAGCACCTGGTTCCTGCCTTTGGATCAGCGCGGTGCGCCGGCCGCAGTGGCCATTGGACGGTGAACCAATGGCAAAGGAAGACCTTTCTCTCTCTCTCTCTCTCTCACTGTCCACTCTGCCTGTCAAAAAAAAAAAAAAAAAAAAGCACAAAAAAAAACACGTAGCAAAGTGCAGTGGGCTGGAAGTGGTGCAGGAAAAAAAATATTCCCCCACTGCTTTGGGGAGCAGCTAAAGAGCTAGAGCAAGAACTCGAGTCTCTCGTCCCCCACCACCCCCTCCCCGACCCAGACTCTCAAAGTCTTGAAGAGGAGCTGTCCAGCCAGGTCCTCCGGGAGCCCTTCTCCGCACAGGCTCCCAAGCTGTAAAGGAAAGGGCGCTACGCCCGGAGTCAGGAGAGGAGGCTTTTATTCCAGCCCTGTGCGCCTGGCCACCGGGGGCCTCCCAGGCCGGGGAGCGGGCAGCACCGTGGTAGCAGCCTGGGCAGAGTCCCAGTCGCCCCTTGTTCCACCCGAGTGGGGAGAACTCTCATTCCAGCTGGCCCTCGCTGGCCAAGAGCAGCCACAAAGCCCAGCAAAGCTGCCAGACGCCTGCTGGCGGGCGGGGTGTCCAGGCCCAGATGGCCTTCTGGAAACAGCAAGTCCGCGTGACGGCAGGCCAGCTCGCCGACCGCTGAGCTTCCCGGGCTCTGAGATGGTTTCTCAGACTTCATCTGAGCTGAAGACGCCGGCCCATCTGTCTGGCTTCGGCAGCAATTAGACAACAGAGGAGAACTTGACAAGCAGAAAGCGAAGCGAAACAGAACCAAGACAGCATGGGAAACAGGACCAGAAAGACCTGGGTGTGTCCCAGAGAAGAGATGGGGGTCGGCCTCTGGCGAGGAGATGGATCCCGGCCGGTACTGGGCCACTCTGGGGCCAGAGATTGCCCTGGGAGTGATCTGCCCAGGCCTCCTGGGCCACCTGTACGGCAGCAGGTAAGGAGCTACCCTGGTCTCCCTTTAGGTGGGAAGCAGAGCGAAGAGGCAACAGAAGGGCTGGCACCTTTGGGGTGGACCCAGCTTCTCCAGATCAGGACCCAGAGCAGGGAGCTCTCTGGGGCAGAGCGAGATCTGTGCCTTGGAAGCTCCAATCATCAATCACTCGCTGCACTTTCGCAATGGTCCTCCCAGCATCCCCAAGTCGGGTCTGGAGCACATCCCACCCGACCCCAGCCCCCGGTCAGCATGGCTGCAGCAAGACAAGACCAGAGCACACCCCAGGGTGGCTTCTGCTGTTGTCATTTTCTTTGCCAAAGCACATGCCTGTCCCCAAACAACGGGCACAATTTTTCACTGCTGCCGCCCCCGTCCCACTTCCTGGGCGTCGTCTGCAGATCGCCTGCAAACACAAGCGTTTGGGATCTTGCATTTTTTTCACATTTTGGAACTCTTGCATATACACAATGAGATGCCTTGGGGATAGGATCCAAGACTAAACACGAAATTCATTATGTCTCATATACCTTCTGCACTTAGCCTGAAGGTAATGTGATACACCATTTTAATAGTTTTATGCACAAAATTCATGATGTGGAATTTTCCACTTGTGGTGTCATGTGGGGACCCCAAAATGTTCTAATTGTTAGAGCATTTTGCATTTTCAGATTAGGAACGGGCAACTTGTATCAGGGCTCTTCAAAAACTCTGTGGAAATGGAATTCAAATACAAGTTTATTTGGGTGCAAATCATTTTGAAACCCATGCACAGGAAGTGTCTTTCAAAGGTGCATGGAAAATGTGTATTATGAAAAAACTTGCACAAATTTAAAAAATCATTTTCACTACAATGAAGTTTATTTAATTTATTTGAAATGCACAGTGACAGAGAGAGAGGGAGAGAGAAAGAACTTCCATATGCTGGTTCGCTCCCCACATGGCTGCAATGGCCAGGGAGGGGCCCGGCTGAAGCCAGAAACCTGGAGCTCCCCCTGGGCCTCCGACATAGCTAACAGGGACCCGAGGACGTGGTCCATCTTCTGCTGCTTCTCCAGGTGCTGGATCAGGAGCAGGGCTTGACCTTAAACCTGCACTCCAACTCGAGGGGCCAGACCTGCTGCACCAGGCCCCCAGTGCCGTTACCTTTCCACTCCATTCCACCAACTTTTGGAAATACCCTCACGTTAACAAGGGTTTCAGGATTTCACTACAACTACAGCAACAGAAAAACACACTTGCCAGAGATGGAGAGGACCATGGTCCTCATTTTTCACAAGTGACACACGGGGCCTCCCTGAGCTGCAGATGTGCCCCACGTCCTCCTAATAGAGTGGCCTTTCCTGGGCTGACCCCTCCGCGTGGTTGGTCCCAATGGCAGGGAGTGTCTTACGGAAGCCCTCCCCCGGTGCCTGAGCTCACCAGAGAGGAGCAAACTCTGCAAGGACACAGCACAGTCACCACGGCTAGCGTTCGCTTCCCCACCAGCAGCCCTGTGACTGTGCAGGGAGCAGCACTTGCTCCCCGGCCTCCAGCAGCCCTCCCTGAGCAGGTACTGGGAGGCAGGGCTGTGTCAAACCTGCAGGGTAGTGAGGACCAGGAAGCGCAGGGTAAGGCCTGTAGACCACACCGAGTCTCCTAAGGAGCGTGGCTCTGTCCCCGGGGCTGGGGAGCCGTCTTTCTGCCAAGGGCCATTTGGATATTTAAGACATCGTGTGCAGGCCATACAAAATCACCAGCTTAAACATTAGCCTGCTACAGATTTAGCGAATTTCAAGCTCCGCCTGTGGTTGCACTGGAAGGGCCAGACCAAACAATTTCGCGGGCCTGAAACAGCCTGCAGGCGAGACACTGGGAAAAGGAAACCATGGAGAATTTGCCAAGTTTCATTCTTGAAAAATCTGTCTACAAGTGTGGAGGGATGGAGTGAAGGGAGCCAGACTAGAGGCAAGGGGACCTGCAGGGAGGTGGCATGAAGGCCAGGGTCCCGGCTGCGACCTTCACCCAGGCAGTGTTCATGTGCATGACCCACCCCTGGGGACATCGTGGCCCCCAGGCTCGGACAGACATAAGAGAGCCGCAGATCACAGGCCATTTCCTAAATCATCCTTGTGCGGCCACCTCTCATCTTCTACCCACACCCCAGCAGCAGGAGTGACAGGTAAAACCGCACCTTCTAACAAACCAGTCTGGAAACAAGCCAACGACGTGGAAGCTTTGGGGCCTCCGTGAGCAGTCACCCACGCCCTGTGAGCCTTCGCACCAGCCTGGAGGCACAAGGAGCAGGTCACGGTACCACCGTGGCCCCGAGCCAGGGCGTGCTGGCGCAGAGCAGAGCCAGGGCGTGGTCCTCTCCAGCCTCCGCACGTGCTGATGGCCACCACACGGTGCAGCTCCAGCAGACAGCCACAGGCAGATCTGCCGCAGGCCTCCCGCCTTGCCAGCGTCAATCACAGACCCAACGGAGCGAGTGGCTCGTGGTGGGAGAAGTCAGCTGGAAGACAGGAGATCCACCCACAGAGCACGCGGCAGGGGAGCAGGGGAGGAGGACCCCCGCGGCAGGGGAGCAGGGGAGGAGGACCCCCGGGGACCTCCTGGGTCGCGCAGCACTCGTGGGAGGTCCTCCACCTGTCTCTGGATCGCTTCCAGAAGCCGCTCAGCAGCACATGGCCAGGCCGTCCACCCCCACGGGACTTACCGGATTAAGGCTTCCTAATTTCATTTCCCTGGAGCTTTCTCTCTGAAGAGCTCTCTGACCTTCCCAGGAGCTGTGTGTGTATGTATGAGTGTATGTGTGCATCTGTGTGTGCACACATGTATGTGTGTGCATGTGCGTTGCATGCATGCATGTGTACATATGTGCACTGTGTGTTCTTTGTACACATGAGTGTGCATCTGTGTGTATTGTGCATCGGTGCACACGTGTGTGCACATGTATGTGTACATGTGTATGAACGCATGTATGCATGTGTATGCATCTTGTGTGTGCACATGTATTGTGAGTGAGCATGTGCATGTGTGTATGTGTGAATGTGTGTGCATGTATGTCAATGTATGTGCATCTCTGTGTGTGCCAGAGTGTGTACACAAGAGTGCATGCATCTATGTGTGTGCATGTGTGTCCATGTGAGTATATATGCACGTGCATGTGTGTTTCTATGCATGTATGTATGTGTGAGTGTATACACATGTGCATGTGTGTATGTGTGTCTCTGTGCATGTGTGTACATGTGAGGGTGAGGACCAGGACAAGCTCCCACTCCCTGCTCTGCCTGCACCACCCACTCTGCCCGGCCGCGGCACTGGAGACAAGAGCAGCTGCCCTGCTGACCCAAGAAAGCTTCCTGTGTTTCCTTGTCTGGCTCGTCGGCCCAGAGACTGCACTGACCTGCCCCGTCCCCTTCACCACTGCCGCCTTCCTTGCAGGGCATGTAACACTCCCATCCAAAAAGGATCAAAGGTTCAGGTGGCACGGGGAGATGAAAGGCTGGCTTATTCTTTAAAATGATAGGAGCAAAGGGCCACAAAGGACAACCACAGACAGACCCCAGAGTTGCAAGCACAGTTTGCAGGAGTCACAGATGCCGCCCTAGGCTCAAGCCTACCAAGAACGGCAGTCTTTACTTCAGTGAGGCCAGAGCCCAGGGCCGACCCCACAGATCTTACTGCCCCCCTCACTTTGGCCCAGCTCTTTCCACACAGAACTGGGTGGGGTCCTCAGCTGGGGACTGCAGCAGCCCCCAGGCAGAAGGAAGCAGCCACGCAGGCATCTCTGGGGTGGGGAGCACCAGGCAGGTGCCTTTGGCCAGCAGCTCCCCACACGGAGCCTCCAGCTGCACAGCGGCGTGCAAACCACCTGTCATTGTTTGTGCTGGGCACCAGATCCAAGTTCCTGTTAGGCCAACTCTCAGCCACAGCCAACACCCTCACCAGCAACTGCGAGCTGCAGATCATTCCAAACTTTGACACACGGAATCCAGGAAACCAGTGACAGCATAGATTCATTTCCTAATGTGAGTCGACGCTGTGACTGAGCAAGCCCTGTGTCGCCATGGGTGTGAACCCCACAGTGGGCCCCAGCGGGGAGAGGGGGGCGGAAGGTGAGAAGCAGCTCCTGATCCAGCTGGAGGAAGTGTCCACCCCAACCTTCACCCACCCCGATACAAGAACCGCGGCCAAGAGCAGGAGTCTCACCTGGGCATCTTGGTCCAGCATGCAGCCAGCTGCCCACAGTCTAACCTGGCAGCCCTTCTCCATCTGCACATGTCCAGGGCAAGGCAGGGCCCTCAGAAGGAAGAGCTTATGGGTGCTGAGCCCTGGCCATGTGCCGGGCACTGCGCACAGCACACCACATACACTGTGTCCTCGCACCCTCACAATGAGACCTTCCTTCTCTGAGCAAGGCACAGCTGTCAGCTCTGTTCTGCAGATGCAGATCTGAGACGCAGAGAGGTGAAGCAGCCCGTCAGGGGGCACTCACCCAGTGAGGAGCAGGACTCCTTGGTGCGAAGCCACACCAGCTTCTGACAGTCCCACAGAGTCTTCCCAATCCATTTATACCCTGTCCTGGCACATCTGCAAACCCCAAGGATGGGGAAAGTCTCCCACCTACAAGCAGCACCTGCCCCTGCCCAGCATCCAATCGACAAAGCAATCCATACCCATGGTGTTAGCACCTCGATCCTCACATTCAACGACGTGTGACGCTCAACCCATGTCCTTAGCCTGGCCCAGTGTGACAACCAGCCCCCGCTGCAGGCCACAGAGTGCTCATCCGCTGATTGAAATAACGCAATTAGGGGATGTGGAAAATCCATTCCACATGGTGCCATCTGCATTCTCTTCTGACAGCTAATGTGATTGGCGCTCTGTAATCAATAAGGCACTCACGCAGCAGCCGGATAATTCACCTCGATTTTTCCTACACCATTTATATGCGAAAAACACTCCCGCCCCTGTTTCTGCCAGTTCCCAGGGCCAGGTGGTAAGGCTGCAGGAGAACACGCTCGGGGAAATAAACAGCATGAACTGAAGCGGCTCAGTGCTGGGCCCACAAGGCCGTGGCTCATGGCCGAGTGGGCAGGTGTCCTCCCTGGCCGGGAGAAACGGCACCCATGCTTCTGCTGTCCAGCCGGGAAGACTCTGGGGGCCGCGTGCAGTGTCCATGTGGGTGGAACATGAACCGTGCTCTTTCTATCATCCACAGGATGTGAAGTCCATCTCTGGATGAACGGATGGGTAGAGCGACGGCAAATCGTGTGTTGCAGGCAAAGTGGGGGACAAGAACAGGCAGGCACAACCTGAGGAACAGAAGCAAGCTCCCTGCAAGCCACGAGCAGGTGCACAGCCATGCATGAGATGTGCCATGATCCCAGCCCACAGCGACTCCGTCTCTCTGCCCACAATCCCTAGAGGCAGAATCTAAGACAGGGATAAGCCCCATGCTACTGCTTGACCAAATATTTCCAGGCGAAAAGGAGTGAGGGAGCAGGACCAGGGGCAGACAAGGCCATGAATCTGGGCTTAGCCTGCCACTGTGGCCCGCCACTCTCCCCTGTTAGTTGCTGGCTGTAGACCGGCACCCGCCCACAGACAATGGAGCAGCCACACTCCCCAGCCACGGTGGCTCCCATGGGGCAGAGGGCACTTCCTGGAGGATGGAGGCCAGTCAGCAGCCACCATCCCCAGCACTGCAAGGGAAGCACTGGCCAGAGCGGGATCGGCACGGGGCACCATCAGCAGCCACTGCCTCGTGTGTGGGCAGCGAGAGCCAGGAAGGACTGGGGTGGGGAGGAGGCACAGAGCCCACCCCTGGGAAGACGAGGCTGAGGCTGTCCCAGGCACCTGCTTTGTCCGCAGGCTGTGTTTGAGAAAGCTCACTCAGAACAGTCCAAGGGCAAAGGGACCTCACCCTAGCACCCCTCACGGCTGAGGGAGGCTGTCAGGGCACAGGAGATGTCTGTACCTGCAAGAGGACACACAGGGCCACAGGGTGGGCTTCCAGCATCTTGGGAAGACTCCACAGTTCTCTGAGCCCAGAACCACTGCCTCCCAGGACCAGCAGGCCACCGTCTCGCAGGACCACATGGCAGGGAGGCCAGCTCCGGAACCCCAGAGAGGGCCCACACACGGCGCCTTGCCCGGGGGCGGGGGGCACTGCCTCCATGTGTACACACCTGCACCCACCTTCCTCCAGCAGGTCTCCCTGGTGGCAAAGCAGCTCGCAGACCTGATGAGATTTATCAGCCTGATGGCAGGCGCACAGGATGCCAGGGAACAGGCGGGGCGGCCCCCTGGGGTGCGCTGAGCAGATGTGGGGGCAGGGACACATGGCAGGGCCAGAAGCCACATCTCTGCCTGCCGGTCCCTGCCTTTGTGACCTGGACAGTCTCCGCACGTCTCTGCTCCTGAGTTTCTCGACCTGGACGTGAAGGTAGAGGATGATGGCTGATGATGACCTCCGGAATTAAATAGGGACAATGTTGGGATGCAGTGGGTGGGGGTGCAGCGGGTTGCGCCGCCACCTGTGACACCAGCACCCCATACTGCAACACCAGTCCAAGTTCCAGCTGCTTTGCTTCTGCTCCAGCTTCCTGTTGACACCCTGGGAAGGCAGAGGATGAAGGTCCATATACTTGGGCCCCTGCCACCCATGGAGGTGGCCAGGATGGAGCTCCTGGCTCCCGACTTTGGCCTGGCCCAGCCCTAACTGCAGTAGCCATTAGGAGAGTGAACCAGCAGATGGAAGATCTCCCTCCTCTCTCTCCCTCCCTCTCCGTCACATTGCCTTTCAAACAAATAAAAACAAATATCTGTAAAAAGAATGAATGAAATTCACATGAAGTATTTGCTACACTGATCTCTGAGATCTAACAGTAAATTTTCAAATAAACAGCAGCTGCTGGTATAGACACCATTACCCTAATCATCTGTAAACACACACCAGTAGGGAAGACTCGGGCAAAGGCGAGCCTGTGCTTGGCGACACCGAAGTGAACATTCGTTCACCTTCCTGAACCCACGCCCTTTCAACAGCCCCTCGCTGCCACTTGGATCCCGGCAAGTGGTCCGCGCACCCCAAGGAGAGGGCAGAGACGCCTTCTGTCCACCAGTGATTGGTGCAGCGTCGGTCACATGACGCAAGCCTGTCCAATCTGGGTGAACCTCAGGGACTGCTGGGAAAGATGGAAAGAAGACTTGCCCGCTTCTCGGTGAGACACGTAGGCAGAGCCTGCAGTTCCCAGGAATGGCGGCCGGCCGGTGTAGACCCATTGTGGCAAGACACTGGGCCCTTGGTGATACGTAGCTCCCAGCTTAGACTGCTCAGGTGGTGGAACCGGCGCAGTGCCTTCGTGTTTCCGTCACTTTGATGTGGCGCATAGCAGGTGCGGTTCACTTTCAACCCAAAGATTGTTACGGTGAGCTGACAGCCAGAGCCAGCCTGCCCCTTTCCTAACCACGGCTGAACTGCCGCTTTCCTCAGGGCAGTCAGCATGGGGTCCCGAGTCCTCTAAGGCCCTGGCCGGGCTGCGATCCTGGGGTTTCCAGCCCTGGTGTCAGGGAGCAGCCTGGCTCCCGCTGTCGGGTGAGTGCCTCCCATAACGACGGCTTTGATCTGAAGCCTGCAGCCTTGCTGTGCGGCAGGGTGCCCTGGACGGGGCTGTCACCAGGCCCCGAGATGTCCCTTTGTAGGTCCTGCCCTGTCACAGGGCATAGGGCGGGGACACCGACAAGCCAAGGCTGCCTAACTGAACTCAGCTCTTTGCTCCAGTAAAAATCAAAGCCCTGGCTCCCTGTCCTGCTTCCCTGAGAGCACAGCACTGAGCCGCCCGGAACAAAACGCCCCTCCGCGGGCTCTGCACGCGTCCCTCCCTCTGCCTCCCCTTCTGCTGTGGGTCGGCCGCAGCTGCACCCCTCCTTCTCCCAGGAGTGTCCAGGGCATGCGAGAACTCGGACTGATCCCCCCAGAGGCTTTTAAAGATTCCACTAGGGTTTCCATGGTAATTTTACGGAGCCAACACTCAATAACTGTTTGTTGAATTGAATTTATGGAAGGGGAAAGTGAATCGGATGTTCTCGTACCTGGACTGCATCATCACGGAAAATTCCTCAGCCTATTAACTGGAGGGGGCGGGGAAATTCTCCCAGCAATGAGGTCAAGGCTGCTTATTTTCGGCCTTGAAGACTCAGCTCTGGCCACCTCCTCTCATCTGCACCATGAAGATGGCGGGTGGGGTGGGCAGGCACTGGGTGCAGTGGTTATCACACCATCCCAAGAGGGGTGCCTGGGTTTGAGTGGCAGCTCCACCTCCAATTCCAGCTTCCCGGTAATGTGCACCCTGCCACACCAGGTCACAGGTCAAGCACTCTGGCTGCCACCGCTTGCATGAGAGACCCAGACTGAGTTCCAGGCTCCGGGCTTTTGCCTGTCCCAGCCCTGGCCGATGAAGAAATGAACCAGCAACTGAGAGACCTCTCTGTCTCTGTCTCTCTTCCTCTCTCTGCTGTTAAGATAAATTTAAAAACCCGGGGTGGGGATCTCAGGAAAGAGCCGCTCACTGCCAGCCCCTGCTGCCACCAGCAGGGAGGTTTCAGCTATGGACGCCGGCGCTCTCGGCAGGCAAAGCCTTCCAGGGGCCGCACGGAGGTCCTCTGTGGACCCAGTGACCCTTCCAACAACATGAGCCTCGAGCTTGGCTTTTATTGAAAAGGTTTTAGCTCCAGAGTAGAACTTCACAGCAAAATAGCTGAATAAGGGCAAAAAGTGAAAAGCCACCAGCCCCAACAGGGAATCAATAGCTCAGAAGTCGATAAACACATAAGACCAGCTACAGGGCTTCAGGGGAGGCAGCTGGGGAAACTCAGACACAGGGGGAGAGTAGTTACAGCAATTAACACTTCTTTTCTTTCTTTCTTTCTTCCTTTTTTTTTTCTTTTGAGATTAATAGCCCTCTAGCCAGACTCATATAAACACCGGTGCCTCCTTCCCCAAGCAGGCCAGGCCTATGGCAGGCAGAGACACAGAACTGAACAATGATTCTGGAGCCTGCACCGTGGTATAGTGGGTTAAGCTGGCCTTGCAATGCTAGCATCCCCTATTGGAACACTGGTTTGAGGCCCAGCCACTTCACTTCCCACCCAGCTCCCCGCTAATGTGCCTGGGAAAGCAGCAGAACATGGTTCATGTGCTTGGGCCCCTGCACCCACACGGCAGACCCAGAAGAAGCTCCTGGCTCCTCCAGCCTGGCCCAGCCCTGGCCTTTGTAGCCATCTGAGGAGTGCACCAGCGGATGGAAGACCTCTCCCTCTGTGTAACTCTGACTTTCAAATAAGTAAAATTAAAGACAAAACCAAAAAACCTGCTTGCAGGGTGCCCTGCCCTGTGATAGCTGAGGCCCATGAGACCCACAGGCGAAAGCCTTGCTCAGGGCCAAAGCTGCCAGGAAGATTTGTCCTCAAACCAGCCCCACCCCACTTGCTGAAAGTGCCACCCCGCTTTGCTAGAACCAGGAATGGTCATTTGGTCGACCAACACAACCCCTTCCTGAGGTCGGGTGGTCACAGAACCAAGAGTGGAGGGACAACGTCGTCCGTGGAGTGGCTCCAGCTGCTTTCACCTGTGTCCCTCTCACATTAGTGACAGCCCAATGCCCCACGATGGCTATTCCCGCAATTAACATGCAAGGGACAGTTCACGCTTTCAAGGCACCATTATACGGACCTCATATTTCACATTTAAAACGCGCCTTCAAAGTAGGATTAGTTTTCAAAGCCTAGAAATGAATGCTAACACATTAAACAAAACAAGCTTTTTAGCACCTCGAAAAATAATGCAAAGAAAATTAATATTAAGGACTGCTGTCCGCCGAGACAACCCCGTCATCCCTGTAACTCTCACAGTGAGGCTTTGTGCTGAGGCCTGTCTTGTCACTCCTTGTTTCAAAGGCTATCTTTTAAGATTTATTTTATTTATTTGAAAGAGTTATGGAGAGAGAAAGAGAGAGATCTTCCATCTGCCACTTTCCTTCCCAAATGGCCACAATGGCTGGTGCTGGGCCAGGCCACAACCAAGAGCCTGGAACTCCATCCAAGTCTCCCACGCGGGTGGCAGGGGCCCAAGCACTTGGGCCATCATCTGCTGCCTTCCCAGCTGCTCTACAAGGGAGTTGGATCTGAAGTGGAGCAGCTGGGACTCGA
Organism: Oryctolagus cuniculus; assembly: GCF_964237555.1. Taxonomy (NCBI): domain Eukaryota; kingdom Metazoa; phylum Chordata; class Mammalia; order Lagomorpha; family Leporidae; genus Oryctolagus; species Oryctolagus cuniculus. Next base: position 22,128,842 of record NC_091437.1, read on the forward strand.
ACCGCTGTTCCCATATGGGATGCCAGTGTGGCAGGCAGCTGTTCAACCCACTGCACCACCGTACCAGCCCTCAAAGGATCCGAGACGCACGAGTAACGGATTCAGAAGCAGACGCTGCACGCCTGCGCCTGCCCCCTCAGCCAGGCGGTGACCCTCCGCTGTCTCTCTGCTCGCTTTCAGAGTACACAAAGAAGTTCTCACAGCTACATATCCGTGTCCATCTCTCCGACAGCTATTTGTAAATTTCTTTTACAGGAAAATGTAAAACTTAAAAAGCCAAAGAAAAGGCATTTACTATCTGAATCACAAAACTCAGTTTGTCTCCTGAATCCAGGGAAATTGCTTTCCAGAGACAGTGATACCTTTTTCCCAGGCAAGAAAAAAAATATATAATTTATGGTCCAAAAAGCCAGATAAACTGCTAGCAGCGACCAAATGAAACACCAATTCTCAGCTAAATGAACAAGAACCAGAGTAGACAGAAAACTGATATTGCAAGAAGACACTGGCAGTGTACAAAGAGCTGTTCGGTTTTCAACAAGAAATCTGACAGAAACTAGACAGACGCTGAAGCAATAAAATGGCAAAAGTGGCCCGTGAGCACAACAGCACACGCATACGCCGACTGCTAAGCGGCCTGGGCCGGCTCTGAGGACCCGAGCAGCAGAGGGGAGCCCCGGCGCCAGGCCCCAGGGGGGTGTGGGGGACCGTCCACTCCCCAGGCAGACAAGTGGCTAGCCTACAGTTCCCGCTGCCCTCTTCTTGCTGCTGCCCCTGCTCTGACAGGTCCTTCTCATGGCCACCTTCACAGACCGGGCCTCCTGCCCACTACAGCAGCGGGAGGAGGGAAGGCCAGGCCTGGGGGCATCCCCTTCCTGAGTTATTCTCTACAAACTGAAGTGTCCCCTCTCGGACTGCCTCCAGCTGGCTTTGCCTACAGCCCTCCCCACCCCCGAGCCGGGGGTCACTTACAGGCCCTTCACTCAAACACTGGCCCCACAGCACACAGCAGCACCTGGCTCCTTGTCCAGGGACCCCTGCTGCCCCAGGCTGACGCCCGCAGAGAACTGCCTGGGTGCCCACCCCACAGGGCACGCTCGTGTCTGCTCTCACCAAGCAGGAAAATGGACCTTCCAGACCGCAGAAAAGGACAGGGTCCACCCCGCCCCCCCGCGCTGCAGACCCTAGTCTCAGCCCCCTCTCACCAGGCCGGCCCCCAGCCTCCCACCCCCGACCTCCCGGTGGTGGTACAGCGTGGACTACTGGCCTGCTCACTGGCGAGGGCATGGCACCCGACAGGCAGCCTCTGCCTGCCACGATCCCCACCACCCTGCGCGGTCCTGCCACGAGTGGAGGTGTCCAACACTAAAGCATCAGTGCATCCCCAAATCCCCTGAGCCCGGAAAGTGACTGCAGCGGGGTCTGTGGCAGAAAGACTCAAGCCCGGCATTATCGCAGCTCAGGAGCCTTCGTAAAAATCTCCCAACAAGATGTACTTAACCCACTTCCTCCTTCAGGTCCTCTACAGAGAGAATCAGGCCACGAAGTCCTCTCCCTCTGAGGGGAGTCCAGATCCAGATCTGTAGGGATCTCTGGGACAGCCTGAGCTGGCCAAAGGTCCCTGCGAGGCACAGGACTGGGACTGGGATGCGGAAGTACGTTGAGCCAAGAAGCCAGTGGAAGCCACCTGAGTGACGCTGGCTGAGGTTATTACCGGGAATGTGTGGGACCCACAGGGACCCTAGGAGACCAGGGGTTTTTGGTGCTTTGCCTTGTTCTGTGTGCAAGGCAGAGAGACAGAGCCCCTCTCTGCTGATTCACTCCTCAAATGTCCATGAGAGCCAACGCCACAGCTGGAAGCCAGGAACCGGGAACCCAATCCAGGCCTCCCATGTGGGTGCCAGGGACCCAACGACTTGGGCCACCACCTGCTGCTCCCCAGGTGGCCCATGAACAGGGAGCTGGCGTTGAGAGTGGAGCCAGGACTCAAAACCAGACACTAAACCAGGACGTGAGTGTCCCAAGCGGTGGCTAAACGGTGACGCCAAACACCCATCCCCTGAGACAGCATCTGTCCTGCGTGGAGCCTGACCTACTAATTACCCGGAAAAACCAGGGCAGGTGCTGGCTCCACCAATCAGTTCTTCAGCAGGGCTGCAGCAGGCGGGAGAGAAAGCAGAGTGGCGGCAGAGGGTGCCTCTCCAGGGCATGGAGGCTCCGTGTCTGCACCCAGTCCCCCCCACCACCTTGTGCCTGCAGTGCCCCAAGGACATCTGCCTTTGCAAAGGTCAAAGGGGACCTTCCTGCGCCCAGCTCGGCCTCTTCTAGCCGAGCCCAGGCCTCAAGTATGGGGCCCAGAGGGACTGGCACACCAGAGGCGCGACGATGGCCGAGGCCTCTGCCTCTCTGGCTCCCAGGTGCAGGTCCCGGCACTGGAGGAAATGAGGGAAGTAAGTCCCTAGGGCAGGAGCGGGAGCCCCACCCCCAGCAGGCTCCGTGGATCCTGGCCAGCCCCCCCAGGGCAGTCGGCCGCCGAGACCCCTCTCTCTCCACACAAGGCTAAAAAGGCACAAGACGCAACTCTGTTGTGCTGGACACCCCGACCAGCCACTGCCCTGTCTCAGCCAAGGTCAGAAAACAGCAGCCCAGGACCTCCCTGCTCAGCCTGCCCACGGGCCACCCCCGACCCAGCTATGCTGCCCCTGCAGAAAACTGGGGACAACTTTGCCCTCTGCCGGAGCTCCCCACTTTCCCATCCTCCACCACCCGGCTCCCCCACCTCTGCAGGCAGCGTCTTCCCACCCCTCCCCAGAGGCCGTGGGGCCTAAGCTCCTGGCTCCTGAGCCACCTGGAAGGCCTGGGCAGCAGCAGGCTTCTGGCTAAGGACCAGAAGCCTGGAAGGGCCCTGTCCTCTGGGCTCGCAGGGCAGGCTCACCACAGAGAACGCTCAGTGCATTTCAGAGCCAAGCGTCATTCTCCCCGCCTGGGGACCAGCCCCCAGCTCCTGAATGTATTCCCCTGGGAGCAAGAAGGGCTTCCTTTGTGATCTAAGGAAATAGGGAAACACTAGAGCACAAGGGGACAAGGGGACCGTGCCGAGAGCCCCGTCCAGTAGGATTTAAACACCATCTTTATTTAGCCACACAGCAAGGCACAGGGGAGGCAGATGGGGGCTCCCCCATGCACATCTGTGCGTGGCCAGGCCGGCACAGGGCACAAACTCCCGGTCAGACGGAGGGGGAGGGAGCAGGATAATTGTCAACAGACCAGGATTACTGCCTATCTGAGAGGTGTGGCACAAAACAGACTGCGCCTAGGATAAACAGTCCTTTCACACCACGCTGCCGCGAGAGGCACAGCGACGTCTCCTTTCTCTGCCCCGAGCTGTCCGTGGGAGGAACGGCGACCACTTGTTTCCGCTGAGAGCTGTCTGGAGTCGTGGGTGGGCCTGCGCATCTTTGTCTCCCCGAGCCTGCAGGGTCACTGGCTAATGGAGTCGCACAAAGGCGCACTCACTAGCAGGTCGGCAGCACGGGGCTTCCTCCGCCGCTGTCTCTGCCGCTAATGGAGGCTGGCAGAGGCCAGGTGGGCGGGCCGGGCGCGAGGCCCACTCCCTGGCCACTCCTTTGCTGTGGCTCCCACCCCGGATGCCATGCCAAGTAAGGGTCTGCAAAGACATCAAGGAGCAAAGACGGGCACAAAAGGCAGGGGGCTCGCAGAGATGCGTCCTTGGATGTGGCCTCATCTGGGGCTGAATGGAGGGGAGCCTACAGCATCACCGGGCAAAGTCAGCAGATGACAAGCCCCGCCCCTCCGCGCACCTGAGAGCCTGCACGGGATGGACCCCACTGATCGCCCCAGATCCGCCAGCCACACACCAGCCTGCCCTCGCTGCGGGCACCGGGTCCCACGATGCGGGATTCACTAAGTCCTGTTCCGCGGCAAGCTCCCGCTGTGTGGGAGTCGAGGGGGTGGCAGGGCTCGAGTACAGCGCCGCCCACACCCATGCCCCCGAGGCTCCTCCGGCTGGCCGGCCGCTGCTGCCCGTGACCCATGGTGGGCCTGGGCTTCTAATTAGGTCACGCGCGCTGAGCCCCACGCTGCCTTCCTCCTGCAATGCGGGCTGTGAGGAGGCAAGGGAGGAGCAGCCCTCGCTCTCCTCGCTCTCATTCCCACCCAATTCCGACTCCAACTGTGCCGACTGGGATGCAACAGCTCCTTAAAGAAGACCTGCCTCCCATCGTCAGGAAGAGGGAGTTTGCTGTGACAACAACGGGGAAAACCTTCTTGGTGGTCACCACAGGAGCAGAGGAAGCTCCATGTGTAACTTCAGCTGGACTTGGGGTTCAGACAAAGCCGAATCAGACCCTAAGCTGCAGCTTCCTCTCCTCTGAGATGGTGTGAGGAAGGACTAACAGGAGGGCGAGTGGCCAACAGTGCGGCCCCCTGCTGGCCCTGGGGTGGCCCCAGCACACTGTTCTTCCAGTAGGAAAGGCACGTTGTACACAGCACTGGAAGCCATCCGACACAGCCTGAAGAGCCAGACGTCAACCCCAGGTGCAGGCATGTGGCACAGCAGTGAAGCAGTCCCCCGGGACACCTGACCCCATGTCAGAGCGCCTGGTTCACAGCCCAGCTGGACAGGGCTGCTGACCCAGCCCCTGCTAATGGCCTGGGAGGCAGCCGAAGCCGACCCAAGTGCTGAAGTTCCTGCTACCCACACAGGAGACCAGGGTGGAGTTCCTGGCTCCAGGATTTGGCCTGGCCCAGACCCGGCTGCTGCAGCCTATGGGGAGTGAACCAGCAGATGGAAGATTGATCTCTCTCCCCCTCCTCACTGTCTCTGTCACTCTTTCAAACAAATAAGTACATCTTTTTAAAAATTTCAACCAGCCAACTCAGGATGAGATAACAAACTGCGACCATCCAAGGCAGCCAACTCCTAATTTGGTAAGAAATCAGCAAAGAGATAAGCACAAACTATGGTCTTGTATCCTGGTCAGAGTCAAGTTTATCAGAGGAAATCATCCCAACGTCTGAGTTCACGTGGCAAAGCCTGAGAAGTTAACTTGGTGCCAAATAACTGACACCCACGCACGGTCTGTTCGTGACACACACCTTCCACGACTTTCTGAAGACCTCAATGTGTGGATTTCACTTCCTCTGCACCCAAATAATCTTTATTTTTTTTTTTTTTTGACAGGCAGAGTGGACAGTGAGAGAGAGAGACAGAGAGAAAGGTCTTCCTTTGCCATTGGTTCACCCTCCAATGGCCGCCACGGCCGGCGCGCTGCAGCCAGCGCACCGCGCTGATCCGATGGCAGGAGCCAGGTGCTTCCTCCTGGTCTCCCATGGGGTGCAGGGCCCAAGCACTTGGGCCATCCTCCACTGCACTCCTGGGCCACAGCAGAGAGCTGGCCTGGAAGAGGGGCAACCGGGACAGAATCCGGAGCCCCGACTGGGACTAGAACCTGGTGTGCCAGCGCCACAAGGCGGAGGATTAGCCTATTGAGCCACAGCGCTGGCCAATCTTCTCTTTATTCCATTTTCCACAGACCTTCGGAAGTCCCCTCACAGAGCTGCTAAAGGTTCAAATTTCACAGCATACAATTTGTGATGGCAAAATATATACATTAAGATCAGATTCTCCTGATAAAGTTTAAATCTGCAAATATTTGCCCAGGAAAATTGGATTCAACAGGAACAATGGCCACGGAAGAAAATTCACAATGGCTGAAGTCATAATGGACACAATTTGACAGATGTGCTAAACCCTCCCTGTACAACTGACCCAGAACACAATCAAATCCTTTGAGATAATTTTAGGAAGCTAAAGCGTTAGCAAAAATGTTACTAGCCGGGATAGGAAGCAGATCAAGGAGTTGAACCTCTGAATGGAACCCACTTCAGAAAAACCATTACTTTTGCCTTCGTCATCACCAAGTCCAAGAGCACAGCCCCAAACACCCAGGGCCTGTCCACAGAGGGGACAAAATGCCCCAAGCCCACTAGAGGGCAGTGTCAGGGACCTGGTGGCACTGGGCTAACTGCAGAGCCTGCCCCTTCAGACAGCCACACCCGACACCACCCACTTTTCCAGCTTTCTGGGCCTCCATCCCTTCCCAGAATGCCCCGCCTGCCTGCGTGGGACAACCTCTGCCCGGGTTCCTCCACTGCCCTGTGGATCCTCACTTCACCATCCTGCAAACCCCAGGCCCAGTGCCTTCCCACTGCCTGACTCGTGGCTTCCATTGCCTTGCAGTCCAAGCCCTGCCCTTCCTCCCTGGCTCCTGCCAAAGTCATCAACGACCACTAGCTGTCCAAACCAACGGAGACTCCAGAGTGCCTGCTCTGCCCATCACTGCCTCCTTCTGGCAACCGGACTTTGCAAGCCCTTAAACCCATGGGCAATGCAGCTCTGTTTGTCCAAGGGCAATTAGAAAACGAGTCGGCTGTGAGCCATCTCCTCCAACAGCCAGGCCCAAACCAAAGCCGCCTGGTCCTGACCACCTGCTGCACGCCGCTTCCTGACCGTCTCTGGCCTAGCTGAAGCTCTCGCCACCACCCCAGCCCCCTCCTTGGTGGATACGGCCTCTAGCAGATCATCTTGCACACAGTTACCAGCTCCGGAGCTCTTTAAAAACACAACACAGGGGCCAGCGCTGTGGCACAGCAGGTAAAGCCACCGCCTATGACACCGGTGTCCCATATGGGTGCCTGTTTGGGTCCTGGCTGCTCCACTTCTGATCCAGCTCCTTGCTAATGGCCTGGGATAAGCAGTGGAAGACGACCCAAGTGCTTGGGCCCCTGAATATACATGGGAGGCCTGGATGAAGCTCCTGGCTCCTGCTTTGGCCTGGCCCAACCCTGGACACTGTGGCCATCTGGGGAGAGAACCAGCAGATGGAAGATCTCTCTCTCTCTCTCTCCCTCTCTCTCTGCCTCTCTACTTTCTGTAAATCTTTCAAAAATATATAAATCTTTTTTGAAAATGGAGAAATAAAATTAGAACATACTGTGTCACCTCTCGCAGGAAGGAAGGGCAGGCAGGAGGGAGGGGAGAGGCACAAAGCCCCGGCGTGTGGACTGCACTCTAATTTTGTGGAGGTGGTGGTTCCCAGGTGGAAGGCCCTGCAACAGCACAGCCGTGAGCCGCGGCCCAGAGAGCCCTCAGCGCTTTATCCACAGCCCTGCACGGCGCAGCTGGGCCCAGCACAACCTCCAGGTACAGGGCTCACCCGCAGAGTGAGAGTGCCACACAGCTCACAGCCTCAGGCTGCTGAGAGCCAAGGCCACCGACAAGATGCCAGCTATGGCCACTCACCCATCATGCACAGACGAGGACAAGGACAAGCAGCCACATTGTCCCATGTTTGCCACAGAGGAGGTGAGGTCGAAAGAGAGCAAGCAGAACTCTTGCATGGTGTGGTGGAGAACACGCTAAGGCCAGAACTCCTGCGTGGTGTGGCAGAGAACACGCTAAGGCCAGAACTCCTGTGTGGTGTGGTGGAGAACACGCTAAGGCCAGAACTCCTGTGTGGTGTGGCAGAGAACACGCTATGGCCAGAACTCCTGCGTGGTATGGCAGAGAACACGCTAAGGCCAGAACTCCTGCGTGGTGTGGCGGAGAACACGCTAAGGCCACAACTCCTGTGTGGTGTGGCGGAGAACACGCTAAGGCCAGAACTCCTGTGTGGTGTGGTGGAGAACACGCTAAGGCCAGAACTCCTGTGTGGTGTGGCAGAGAACACGCTATGGCCAGAACTCCTGCGTGGTATGGCAGAGAACACGCTAAGGCCAGAACTCCTGCGTGGTGTGGCGGAGAACACGCTAAGGCCAGAACTCCTGTGTGGTGTGGTGGAGAACACGCTAAGGCCAGAACTCCTGTGTGGTGTGGCAGAGAACACGCTATGGCCAGAACTCCTGCGTGGTATGGCAGAGAACACGCTAAGGCCAGAACTCCTGCGTGGTGTGGCGGAGAACACGCTAAGGCCACAACTCCTGCGTGGTGTGGCGGAGAACACGCTAAGGCCAGAACTCCTGTGTGGTGTGGCGGAGAACACGCTAAGGCCAGAACTCCTGTGTGGTGTGGCAGAGAACACGCTATGGCCAGAACTCCTGCGTGGTATGGCAGAGAACACGCTAAGGCCAGAACTCCTGCGTGGTGTGGCGGAGAACACACTAAGGCCACAACGCCTGTGTGGTGTGGCGGAGAACACACTAAGGCCAGAACTCCTGCGTGGTGTGGCGGAGAACACGCTAAGGCCAGAACTCCTGCGTGGTGCGGCGGAGAACACGCCAAGCCCCTCCCTGCACATATTCCATATTCTGCCATCTGATTCTCACAGTGCCTGTGCCTGTGTATCTCTGAGGTCCAGAGTCGGTTCTCACTCGCCAAGCACTGGCATTTGCATATCAGCTTCCCATTGCTGCTGTGAAAAAAGTAAGTACTGCGGACTCCACGGTGGAACCACAGCAATTTGTTTCCCTAACAGATCTGGAGGTTGGAACTGGAAACGAGTCTTAGGAGGCTCGAAGCAAAGTGCTGGCAGGCCCGGCTCCGTGTCCAGCTCTGAAGGCGCCGTGTCTCCTGCTCAGGGCCCGGTCCTCGTTCTCGAAGCCAGCCACACAGCCACCTTATCACGGGGCCTTCGTGCCTTGGACTCCTCCTTCCTCCCTAAGAGTCCCTGTGACTGCATCAAGCCCACTAGGCCAATGCGGGACACTGTCCCCGTCCCAAGATCCCTAACTCAACCCCATCTGCAAGCCGCCCTTACCAAGTGGCGAGGTAACAGATTCTGGGATTAGGACAAGGACCCCTCTGGAGGCCATCGGTCTGCCTGCCACAGCCTCTGGGCAGGACGTTTGCCGAGGCCTGCGGCCGAATCCTGCGCCTCCACCTTGCAACACTTTCCCCTGAGCGGCAGACGACGGGTGCTAGGCTGTCCGCTGCCTCCCTTCCTGCCGCAGGTGAACAGGCTTCCCTGCCCACTAGTGTGGAGCTGCGCTCTGGGGTTTGCTTTGCTCAGCGGGAGGTGGCAGAAGTGGCATAAGCAGAGGCCTTAAGGGTGCTCATGGGGCCGAGCCTGGCTCACGGGGTCGGCAGGAGCCCACCCTAGCCAGCTGCTGCCCTCTCAGCCTGCACCCTAGGAGGAACACAGCATGGGACAGACCTGAACCCCACCCCACCCCGAGTCCTGCAGGGACCCCCTCCCGGCCAGGGACACTGCCCTGAGCTGAAGCATGTCATTACAGTGTATCCAGTTACAGTGTATCCAACACGGTCCTTTCACTGTGTATTCTCATTACAGTGTATCCAGTTACAGTGTATCCAACACGGTCCTTTCACTGTGTATTCAACACCAAAACATGTTAGTAAGATATTTTACATCTGTTTTCTATAAACCAAGTCTTCAAACTCCAATGTGTTCTGTACCTCCAGGTGGCTGATGGCTACCGTAGGAGACGGCACAGGTCTGTCCCTTGCTTTAGCGTGTGGGGTCCCTGGGCTCTCCACCTTTGGGGCCTGAGATGAACTCTGAGAAAACAAGCAGAGACGAATCTGACCTGCGGTTGCTAAGGGAGCCCAGGGGGCTGCCCCCGGGGATCACTGAGGATTCTGGGGGAGGAGGATGGTCACTGGGACGTGTTGAAGCCACTAAGACCCACAGAGTGTGGGGTGCAAGGCCGTGGGTGGCTCAGACATGGACGGCACTAGCTGATACCATGGTGTGGCCTCATGGGCACGATTCGCACATAAACTCCACACAGGTACCGTGCGAGATAAAGCCGACTACTCGGTGCAGCCTACAAGGATATCAAATCCAAGGGTCTGACTCGTTGGGAAGGCAGCAAGACCTCGTGGTGGCGGAATGAGAGCAGCCTGTGGCCCTGGCGGGGCTGGCGACAGCTCACTGTGTGTGTGGTAGGCACACCGCTTCACATGCCAGGTGGCCGCTTTGGGTCAAGGGAGCGAGTGGCAGCTACCGTGCGGCTTTACTTCCTCTGATTATAAATAAGAACAGCAGCAGCAAAAATGCATGGCACGCTGGCCAGCCGGCAGGCCCCCACCCAAACCTTGCCACAGATCAGCAGGCTTCAGCCGCACAGCCACACCCTGCCAAGGCGGGACCTGCTCCTGCTCCACTCTACAGCACACAGCCAAGACTCGAGAACCCGGCCCAGGCAGCCTTAACGCCAACAGACCCCTGACCTCATCAATTTTCCTTCCCATCAGACCTCTCATCATCAATCATCGATCAGCAAATAGGAAGAAAAGCAGATCTCACTTGTGATATCAACTAAAAACACCCAAAACCTACAGACCCTGAAAGAGAGGAACACTTGTACAAATGAACAAACAAATCTATGTTAGTACAGCACATCGAGGGCTGAAATCCATGTCCCTCGCAGGAAGAAGCATCGCTCCTCTCCCGGGGTGGAGCCGTTACTTCCCCCCAACATCGTGGCAAATTCAGTGCAGGTGCCGCGAGAACCCCGAGGGACACGTGCACCGACGTCATAAGCAATTGGTATTCTTGGAGTAAAAGTCCGCACAGTAAGAAAGAGACAAGTACTTGGTGTTACTTACTGCTGAACATCAACTTAACCCAAAGCGGAGCAGCCTGAAACCACTCAGCGCGGGTTATCGTGCCCAGTCCTGAGGGTTGCAGGTCCGAGACAGGTGTAGCCCAGTGGTTCAGGCCCCACCCTCCCATGAGGACGCGGCTACCTGCGGGCCAGGACTGCAACATCTGGTGGCTGGCAGGGAAGTCGGGTCCCCTCCGTGCGGCTCTCAGCTCTGCTCCACTCAGCTGCCCACGCAGCCCCTCACTCCATCAGTTGTCTTGTGCTGAAGGAAATGACCCCAGGGAGTGAGAACCGCCCAGCCTTGGATGACCCGGACCCGGAGGTCACCTCCCACCACCTCGGCCCATTCTGTCACCTACAAGGGAGTGACCAAGTGCAGGCATCATTTTTGGGATGAGAATCCAATTCTGTCTTTAGGAAGGAAGAACGTCAATGCACACACAGGCATTAAAACCACCAGTTCCGACCAGCTCCGCAGCTCTCTAGGCTAATCCTCAGCCTGCGGTGCCGGCACCCCAGGTTCTAGCCCTGGTTGGGGCGCCGGTTCTGTCCTGGTTGCTCCTCTTCCAGCCCAGCTCTCTGCTGTGGCCCAAGAGGGCAGTGGAGGATGGCCCAAGTGCTTGGGCCCTGCACCTACATGGGAGACCAGGAGAAGCACCTGGCTCCTGGCTTTGGATCAGTACAGCACGCCGGCTGTAGTGGCCATTTGGGGGTGAATCAATGAAATGAAGACCTCTCTCTCTCTCTCTCTCTCCAACTCTGCCTGTCAAAAAAAAAAAATTAAAAAAAAAATAAAACCACCAGTTCATTCAAGAGGAAAAGGGGCTAAAAAAGAGATGGACAGCAAAGTCAGAAAAAAACAGATAAATGAAAAACGTCAAACTCAGTCACAACAAGGTACAGCTACCGTGAGACCGGCACAGATTAGAAAAGTTGACAAGATTTGGTGCTGGTGATGGAAGGAAGATGAGCCCATCTGTATGGGGATGGTGAGAACAAACTGACTCAGCCTCTGCAGAGAAACGCTAACGCTGCGTGTTGACAGCCCTCAACAGAGGACCTCGCATGCCCTCGGACAAGGCAATCTCCATCCAAGACGGTGGAGAAGCCCTCTGCCTCCCACTTTCCCAGGAACCCTATCTTTTTCCGAAACACCCATTCTTTGCTCTAGGCATGTTTTTTTTTTTCTTTAACCAAAATCAAAGCCAACAAGCCAGGCAGTCTCCCCAAGGACAGCCCAAGCCTGCTGTCTGCCGGAGTGGGAGGAAGAGAGAGGGAAAACACAACCAAAAAGCAAAGGCAAGAGAAATGGGTAGCTCAGAATGCGGCTCAGCCACTGGCAGTATCTGTTCAGCCACAGCGGCTTGATGTGTCAGAAAACCAGAGTGACCGCGAGCAGGTCACGCGCTGCTCCCCGCATCCAAGCCGCACCATCCGACAGAGAGCAGCACAGCCAGCTCCGGGCAGAGGCGCGTGGAGAAGTGACCTTGAGGCCTGGCATGGCAGAAGCCTCTTCCACACAGGCTGCAGCCCACTCCCGCTAACCCCTCATCGATCACCACAGCAAATCGGTGGGAGCGAGGTCCCTTCCAAAGCTCGGTACAAACTGACTTCGTAATGAAATATGAGCTTGTGCAGTTTCTCATTTTGTGCTATTCCGACATTTCTTGCAATGTGATTAAAATATAATAAGATCAAATAGAAAATACTATTTGTTCAATCACCTCCAAACCTAACACAGTCAACAGTCCAATTCCATCCAGGAAGAAGTCATTTCCAAGACACCATAAAGAAGCCTACATTTAAATTTCATGTTCTCTGCCGTTACTGTGAAAAATCACATGTTTTAAATGTAGGACAAATACAGGGCAGGCCAATTCTTGTTATAATAAATTCTATTCCAACATTCTCGGTAAATAAAATCTCCAAGCACTAGCCAATGAATGGCTGCTTCAAGGTTCATTCAATAATACATAATTCCATTCCAAATAATGATTTGCTCAATTCTTTCGCAGTCTAATTCAAGCCCCATTTCCCCAGAGAAAGCCGAGATGCCAACAACCCTTTCCCTCTCCCCTACTTCTGAGAACACACACAGCCTCGAGTGGCGTCCTGGCCGTCGGCCACGTGCCCACTCTTCCCAGTCTGACCCGGCAGCCCCACAAGGTCAAGGACACGCTCCTGCTTCCTGAACGTCGCACGGCACACCGGGACTCCTGGGTAGACAGGCGCTCAGCACTTGGCAGCTCCTCGCAGAGGCAAGGGGCCCAGAATACCGGCGTCGAGCCCGTGGTGGGCTATCGGCCATCCATCTCAGGCCACGTTACATCTAGTGAAGACGCTGTTAGCCTCTGGGACCGCGACACACACCGTCAATTCACACACCGCCAGCGCCATCTGTTCGCTTCCTTCCTGGCAGAGACGGTGTGGGAGCCTTGGATTTGTGCAATGGAAGCCTGTTTGTCTGGCTTCCCTGACACGTGGATGTCACAACTGAGAAGTTTTTTTTTTTAATATTTTATTTATTTATTTGAGAGGTAGAGTTACAGAGAGAGAGAGAGAGAGAGAGAGGTCTTCCATCCACTGGTTCATCTCCCAGATGGCTGCAACAGCCAGAAATAAGCTGATCCAAAACCAGCAGCCAGGAGCTTCTTCTAGGCTCCTATGAAGGTGCAGGGCCCCAAGCACTTGGGCCATTTGCTACTGCTTTCCCAGGCCACAAGCAGAGAGCCGGGATTGGAAGAAGAGCAGCCGGGACATGAACCAGCTCCCATATGGGACGCCTGTGTCACAGGTGGAGGCTTAGCCTACTGTGCCACAGTTTCAAAAACCCTGACAACCCCACAGTTTTAAGAACCAGAGTGAGCTCTGTGACTTACAAATAATTGACTCTGAGAGGCAGGAACACAACTTGGAGAGTGTTTTCTCAATTCTCTAGTGGTTTCCCATCCACAGATCTTAGGACAGACCTGTATGTTCAGGGAGAAATGAAACCTTCTAAAACAAGATCATCCTTAACCCCCAACGAATCACAGGCTAGACCAGGCCCTAGACCTGAGTGCCCCAGCAAGACACACAGAGCCTCTCCACACTTTCTACACGGACCTGGGAAGCCTCCATCAAACAGGTGCCCGGTACGCAAGCACTGTAGCCCGAGGACACGAAGCCTCAGGCTCTCACATCCACTCGCTTCCCACTCGCCATCACCCAGGACACAGAACGCAGGGCCCAGTGCCTGATCCAGGACTGAAAGGGTCTTCAGGACCCAGCATGCCCTGACCCCTCATGTCGCTTGGAAAGCACTGGATGCAGGAGCCTGAAGGCCAGCGCACCTGCACCTGCGCCTCAGCGGATGCACCAACTCCACATTCAGGACGTCCTTCTCCATGTCCTGTGGTCCTCGCCGCTGCCCTGCATGCGCTAATTCTACCTTCAGAGCAGCTTCCCTCGTGGTGAAAACAGGGCTGCCAATAGCTACCCAGGCTGCACGCTTCACTCTTCACAAGCAAAGGAAAAGAAAACAACCTTTCTCAGAGCCCTCAACATTGTTCTGAGTGGACCACCCATCCATCCGTTCAGCAAGCAGGAGTGGGATTCGACGGACATGGACCAGCACATTCCGCTGGCAAACTTGAGGCCACTGGGCCTGGGGCCCGTGGGGGTAGATGCTGGCCTGGAAACCTCAATGGCCATTTCTGATCAGGCCTGCACTAAACTCTCCAGCCCTTGACCCAGTCCTGACACCCCCTCCCTTGGAGATGACTGGCTGGGGGATGGGGGGTGTTCAGGAGTCCTAGGAACACGGGACTCACTCCTCTCCCTCCTGGGATCAGACACTCATTCCTCTGTTAACTGGAACACGTCTAGCGGCCCTGGTAGCTGTGTCTTCAGCTCTGGGACAGGCCCTGGAGAAGAGCCAGGCTCCGCCCCACCCCCCCAGCACACTGCGCTGAGCCAGTGCACCCCGCACCTCAGGGTTAACACTGCTAAGGCACTCCTGCCCCTGACAAATGGCCCAGCCACCAGCCGGGGGCACAGACGGAGCCCTGACTCCTCCTCCCTCAACCTTCTCCACAAACAACGCTCCTCACACGCTCCCACCCGCCTCACAGCCCCTCTGAGCCTCCTGCTGGCTGAGGGTGCCCCGGCCTGCCCCAGCCAGGCAGCCCCGGCTCACAGCCAACATGGGCTTTGACCGCCGACCCTCTGCCCGGTCGGGAGGACCCCACCAGTACATCCCGCTGGCAACGTCTTTCCCCAAGCACCTTCTGCTAGAGCTCCTCACCCCTTCCCCAAGCAACCCTGGGGAAAGGGCAAACAGTCACGGCCAAGGCTTCTACAGAAAGAGATACTAAAATCCAGAGCAGGCAGGCCGGGGACTCGGGTCTGCTGAGAGCCGGAGCTAGCCACAGGCACCAGGCCCTCTGACCCGGCCCCGCTCCTGCAGACAGCCTTGCCCAGGGCCCAAGGCAGCCACTCCCTGCTGTGCAGTCCCTGCAGACGGGCTTTGTGCGATGGCCACTGCCCACTGGTGGCTGGGACTGGCCGAGCCCAGTCCTTCCCCGGGCCCCAAGGTGACCACTCAGAGACTCCAGAAACCCAATGTGTCCTTCCTCATGCAGTCTCTGCTGAGGTTACTGCTTTGAGAGTCCTCTGGCGGGGATCTGGGGCTCTGACTCGCAGCCTGGGTCCCTGGTCAGTACAGATGCTTTCCTTCCTGGGCGCCCAGCTCACACACCAGGCTTCCTGGGAAACCAGAGAGGCTGCTCCCCTTCTGGCTGCCGTGCGGCCTTGCGTTCTGGGACCACAGCAGCACAGGTTCAAGTCCTGGCTGGGGCAGCCCTTCGACCGCACCTCTGGAACCACTCAACCTGCTCATCTAAACATACCTCAAGCAGTGCTTGGGAAACAGAGTGAGAAGTTTCTCTTGGTGCAAAAAGAAACTTTGAAATCTATGCAAAAATAGGGTCTTCCAAAAGCTCATGGGAAATGGGTATTATGGAAAACTGCACGGATTTCATTCTTCTATCAAAGTAAACTGTCCTCTGATTCCACGTTTCCACCAATATTCTCAAGTACCCTGTGCACCCTGAGCTCCTGCCAGGCGTCAGGCACCGTACCAGGAGCTGAGGACCCAGCAGAGAACATCTCCCTTCTTGGAGTCACACCCCATGGGAGCCAAGAAACTGGCTCATAACTTCTGTGCAAAGCCAAATCTCTCCCCAGAAGAATGCGCAGGCACAGGGTTGGTGGATCCTGGGGTAGGGTCGGGGTGGATCCCTGGGGCATTAGGGACACTGAAAGCCGAGGCCAGGTGCCCTCCAGCAGGCGGAGCTCTCTGCGGGTTCTGCTCAGAAGCTGCCGTGAGCTTTGATTTCCTTCGAGGGACCAGAATCACATTTGACCCAAATCCTAAGGTCTTCACTTTTCCTGCATCCCAAAGACAGATCCGTACAGGTGAGCTCCTTCCGATAAGAGAGTTAGTGAAATCTGCATTCTGGAATGTGAACTGACTGCCCTGTGGGACTGGGGGGTCGAACATCCACATCAGACTTGCAAATCACCGCTTCCTTACGCCCGTGGGAAACAACTCCATCCAGGTGAGCTTGAATATCCGCGTTCAACGCGGTCCCTCTGCTCCTGAGCAGTGAGCCCTGAATCAAAGCTTCGCGGAGAAAGTCAGCTAGCACGCACGAGGGGAGCTCGCTCCGCTGTCAAAGCTGCCGCTGAGCTCCTGCGCAAAGCAAGGGAAGCTCCGCCACGCGTGAATCCTCTCCGCTGCTTGTTGGAGTAGAAACGGAGAGTGCCCTGGGGCAAGGGGGCTGTGAAAGCACGCACATGCACGTGTCTGAGAAGTGTTTCAGAGAAAGAATGCGTTTCATCTGTATAAGGACCAAATTAGGGCCGGCGCCGCGGCTCAATAGGCTAGTCCTCCACCTAGCAGCGCCGGCACACCGGGTTCTAGTCCCGGTCAGGGCACCGGATTCTGTCCCGGTTGCCCCTCTTCCAGGCCAGCTCTCTGCTGTGGCCCGGGAGTGCAGTGGAGGATGGCCCAGGTGCTTGGGCCCTGCACCCCATGGGAGACCAGGAGAAGCACCTGGCTCCTGCCATTGGATCAGCGTGGTGCGCCGGCCGCAACTCGCCGGCCGCGGCAGCCATTGGAGGGTGAACCAACAACAAAAGGAAGACCTTTCTCTCTGTCTCTCTCTCTCACTATCCACTCTGCCTGTCAAAAAAAAAAAAAAAAAAAAAAAAAAAAAAAAAGGACCAAATTAGCCAAGGTAAGCAAATCCCGAGATGTAAGAAGGCCCTTCACAGAGAATGAACAAAGTGAGCCGGACCTGGAGAAGAGGCAAAGACAGGAGCAAACCTCAAGCCAATGTGGCAGGGGGCAGCTGAGGGACAAGGACCTGTTGGGAGGCTATCACAGGGTCCACTTCCAAAGTCAAAGCCGGGAGAGCTGACGCTGCAAGAGAAAAACCAGGAAGTAGGAGGAGCCGTTGAGGAAGAAAGGAACAGCCTAACTCCAGCTGAAATTAAAATTGCAATGGAGAGGACAGAGTCGAGTTCAGAGAGAGCAGCTATGCAGCGATGGCGCAATGGCAGGGCAGCGAGGGCCCAGCCCAGGACAGAGGCCAGCACTGCGGCCAGCGCCCCTCCGCTCTGCAGGAGTAGTGTCCACACCTGCCAGGGCATCCCAGAGTACCGTCCACACCTGCCAGGACATCCCAGCCAGACAGGAGCCTGACAGGAGGAGTAACTGGCAAACGCAGCAGCAGACGTGAGTGCCCAAGCAGAGCTGGACGACAAACCATTGAAGAGCACAGGGGCTGGCAAAGCGTGGCCTGCAGGCCGAGTCCAGCCCTGTTTCTGGAATGCCTCACACCAAGAACGGTGTTCAGGAGGAGAAAGGGAACGTACGACATAGACTAGCGTTCTCCACGGAACCTAAGGTGTTTACTCTCTGATCCTTTACCAAAAAATGCACCTGCCCCTGAACTAAGAGGTCAACACACTGAACCGAAGGCTCACCTTGGAGTTCTCCATCCCTGCAGTCTCTGCCTAACACACGATTCACTGAATATACTGGTTACCTGGTAAATTTTTTTTTTGAAGAGAGAGAAACAAAGAGCTCCCATGTCACTACCCCAAATGCCCACGACAGACGAGGCTGGGACACGCTGAAGCCAGCCCAGAACTCAACCCAGGTCTCCCACATGGGTGGCAGGAACCCAGGTACCTGAGCCCTCACCTGTGCCGCCCTGGATACTCGTTAGTGGGAAGCTGGAATCAATCAGAAGTGGAGCTGGCACTTGGAAAGGAATGTGGGCATCCATGAGCCACCTGAACCTGCGCTGGGCCCCCAGCCCTGGTGCTGGCATTCTAACCACTAGGCTGAATGCCCACCCCACCCGGTCAACAGGAAGACCCCTTCCCGGCCTCTGGCTGGAGGACGTTCTGAGGAAGACACTCGGCCTCCCACTGGAGGAACGAGGCAGAGCGCCACGTCACTGCATCCCAGCTACAGCGGTGCGGAGGAACCAGGAAGAAGGCGTTATCTCTGCAGGCGCTGGCTGATGGCCCAAGTCCCAAGATCCGAGTTGGATGCTGGAGAGGATAACACAGTCAAGGGCCTCACCCTGCAGAGAAGAACGACACACTAACTCCCGACAGTCAGTGGTGCACACAGAGCTGCTCTCAGGGGTCCGGGCATGAGCTCTTGCCCACTGTGTGCCCTGGCCGAGTGGGCTCTGCTGCCCATGCATGCCAGTGGGCCCTCAACACAGAGAGGCAGACACTGGCAGGTGGACAGAGGGCCTGTGGGTGCTGATGGGATAACCCTGGGTGCTGAGTGTGCAGAGCCCAGGACGCACCAGTGCGAGGGAGCCTGCTGGTCAGCAAGATGACAGCCAACGGGTGTCTGAGCCTGCGGGTGGCATGGGACAGCTCGGAAAGCTACTGAAGTGAAGTACAGACGGTGCAAGGTGCGAGGGAGCTGGGAGCCGCATGGAAGGGCCCTGTGAGCTTCCAGGAGAGTGAGACAGGGGTCAGAGGTAGGCCATGACAACGGGGATGGCGAGCAGGGCGCTCACCCACGCCGAGGGGCCCTGGAGGCCGCCGGCGGCGACTCCCACGTTTCCAGCAGTAGGCAGTCAGCTGAGCCAAGAGGCGCAGGGGACGAGAGCGGGCCTGGGCAGGGGCTTGGTCTGTGTCCGCCTGTGACAGCTGGGAAGAGGTCTGGAGCTGGAGAGAGGATGCAGGTGTGAAAATCCAGGCGAGAAATCGCGGGCCACAAGGTGGTCGGGGTTGCTCAGGAGACGACTGAGCGAGACGAGACAGAGGCCAGGACCAGAGCTGTGAAGACGCTCACCCTGGTGCTGACAGAGCAGCGCCAGACAGAAGCAGAAGTAAAAGGCTGGGAGCACAGAAGGAACCCCACGAAGAGGGGCCCCGCAGCTGCTCTCGCCCACGTCCTCACCTGGACCAGCGCTGTGCCTCTGTGCGGGAGGGAGCAGGGAGTGTGCCTCCTTCGCCCTGGGCCCAACTCTCTGCCGCCCAAGATCAAGGACACCATCCACCGCCCACGAGTCTGTGACCTTGGAGCTGCCGCCAACACCCAGTGTGCTGCGCAGCGACCTTCTGCAGAGAGAAGCCACCCTCCCCCTAGTTCTCAGAGGGCTCTGAACCCACAAAGTCCCTTGGAGCTCATAGCCTGAGCAGCAGGAGGAAGAGGAACGGCGTTCTCCCCACCACCTGCAAGCAACCTCTGAGCCGGAAAACCTGAGGGCACCGCAGTAGGCGCATTAGTGATGGGCTTGTTGTATGTAAGCTGCTCGTGGGCTGCCCCCAAAGCACTGCCCCTGCAGCTCAGCGGCTGGACAGGGTCCCACACACAGGTGCAGGGCTGCAGAAAAGTTACCCTGAACTTTCCCGCTGCAACAGCGAGTTTTCCGTTATGGGAAAGGGGAAGAGAGAACAAAGCTTGGATTTAAAAAGGCTCTGAGAGGAATTTCAATGCCAGAAGTCAGCTCTGGGGCGGGGGTCCCGTGAGCTCCACAGACAGCCACGCTCCCCTGTGTGTGGGACTGTCGGGTCTGCCGTGTGGATCAAAGGCACTGCTGGGGGTAAAACTGTGGCTGCTCCACACGGGACATGGGGCCCACGGCAGGGAATTCAGTGCCCCTCACCTCCTGCCTGCCTGGGTGACCACAGCTTCTGGCTTCAAAGAAGGCTCCGCTGGTGCTGCTTTGTAAATCCATGATGGACCCACACATACCTGCATACACCCAGGTACACCCAGAGTGGAAATCACTTCTGGAGTCCAGAGGGAAATATGGCTCACCCAGCCCCAGCCTCAGCAGACCCCTGGCCCAGCTGACCCTGGGGGCTTCTTTCCTGCCTAGGGACAGGAAATGCACTCAACAGCAGGCATCCTCTGGAATGATCCAGAAGGAGAGAACAGGCAGTGCCGGGCTCCAGCCCTGGTAAACCTGCTCCTCTCCCTCCCCACTGCAGACTGTGCAGAGGTATGGACCCCCTCACCCCATGCCTCCCCCAGCCCTGAAGCCCCACCCCTGCCCAGTGCTGCTGTGGCCACCGTGGCAACAAAGGCAGAACAAAGGAGCCACCCTCACACCCTCTGCAGGGTTATGCATGGCCACAGGGCTTCCCATTCATTACAAGCATCTCAGTTACTCACCCACCCCCACAGGCGGAGAGACAGAGGAAGATCTCCCACCCCAAATAACCACAACAGCCACAAGCAAGTTAGGCCAAAGCCAGAAGCCTGGAACTCCATCCAGGTCTCCCGTGTGGGTGGCAGACACCCAAGCACTTGAGCTATCCCTGCTCTCCCAGGGTCTGCACACGCAGGAAGCGGGAATCAGGAGCAGACCCAGCACTAGCCCAGGCACCCCAGCGTGGGGCGGAAAGGTCTCAAGCAGCATCCGAACAAGGGCACCAAGCACCCACCCCTCCACTCTCATTATAAAAGCGTTACTATCCCCTTAATGTGCATAAGGAGAGCGTGATAGGCGGAGCCACCGCTTCCAGGCTGGCAACCCAGGCTGGAGCACCAGTACCAGCCCTGGCCACTCGGCTCCCAGTCCAGCACCCTGATGCCCCGGGATGGCCGCAGAGGGTGGGCCAAGTACACTGGCCCCTGAAGCCCTGTGAGAGACCCAGATGGGGGCTGTTCCTGGCTCCCGTCTACGGCCTGGCCTACCTCTGGCTGTGGTAGCTATTTGGGGAGTGAACTAGCAAACGGAATTTGCTCTCTCTCTCTCTCCCCCTCTCTCCCTCTCCGATACTCTTCCTTTAGAATAAACAAACAAATAACACTTTTCTGAGCCAGAGCATGCAGCACAAGTAGGAGAGTTTGTGGAGATCAGGTAAGCTGCTAACAAAGCAGCTCTGAAATAAGCGTGGAGCTCTGCTCACCAAGTGCTGGCAGTCCTAGCGGAATGAATCACTCTGCTTCTTCTGTATATTCTGTTTCTTAGTCACACATTTTTAAATGTATATTTACGACAGGTTATTAGTCAGAAAGCATGAGAAACACTGTTGTTAAAATATAACAGATGAGGGGCTAGGGACGTGTTGTAGCGGGTAAGGCCACCGCCTGCAGGGCCAGCATCCCATATGGGCGCCAGTTCAAGTCCCCGCTGCTCCACTTCCAATCCAGCTCCCTGCTAATGGCCTAGGAAAAGCAGCAGAAGATGGCCCAAGGGCTTGGGCCCCTGCCACCCATGTGAGAGACCCGGATGCAGCTCCTGGCTCCTGGCTTCAGCCTGGCCCAGCTGTGGCTGATGAGGCCATCTGGGGAGTGAGCCAGAAGACAGAAGACCTCTCTTTCTGTGTCTCCCTCTCTCCTTGTAACTATGACTTTCAAACAAATAAATATATCTTTAAATTTATATATGAAACAGATTAATATATATATATATATATATATGAAACAAATTAATAAATAAAAACTGTAAAAAAAATAGTAACTCTGCAGAATCATCCCAGGAGGATTTGTGGCAGACAAGGAAGCTGTGTCCATCTGATCAGAAATCACCTCAGTGCATCTGGGTGTTTTTAGTTTAAAGGAGGAAACACAGTGACAATTCTATCTACTCTGGCTTTATATTTTCTGGGGACAGACACTGCCCACTGCAGCCAAGTGTCATCTGTGGTTTAGTGCTTGCAAATAACAGCGTGCAGCCATTCCTCCTACCACGTCACTGCAAACACTATAAAAATAAGCCATTTGTGCTTTTTAGTGCAAAATACAAAAATGCAGAACACAGGGCCACAAAAGCAGCTTCCGTGTCTCGGATGTTGAACCGCACAGTCCCACTGGAGTCTGCGTGTTAATGATGACTCAGTCCCCAGCAAACAGCACGTAATTTGTCTGTTGGTAAGGCGTGCTACTTCTTGTGTAACTAATTAACAGAAATGAAACACCAGTGCCTGCAAAACACTCATGATGGTAGCATAGATGGAAACCACAAAACAAACGGTCGCTATTATTTTTATTACTGTGAAATTATTATCCGATGTTAAATGGGAAAAAAGTTTAATTTTCTCCAATGTATAATTAACAGGAATGCACTTCAAGAAATTCCTGGAAAATGAAATTAAGTGGTGAGTGTTTGGCCTAACAGTTAAGGCGCCCGCGGCCCATATGAGTGCCTGGGTTCAGAACCCGGCTGCTCCTGACTCCAGCTTCGTGCTAATAGGAACCCTGGAAGGCAGCTGGCGTGCCACAGGGGTTGGCTCCCTGCCCCCAGCTTTGGTCTCGCCCAGCCCCAGGCAGCATGGACATTTGGGGGAGTGAACCAGTGGACGGGAACAAACTGCCTCTCTTAAATAAACTGATTATTTATAAAGAAGAAAAGGAAAAAAGAGGAACAGAAAGAAAAGAAGGAAGGGGATTAAAAGGTAAGATTTTTGGTGCAAAAACACTTTGAAATCCATGCGTAGCGTTCTTCGTGGTATGCATTTTCCAAGCACATCTGGAGACTCCCTCCTGTGCACAGCTTACAAATTTTTTGCACCAAAATAAACTTTTCTTATAATTCCATTTTCCTACAAACTTTTTAAAGTACCCTCGTGTTATTAAGTGTTATTTGTGAGTTTTCCCATACAGACTTGAAGAAAACTGATTTCAGCTTATAAAATGAAAACGTCGCCTTAATCGCACACCACGAGGCAAGGATGAAGCGATGTTTCCCACGCGGCAGAGGCTGGGAGACGGATGATCGGTCGCAGAGGCAGCTCAGGTGGGAAAACATCGACTGCGCCACGGCCCCCACCCCCACACTGCTCCACTGCTCTCTGCGCCCCGGAGACCACCCCAGACCCCTGCGGCACCGGCCTCCTTCCCCTGCGCCCCCAGGCCAGCCAACAGGAGGCACCAGGAGACTGCAGGGTGGACGCGAGAAAGGGCTGAGTATTTCCTCCAAACGATCAGACAGGATGGTTCTCCGCCCAGGGCTGCGAAAGCTTGGCAGGCGTCTCCCTGCTGATAGCCTTCCCGGGTACCCGTCAGAGCGGGGGTCAGCGGGCCCCTCTTTGCAGTTCCGGGTGCCCGCCATTCTTTTGTCAGCTCATTTCGGCCTGCCCACACATTTCCGCCCTCCATTCTACAGTACTTGGCCCCAGGAAACACAGCCCAACATGAGATTCAGGCACTGAGTTGCACTTGATTGTCTAAGGGTAGACTGGACCGTGACCCTCTGCAGTGTGACATCGGATGATCACTTCATGGCACGTGACAGGCGTGGGCGCGAGACCAGGTGTCGGGGCCGCAGCGCTCTGCACTCTGCCTCTGTGTAAAACAGGCCTGTGAGCCGGATGGACGCAGCTCCCCCCTGCCAGCCCACAGGAGGCCCTCGCAACCCAGCCACACAGAGAACGTACCTCCAGAAAGTTCTAGAAGCCTTCTGTGTTCAGATTACAAAATGGTCTGCGGGCTGCTGAAAAATCTTTTCCAGAGAGGGAAGCAGAGTGGTAAAGCCAGCCTGCCTCCAGCATCTCAGAATCCGGTACCCCAGCCCCCAGCACCCCGCCCCCCAGCACCCCGGCCCCCAGCACCCCAGCACCCAGTACCCAGGACCCCGCCCCCCAGCACCCCAGCCCCCAGCACCCCAGCCCCCAGCACCCCGGCCCCCAGCACCCCGGCCCCCAGCACCCAGCACCCCAGCCCCCAGCACCCAGCCCCCAGCACCCCGGCACCCAGCACCCCGGCCCCCAGCACCCAGCCCCCAGCACCCCGGCCCCCAGCACCCCGGCCCCCAGCACCCCATCCCCCAGCACCCCGGCCCCCAGCACCCCATCCCCCAGCACCCCGGCCCCCAGCACCCTGGCCTCCAGCCCCCAGCACCCCGACTCCCAGCACCCCAGCCCCCAGGACCCTGGCCCCCAGCACCCAGCCCCCAGGACCCCAGCCCCCAGCACCCCGGCCCCCAGCACCCCAGCACCCCAGCCCCCAGGACCCTGGCCCCCAGCACCCAGCTCCCAGCACCCCGGCCCCCAGCACCCAGCCCCCAGCACCCCGGCCCCCAGCACCCAGCCCCCAGCACCCAGCCCCCAGCACCCCGGCCCCCAGCACCCAGCCCCCAGCACCCAGCCCCCAGCACCCCAGCCCCCAGCACTCCGGCCCCCAGCACCCCAGCCCCCAGCACTCCAGCACTCAGCACCCCAGCACCCCCGCCCCCAGCACCCCGGCCTCCAGCACCCCAGCACCCCAGCCCCCAGGACCCTGGCCCCCAGCACCCAGCCCCCAGCACCCCGGCCCCCAGCACCCCATCCTCCAGCACCCCGGCCTCCAGCACCCAGGCCCACGGATAGAGCTCTTCTGGGTCACCTACCATCAAGGATTTCCCCAAAGACACCTGGGAGTTCAAACGGTGCCCCTGACCTGGCTTTTCAGCCTTGGCCTTGAAAGAGTGGCCCAGCTCCTGCTGCCTGATGACCCCTAGCAGGGTCACTAGACCCCTCACTGCCTCAGAAGCCCCTATCCACTCAGAAGCACACAAACACCGGCACGTGTGCGTGCATGTGCACACACACACAATCACACACACATACACACATGCTCACACACATACACAACCACACACACATGCTCACATATGTGCACACAATCACACGTGCACATAAACAATCACACACCTGCATGCTCACACACATACACATACTTGCACACATACATGATCGCTGACACATGTATGCACAACACATACAGTCACACATACATACAGAAAATCACACACACACACGCGCACACACTCTGACTCCTCCCTGGTGACATTATGATTGTAGCTCTCTCCAAAGACCAGACTTCCCAGGCAAACAGAGATGGCTTGCAGAACGGGGAGGAAGAAACAGGAGAGGGAAATGGAAAACTGTGTGGTTACTGGAGACAGATCTGAAGTCTGAACCCGCACGGGAGGTGCCACGACCGAGCGTGGGGAGGGAGAAGCGGGGGACAAAATGGGACTGGGGACTGTCTGCATCCCAACCCCCTCCCGAGACCATCACTGTTCTCAGTCCGCTCTGATTTCTCACGGACAAGGAGAAATGAAGTGAGTATGCACGGGGAGTTTCTAACACTGATGGTGTGTGACACTAATTATCCTGCCACTTCGCTTTTTCCACCTGATGGTAAAGTTGAGGCTCTCTCAGCGCACCGCATGCGTGCACGGCTGCGGGAGCTGAACGCCTGATGCCAGGTCCCAGCATGGCCTTGCACTGCCGAGCTAAGATCCAGGAAGCTTCAGGTTGTTTCCATTTTCTCACTGTTAGAAACGAATGGCAAGGAACAGTCACGGGGCTGTCTCCTCCCACACACGTGGGACTGTGTTTCCAGTTCAGCCACTCACACCAGGAGTCTCCAGCTGAGTTTCATATATTTTCATGTTTGCTGTTTACCTTTTTGTCTTGTTTATTGACTTGAAAGGCAGAGAGAGTCATCTTCCGTCCACTGGGTCAGGCCAAAATCAAGAGTCGGGCACTCCGTCTGGGTCTCCCACACGGGAGGCAGGTACTCGAGCACTTGGGTCATCATGTGCTGCCTCCCAGGCAGGAAGCTGGGTCGGAAGTGGATGCAGACCTGGGTCCCAGGCCCTCTGACAGGGAGGCGGTCGTTCCGGGTGGCGGCTTCACCCGCCGTGCCACAGCACCTGCACCCCGCACACACTGAATTTTTGATGCTCAAATAAACAGACCAGCTTCCCCCGACACCCACAGTGAATGCTAAGAAAACTGGGGTATCCACAGCTCAGTGGGGACTGGGACTCTCCCGTGGGGTGTCCCAGCTTCCTGGGGTCCTCCACATCTGCCCACCAGAGGTGGTGCCCTAAAGATCAGCACTGGGTCCTGCCTGTCGCCAGGCACCTGCAGCAACCTGCTCAGTGTGCAGATAGATCACAGGAAGTCGGGCGACCTGGGGAACAGGCCACCGCAGCCCTTAGTCACTACAGAAAGGAGCCGTCCCCTCGGGCCCGAATGCCAGAGCCCAGCATTTTAATATCCGGGTATTCATTTCCAGGGGAAGCAGAACTGCCGTCATGGCTGAGGCAGCGTGATCTCGCCCTGCAGCAGCAAAATGCACCCAGCTCCACTCGACCCCAGCGAAGGGGCCTCGTCTGGGCCTCATGCCCCAAGGAGCTCCCGGGGAAGCGCCCTGGGCTTGCGGGCCTGTGGCAAGCACACGGTCCCGCCAGTTCCCCTTACGGCACTGTGTCTGAGCCAATGTCCTGGGAGAACAGCAGAAGCAAGTGAGATAGACAGGGAGAGCGTGCCTCAGGGCACCCACGTCTGAGCAAAGCTCGCTCCGCACGTCCCTGGACCGTTTCCAGAATCAGCCTCAGCGAGGCCTTGGCGCTCCCAGAACCGACTCCCTTTGTTCCAAAGCAAGGACTCTGGCCCAGGCCCTCATCTTCCTGCCCACAGCTCCTCCAGCAAGGCCCAGTCCAGCAGCAGGAATGAGGGTGCACGCAGCCAGGACACAGGACAAAGGGACAGGGGCTCCCTCCCAGTTCACAGGAAGGAGAGGTCACTTCTTGTATCCATGGATAGGAAGGGAGGACCCACGAGCAGGGCCACCATGGGACACCACCAGCCCACAGGCCCCGTTTAAAATCCCACTTGCTGTGATGTTGGGCAAATTACAGAAGCTGAACCCAGGCTCGGCGAGGTGGTGGCGCACTGCCGGCACTCTGCTCACCCGTGTGGCTTGCCAAGGGCACGCATGCACCCGTCCAACCGGCACACTCAGCCCCTGGCTCAGCTGCCCAGCCAGTCTGGCAATTCCTATGGTGCAGCAGACGACCCTTCAGGGGTTTGCTCTGTACCTTCTAATGTGTGTTACACCCTGATTATCTGAAGCTTTTGATACTGGCTTTAATTGTTAATTACAGCCATCACACAAAATGCTCAGCAACCATTCATAATACAAGAAACCTGATGAAGGGGAGAGCATTTTTCTTGGATTTACACGTTGGTTTCCCAGGGGTTCAGCTGGGATTATTCCCAACAGGACGCACCAAAGGCAGCCGACGATGGCACAGCCAGCCCCAGCCGCATCCCCACTGCTTCCCTCAGACACCAGCAACAGCTACGACAAAAGTGCAAAGGCCACAAACCGGTGACCCACAACAGCAGAGAAACACGGCAACGAGACTCCAAGGAAATGCTACCCAGGAACCCAAACCCCATGGAGGCAGGTGCTACGGGACACACACAGCCCATGTCAGACTGCCTGGGTCCAGCCACTCTGTGCTTGACCCACCCTCCTGCCTACGCGCCCAGGAAGCAGCAGGGGATGGGCCAGGCACTCGGGTTCCTGCCACTCACGCAGGAGACCGAGAGGAGTTCCCAGCTCCTGCCTTTGGCCTGGCCCAGCCCCAGCTTTTGCGAACATTTGATGAGTGAACCAGGTGATAGAAGATCTCTCTGTGTACCTCCTCTTCTCTGTCACTCTGCTTTTCAAATAAATAAATAAATAAAATCCTTAAAAAAATAAAAAGTCTGTATTTACATCAGACACTATCGCTTCTAGCCAATCAGCAAAGACGTATTTTATAGTCACTACTCTGCTGCTCCTGGGAAAATGCCCTGGTCTCCTACACTCTTGCAACCACAGTAATCCCCCTTCCAGGAAACGTGGCCCTCCTGCAAGAAGTCACTCTTGGCCATCTGAGGTTACAGGGTAGCAAGTGGAGCTGCCATTTGCCTCATCACATCCAGCAACCCCACATGGCCAGAAGAAGACCTGCAACCTGAGAGGGTCCAGCCGTAGCCCTCACTGCCCTCGGTGATTGGACAGGGGCAGGCACATGACACGGCTGAGCCAATAGGAATACTTCCCTGCGCTCTACCAACGTGGGAACGTCTTCAAGCACTCTCCAATGTCAAAGCCCGGGAGCTGGAGCAGCATCGTATGTCATGCTCTCATGATAACCCCAGCTGGAGTCTGGAGAGTGGCTCGCTGTTCTTGTGACACACGACAGCCAACAGGACCCGAGCCACATCTCTGTGTCACTCAGAAACAACAGCCAGCGGCCCCAGTTCTCAGCTATGGGCACTCCCGAGGCCAATCCCAGAAGCCCAAAGCACGCTGGGCGTCAGGCCATCACACTCCTAGGAGAGGGAGGAAGAGCCGGGTTGCCATCTGCCTCCATCACAGAGCAGTGAAAGCTGAGCAGGGAGGGGATCGCCTTCCCACACGCATCCAAGCCCCGGATCTCTCTCTCCCGCCGCGGTGCTCAGCACCCTCCCCTACCTGCCTGTGCGCACACACACAAGACCACAGAGGCATAAGTCCCCTGCAGGGGGGACCAGCCAGCTCTGCTAAGCTTTTCTGGAGGAAGGAAACACAGACAACTTGTTTACAGGGTCCCAGGGACCTGCCCCTTCTCCCAGAGGCCCACGGTCACCAGCAGCATCCAGGCCAGGGGGTCTTGGGGGCGAGTCCATGCTGGAGTCACCGTGTCTCTAACCACTCGCCCATGAGGGGCAGGCCTGCAGCGTTCTGTCCTGGGCTAGAGAAACCGGAGAAGTCACCCCGAACTGGCCCCTCTGCTGGTCCCCTCTGCTCCAGAGCCTCCAGCATTCTTCCCTGCCCGGCAGGCCCAGCCCGCATTCACGATGCTTCCCGGGAGCAAAGCAGGCTGGCCTGGACCTGCAGTGTCCCCTGGGCGAGCCTGCAGCCCCGGCCAGCCGGCACTTCCAAAGCAGGGAGCGAGGGATGTTTTCTGTTTTAATGGCCACAGTTAAGTGTGGCCAGCTCACTTTATAATCATTCTTCTGGCTCCTGCATAACTGATGTCCCTTCTGCACTTTTCATGATCTAATTTATCTACCTCCTAAAATATTTTGTAAAACCTGACTCCCATCTGCAGTGATCTATGTCCCACGATGCGGTCCATCGAAGGAATTGCTGCCCAGCTGCACGTGTGCGCAGGGACTAAGACACACGGGGTAGAGGCAGGGCTGATCCCAGGCGGGGGTGCAGGCCTGAAGGACCCGAGCAAAGCCAGCCTGGACCTGGGAAACACACTCATGGGAGGCAGCCAAGGCAGAGGCCGCTCAGCGGGGAGGCCGGCCTGGAGGAAGCAAGGGAGCAGAGGGACTCCCTAGGGACAGCCACTGAGCACCTGGGTGGACCCGGGAGGGGCAGTGAGGACAGCAACAACGGTGGCTGCCACTGTGCTGAGCACTGTGCTGGGGCTTCCCAGGACTGACCTTGCTGATGCTGCACTCACCACTCCCACTTCCCAGCTGGGAAATCTGAGTCACCTGCACATGGCCACGTAGTTGATAAATGAGGGAGACGGGCTTCAGACTCGAGCAGCCTACCCAGAGCCCAGGCTCCTGACCTCTGCCACACTTCACGCTTCCAGTCCAGTTCCTAAAATAGCCATGCCCCACAAACCTAGAAGCCACTGAATTTTGATAGTCAATCAGTAAGCCTTTTAGGGAAGGGTAGCCAGATTCAGCTTAAAAAAAAAACAAGCAAGGGTTCTGGCGTGGTGGCACGGTGGGTTGGACCACCGTTCACCATGCCAACACCCTCTGTGAGCACCGGTTTGGGTCCCGGCTGCTCCACTTCCAATCCAGCTCTCTGCTCATGTGCCTGGGAAAGCTGCAGAAGATGGCCCAAGTGCTTGGGCCCCTGCCACCCACCCAGGCTCCTGCCTTCAGCTTGGCCCGGCCCTGGCTGTTGCAGCCATTTGAGGGGTCAATCAGTAGATGGAAGATATCTCTCCCTCTCTCGCTCTCCTTCTCCCTTTCCCACTCTCTCTGTAACTGCCTTTCAAACACATCAAAATAAATCATAAATCGTAAGAAACAGGAAACTGGGTTTGGGGATCCAAGGAATGCAGAGGAGGAAGGTGGGGCCTGGGCACAGCCCAGAGGAGGGAGGACGAAGGGCAAGAGCAGGAAGAGAGGGAAGCTGCACCGCCCCTCCCCCCACCTCACCCCCAGAAGTCCCCAGACTGGTGTCTATTGCCTGGAGCCACTGAGAGGAGTGGCCCACCTGCTGTGTGCTGTACTGACCAGGTCTACACAGCTCCCTTACATGCACCAATGGGGCCTTTGCTCACTCTGCCCCTGCACCTGCAAGCTACCGGTCCTCCTCACCTGCCCAGCTTGCCCCTGCTGGGCCACCCTTGGAATTGGCCTCTCACACCCAGCACAGGCACATGTTATAATCTACTGCGCCCCTGGAACACAGGGGGCACTCAACAAGTGCTCTGTCCAGCACCCCACCTTCTGGGTGCATGGCTCCCCAGTAGAAGGCACGGGGCATAACCCAGGGTGGCCCAAGAGAGATCTTTTTTTTTTTTTTTTTTTTTTGACAGGCAGAGTTAGACAGTGAGAGAGACAGAGAGACAGAGAGAAAGGTCTTCCTTTCCGTTGGTTCATCCCCAAATGGCCACTATGACCAGCGTGCTGCGCCGATCCAAAGCCAGGAACCAGGTGCTTCTCCTAGTCTCCCATGAGGGTGCAGGGCCCAAGCACCTGGGCCATCCTCCACTGCACTCCCTGGCCACAGCAGAGAGCTGGCCTGGAAGAGGGGCAACCGGGACAGAATCCGGTGCCCCAACCGGGACTAGAACCCGGTGTGCCGGCGCCGCAGGCGGAGGATTAGCCTAGTGAGCCGCGGCGCCAGCCAGCCCAAATGAGATCTCTTGAGAGGGGCACGTTGACGTGGCTTGTGCATTCCCAGCGCCCAGCCCAGGGCCTGGCATGGAGCAGAGTCGGTGTCTGTGTGACAGAGGCAGACACAGATGGGGAGAAAGGGGTCGTGGCGGAAGGACCCAGGACAGGGAGCCCCTGCCGCCCCTCAGCCCCTGGCCACAGCTCACACTAGGACTTGGACAAGTCGCAAGCCACTTGGCCTTGGTTTCCTGCACTGAAGAACGAGGCATGGGTCTCTGGTGTTTTCTAGGACTGAGCTGTCACCGAGGAAGTAGCACCTGCCCACTCGCAAGGCACACAGAGGCCCTGGTCAAGTTCCACTCCTGAGCCTGAACCGGCCACCCTGCCAGGGGGCTACGCTCCATCTCCACAGTCCCAGCCACGGAGCACTGCTCACGGCTCCGTGGCTTCTCGCAGCCCAGCCTCCCAGAGCCAGGGCCGGATAAAGATGGATGGTCTCTCTTTCCCAGCAGACCCCGTGCCGAAGGCAGTCTCTTGGCAACCGAGTCACTCGCTGTTCTTGTGCAGAATTCCTCCGATGCTACTCAACCCTTCCATTCCTCCTCGAGTTTTATTTATGGTTTTTGTTACAGCTTTGCTCTGAAATTTGCCATTGTAAATGCTCCCCGACGGAGGGAGATTTATGCGAAGCCCTCGCGCAGAAGCTTCCTAGAACGAGCAAAGCCCAAGCCAACCGGCAGGGCCTAAAGAGCAGCTGACAACTTATTGTTACTAGGAAAGGCAAGGAAAACACTGAGACCTCCAGAAACATACACTCCTCCCAAGGGCTGGCCACACTGGGCACGCTCCCCACTCCCCCCTCCAAGCCAGCTCCAGGGGCCAGCACTGTGGCACAGCAGCGAAAGCCCCTGCCGGCGACGCCAGCACACCACATGGGCGCCGGTTCAAACTCCAGCTGCTCCACTTCCGATCCAGCTCCCTAATGGCCTGGGAAAGTAGCAGAAGACAGCCCAAGTGCTTGGGCCCCTGCCACCCATGTGGACGACTCAGAAGAAGCTCCTGGCTTCAGCCAAGCCCAGCCCCAGCCAATGCAGCCATCTAGGAGTTATACCAGTGTCTCTTTCCCTCTCTCTAACTCTTTGAAGTAAAAAAGAAACACATCATTAAAACCAGCTCAACCACACGACACCAGGACCTGCCCCTCTGCAAACCAGAGTTGCCAACTCCTCGGAGGAGGTCCTGCCCCTAAGTGGGCTCAGGGAGCCGAGAGCAGGGGCGGCCACATAGCAGGTTCATTCACTGCTCCCAAACCCCCATGCAGGGGCAGCTCACCGCCGTCTCTCCAGGTCTTGCCAGTCGCATCAGGAAACCTCCCCCTTTGAAGATCAATGGTAGAGAGATGACTTTGAACTCCTAATACCCAGCATTAGCAAGATAATGTTAGGTTTTATTAAGAATGAAAAGAATTTACCAATTTTCTTCCAGCAATTTTCTCAGGACTCCACAAGGAAGCTAATCACTAGATAATTGTTCAATGACTCCTCTGGTCCATTCAAATCTGCTGAATTGTTCAGACAAGGGACAGGCAGGAGTCCCTTAAGGAACCAATTACCCAACTGCTGGGACCTGTGACTTGGCAAGGAGACACAGCTCAGGGCAAAGCAGGGACACCAGGGTGACGGGCGCCTCCACGGCTCAGGCTGCGGTGACAGCCACAGGCTGGGTGGCTTACACACATCCAGCATTGATTTTCTCACCGCTGCGGAGCTGAAAGTCCAAACTTCACGCTTGCTGGCTGAGTTTGTGTCGAGGGAACTCTTCCAGGCATGAAGCTGGGGTCTGCATGTGGTGTGCCTCGCCCCCACGTTTCCCTGTTGCAGGCCTGGTCCTCAGTAGGGAGGGGCAGGCACCTCTAAGAGGTGGGAGCTGGGGCTAGCACTATGGTATAGCAGGTTAAGCCACCACCTGCGATGCAGGCATCCCATACGGGCACCGGCTCAAGTCCTGACTGCTCCACTTCTGATCCAACTCCCTGCTAATGCACCTGGAAGATGGCCCAAGTGCTTGGGCCCCTGCACCCAGGTGGGAGACCTGGGTGGAATTCCTGGCTCCCCCTAGCTTAGGATCAGCC
This sequence comes from Oryctolagus cuniculus, assembly GCF_964237555.1. Lineage (NCBI taxonomy): Eukaryota > Metazoa > Chordata > Mammalia > Lagomorpha > Leporidae > Oryctolagus > Oryctolagus cuniculus. Next base: position 22,161,723 of record NC_091437.1, read on the forward strand.
CACCCAGTCATTGCGGCCATTTGAGGAGTGAACCAACTGATGGAAGATCTCTCGCTCTCTCTCTCTCTCTGCAACTCCACATTTCAAATAAATATTTTTAAAAAGAGGTGGGAGGGGGCCGGCACTGTGGCACAACACCCTGGCCTGATGTCCCTGAAGCGCCGGCATCCCATATGGGCACCGGTTCAAGACTCAGCTGCTCCACTTCCCATCCAGCTCTCTGCTATGGCCTGGGAAAGCAGTAGAAGATGGCCCAAGTGCTTGGACCCCTGCACCTGCGTGGGAGACCCGGAAGAAACTCCTGGCTCCTGGCTTCGGATCAGCGCAGCTCCTGTCGTTGCGGCTATCTGGTTCACACCAGAGGATGGAAGACCTCTCTCTCTCTCTCTCTGCCTCTCCTCTCTCTGCGTAGCTCTGACTTTCAAATAAATAAATAAATCTTTAAAAAAAAAAAAAGGAGGACGTGGTGAGGTTCTTGGGCACTGCCACGGGGAGACAGGAAAGAGTTTTCAGGGGACTCCCATTAGTTCCAGTGAGAGTGAGTCATTACCAAAGAGCGAGCCTCACCCCTCCCCCCATCCCGACTCCCCCTCCCTGACGCTCTCTCCTCGTGACCCCTAGCGGGCACCATCCTCACCAGAGGCCGAACAAACGGAGCCACCCAGTCTCAGCCGTGCAGCCTGCAAACCCGAGATCCAAACAAACCTCCCTCCTTTCCAAGAACCCGGCCTCTGGGATTTTGTTCTAATGACAGAAACCAACAGAGAACACTTACAGATCCTCTCCGCGCCCTCGGAGCCCCTTGGAGGGAGGCCCTCTGGCAGCTCTTCTAGTAAGGACACAAATCCTGTTGGATCAGGGTCCCTGTCTAACCTTAACTTGACCTCACGTAACCTGAACTCCACCCTTGGAAGCCTCATCTCCAGACACAGCCCAACAAGGGTCAGGGCCGCGACACACGAATGTCAGGCAGTAGGGGACACACAGGTTCACCCCCAACACTGGGCTCAACACAGCGTGGCTCCCCACCACCTGGGCCCCATCCAGCTCCCCCTTGCTGGGTGGTCCAACCCTGCCCCCTGCCTCAGTCTCCCTCGGAGCAGCTGCCTTTTCCCAGACCACAGCCCGAGCCCTTCTCTGCCCAGAGAGCTCCGTGGTTGCGGTCTGCAATTCAGAGGGCTACAGCAGGCTTCGATCCCACAGCTCAGGAGTCAGCAGAGCCCTGTGCTGGGCGATCTTGGGAATTTACTGAACCCCTCCGATCCCCAGCTTCCTCTCTATGAAATAGGGGACGTCACAGCTCTTACTTCCCTGGCGCTTGGTGGAGATGAAGGGAGAGAACACTGGGCAGTGCTTAGCAGAGAGCCTGGTTATAAGCTAAACACCAGCCACACCATCCTGGCCTTCTCTCTACCAAGCCCTCGGCCGTCTCCCCCCCGAGTTCCCGGTGGGACCACCCCAGCTAAGCCAGCGGCCCCGAGGCTTCCATTCCCAGCCCTGGCCTCGCTCCAGAACTCCAGGCGAGGAAGCCAGCAGCCCCCTCCCCCAACCTCCACACAGATGGCAACAGGCATGGGGGCCCAGCACGTCTCAGAGGGCTCCTGGCCCACTCCACCTGTGCCACCTGACGCTGCACAGTCACCCGCGGTTACCCACGTCCTCACACCCATTCAGTCGTTCAGAAATCATGTGTGTCCAGGACAGAAGCACGTCCCACTGCATGAGCCGGGCATCTTGCCCCTCTGCCTCTCCGCCTTGGCCTCTCTGCCGTGCCTGCCCTGGCCTCCTCCTGCTCCTGGCGTGCAGGCAGGCCCCCACATCAGCTCCTCTGACACCTGCGGGCCCGCCCCTGCCCAGATACCCACCTGGTTAACGCCCTCACCTCCATCCCAGGCTCTTCGACTGTCGTCAGCCTGGGGAAGCTGCAATGAACGGAACTGAGCTCCCCCGGACCACGCAGGCGTTTGCACCCCTAGGCCTGGTGCTAGCAGTGAAGGGATTAGTGGCCGGGGTGCAGGCTGGACCCAGCCATGGCATCTGCAGCTGGGGCCTTGGGAAGTGACTGGATGGGACCAGGTTGCCAGGTGGAGTCCATGATCAAATCCTGATGGTGGCCGGTGCCGCGGCTCACTAGGCTAATCGTCCGCCTTGCGGCGCCGGCACACCGGGTTCTAGTCCCGGTCGGGGCGCTGGATTCTGTCCCCGTTGCCCCTCTTCCAGGCCAGCTCTCTGCTGTGGCCAGGGAGTGCAGTGGAGGATGGCCCAAGTGCTTGGGCCCTGCACCCCATGGGAGACCAGGAGAAGCACCTGGCTCCTGCCATCAGATCAGCACAGTGTGCCAGCCGCAGTGCGCCAGCCGCGGTGGCCATTGGAGGGTGAACCAATGGCAAAAGGAAGACCTTTCTCTCTGTCTCTCTCTCTCTCACTGTCCACTCTGCCTGTCAAAAAAAAAAAAAAATCCTGATGGTTCCGATAGGGAGACCATTAGGGAGGCAAGCAGTGTGCCCCTGGGTCTCCACCTCCTCCGTCTGTGGCACTCTGCCTCCGTCAGACACCAGACTCACAGGGACTCCAATCTTAGCCTGCAAACCCCTGGACTATGAGCTGAAATAATCCTTCCACTAACATGCTCCACTCAGACGTCTTTCATTAGAGTAGCAGAAAGCTGAGTAACACAGAGCTGACTGTGCTACCCTGGTTAGAACCACGACCTGTGTGTGCACACATGCACACGCATGCACACTCACGCATGTACACTCACACACATGCACATAGCCGAACATGCATGTACACGCACACTGTGCCCATCCCCCACCCCAGAGACTCACTGCTTTATCCTTGCACTCACTCTTCCTAGCATCCTGTATACGACGGCACTTCCAAAAGTCCACGGAAAAGTAGAATTCAATGACAAGGTTGTTTTGGTATAAAAACGCTGAAGGGGCTGGCGCTGTGGCACAGTGGGTTAACGCCCTGGTCTGAAGCACAAGCATCCCATATGGGCGCTGGTTCCAGACCCAGCTGCTCCACTTCTAATCCAGCTCTCCACTATGGCTTGGGAAATCCTGGAAGAAGCTCCTGGCTCCTGGCTTCGGATCAGCGCAGCTCTGGCCATTGCTGCCAATTGGGGAGTGAACCATCAGATGGAAGACCTGTCTGTCTCTGTCTCTGTCTCTCTCTCGCTCTCTCTCTGTAACTCTGCCTTTCAAATAAATAAATAAATCTTTAAAAAAAAAAAAAGGTGCAAAGAAACTTTAAAAAAAAAACACTGAAATCCATGCATATATGAAGGGTCTTCAACAAGCGCATTTATGGGCAGGCATTGGCTGCCACCATTAAGAGGCTGCTGGGGGCACCCACATCTCATAGCAGAGTCGGTGGGTTCAGGCTCTGGCTCTGCTTCAATCCAGCCTCCTGCTGATCACACCCAGGAGGCAGTGAGTGATGGCTTAGCCCTGAGGTCCCTGCCACCTACGAGGGAGACCGGGACTGAGTTTCCAGCTCCTGCCTTCAGTGTAGCCCCGGCCCGACTGTTGTGGGCATTTGGGAAGTGAATCGATGGTTGCCACATCTCTCTTTGGCTGTGTGTCTCATTCATTCCCTGACTCACTGCCTTCCAAATAAATTAATTTTCTTAAGTTAAATGAAAAGATTATACATGGATTCCATTCTGGGCACCCACACAAACCCATCCCCCTTGTACGCTCCTTACACATTATATCCATGTCTGTTTTTCCCTACATTTTGAACGTAAATTCCTACAGGAGAGACACTTAGCTGCCCTCTTCCCTCGGGAACATCCAGTCCCCAGCACACGGTGTCCGGCACACAGAGCTCACACAGAGCACGCTCGCTTAGGGACTGATGGATGGCTCAGCCTGCACAGGCCCAACGCTGGAAGCCCCTGCAGCTCACTGGGCTCAGCCCCTCCCACGCCCTCCCAGGACTTCCCTCCCCAGAGGCTCTGGCCCAACCGCCCTCCTCCCTCTGGAAACACCCCCGGGCTCTGAGGCCTCTCACCCCAGCTCCACCTGGGGAGACCCCGCTCCTTCTCCGGAAGCCCTCGCATCCAAGGGGGCCTTGTCCTTAGTGCCCCCATGCCCTTCTGCTGGCCACCCTGCCGTGCTGCTGGGCACGGGCGTGGGCTATGGACTGCCCTATGTCCCCACTAACCCCGGAGGCCCTGCACACCTGGGCTGTGCGTTGCCCCGTCACCCTCACCCCTGCTGCCAGGCACACCTCCGCTGCTGCACAGGACATGAGAGTGAATCTGCACTGATCTGTCCCTGCCTATAAATTGAAAACCCAAAAGCAAACTCTGGTTTTAGAGTCAGCTCGTCCGGGCCCTGGAGAGACAGTGACTTGTGATGACACAACTACCTTCCTCCTGCTTGGTCCGCAGCCCCGGCGACAGCCCCACAAGGCACCTGCTGCCCCTCCCTCCAGCTCCGTCTCTCTAAGACGGCCTGCTGAAGCCCCCACCAAATACACCTGCTCCACAGTGCCCCCCCTTGGTCCTCCAGCAGGCCCAAGCAGACTGCTCTCAACAGCCAGTCCCAGTGAGGGCAATGTGCACTCGGAGACGGGAAGATACATGCACCCCAGCCTCCGGCTCCAGCGGCATCACACACCAGCCCTTGAAGTAACGAGCCAGGTGGGTTCTTGCTCCAAAGACGACGTGAGGTATCTTCCTGCCTGAGACCCCAAGCCCATGGGGGGCCGGCCCTGCCCTGTGGGAAAAGAGGTGATGCATCTCCTTGATGAACTGGCCCTCCAGGGTCCCCATGGGACCTGCCCATTCCCACCGTGCAGGGTGACCCTCTGGCTACAGGTCCCACCACAGGCAGGTGGCGGAGGGCCCCAAAGTCAGATGGGGGAAGCGACGCCTGCACTGGAGCCACGCCCTCACTCACCTGCTCTCCCTCCTGGAGGAGAGCGCAGTGGAAGCCAAGGACGGGCCACGGAGACGTCCAGCAGACGGCCCTCCCCGAGCCAGCAGTCACCCCGCGGCCCAGAGCAGCAATCCAAGATTCATTTGCTCATAAACATTAATGGGACCAAACTCCAGAGAAAGGGACCCCAAGAGACACACCCCCAATGCTGGTTTGTAACAATGAGCAGCTTGAGGCTGACAGAGCCCAAGTCTTGGGCTCAAGGCCTTACAGCCTGGCATAACCAGGCTGGAACCCAGGTGTGTGTCAGGAACCCAGCCACTGAAGCCCTCAGCTCTCTGCCCCGATTCCACACAGCAGCAGCTTAAGCCGAGCCTACTGAAGGCAGCAGAAGGCCGCTGGCTCCGCCTCGGGTCTCCAGGCTGCAGCCCAGGGGGCAGCCCTGCCCCTCCGCCTGGCCCTGTTTCACGTGGGCCCAGGTCTGTCTGCCTCTTGCTGACTGCGAGGAAACCTCAGGACGCGGGGGGCGTCTCCAGTTTTTAGCTTGGAGAGAGAAGAAGGCCTGTTTTTCTTCCCAGATTGCTGTCTCATTTGAATAGTGGGATTCCACGTGGCGCCGGCTTTGTGGACACCCAGGGAGTTCCCAAGCACCATCTGCTACGCGCCTCTCAGACACCTTGGCAAACGGCAACGCGGGATGCAAATCCATCATCTGTGCAGAGCTGCTCACTCTCTCCGTTGGAGGTGGATGTGCCCGTGCCCTTGAACTTGGGTGCTCACTGCCAGAGACGCACAGCCCCAGGCCCTGCCACTTCTCTAGGTATTCTGGGGTCATCTAGGGCTTGGGGCCAAGTCAGAGGCCAGGGCCATGACAAGGTCAGGACACAGGGCCTGCCACAGCCTCGGAGGTACCTGTGCATGGCTGTCTCTGTGTCCAGGGCAGACCCCACCCCAGAGACACAGACGCGAAGCCACAAGGATATCCATCAGGAGCCGGGTCACAGGGCCGTCCCCATGAGGTCAGCTTACCGGGGATCTGCCCGACACACACTGACGTCAGCTGTGGCAGCCCCAGCCCCAGACAGGCCCTGTGGGTAGGAGAGTTCAGGTTCTGCCTGAGCCACACTCCGATGGCAGCACAGCCCCTTCCAGGATGGCTACCAGGCCAGACTGGTTGAGAGGGATCCAGGCAGCACTGGGGACACGTGGTGGACACACGCGCCGGCCCCTGCCCAGGGACTGTTATGTGACCCTTGACAAGCTCCAGGAGACACCTGTCACCCACCCATCTCTATCAGTAGGGAAACCCCCACCCTGGAAGGGCCAAGTTCCTGCTGCAGGACAAGTGACAAAGCTCCCAACCCAGTACGGCACGCAGTCCCTGGCCAGGCCCCGTTCTCCAGGCTCCGGTAAGCAGGGCCCAACTCCCTGATCCACCAGGGAGGAGACCAGAGATCACCCTGCCCCAAGCTGCCCCAGAACGCTCTCAAAGATGCCCCACCCCAGAAGAGCTCCCCCTCTCTGGGCCACACCCCTTCTCTGGGCCACGCCCCCTCTGCAAGCTCCATGGTCTCTTTCCCATGTTCCATTTGACCCTCGTGCCTGGACCAAGGGGTTTTCAAAAAGCCAAGCAACTTCCTCTACGAATTTGTCACTAAAGGCAAATCCAGACAGTCAGTCCAGGGCCTGTGCCAATGGCTGGAGGCGACGGACAGATGGAGCTGCTGCTGCCAGCCTGCCCTCCGCACAGCTCCCGGGCCCCGGGTGAGCTGCATTTGGCAGTGAAGGTGCAGACAGGCCATGAGGCTGGACGCGCCGAGGGAGCCAGGAAACCCAGGCTGCAAAGGCCCCTGAGGGAACAGACACGGCTGCAGCTCACCTGGGTCTGCCGGGAGCTGGGGCGGCACAGCAGGCCGGAAGGTGGACGCTGGGCTGGATTTTCACCGCGGGAGGAGACTGGGAGCCTCTGAGTCCACAGCGCAGTGCGCATGAGGGAATGAGGTCATCCGAGCGCCCCCAGGTGTGCACGGCACGGAGACTCGTGCAGGACTGTGCAGGACTTGCTGTACCCAAGGGCTTCTGTGTGCCTCTGGGCAGCTCAGGGATCACGGCAATACAGCAAGGGCGCCAGGAGACGCAAATGCTCACTGCAAATCTCCAAGGAGATTTCCAGTGTTGCTGGGTGGCACGCACTGCGTTAACAGAGCACCTTAGAGCACACAGAACGTTCCGGAAGACGTTCCAGAGACGGATGCAAATGTTCACAGCAGCCAAGTCTCTGAGGGGGTCTCGGGAAACACTGCCACCTTTCCCAAGAGGGCAAATACCTTTCAGGAACCACTGAGGGGCAAGGGACACACCACACTCAGTCAGGCGTTCTCATGAGCTTGTGATGTGCAGATCCAGGCGTGTGCATGGGGTCTCCCCAGCACTGAGAGCCCCGCACCCCTCAGGCTCAAGACACTGCCCTGTGCCCCTGCCCACCCATACCACTGAGCCTGGCAGCCCCACCCCCACCATCTCGCGACATTTCTCTTACAAAGCTTCCCACCTGGCTCAACTGCACAACGGACCACAGGGAGAAGGCAGCGCTCAGTCCCCTTCCCAACCCTCCTGTCCCTGGGCTCTCCTTGCCTGTCACCGTCCACCGCGCCCGGTCTCAGGTCCAGGCCATTCCACTTCTGTCCCCACCCCGGGACCCCAGCACAGGCTGCTCCTCGCTGACCACAAGGCTGCATCACCCTTGGGCAGTGCTCTGCTCCCACACACAGCCAGTGACCCCACGGAGACGCAACCCCCTTGCCAGCACAGCCCAGGACAGCCACACTTCTCCCCGTCACACACTGTCCACAAGGGGGCGCTGACCCTCAGCTCTTCCTTCAGGTGGGAATTCTGCAACACCAGGGAACCAAGCTCCTACAGCCCAGGGTGCAAGCTCAGGTCTTGGCACCTCAGCAGCCCAGGCCTGCTGCCGGCAGCACCATCCTCTGTCACAGGCCACTTATGCCTTCAAAGGAGCCGCCCCCTCGGGGAAAAGAAAGCAAACACCGTTTGAACTCACACACGCTGCAGCTCCAAGGACAGACCCCTGGGGACGGCCGGGTCTGTGTGCAGGGGAGGTTTAGAAACACCAGGTTTCCTTATGGCGAACACATGAGCCCCTCCTGCACTTGGCTTTTGTCGGCTCAGCAGTGGGCCTGGGTTTAGAGGAAAAACTTCAAGAAAGCCATGTAACCCGGCAGATCCTCAGGGAAAGGTGAAACGGAACTGCTGACAAAGCCTGCAAAGTGCGGGGACCCCTCCCTGCCCCGCCAAGCCTGGCTCCGTGGGCTCTGACCGGGACAGCGTGGCCAGAGCCCGAGGTGTGCGAACCCAGTCACGCCAGAGGACAGCGACAGCCACCTACCCACCAGGCGCAGGTGTGGCACCACACTCACCTAGGTGTGGGCTGCCAGGGACCCACTGAGTCTGCCCGCACGGCCCTGCAGCCCCCACAGCTGGCATTTCCTCCCCATCCCCAGCAGCTCCCCTGAGGGACCACCTCTGGCTTTTGAAACCCCAGCGCTGCCTGCTGGGGCCCCCGGAACGCCTCCCTTGCACACAAGCGCTCCTCACTCAGCTCCTTCCCCAACCTGCAGGAGCTCTGGGGCATCGGGCCTTCCCAGCGACAGCCACAGCAAGTTTCAGAAGCCACTTTTCTAAGCACTCAGCGCTTTCCCCCAGCCCTGAGAGGCTGCCAGGCGGAGGCAGGAAGCAGGCACCTGCGGGAGGCGGGGAGGAAGGGGCCGCGTCATCCATCACTGGGTGACAGGCCCCAGGGGCCCATGGGCCCCTTAGAGAGCGCATCTGCGGCCCGCACTTGATGGATCACAGGCAGGCTGGTGCCCTTGCCCGGCCGGCGCCTGCTTCTCTTCCCACCTCCTCCGAGCGCTGCTCCTGGGGACCCGGGCCCGGCCCCCCGAACCCCATACCCAGGCACCCCCTGCCTCGAGCACACACCACCACAAGTGACAACTGCTGGAAAACCCACGCCCCTGTCTCCAACTCTGCCCTCCCATCTCCTCAAACCACCATGTCCCCCAGTGCTGTCTGTGTGTTTTTCCCTCCCCATGAGCATCTCCTGGCCCCACAGCACCGGAAATCAGCCCAGGCAGCAAACACGTGTCCCTGGCCACTCCGCAGTGGAGGCGTGAGAAAGAACAATCCATAAAGCAGCCTGATTGTTCCTAAACTGGTCATCCACAGGCAATGGGAAAAGGGGGACCCGAGAGCTGCTGTCGCCCACCTTTATCTGTGTGGAGCCCCCCTGCTGGGGCCCCTCAGCCTCTTCTGGACTCTCAGAGCTGCCGAGGTTGAGTCCCTCTTCACAGCCCCTTGGGGAGTCTTTCTCCTGATACTGGCTCTCCCTCGCAGGCTTCCCACATCCCTCAGCTCCCCCTCCAACCCCAGGATCCCACCCTTGGAGCCCTCAGTCCTCAGGCCCAGTGCGGCTTCACCCTCTTCACCCACCTCCCCGCCTCCTCCCAACCTGCTGCCCCATCAGCTTGGAGCCAGACTCTTGGGGGTGGGGGGATGAAGTGTCACCAGGGCACCCCGCCCCAGGCAGAGCCCAGGTGCTGCAGTCACACAGCCTCTGAGCTGTTATCACCCAAGAAAACCCGGCCATCCACGCATGTACGTGGGAGAAGACACGCAGAAACACCACTGCTGTGACCGTGCAGTGGCGAGATCATGGGGCTGTTTTTTTAGGATTCCCCATACATAATGTCTCAATATGAAGAAAATAAACAAACAGCAGAGAATCTTCCAGTCTGCCATGTTCCTGGAGACTTGCAGGAGAGCTGAAGTCGGCTCTGCAGCCTTGGCGGAGGAAACTGTCCCACCCTCGTCTCTCCTGGGCAGCCGTCCCCCCCTCCAGGGTGGGTCCAGTGCTCCCAACAGACCTGGGGCTGCCACGGTGCTGTGATTTGAGCACTCTTTGAGTGTGAGCCACGTGGAGACGTAGGGGAAAGTCCTCCCCGGCAGACTTCTTAGCTCCAGGTCAGTGCTCTGGGGCTTGAGAGCATCATCGCTGAGCGAGGCCGGAGCGTGAGGCCAGAGCTAGCATTGCCGTCAGGGCTGGGGCCCGGACCCCCCATCCCAAGTGCCAAGGTTCTTTCCAGTTCACCAGGCTGTCTGTATCCCCATGTACGGAATTTGCTGCAATCCCCCAGCCAATACCGCTTTTATCTTCTGTTCGGAAAAACCTGTCAAACTCATCATCTCTGGCCAACAAAATAAATTTATTTTTTGGCTCATGTAGGAAAAATCGAAGCTGAAAAGCTGGGAGGGCAGGGGCTTTTGTGCCGGTGTCAGGCACCTGTGGCGTCTAATGGAGCCGTCCTCTGACAACAGTACCTGTGTTTGGCCAATTGGGTGGAGGAGACGTCGTCGTCTATTGAACAGGAAGAATAGGACAGCAGTCCCAGGAAGCCGGCGAGTTGGCCCATTGTGGCTAATTTGCCTCCATTTTTCATCCTGCAGATAGGTGCCCAATTACACAGATGCACACAGGTAAATTTCCATTCATTTTTTTATCACCTTGCAAATGAAATGGTCATTTTTAAAACAGCTTGAAGCAGAGATGCGTGTCAGTAAACAGAAGGGCAGCCCGCCTTCTCACCGTCTATTCTGTCCTGATTATTTGTTCTTCTACCCCACGGAAGCCTCAGGGACTCACTCCCACGTGTGTCTGCTTGGGCCAATGTTTTTCCTGTTAATGCAGGCCAGGCTGGGTCACAGATGAGCAGCACAGGAGTAACCCTTTCTCGAGCTCCAGGCTCGGGGGCTGGAGCCTGGGATGTGGCCGGATGGAGGACAGGAAGCACCCTGCGCCCGGAGGAAGCCCTGGGCACTGCTGGGTGCTGCCGCAGGAGTGTGGGCTCTGGGCACTAAGGCTGCTGCACAACAGGAAGTGGGCACGGAAGTGCTTAGTGTCCCTGGCAGGACGCAGAGCAGCCAGGATGGGGACATCGGCTGTGCAGCAGGTGTCAGATGACCCCAGGTGACCCTGGTGAGGGAGCCCAGTCGGTGCGGAGCTCCCAGCCTGGAGCAGATGCCCACACCCCCAGCCGAGCGTCAGTGCTGCACTCACAGGTGCGCCCTTCGCCTCCAGCTCCTCCGCACAGCAGTGGGGTCCCTGTGGTTGGTAAGCAGCCGGGCCACACGGAGAAGGCTGCCGGGTCAGGAGAGGAGGCCAGGATGGAGTGTGCGCCTGCTTCCCGTCAGCACCTGGGCTCCTGGGCACAGCTAAAATGCACTGAGTGTGGCTACGATGTTCAGTACCTTGGGGAAGCTGCTGCTTGAAATGCAAGCCCGACCCCACGAGTGCCACTCAGCCCACCCGCCGGGTACGTGGAGGCTGTGTTCAGAGTGCATCTCTGTAAACAGGATGCTACTTCAGAGTATCTGCCTAAAATCATTCACGTGGCACTGGTTTATGTGGGCAGGGTCAAGGGACCCTCACACTGCAAGCTGAGGACAATGGAATGAGCAGAGAGGGCCTGCCATGCCCGGAGGCCTTGCCGCCCAGCTGGTACCCAGGGCTCAGGGACACGGCCATGTGCCACCTCACCGTCTCCTCCCCTGGTCAGCTGAACTTGACCTCTAAGATCAGTGCAGATGCCCTGGGGCCAGAGCTACATGGGGGAACCAGCAGCATCTGGTGAACAGGTGGGCAGGAGGCTAAAGAAGCACAGGCCATGGCCTCTTGATGCTTCAATGGCCACAGGGTCACGTCCCCTCACTGCAATCCCCAACAGAACTACGGGACACCCAAATGAAACGTCTACACACACCTGCTCAGGGCCTATGGGCCGTCGTGGCCCTTGGCAGCAGGGATGGTACTTTCCCGCCATGGGTGGTGGCACCTGTGGGCGGAACCTTCTCTGACTGCCCGTTGAATCCTCCACACCCCAGCTGCCCTACACACAGACTGTTCCCACCTCTACCCGTCTCCCACCTCCAATATACCTACAAATGCACGCAAAGACAGGGCTTCCCCACCTCACCATCCCCAACACATCCCGGATGGGTCACAGGGAGCTTCAAGTTTTTAAAGCATAAAACAGGAAATCCTTACTTGCCGTCTTACGTCTTATTACTGTCACATATGTGATTTTTTTCCTCAGGATTTGGACTTCTGCAAATGTCATTCTGAGCTGGAATGCAAGGTTCTCCTAATTTCCAGCACAGACCCCACAGAACACAACGTATGGCTTCTCTAACAGCTGGGGTCCGAGTGCTCATGGAGCCCCTCGGGTTGGTGCAGGGGGGGGGACAGCTACAGAGAACACGCTCAGGACCGGGCAGGTGCTAAGGGAACCAAGCCACGTCACTCAAGGTGGAGCGCCTGATGCAGCCCGGTGTCCACTCCTGACCTCCCAGCCAGCTCGCGGCCACCAGACACGACTCTCGTCATCTCGTCTTCAGGTGCATCCAGGCTGCAGGGCCAGTGTGGGGCTGGGAACGGAGCACCTGCAGCTGCAAGCCCGGATGTTCTGGGACTTCCGCATGAACTTCACCCCCACTCCAGCGCGCCGTCGCCACTGCTACCCTGCAGCACGACTTTGAGAGCCTGACGCTGAGACCTAGTCTTCTGGAACACTGTTTCCTCGCAGCTGTCCTGAAGTCACTGAAAAAGGACATCCATGGACAAGCCAGGGAGGGGACCTCCCTCACCACCCCCGAGCTTCTGCGCTGCAGGAACGGATGGAGAGACCCCAGTGGCAAAAGTGCCTAAAACTCACTCCCCTGCTCCTCCAGTCCCAGGCACAGGAACAAAACCGAGCAAACCTGGACAACAGACAGAAAATGAACCCAGAAAATCCCCCAGGACCGTCGGGGCTCCAGCAGGCAGTCACCTGGGGCTCAATCTGCTCGCTGAGACTCAAACAGAGCGTGCACTGAATTTTTTTCCTTCCACTACCTTTCTGCTGCAGAGCCGGAATCTGCTGCCTGCCTAAGCCACAGAAATCAGCACACCCCCGCCAAGGCACGGTGCCTCCCATGGCCCTGCTGCTCCCCACGCCTGCGCTTCCTGGCTGCAGGTCCGCTAAGGGATTACCACAGCTTATTAACTGACTTTAGTACGGATCTGTCTCTAATAGCGGAATTAATGAATCCTATAAGCCGGTTGCATGAGGCGGAAGCAGAGACAAGAGGCCCATTTGGAAGAGTGTGCCACTATCACGTACCCTCACGCCGTCACAGCCCAGCCCTGGCTCCTACCGCAAGGTATCATCCTGGGGCAAACACCCACAGCTGGGGCCGTGCAACCAGACAGTGTCACCAACAACACAGCGACCGCCGCACAAGTGAGAATGTGCACCCTGACATTCAGCACACGGCAAGCGAGAAACTCAGCTGAATATAATACAGGGAGTGTTCCCTGAGCGCCAACTGGCTGTAGCACAAGGCCCGGGCAGCCGACAGAGAAAAGGAGCCATTGCCTCGATGTGCAGCCTGCACATGGAAGCCATGCTTGCTTGAAATGAACAAATCTTCAGCGTCGGGCACTGAATGACAACACTGTGGCCCTGTGGATGGTAAGCAGCCGGGCCACGCAGAGAAGCCTGCCGGGTCGGGAGAGGAGGCCAGGATGGAGTGTGTGCCCGCTTCCCTTCAGTCCCGGGCTCCTGGGCTCGGCTAAAATGCACTGAGCATGACTAAGATGTTCAGTGCCTTGGGGGAAGCTGCTGTTGTCGAAATGCAAGCCCGACCCCACGAGTGGCAGTCGGCCCACCCACCAGGTACATGGAGGCTGTGTTCAGAGTGCATCTCTGTAAACAGGATTCCACGCCGCAGGTGGGCTCCCAACGGCCAGGGCAGGTGGGAGCCGGGAGACCACAGCGCAAACAGCTACAGCCGCTCTGAGCTCACCGTCCCCGGCTCCGGCTCCCGGGACCACCCCAGACAGGGCAGGGCCAGGCAGGGTGTAGCCAGGTGGGCAGCCTGGGCCAAGTGCAAGGTTAGGATGCAACTGTCTGCTGCTCAAATCCTCCCGTGCTTTGCCAAGTCCCAGTCTGCTCAGGGTGACCCCTGCCTGGAGACACAAAGCTTGGGGAAAGCCACCCCCAAGGAGATGCAGAGCGGTCCCTGTACAGGGACTGATGGCTCCCAGGCCTGGCAACTCCCAGATAACCCCGCACAGCAGGCCCGGATGCTACCAACCCCACTGCAGGGTCTGAGTGAGTTGGGGCTGGGAAGCCTGCCCGTGGAATAGCGGATAAAATATTCTCGCTTTCCAAACCCCATGAGTGTCATTCTAAGCGGCAAGTAACATTATAGGTTGGTGTGAGGTCAGTGGCTAATTAGGTAAAATGAATGACTAAGTAGATTTTAAAAGCCACGCCACTAGAGGCTCCTCAGACCCACACACCAACCCGCCCTCCCCGGGCAGAGGTCTGGAGACTTGGAGACAAGGCCTGCGCACTCCTGGGAGCTCCTACCCGGCAGGCCAGCAAGGGCCTGGCCCCTGAGGCTTAGCTGGGGCTCTGAGCCAAACAGAGAGGAGGTGGCAAGACAGAAGTGGCCTCAAGACTGCCCGGGGCCATGCTTGTCCACAGCTCCCTGCTGTTTGTGGACATCAGGGGCCAGGCCCACCACCCTGCTTGCCTGGTCCAGTAGCATCTCCCACACTCCTCGGCCAACCTGAGATAGCAACAGATGCTTCTAGAAGCACCCTGGTGTCCTGTTGCTCTCACCCACCCTGTGTTGGGGTTTTGGCTCCCATTTCTTTCTCACCGCCCGATGGCGCACAGTCCGTGATCATACCGTTTCACACACACGGGGACGTGGAGCACAGGTCGCACGGCTAGTGAGTGGTAGAGCAGGACACAGGAACCTCGCCTCGCCTGCCTGCAGGGCTGTGCTCTTGGGAGGATCCACAGTCCCGCTGGAGGAGCGGTGAGGCGACCCTGACGCTGGGAAGGGGCGTGAAGCCAACGGCTGCCGGGGTCACTCAAATCTGGCATCCAGAAGGAAGCCTGGGGGAGGCGCCCAGCTGGGAGCCAAAAGGCCTCCCCTCTCCCACATTCTGGCCTCCTGTGGGCCACCGCTTCATGCCCTCTCAGGCCTGAAATACAAGGCACAGAGGGCTGGGCGGAAGCTGAGGGCGTAGCACTAAGTGCCACCCCCACCCAGCCACACTCTCCATCCCCACCCAGCCACACTCTCCTCCCAGCCTCCGGTGCAGGCCTCATTACTGTCCCCACATGGGAACGAGGATGGTGGAGGCTGGAAGCCCTGTAACCAGCTCCAGGCCCACCGGATTCTAAGCCACTTCTGCCTGGCTCCCACCCAGGGAGCTGCGGGTGGGCGTGGCACCCTTGCCCGAGAGAGCTCCAATCCAGGATCTCCTGGCCCAGGGCCCACGGACTGAGCTGGCCCCCCAACATGGCGCCAGGGTCACCCTCTGCCCCGGAGAAGGCGAGCACGGGAGTGACTCGAACCTGGAACACGCGGCTCGCAGCACTTCTCATGGAGCTAGTGAGATCAACAGCACCTCCTCTGCAGAAGGCAGGCCCATTGCAGAGCCCAGCCAGGGGCCGTCCCTGAGGGCCCGGGCTCGCTGCTCTGGGTGCCGCACAGTTGCAGCCGGGTCTCAGGTCCGCAGCTCTGCACACCGCCTCCTTGCTGCAGCAGCGTTGCAGGGGGACTTAACAAGACTGATTCCACTGAAGCCTCCATTAACTTTACTACTTCTGTGTAAGTGCTTCATTGTAAATAATGATTCAGCACCACGGAGACACGCTGCCTGGGTCTCCCGGGGGACACAGAATTCAAACCTGCTCCCCCTGCCGACCCCTGGAGCGCGCCCTGAGAGCTGCCTCACCACCCCCACCCCAGCCACCAGGGCTTGGAGGCGGGGCTTCTGCTCCCTCCACCCTAAAGAATGCAACCATGTACCTGCGCCTCCCGCCCACACCAAGGCCCCTCTGTCTCCAGACCCCCTTTCCGCAGGAGGAACCGCATCCCCGAGCGCGCCGAGAGCACCCACTCCTCTCAGGGTGTCCTTGAGCCACAGCCTCCCAGCTAAGTGTCTCTCCTGGAATCTTGAGAAGTTCCAGGCAGGTTGAGGTGACCCGAGAAATTCACTGTTCAACCACAGAGCTGGGCTGCCCACACACGGTGCTCGAATGAGACGTCCTGTTTCCAACTTCACATCGACAGCTCTGATTCAAAAACAAAGTCCCTTATCCAGAAGCTACCAACCCTTGAAAATTCAGGCCCAGGACCCGATAGGAACTTTCCCTGGCCAGTGCCCTTTTGTCAATCAAATGACAGCGTGAGAGCCAGGCTCCCTGCCCTTGGAGACGGACTGCATCTAATCCTCAGAGCAGCACAACTCGGCACTAGCCTCAGCCCCATTTTTCACTAGAGGAGGGGTGATCGAGAGGCACAGTCATTTGCTGAAGGCCATGCAACTGTAGCCAAAGGCAAGACTTGAACTTGGGTTTTCTCACTCCAAATCCTCTTCCCAGGTGCCAGTGCTGTGACATGGCAGCCTAACCACATCCCCTCTGGGGGGCCGGCGGGAGTCCTGGCTGCTCCACTTCCAATCCAGCTTCCTGCTAATGTGCAACAGAAAGCAGTAGAAGATGGCCCAAGTCCTTGGGCCCCTGCACCCATGTGGGAGACCTGGAAGAAGCTCTTGGCTCCTGGCTTCAGCTGACCTCAGCTCCAGCTGTTGGCCTAACCCAGCCCCAGCCATTCGGTCATTTAGAAAGAGAACCAGTGGATCAAAAATCTCTCTCTGTCTGTCTTCTCTATGTAACTCTGCCTTTCTAACAAATAAATAAACAATTTTTAAAAAAAAAAAAAAAGTCCTTTTCCCAGCCCTGCAGCTCCTATCCTGGGAGCTGTCGGCAGGCCTGAGGGGTTACTGTGCGGACACGCAGGCGGCCCGGGCTCCCGTGCCGCCCAGCACCCCCTTCCCGAGGCGCCCTTCCCCACAGAGAGGCACAGCCCGCCGGGCACACAAGGAGGTCCATCTGTCACTGCAAATCTCTCTCCACTTGTTCCTGCTTCCCTCGTGACCCCAGTTTCACCAAGACGTGCCTGTAAATGAGATCCCAGAAGGAACTTCAAGGCAAATTTCCCCGTCCGTGATGTTTATGGGACTTGTCACTGTTTACGGCGCCATCAGACGCGACACACTCTTCCTGGCCACTACACCAGCGTGGCTCCACAGCCTGGAAGCACACTGGAAACCACAGGCCCATCTGCCACCTGCTCTACCCGCTCCTCCTTCGCCCGCTGCCATCTGATCCCCCGCAGGAACATTTAAATGGTCTTTCAATTCTGTGTCCGTGATTTCTACACTATGTGGCCGGTGGGCCTCTGTAGGACAGCAAGAGCACACAGTCCTCCACCTGGGGAAAGAGCTCTCTAAGGCCGCCCGAGCTATGGGTCATTCCGCCAAGTCTCAGAGCAGGTGCAGCCTGAGCTCAGGTGAGCGTAGCATCTGGGCTTCGAGCTTCAATTCCCTCCCAGGCAACCAAAGCGCAGTCCCGTGGCCAGCCCTGAGCTAGGGATGGAGATGGACCTTCTTCCTTCTCCCCGGAGACTTCTCAACTTGTTGCAGGAAATAAAGACTTAAAACTGATAGAGGGCAATGCAAGTCATGTTAGAAACACTGTGCTGTAACAATAGGGTGCTAGTTCCAAAAGAGAGAAAGTAATTAGTCAAGGTTATGCTTTGCAGGGAAGTTGGAAGAGACGCCCACCGACTGTGTTTGCAAGCTACACATTTTCTGAAGACTTGTTCTAATGCATCCTCCTAGAAGTTTAATACAAACCATGTAGCAGCCTGTTATCACTGTTGATGAACTCAGGTTAGAAACGAAAGAACCGAGGAAGCTGGGAGAGCCTGCTTGCAGGAAGAAGGTCCTCTCTAGGAAAAGAACTTCAGATCACCGACAGAACTCCCGTAACATGCCCTCAACGTAAGACCCTTTCTCTCCTGGGTCTTGCCACTCCTGATGAAAAGACAGACACTCCCTAGGACACAGGGACATCAAGGGAACAATCAGAGGACGACAGCAGCAGCCCCCGGGGAAGAGGAAGTCCACGCTTGAAGACTGAGGCACCGGGGAATGTCACAGGGAGGCTGCAGCCAAGATTCCATCACGTGGGTTGCATCCCGGGCATGGCAGAATTGCCCATGGGAATTGGTGCACGGGACAGAGCTGTCCCTAAGCAGCCAGGAGCCCCACGTCCCAGGCCTTCCTGCAGCTAGGACGGGCCCTGTGTCCAGTCCCCAGGAAAAGCATGGAAAGAAAATGATGGGCACCCCCTCTGGCGAGGCAGGGAAGAAGCAGGTGCCGTCTCTGCCTCCTTCCTCCTACAGGCCAGGGAGGGAGGAGGCGAGAAGAGCCGACCTCCGCCCCGAATCTAACCAGGAACACCCACAAGACAATTCCAGAAAACTTCTCAGGGGTGAGGCCAAAGGCCTCTGGGGAGTTTGTTTCTTTGGCAGTAGCCAGTGCTGTCACAATGAATACCAGACACAGCTGAGCTCTTCCACCCAAGCTCGGCACAGTCTAGAATATCCAGAGATCTCTAATGGGGAAGACGTGTGAGAAAGCAATGATGTATTTCTCTTTATTTATATCTAGCCCCAAGTACCACTTTTCTATAAAATAACCAGCCACTAATGACTACGGTTTTTACTCAACAAGAAGAATTATATTTTTAATTTTTAATTCGGGTTATTTGTAAGCAAATCACATCTGGCGGACTTAGGCAGAAAAGCGGCGTGTGAAGGGGCACCGAGCACACTGTCGTCAGTGGCTGCCCCACAGCTGGGAAGGTGAGGCACGGTGGGTATCTGCAGAACGCCAAGTCAGCGTCCACAGGTCACCAGCTGTTGGAACGGCAAACACAGGTTTCCAGCAGAGGAGCCAGCTGCCATCAACTGAACGCGCCGAGCTAACCCAGCAGCCCAGAAGCGGGCACACAGATGCTCTGAGCCTCCACTCCAGCGGTGTGGAGCCACAGCATCGGCATCACTGGGAAGTGTTCCTGCCACAATAGTGAAAGCTCCAAATCCAACCCCGCCCTCAGCTCCCCCTCCCACCCCTGGGCAATGCTGGGGACAGGGGAGCGGGGGAACCCCACCTGCACAGGGGCATCGGGCGGAGCCAGCACTTGGGACCTTCTCCAGGACAACGCAGCCGGGATCTCCTGCAAGGAATGACCGCGGTTCAAGAGCCTGTAGAGACGTCAAAGCAAGCACCAAGCGCAGACCTGGAGCCCCGCTTAGGCACAGCCACAGATCGCTCTCCGCACCACAGCAGGGGAAAGGCTGACTGGACACTGACTGCCCATTGCACAGGGCGGATGCAAACACCAAGGTTTTATGAGAAAATGTCATGTTTAGAGATCAAACTGAAGGTGAAGCAATAAAATATTCTTAACATTTCTTAACATATTCTTAATACCAGAACCGTGGCTGCCACCACACCAGACTGCAACCCGGAAGGTCCCTTCCTGCTCCGTGGTTGCAAGGGATGCTAAAAAGTATCCCTATTGAATTTCAAGTTCAGAACCTGCAAAGCCAAAAAAACCTCAAATAGGATATGCTCATGTATAAAACATGTAACTTAGTGACCCTTACCCACGGTCCAATTCTTGGTGCTAAGAGGAGGGACCTTGGTGTGGTAGAACACTTGTTTCTAACCCAGGCTCCCCCACTCACCTAGTGGGAGCTCCCCATACTAAGCACAGGGCCAGGCAAAGTGCACAGACCCTTGCCATCCGTACGCATGCTCAGGTTTCCCAGAGGAGCTGCCTGAAGATGGCTGAGCAAGGACGGGCAAGACCTGAGCTGAACTTAGCAGCAGAGAGGAGGAAGATCAAAGTTAAAGAGAGGGGCCGCCGCTGTGGCGCAGTGGGTTAATGCCCTGGCCTGAAGCGCTGGCATCAAATATGGGCACCAGTTCTAGTCCTGGCTGCTCCTCTTCCAATACAGCTCTCTGCTGTGGCCTGGGAAAGCAGTGGAAGATGGCCCAAGTCCTTGGGCCCCTGCACCCACATGGGAGACATGGAGGAAGCTCCTGGCTCCTGACTTCGGATCAGCCTAGTTCCGGCCATTGCGGCCAATTGAGGGGTGAACCATCGGATGGAAGACCTCCGGCTCTCCTCTCTCTGTGTAATTCTGGCTTTCAAATAAATAAACAAATATTTAAAAAAAAAGAAAAAGAAAGTTAAAGAGAACAAGGGGAGACCTAGCAATGGTGCCCACACATCTTGTTTTGCTGGGACCACCCAACTTAGACTGCTTGTCCCAGCCTAACTAGTAAACATGTCCCCTTTTCATTACCAACACAATCCTGATGAGGACCAGAAATAACACAGGTCACTCCAGAGCAGGAGTGTGGAGGCAAGATTCGGGGGTGAGGGTGAGGGGAGCCCATGCGGGGGTGGGGGCTGAACTCATCCAGGAAAGCAAGTGCAGAGCCGGGTCAAACAGAACAGCCAAGCGGGGATCTCCGCACTCGCCCCCTGGGCAGCAGGGAGTCACTGAGGACTCTTGGGTGGGATCATCACAGGAGAGGAAGAGGAGTGGGAGCCGGGCAGGCACAGCACGAGGGAGAGGGGACAGGAAAGGCAGGTGCATCAGATGGGAGTCTCGGGCAGGGGACAGTGAGAAGGGAAGACAGGACGAGGGAACATGGAGCTGTCACTCACAGGCATCTCCACATGGAACCGGCCACACGCCTCAAGTGACAGCTGTGACTTTCCTCCAAGCCTTTGCACAGCAAGAAGAAAGAAAAACGCTGATCTGACAAAACACCAAGAATCATGCCTGGGGTGGCAGAACAGCCCCGCCCTTGCACCCTCGCAAACAGCGTTCTCTGCAGATGCCTCGCCCTGTCCCAGGTGCACGTCAGCGAGCGCTAGAGGTCTCTGACAGCGGCTCTCCTCTTTCGATCCTGGCATCATTTCCGTCCGGAGGGGCTTGGAAAGGCTTCCGATTAATTGTTAAGTTAGCCTTTTGAGACCTCAATTTATGTGCAGCATTGACCAGCGTCTGCAAATAATCTGAGCAGTCGCAAGAGAGGAGCTCCGGAAATGAATGCAATCGTTCCAGCTCGCTACTGGGAGAGCTTGCTCTGCGAGCCCAGAAACTTCATTCATTCATTCCAAACCGCTCTAAAAACCAAGGAAAAGGAGAGGTCACACACGGCAGGACTGCTTAGCTCTTCGGCACGGGGCGGGGAGAGTGGACTGAGAACTGCAGAAATCTGAGGCAGGAGAGGGTGGGACCGGAGGAGACAGGCAGGGTTCCACAGGAAGCGCCAGCACTGCCGGGGCTGCCGTGGGGGTGCGCCCAGAGAAAGAGAACGGGTCCCGGCTCTGAGAAGTCATTTTCCAGGCCACCATTACACGCCCTTTCTTGGGAGCCATGAACTTTTTTCTAAAGGCAGAGAGAACTCTCACCTGCTAGTTTTACACACACACACACTCACACGAGCACACATGCACACCTGCCACAAATGCCCACAACACTCAAGGCTGGGCCAGGAACTCAGAACTCCTTCTAGGGCTCCCACACGGGACCTGGGCCATCACCACCGCCTCCCAGGGTCTGCATTAGCAGGAAGCTGGAGTCAGGAGCCAGAGCCTGGAATGACACCCAGGCCCTCCGATGTGGGACGTGGACACCTAAAGCCCTAAGTTAAACTAAAGTTGACTTTAATTCCACCCAAAGAAATGCTGAAAACAAACGAAAAAGGCAAAGAGTCCCTGTAGACGTGTAGGAAGGAACTGTCATCTGTTCTTCTTTTACCAACATCTCCTGAGGTCTCACCTGAACCACAGCAGGGAACAAAGCTGACAGCGGCTCCGCCCTGGAGTGGGGCTGGGGTCACAGGCATGGAAGCAGGCCGTGAACACAGGCGTGATGGACAGCTAGAGCAAAGGCTATCCCGGGAAGAGTGAGGGCCACAGCATGCAGGCGACAAACACAACCTGAACCTCGTCAAGAAGCTGAGTCCCTGCAGCAACAAGAATCAAGAAGAGCGGCAGAGAGCAGGCCAGGCCCCAGAGCTGGTCACAGCCAGGCACTCCTGGGCCCCAGATGTCCCACTCAGCTCTTGCAAAAGCCAACCTCCCAGGACACGAGCGGCAGCCAACCTCAGAGGAGAATGTGTCACGGCAGCTGGAGACCCTCCATGGCACGGGTCTGCAGCTCAGCCCCAGACAGCGCCCCTGTGCTGAGTCACTCTGCCCTGCCCTCCACACTCCTCCTCCCCAGACCCTGGCTCGGGGCCCAACACAAGGGGTGATGAGGACTTGAAGTCCCCAGGGCCCAGTCACGTGGTGGGAGGACCACTGTGGATGCCAGATTCTCAGGAATCAGGTTCTCAGGTGTCCAGCAGGACTGAGAGCAGCTCCCCGAGTGGCATCAAACAGAACACACATGCACATGTGTGTGCATGCACATACGTGCATATAACATGTACACACATGCATACGCAGGTACACACGTGTGTACACACATTCATACACACACATACCCGTGCCCCGCCAGGCTCCCACCAGAACAGCCCTGCCACCAGGAGCCCCCAGGGACACACAGCCAGTCCACTCCCTGTCTCAAGCTGCTCTCCTGTAGAACAAGGGGTCAGCTCCCTCAATAGCCAAGGTCAGCACACCCGGATTACAGGCGGTGGGGGGCTCCCTAGGCCCCTCAGAGGCCAGCCCAGCCCTGGGGCAGAAGGGGACAGACAGGTGAGGCCATGAGTCTCCTCTGTAAGACCTGTTGTCTTAACACCTTGAATTTCCTGGGAAGGTTTAGCTTTTCGCAAAGTCTGCTACTGCGCAGGTGCTGGGAACGCGGCCAGGGCCCCCAGGTGAACACCTCCAATGAGGCCAGAAAGGAAGCCAAGCGCTTTCCCTGTCCTCCCCACCACTCGGTGTGAGCCTCCTGATGCACACCCACCAGTGGGTCCTGGAGCAGACACCAGCGGGCGTGGTCTGACTCAGCTCAGCCAACCCTGTCTGCACCTGCAGAGTCTGTCAGATGTCATGGTCCATGGCCCAGCCCCTGACGCCAACACCAGTCACAAGCTGTTGCCTACATCTCTGATTGGCTGTAAATCAGACTTTCCAGGGCTGGCACTGTGACACAGCGCCTGAAGCACCGGCATCCCATATGACTGCCAGTTCTAGTCCCAGCTGCTCCTCTTCCAATCCAGCTCTCTGCTATGGCAGTAGAAGATGGCCCAAGTTCTTGGGCCCCTGTACCCACGTGGGAGACCCGGAAGAAGCTCCTGGCTCCTGGCTTCGGATTGGCGCAGCTCCGGCCGTTGCAGCCATCTGGGGAGTGAACCAGCGGATGGAAGACCTCTCTCTCTGTCTCTACCTCTCTCTGTAACTCTGTTTTCAAAAAAAAATTATCAGACTTTCCACAACTTCCCCTTCAGGTTCAACTACTTTGCTAGAGCAATGCACAGAACTCAGGGTAACATTTCACGTATGGCGACCAGTGTAACCCGTGTGGAAGAGACGTACAGGGCGGGCCTGTGGGAAGGGGTCCCCTCGCAGCACCCTGCCCTCCAGGGGCCTGCATGTGCTCAGCCATCTGGAAGCTCCCGGAACAACGTGATGTCTGGCCTCTTCTAGAAGCTTCCTGACAAAGGCACGTTGAGTTGAATCACTGGCCACTGTGCTCACCTGTCAGCCCCCTTTGCTCCCTGGAAGGTGCAGGATGGAGCTGAGAATCCGAACCTTGCTCTTCTGGCCACCAGCCCCCCTGAGGCTACCTGGGGACCACCAGCTTCCAGCGACTCACTAGCATGCGGAAAACACACATCCCACTAGAGATTCCAAGGTTTTAGGAGCTCTGTCCCAGGAACGTGGGACAAATTACAAGTGCAGGCTTCACCAGCACACCTGAGTGGATCTCATCACCACTGAATACAGGTGACCCAGCACTCAGACCCGGCAGAGACGCAAAGCAGCTGGCAGCCTGGAAGCCTCCTGCTGGCTGGAAGGACCCACTCCCATGCCAGCTCCACACGTGGACAGACACAGCCAGTGAACCTGAGCTTGGCTTCTCCTGCCCGAAGCCTGCGGGTAGAGCCGGAGCCAGGAGAAGTGGGGTCAGGCAGGCGAGAACAGCTCACACTGAGCCAGATGCTGAGATCCTGCATCAGCAAGGTCGCCAAACACCACCCCGGTCCAGGGCCCCCACCGAGAACCGGCACCACCGACAGGCAAGTCAAGAAGCTGCTAGGCTCCCCGGCGGGGGCCGGCCGAGTGTGAAGAGAGAGGCGCGGTCCAACCCTTCGCTGCCATCCCTGGACTCATTCATTTCAACCACAGGGCAGGAGTCCCCGGCAGCTGAGACAGAGGCACCCGGGGACGGGCCCCAGCCCCTCACTTCACACTGCACTCACACTGGACGCAGGAGTCACACCCAGGCCTCGGGGCTCCCGACACCCCTGTCCCTGTGCCATCCTCCCCAGCGGCCAGCAGCCCCAGCTCGCTGTTCAGGACCACATGATCAAGAAACAAAGCCAGCCAGCCAAAGGTCCCGAGGCCAAGGAGCAGGCCTTTCAGGGGGCACCAGGCCTGGGGGGTAGGCGAGTCACGAAATCTTTCCAAAGCCTTCCCAAGCTTCCACTTTTGGCTCACTGCCACCCCTCCGCCTGCACGGCCACGCGCCCCTGCTTTGACCTCTGCCTCCAGGTTAATTATAAATAGTTCTGTCTATTGGAGACATTGAACCAAATTAGCTCAGTCTTAATCTCTCATCAATAATTCAAGTGCCCATTTCCCACAAATGGATGATAAAGCTGCCCCAACGGGTGCAGCCGAGTCCCCGCGGGTGGGGAGAGACCACAGCAGGTGCACATCAAAGCCTGAACTGGAGTCCCCAGCGTCCAGCCTGGCCCAGTGCCAGGGAGCACAGAGAACATCCCAGGCTGGGCTGCAAGGCCTGCCGGCCCATTAGCCCCAGCTGTCGGAGACATCTGCCCACTCCGATTACCGTCAGAGCCCAGCGGCAGCAGGGCCCCCGCGACCTGCTGCCTCCCCGGCGCTCAGCTGTCATCAGCGATTGTGCTTCCACTTCGAGGCTCTCAGAACCCCGGCGCCGGCTGCTGTTAAAAACCTTTCTGCGAGGTCAGCCTCCGGTGAAGCTGCGCCACACAGCACCAACCTCTGCCACCGCCTCCAGGCAAGAAACAGGCAGCCTCCCAGCTGAACTCAGCCCATTCATAAAAAATGGATCCTGGGGCAGTCAGCTTGCACGGCGCCACGCGGCGGACACAGAGACCATGGCAGCTCCCGACGCCTGGGCGGCCTGGAGAGGTATCTTCAGAGGGAGCGTCGTGGCTCCGCGCCCAGGCTACACCCAGCCTGACATCCAGAAAGACATGCTGTGACTATGAGGGGCTGCGAGCCCCAGCTCCCGACGGGCACAGAGATGCCTGGAGTCCTTCTCCTGGGCGACAAACCTACACCAGCCCGAGCAACCCTTCTCTGAGGGCAGAAATCCTGCAGTAACTCCAAGGACAGTCCCTCCTCACCGCCTCCAGCTTCAGGGCCATCCGTGTCTTTGGCTGGAGCTGCACTGCTCCAGCCTTGGCCTCAGTAACCCCACTGCCACCTCTTCTGCTGGGATCTTCTGTCTGTCTCAACCCCCACTCGGCCTTCCTCTTTGATGGACGTTCGTCAGACCAGCACTGCGGGCCAGCAGGTACAGCTGTCACCTGCAGTGCCAGCTTTGCATAGGGGCACCGTTTTGAGTTCTGGCTGCTCCATTTCTGATCCAGCCACCAGTTAATGCACCTGGGAAGGCAGGGAAATATGACCCAAGTGCTTGGGCCCCTGCACCCACATGGGAGACCCCAGTGAGGCTCCTGGCTCCTGGCTTTGGCCTGGCCCAGCCCTGCCTATGTGGCCACCCAGAGAGTAAATGAGAGGATGGAAGATCCACCCCCACACCCAATCTGACTTTCAAATAAATAAAAACATCTTAAAAGGGGGGGGAGGATATTTGTCACTGGATTTAGGGCCCACCCAGAAAATCCAGATGTGCAGCCCAAGCCCAGATCCTCAACTTAACTACATCTGCAAAGCCCTTCTTCCTGGATAAGGACACGGTCACAGCTTTCAAAGATGTGAACTCATTTTCTGGGGGCAACACCTGTTGAACCTGTGACACTCCAACCTCCGAGGAAAGGAGCCGGCACGCAGCCTGGGTCAGGAAGCTCTGGGTCTGTTCTCTTTTTCTTAAGATGATGACAGAGAGAGAACACTGAGGGAGAGAGGGGGAGAGAGACAGAGAGAATTTTCCCTCCATGGCTTCACTTGGCTGTAACATCCAAGCGTGGGCCAGGCTGAGGCCAGGAGCCAGGAATGCCAGATGGGTCTCCCACATGGGTGGCAGAGGCACAAGCACTTGGGCCATCTTTCCCTGCCTTCCGGGTGCATCAGCAGGGAGCTGGATCAGAAGCTGGGCAGCCAGGACTCGACACTGCCCTCCAACACGGGACACTGGCGGCTTAACTCGCTGCACCACAACGCCAGCCCCGTAGCTCGGTCCGCTCTTATGCTGCCCTCAACAGCCAGCTGGATTCCAACAAAGGGGCCCAGCAGGGCAGCGGTCTGAGAGCAGGCCTTGTCCTGCTTCTCCCTCACTATCCCAGAGAGGCGGCCCAGGCCCACATGGGAGGAGAGGCTCTGCTGGGGTCACCCAGGCCACCTGCAGATCAGCCATCTGCTTCCTCCACTCCGGGAAGCAGCTCTCTCTCCGCTCCCTCTCCCGGTAGAACCTGGCTGCCTTCCCGCTTGTTTCTGCCTCAGTGCCCCAGCAACACCAGTAGGAGTGCACCAGGCTTTGTTTGCCTTTAATTACTAAGCCGCCGGCAGGAGCCCCAGCGTGGCCACGTGCGGACACGCCTGGCTGCCTCCACAGGTACTGAGGGGCCCAGCCGTGTTCAAGGACAGGCCTTCCTGCCAGCAGGAGGGCGATCGACCAGCCAGTCCCAGCGAGCTCCGGGGTCAGAGAATGCTGAATAGGAGGGTCGTGTCCCTTCTGCTCCTGCTGCCCCGAGCTCAGCTGGCATTGATGTGGACGCACGTGCTGCACTCAGGGCTTCTGATGAGGATCGATGTCTCCAGGAATACGGACGGTGAACACTGAGCAAATATCCTCTTTTATATCAGCCACGAGACTCAGAACCCACCCACCCCCAATCGCTTTTCTTTGAGAGAAGGCGGCTGAGAAGACGACACACACATCTGTGGACCCTCGGGATGCATCTTCTCCCTCCCACCACCACACGCTGCGCACAAGGCTCCCACACACCCACCTGCAGCCATCCTGAGCTTCAGTGACTCGGCACCAGCAGAGGCCACAGCAGGAAGCCCTACTGCGGCCCTACAGGGTTCAAGGATGAGGTTCAGCACCGGACAGGTCAGCTGCACAGGGGAGAGCAACCAGGGGCACTCAGCGTGGCTTCGTATTTCTGGGGTGACACAGCAATAGAGGGAAGCCACCCCAAGTTCTGTTCCCCATGACAGTGTGGAAGCCTCAGCCCAGCTGACGTGGAGCCGTGGGTGTGGGTGACACTGGATCCGTTTTCAGTCATGCTCCCTGGGGAGGACACAGGGCAGGGGGCAAGCCAGGCTCTGCATGAGCTGATGGGTCAGCCAGCTGCCTGGGGGCCACAGCCACCAGGGCTGCGAGGACAAGGGCAAACACTCTGATCGCTTTCTCGTAACAATCCTGAGGACGGGGTGGGTGCTTGGCACAGTGGTGACGATGCCGCCTGGGACGCCAGAGTGTGAGTTCCAGCTCTGCTTCTGACTCCAGCTTCCGCTAACAGGCACTTTGCGAAGCCACAAGTGATGGCCCATGTTGGAGACCCAGACAGAGGTCCAGCCCAGCCACAGCTGTTGTGGGCACTTACTGAATGAACCTGAAATAACACCTTGACAGCAGGGACTCCCTTTTAGAGCAGCCGAGACTCCGTCTGGAGAGAGCTCCCCCAGCGTGAGGCTCTGGTCTGAAACTATGACCTAAAACTCAGACAACAGCAGTACTCATGGAATAACACTGCATCCCACTCGGCAGAGCACAGAAACCCTAGCATGATCGCTCAAGCCTAAAGCAGGCAGGCCGCTCCTGGACTAATGTGCAGATTGTAATTTGCCTATTGTCGAGACTGTAATTGATAATGCTTTCACATAGGCCTTAGGTCAGCTTGACCCTAGTAACCACGCATTCCTCCCAATCCTAGCAACCACGTACCCCCCTCCCCTCCTTGCGGTTTTTGCCTTTGCAAACCCTGCTGCTGTGAGCTTCGGGGTCGAGAGTTCTTTAGCGCAGGAGCCCCCACTCCCCACCGCCAGCAGTAAAGGACCATCAAATGCTATCAACGTGTGTGGCTCTGTGTGCACTTGCGCACATACAACACACCAACGGATGCAAATCTCTGCCTTTCAAATGAATAAAGATTAAAACAATCATCACTATTTACGTACACATGTATTTCTGTACAGCTGTGGATGCACCCAACTCCCAGAAGAGGCGAGAAGGAAGCCCACTGAAAGGTCACCAGGGCTGGATTTGGGGATTTTTCACTGAGCTTTGTCTTCGCTTTCCAAATCTTCTACAAGCTACACCACTATTACTTTCATAAAATGGGAGAAAGTGCTCATGTTTCTACAAACGTGAAGAATTGGCCCCCATGGGGACTTTCCCTTCCCTGCGTCCACTCCACGCCAACTCGGGCACGCCCTGCGCTGACGAGGTCACGGAGAGCCCTGGCAGGCACCGTGAGCGCCGTGACCCTCCAGGGCCAGCAGGAGTGAGGACAGCTGGCACCCCCTCCATGCTCCCGCCCAGCAAATGCCGGGCCCCCACAGCGCTGTTTGTCCAACTTAAGAAAACCCGAAGGAGCAAAGCAGATGCCACAAACCACTCAGGGTGTGCAGCTTTCTCCTCGAGGACGCGCACCCAGGCTTCCAGCACAGACAGGGCCGAAAACACAAGACAGATGGAGCCACTAATACCAGGCGCCCGCCCCACAAAGCAAAGAGCTTCGGAGGCTGTAACTCAATTTACACGGGCGTAATAGGAGCTGAGTGGAGCTACGAGGAGCTGACTACCAGCGGACCGGCAGCTCTGACGCCGGCGTGGAGAGCAGGCGTGCACAGCAGGGCATCCCGGGCCCCACGCTTCTCCTAGGCCACACACCTGGGACTTCTGCAAGGTGACACCCAGGGCTGGCTGCCTCCAAATGAAGACGCAAGCATTCGCTGGTTGCAGCAGATACCAAAACTCCCACCACGCAGCCCCTTCTCACGCGTGCCCACCTCACTCAGCTGGTTCTGAGCAGAGGGCTCCCGTGTCTCCCGGAGTGATCATTGAGGGGATTGGATGCCATCGCCAACACCCAGGGGCGCCCGGGCTGGGGAACGCTGTCCAACCCCGCTAAAGGTCGCAGGCAAAAGGAGGGGTCCCCACGCCTGCTGACCCCAGTGTCAGGCAGGCTTCAACCCGGGGGTCCTGGAGGAACCTCGTGCCAGCTCCTTCCAGGCAGGGTCCAGTCTCCCTGCAGAGGCCACTTCTGGATCCCTCCCGCCCGTCGGGGAAGAAGGCCTGTGTGGAAACGCTGCCCGGGGCTCACTCCCATGTCAAAGTCCTCCTCCTCCATTTTCCTGGGGACCCAGACACCCCAGGAGGCCCTGAATGTGACCCTCACCCTGTGTGGGGCAGAGCCACCCCTGGGACACGGGGTCTGCCCAGCTCCACCCTTGCAGCCAGTCTGAGGGTGCTGCCCAGACATGCAGGCTGCAGTGCTGAGACTAACCAGCGAGCCCACGCCAGCGTCAAGTGACAGAGAAAGGAGACGGGGTGGGGCGGTCAAGAGCCACCTGGGGATGAGCTTGTCCCCAACTCCACAGGCTTCTCAGGTTTAAGTGGGGAGGAGGGGCCAGGGTCACTGTGTACCCCAGGGTGGCCCCAACACAGCGAGGGGCAGCTCCCAGAAGCTCATGGGAAAGTGAGGGGCCCCTACAGCCAGGTGCGGGGACAGAGCTTGGGGAGGGGTCCCTGCTCACCGTACTCCCTCCCTCTGTCCCCGTCCAGCCTTGCCTGGCCGAAGGGCCAGGCAGAAGCCCAGTTTCCCAGCAAGTCTTCCAGGTGACCCTCACACAAGCACAGGGAGCCCTCAGGGCAGGAGGTCATCCCACCTCAATGAGGCCCTGGGGGCTCGGCACTGGCAACGTGTAGGCCTCAGACTCTGGCCTGGTGCCCTGCTGGGTGCCGACGTGGCCAGAGGACTCATCCTCAGCTAGGTGGAACACCGGGGACCCGGGGCACGGCTAAGCTGCCCCCTGCCTGGCCTGGTGCTTCCTCTCCCCGCCCACCCACCCCAGAGACACTGAAGTGAGACACAGTTCTACCTCAAAGACCCCACACTCACGGCTGCGAGAGCAGACAGCTCACACGCCAAGGCCACCGGCAACAGAGGCCAGGATCCTTTCAAGCCCCTGAGGAGTGCTCTGGGTCTTCCGGAAGGAGAGCAGGGCCCCACGGAAGGACATGGCCGGGTGTGCCAAGGGCAGATGGCTCAGAAAGCCCGCGGGATCGAGGCCACCGCAGCCGTGTCTGGAGACCTTGCCCGCACTACTGCTCCCAGGCACCCGCCGCGGGCCCTATACTTTGAGTCTCCCAAACTCCTTTCAATGGTTCTTAAGAGCTCCCTTACAACTTCCTATAAATCCACCAGCTCATCCTCACCCTGGAACGGAGCGCACAACCTCATTAGGCAGCAGTGAGTGCTGGGAAATATTGATACTCATGGCTAATCACGTTATTAATACTATAACCATTCATGCCTCCTCGTAAACAACTCTTACAGGACATTTAGCACGGCTACATCCAAACGAAGATAATACTGCTGCTAATGCTATCTCTATAAACTTATTTTATCGCCCGCACCTCCTCTCCCTGCTCCGTGGCTGGAACCCGAAGGAAACAGGAAAGATTTCACCACGGCGTGCCCCCTGGGGAGGATCCGTGGTGGATCACTGTAGTTTGCAAAAGCCCAGGCGCTACCTGGAGACTTTTCCCACAAGGGAGATGTCATTTGCAGGAGCACGGGTAGGGATAACAGAGCAAGGCGGACCCAGTGGCAGGATCCCTGCCCTCACTCCCTGGGGCGGGGGTGCTCGGGGCACACAGGGCGGCTTGGGGAGGACACGCCGTGACCAGGAGCAGCTCCAGGAAGGAAGGGGCAGCTGTGTCTCCACACGGGGGCAGGGGTTCCAAAGCCAGCAGCCCTCCCTGACACCAGTTCCTCACGGTGCTTAGGGACTCCGTCCACTGCCAGTGGAGGAGCAGCAGGGTCTTGGGAGCAGCGCCACACCGCGATGCCCCCTCCTGTCCTGTGTGGGGGACGCTACTCCCAGAGAAGCGTGGAAAGTGCTCACTCTGGAGCAGGCTGTGAGGGGAGAAACGCCTCCCCCTGCTCGCATTCTGGGGACTCCAGCCACGCGCAGTACTAAATGCCCCTGGTACTCTAGAGAACCACAGACAATTTCTTTTTTCTTCGACTTCTTTACTGGGTTCCTTATAAATTTCTGCAGCTATGGTTCTCAAGTTGTAAGCTGCAGCTATGAGAACAATCATTCCGAGGTGGGGACCAGCCCGCACCAGCAGTGGAAGTTCCGGCTTTTGGCAGGTACTTATAGTGAATTATCTACAGTTCAAATTCAATTAATCAGCAGCTGCTGATGTCTCAGCCAGACACCAGGTGGGGATTCACCATGTCTCGGCCTGGCAAGCCATCATCCCTGCTGGGCACCAACTATTTCTAGTCCTCCTCCTCATCTTCATTTCTCCGTCTCTTTAAATCAGGCAAGGCCACAGGATGTGTTCTGGCCAACCAAATATGACCAGGTGCTTGAAGAGAAGAGTCAGCAAACCCTTCCTACAAAAGTCCCAGCCACACAGGGGACTTTCAAAGACCAGTGGGAAACAGGATTAAAAGGTAAAGTTATTTTGGTGCCAAGAAGGTTTGAAACCCACACACAGCTTTCTGCATAGTGTCCATTTCTCAGGCACTTTTTAAAGAGCCCTCACCTGCATGCATTTCAAAATCCTTTGCACAAAAATAAACTTGTATTTCTGTATCCATGAACTTTCTGATAGACCTCGTATTCAGGCTTGGTTGCCCACGTGGCCACTGTCCTGGCTGTGTGACTCTACCCCGTAAACACCAAGCAGACACAGATAACACAGGACCAAACAGGCATGGCTGTGTCCCCGCCAAACTTTGTTTATGGACACTGAAATTCCCATTTCATGTAACCCTTGTGTGTCACAAGATACCAATCTTCTTCGATTTATTTAACCATCTCAAAATGCAAAATACATCCATTTCTTGCAAAAGGCACAAAAACGGATGACAGGTGACAGGTGACAGGTCAGATGTGGCCTAAAGCCTATGGCATGCCAACCTCCACCCCAGAAAGATCAGGGGCTGATCTGCCAACCCCCACCCCCACCCCCGCCCTGGCCAAGAAGACCTGAGAAGCACGCACAGACAAGATCTGTCCGTCGGCTCAGGTGCACACCTGCCTGTGGTGAGCAGTGCCCCCGAAGGTCCCCGTTGGACCCCTGCAGTGAGCAGGAAGCCACTTTTCCATTCAAGACACTGGGATTGGGGGATTCTTGGCTGCTACAGGGAGCCCAGCCTCTGGCATCCACTCTAAGACAAAAGCACAATACAAAAGGTTTATTAAGAAATGATTTTTCAAACACAGTGAACATCTTGTGTAGCTCCTGGTCTCATTACAGTCATAAATTATGCATAAACGACTTTAATCTGCTCATTAAAGCAAACCCTGACTAGGCTAAAACTTAACAGCACCTCCTAAGTCTGTTTAGAATCACAGAGGATTTCCGAGTCGCGCCTGCATTTCCTTCGCAAGAATATTCACACACAGGCGGCACTTGCTCCTAATCTGTCCCGTTAATGAGACCCTGCCTCATTCCCACCCTTCCCATCTTTGGCCCCAGAGATAAGGGGAGAATTAAACATGTTTCCAGACAGAATGATCCACTCCAAACATCACATTTTAATAATACATGACTGCAGACAGAAACAGAGCGTGTGCCCCGCGACTTGGGTCCCTTCTGGGTCACGTGTCCACTGCTGTCAAACTGCAAGATGGAACAAACGGCCTTGGGGAGCTCTCCTCTGGTTCAGATCTCTGAGACCAGAAACAATTTCAGATGATTCAAAATAAACCATTTTCTATCTCACTACAGAAGCAAAAAACAAAGGGCCTTTGAACACAGCTCAAGGTAACACTTTGCATAAGGACTCTCGTGAGTCCACAGAATTAATCCAGAACAATGGGAAATTAGCCCAAGAAGGAACACAAATGAACAACGGTCCCGGGAGAAACGTTCAGTCACACTGGAGAGCAAAGTAATGCAGACGTAAAGGTCAAAGCACTGTTTGCCAGCTCCTGCCTGTGCCAAGAGTGCCAGGAAGATCATGTCCCATGTCGGCAGAGGGAAAGGCCACTGGCGGACAGGAAGCTTTTCTAGAAAGCACCTTGGCAATGAGAGCTTAAAATCTTCAACACGACGAACACTCTGACCCAGCGATTCCACTCCATCTGCAGTGTTTCTCCAGGAAAAACACTGGATAAGCACCACAGGATGCAGACAGTGCAGCTGGCAGGTGCAGCAGCATCTCCAAGGAGGAAATACCAGGGCGGTAATGAGCAGAGGGAAGGAGGGGCCTGAATAGAAGCTGGCACCTGCAGCTGGAGGGACACATTCAGTCACCGCAACAACACGCCTGTTGGCTTGGCTTGGCTTGGCTTGGCGAGCGGGTTGGGGGAGGTAAAATTATCATGCTACCTGGAAAAGGCACTTAGGGAGGATTGCACTGGGTGTAGGACTCCTGACTGGAGGTATCTTCTTCTGCCGTGAAAAACAACCTCGCTCCACTGCCTTCAAGTTTCTCAGACGCCAGTGCCATCCTCACTAACGCTTTCAGAAGGTAACTTGTTGGTTTCTTCCTCTACATCTTTAAAGATTTCCCCACTCGCAGCAGTCTTACCACAACACGGCTAGGTATGCTGCATTAACCTATTCTACTTAGGGTTCACCATTCCTCTAAACTCCACATCTTGATGTCTTCGTCAGTTGTGGAAAATCCCTGGCCGTTATCTTCTTAAATATGGCTTTCACCCCACCATCTCGTCTCCCTGGGACTCCAGCTACGCATATTAGACCATTTCTCCACGTCCAATGTGTCTCTTGTGCTCATTCATGAATTTGCTATCACTTCTTTCCCCTCTGTCCTTCAAACTGGAAATTTTCCACTGATGCCTCCTCCAGCTCACTAATCTGCTCCTCCGCTGTATCTAATATGCTATTAAATCCGTCTGGGAAGTCCCAGTTGTTGATTTCTCAGTTCTTGAATTTCCACTTGGTTATTTTACACTTTCTACCTCCCACAGAAATTCTCTATGTTGGCGTTCAGTGTCTTGATTGTATGAACCCCCATCGTTTTTTAAAATATAACTGAAAACTCCAACTACCAGGCTTCCCGTACATCTAACAGACTCTGCCAGCTACAGTCGCACTTGGCTTTCAGCCATTTCCTGTTTTGTGCACCTATTTATTTTTTACTGCGGTACATGGCTTACAGGGCAACATGAGCTTCCAGGTGATGTCGCCTTGCTCAAGGGTTCATTGTGGTTTCTGGTGGCAGAAGAATAAGGACAGGGGGCCGGCACTGTGGCATAGCAGGTAAAGCCACTGCCTGCAGTGCCAGCATCCCATATGGGCACATGTTCGATTCCCAACTGGTCCACTTCCAATCCAGCTCTCTCTGCTATGGCCTGGGAAAGCTGTAGAAGATGGCCCAAATGCCTGGGCCGTGTACCTGCGTGGGAGACCTGGAAGAAATCCTAACTCCAGCTCCAGCCATTGCAGCCATTTGAGGAGTGAACCAGCAGATGGAAGACCTCTCTCTCTCTCTGCCTCTGCCTTTCAAATAAATAAATTAATCTTTTAAAAAAAAGCGTAAGGACAGAAGAACTTACTCCAGTAAAAAGCTGAGCTGATTTAAAAGACAGCTGTCAGCGCTTGTGAGGGCCAGCCTACTTCAACTCTTGGTCAGGATTTGCACCTGAAGGTCAAAGAGGGTTTATCGGGGGCCTTGCTCCTGGGCAAGACCTCCACTGCATTTCCCCCCAGGTCCCAGGACGCCACCAGCTGTGCTCAAGGTTTTGCACATTTGGAGCCACTTTATGCTCAGCCTCTCAGCAGCTGCGTTCAGGCGAGCGCTAGTGGACATA
This sequence comes from Oryctolagus cuniculus, assembly GCF_964237555.1. Classification (NCBI taxonomy): domain Eukaryota; kingdom Metazoa; phylum Chordata; class Mammalia; order Lagomorpha; family Leporidae; genus Oryctolagus; species Oryctolagus cuniculus. Next base: position 22,197,007 of record NC_091437.1, read on the forward strand.
AAAGTGCCACCGCAGGCAGCCCGCCCCCAAGGCTTCCCTCCTGACCTGAGTCTCCGCTCCTCCAGCCGAGTCTTTGTCACTTTGACAGCCGCCCCAAGACTTCAACATAGGGTTGACTGGTTGTATGGAGTTCCGTCCCAGTCATCACAGCTGTGAAACAAAGTCCCGCCCCCTCGCACCCAACCTCAGTGGCTGAAAACCACGTCCATCCTTGGATGGCCCTCACGGGGCTGACCAGACTTCATGGGCAGCTTGGCTGGGTGACTCCGGCTCAGGGCCTCTCACGAGGGGACAACCAGAGGGTGGCTCTGGCGGGCTCACGTCACAGGCGTCTTCACTCTGGTTCTGGGTCTGGGAAGTCGGAAGAGCCAAGCCCCAGGCTCCTTGGGCTGCCGCCTGGTCTGTATGCAATCTTGGTGCGACTGCTACCACGGGGAGGCCTCAGGGCAGCTGGGCTCTCACGAGCCAGCTCAGGGCTGCCCAGGCTCAATTCGCAGGGGAGCAGGGGTGAGCCAGGGGCCACTTTTGTCCCAGACGCCAGGTAGCCCAATGTGGACAGCTCAGCGTTAGTCAGGACAGCCACGGGGGTCCACAGTGTGTCCAACAGAAGGAACATGAAAGCCGCCTCCCTCAGGGCAGGAGCACCAACCCCATGCTGTGGGAAGACGGGACACACACAGGCCTGTGGGGCGGGAGAGCGGGTGACACGGGCATCAGGAAAACACAGCCACTGTGACGCTGTAGTGGGTAGCCGGGGCCTCCCACCAGCCAGGCTGCCACACCCTGGAGTAGAAAGCCCTCCTCCGCTTACCCAGAGCTTCCTCTACCTGAACACCATGACTGCACCCTGGGAGGGACGCCTGCTTCCACCCAGCTGCACCCACTGGGCAGGTGCGCTACATCTGTGTAGCAACACCGTGGGCAATCCTACTCAGAGGCCCCGGGAGAGCCCAGCCCCACGTCATCAAGACGTCAGCCATGCTGCAGCCCAGCCACCCTCTCCTGCTGCCTCTCTCTCTCTCTCTCTAAAGATTGCTTTCTCAAGCCCAACACAGCCAAGAAATCCAGACCACTCCTCAGGTCCCTTCTACTTCTGCTGCATTCCCTCAGGCCAGAACTTCACAAACAAAATCCTAGGAAAAGCCCTGGACCCACGCACTGTTAACTGTCTAAACAACTTTTTTTCAGAGGATTTTTTGCATTCATTCCTCCTTCTAGATTCATATTCAAATCAAGTCTCTGAAAAGTTCTGCAGCAAAAAAAAAAAAAAAAAAAAAAAGTCATTTAACTTTGTTCTGCCCCCAAGTTTCACGAATGTAGTTATAGAAAGTGGATTTGGGGTTATGTTATTATTAACAGGACACCTGGGCTGGTGCTGTGACGTAGTGGGTTAAATCCCCAGCCTGCAGTGCTGGCATCCCATATGGGCGCCAGTTCTAGTCCCAGCTGCTCCACTTCCAATCCGACTCTCTGCTGTGGCCTGGGAAATCATGGAGGATGGCCCACGTCCTTGGGCCCCTGCACCCGCAAGGGAGACCCAGAAGAAGCTCCTGGCTCCTGGCTTCAAATAAGCTCAGCTCTGGCTGTTGTGGTCATCTGGGGAGTGAACCAGTAGATGGAAGACTTCTCTCCCCTCCCCCCACCTCTGGCTTTACCTCTCTCTGTAACTGTCTTTCAAATAAATAAAACAAATCTTTTTATTTAAAAAAAAAAAAAAAAGGACCCCTGTCGCCACCCCAAACACTGCCAAGCACACTCCCGTCCTGCTCAAGGTACCCTGGACTTCAGATCCCACCAGCACCGCCCCCCCCCCCCCATCAAACGTCCTGCCCCTGAAAGCCGCGCGAGGGCTGCCTCAGCACCAAGCCCCTCTGCTCGGTGGGACACCCTTCTGGACGCTCCAAAGCAAAACCGGGCCGTGTACCATTTTCCAAATTAGGCTGATGAATGCATCAACCTTTCCTACCTGCCAGGAACACAACAAGAAGTTTTTAAAAGGCTTTTGTTTACTGTCTGCCAATACCCACGGGGCCATCAGCCAGCTGGCAGGCCGCGCGCGCTTCCTCTCTGCCAGCTCGCAATGAGCTGCCCGCTCCCCGGCTGAGAGCCGTGATCAATGGCCCTCCAGAGTTAAAGGGCTGCAGGGGCGAGGCGTGGAGAGCAGCCCGGTTTGGAGACGGACAGGTGGGAAACAAGGACACAGACACAAAGGCTTCCTTCCAAGCTGAGCCTCAGGACCCTCCCACGCGGCCTCCCCCGGGCCCCGCTGCCTGTCTGTTCTACCAATCTCTTGATAATTTAGATGTACTCCCAACTGAGAGCCGTGTTGCTTAATAACGCAAAGACAATCGACTCTTCCCCAGTGTTCTAATGGCCTCCGTGTGTGTTTACTCGAGAACAAATGCTGTTATAATTTCTTTGGGGAGTCAATATCTTCCAGTGCATATGCTCTCTCTATTGGAGGTTCAGACTTTGTAGGGAGAGGAGGGGAAATTTATCGCCTTGTAAATGCTGGCAGAAGGTAGCAGGTTCAGTGAGAGCTGTAATTAAAGTTTGGCTGATAATAAAAAATGGAGGCAATAAACAATCTCACAGATTTGCCAGTCCTTGGCCCCGGGGGTCAGCTGAACTATCACGGGGTGCTGGACTCTCAACGGTCTCTGAACACTCAGCCTCCAAAGCTGATGCCACCCTCCCTGGAGACGCCGCCCACGCGCTCCCAGGCCCAGCAAGCCACAGTGGTACAGGGGTCCACCTGCTCCCGTCAGCCTCGGAGCCAGCAGGCTGCAAGGCCAGGCTTTATCTGACCGTTTCTCAAGCCAGGCATGGTAGCCAGCGCACAGCCAGGATTTGCACACGGGGAACAGGACTGCAAGGCAAGGGGCGTGCTCCAGTCCCCATCATCCCTCCTGCGACGCTGCGCCGTCCCAGGGGTCCCCTCGAGCTCTCTGGAGCAGCACATGGAGATGACCCCGAAACAGCGGCTCTCCTCTCAACTGTGAAGTCCTGTGTCTGCTCCAGGTTTCACAGAGGCAGCAGAACTGCGTGGCTAGGAGGGGCCAGAGGTCTCCCAAGGCCCAGAGGAGGCAGACGTGCACCTGCCGCTCACCATGCACGCTAGCACCACACCCAGGAGCAGGCACTGCCGGGAGTGAAGGGAGCAAAGTGACCTCCATGTGGTGGAGCTGGAGGCCATCAACAGCCCCAGGCTCGGGGTGACAGTCAGTGGTGTGCCCATGGTAGGTGTCACATGGCCAGCAGCAAACCTAGGCCACGCCCCCTGTCATCTGTGCCCATCAGCCCTCCCCCGCCTTGCCCCAGGGCCCCGGGACAGGGAGGTGGGAGCAGGCTGCCGAGGAACCACTGGGAAGCAGGAGGGGCCGGCCTGGAGCTGAAGAGACCACCGCTCAAGGTGGACTCCGCGCCTGTCTCGTGTTCCACGCTCCGACCACGCTCTACCATGTTAAGAGGGCAGTGAGCAAGCAGGGGTCTACAGCGGGGCTCCACTGCAAAAGGCCCACACTCCCCTCCCAGGGACCCCCAGCCCGGGCCAGGCACTGCCGCCCTTCTCCAGGCCCTGGGTGGGCCTCAACACTGCCGACACTGTCCCTGCCGCCACAGAACCTACTCACGTTCAAAGGAGCGAGGGGCGGGCCCCGTCCTGTATCAGCCACCGGGGATCCACCCACCCACGGGGACGGCAGGCCCTGGGGGGCAACATCCCAAGCAGGTGCCACCTCTGCAGCTTCCCAGCCCTGCAGCCTCCCCAGGGGGTCTCAGGCTGCAACAGGGACTCCGGGCTGCTGATTATCCAATCAAGTTACCAGCAGGCATTAAATCCATCCTCAGTGAAGCCAGTGTCTTTAATAACAACAAAGATTCGGCACTGGGGATAAATTCTGTGACTCGTTTTCTCACTCGCTGGTCTCCTGTCGCCGTGCACTTATTAATCCGATCGCTAATATACAGCTCCCAATCAGCCACTAAAAGGCTGCTGTTATGCCTAACTCCACAGTAAAATCTGGCCCTGCCCGGCCGTAAAAAGCATGCTGTCATGTGGCAGGGGCCCGGTGGGAGGTGAGCCGGGAGGCAGAGGGCTCCAGAACCGGCCACCATGGCCACAGGGCAAGCCACACACAGGCCACAGCCCCCCGCAGGCCCTCAGGGACCTCCAAAGCCTTCCAGGAGGGCCTCACACATTCAGCAGCCTCAACTACACCCACCAACGACACCTCAGCCCAGGACTCTCCGCCCCGAGCTCCTGAGCCTCAAGTCCAAGTGTCTTGAGCATCAATCCAAGACCAGGCTGAGGCTCCTGGGGGTAATGGCCAACAGTCCAGCACTGGGTGGACGCAAACGACACAGTCTGCACCATTTATAATGGGCTGGGGGACAGCACTGAGCCCCAACCCTTACTTCTCCACCCAATACACGCTCATCTGAGACAAACCATCAGAGAGAGCAAACCTGAACAGCAAGAAGCAAATGTGGGTTAACTTGGGGGGGGGGGTCCTCGCCAGACAATTACCACCTGTAGGCCCTGGGAGCCCTCAGCAACCAAGGCCACCAAGGGGGGCCGCCTGGGTGTGGGACACCCCAGCTCCTGCACCATCAGGCCGTGCACATTCTGCACCTGGCCCGCCGGCAAGGCCCTGTTCTTTCTAGTGTCGCAGCTTCGGCTGAGCTCCGTGCGAGGAGGGGCGTCACCCAGGCGCCCTGCTGAAGCACCAGGTCTGACCCAGCAGAGCCGCAGGGGCACCCGAATCCCAGCACGCGGCCCAGGCTCCCCGCTGCAATCCGACGACACGGTCAGAAGCAAGACTGGAGGCCATCCCGGCCCAGGAGGAGGAAGGAGCGACGGCACACAGCTCGCTCACGGGCGTCTGACAACCCCGTCAGAGAGGCCTTCTGACAACCGAGCCGGGTCAGCCTGCAACCGCTCATGACCTGGAACCTCGTGCTGAGTCCTCTGACTCCAGGCACACGTCACCTCCGCCACACCCCCAGTGCTCAGGGCCCACGTGTGACTGGCAGCTGCCGTACTGGACAGAGCAGCTCCACAACACAGGTGGAAAGGGAAGGAAGATGAGGGGAGGGGAGAGGGAGGAGAAACCCCAGCAGGGAGGCCTGCCGCGGGACAGGGCCCCGAGAGCCTGCAGCTGCCACCTCTGACCCAGTGTGGCCTGCAAAGGGCCAGGCCACTCTGGGCCTTACTCTTTCCTCCTGTACCATGGGGACAGCAATGCCTGTTCATCGCTGGACTGCAAATTCAGGAAGGACACAGGAGGGCGGGGCTTATGGACGTGGCATTCTGCGGAGAGACTAGCGTCTGCGGGCAGCAGGAGGACCTGGCTCCCAAGGGTAGGGCCAGTGCCCTCTGCTGGGCTGGGGCACCCTGAACAACGCGGCCATTTCTAAGAGGTGCAAGTGGCTGTCACTGTGAATTGAGGAAAGACAGCACGCCCAGTGCCCCAGGCTTCTCTCCTGGAGGAGGAGTGTGCCCGCAAGGTGACCTCTGCGCATCCACCACAGCTCCATCCAGATGTCGCCTCCTCCAGGAAGCCCACCCAAGCTGAGCAGGGTGGCTCTCCTCTGAGCTCCCACAGCACCAGGTAATCCCCCTTCCCAGGATTCACTGCCCCACAAACTGGGAGGTGACCCTTGTGTGGCCAGGGACAGGTGCACAGTTATGCAACACACTCCAGCTCATGAAGCCACCAGCCAATCACAGGGCCCAGGCATTCCTGCATGGCACAGCAGACCCAGCATAGCTCCCCCCACCCCAAATGCTGGGCCACAGGTGCTCAGGCCCTGATGGGGCCCGTGCATGGGAACAGACGCCGGGGGGCGCCAGCGCCTTCTGCCTCCCCAGCCCACCCCAAGAACCGTCCCCCGGATTTCAGAAGCCAACAAAGGCAGCAGCTGCCTCCCTCACCGGCCCGCCCCCAGGGAGTTTAAACAGAATCAAAATCATCTCACTTTGTTGCCCCAGAGACGAGCAGAGTCGGGAGAGACTCTGGAGAGCTTGTCGGCTGCTTCTCTGAAGAGGCAACGACTCTTTTACCCAAAAGCTATTTGTCCTGTGTAAGTGGATTTGAGAAACGGAGCAGAGGGAGGCGACGGCCCCAGAGCCTGCGCCTGCATTACACATTAGACAGAGAGTTCAAAAGAAATAGCGAAGAGCAAAGCCAGCAGCGGCGCCGAGGACTCCAGACCCTCCAAGGCCTCCGTGCAAACGTCTTGCTGCTCTCTCAGCTCCAGAAATTGGGGCCAAACAGTAATAGTTTCTCCAGTTTTTGAAAACTGCTGCTGGGAGGGACTTTGTTCCGTCTTGGGGTGGACCCAGGGCTGTGGAGGGGAGGCTTAGGGCGGGTGCCTGGCTCGCCTGCAAGGACCCGACACAGAGGCGTGTGTGCGCCAGGGCACTGCTCCTCGGGACCCTGCAGAGAGTGCACCTGCTCACCCATCCACTGGGCTGGTGGGTGTCCCCGCCACCAGGCTGTGTGTGACCTCCAACAAGTGAGATCCTAACTTCAACAGGTGGGCAGCAAGCATACAGGCCAGGAAGGAGGTCACAGCGGGGCAGGAGACACCTGCCCTGGTCCACCTCGATTCAGCAGCAGCAACGGCAGGTCTGAGCCAAATCCGGCCTTCGGTGAAAACCCTGTGGCACCATGAATGTCCCGGAAGCAGCCACACTGAGCTTTCTCAGCCTCTCCCTTGTCATAGAAAATGCACTCTTAACACTTTTTTTGAACAACTGAGGTCCCTGCTTGACGGAGGACACCCAATGCGGTCCTTTCCCTGCTCCTGGACGCCGTCCAGGACACCTCCACGTGCAGCTGTTCCTCACCCTGGCTCGGCCGTGGCGGTCCCCACACTCCCCGGCCTTGGGTGACCTTGCCGGGGCTGCAGGGCCCCCATCACACACTGCACAGACACCCCATTCTGCTGGGCGTTTTTCTCACCATGAGATGGGGGTCACGGGTGCGTGGGAGGAAGCCCACCAAGGTGAATTGCTGTTCCCATCACATCCCAGCCAGGGTGCGCTCTGCCCACAAGGCTCGTGACCGCTGGACCTGATGCCCGTCACTAGGCCAGGAGGTGTCTGTCAGCTTCCTCTCGGCTTTCTTACTGAAATCATCCTCAACTGTCCAACGGCCAGGTCAAAAACCACTTCCTTCTTTTTTTTTTTTTTTTTTTTTTGACAGGCAGAGTGGACAGTGAGAGAGAGAGACAGAGAGAAAGGTCTTCCTTTGCCGTTGGTTCACCCTCCAATGGCCGCCACGGCCAGCGCGCTTCGGCCGGCACACCGCACTGATCCAATGGCAGGAGCCAGGTGCTTCTCCTGGTCTTCCATGGGGTGCAGGGCCCAAGCACTTGGGCCATCCTCCACTGCACTCCCGGGCCACAGCAGAGAGCTGGCCTGGAAGAGGAGCAACCAAGCCAGAATCCGGCGCCCCAACCGGGACTAGAACCCCAAAAACCACTTCCTTCTAAAAGCCTCCCCAGAATGCCTGTGTACATGCAAGCCTGTGTGTGGATGCGCACACAAACATGCACACACATGCATACTCACACATGCACACACATGCATACTCACACATGCGCACACACATACACATGTACGCGTGCATACGGACACACATGCAAGCATGCACACATACACACGCTCTCAGGTGTACACATGTATGTGCATACACACATGGACACACACGCACACACATGCACGTGCACACAGGCACTGTAGTTCTCTGTACCTAGCGTGCCTCTATTTTGGGTGCCTGTGACCTTACCCTCCCCCTCCCGCTGACTGCAGGCTCTGTGAGGACAGGGACTTAACACTCAGCAACATCCAGCCCACGATAAAAAGCGGGAAAGGCACCACTCACTCGGGGCCACAGGCTCTGTCAGCTGTGACGTGGCTGGCGTGTGGACCCCAAGGCAGCCCCACTCCACAGGGGAAGGCGGGCTGGGGAACCCGCACAGCAAGGAGCCTGCACCACTAGGATCCGGCTGCTGGGCTCTGCCTCGGCTCCGCCCCCTGCTCTGGGTGGGAATCCAGTACCTGTCGCTCACCTCACCCTGGTTCCAGGGAACGCTGCTGCCGTGCAGAGACGACTGGGGCCTCCCACACAGCAGCACCGAGGACGAGACCATGGCCTGGCCTGGCCTTGCCCAGGCTCGGTCCCGCCTCAGCCCTGGGGGGTGTGGACTGTGCCCCCAGCCCGCCCACACCCGCTGAGCCCTCAGCAGCCACTGAGTTGCACCGTTGCCATGCAGACATGCCGCGGCAACACAGCCCTGAGTGTTGCGTGCGGAGCTGGGACATTGCCCATAAATCCTGCCTTATTGAATTGTACACTTTAATAAAACCATGACAGGTCTCAAGGGCCAGCCCTGGGCTTCCTAACCCCTACCACTCCACTATCACGGGCTCCCCAAGACCCCTCACACAGGTGGAGTCTGGAGAATGCTCCAGGCCTTCCTGGAGTGCCGGCATCTGACACGCAGGGCCTGGGGAGGGGGAAGGTGCAGGCAGGGGGTGGGGGCAGCAGAGGACTGGGGCAGGCCCAGGCCCAGGTGGGCGTGCAGCCTAGGCATGGCCCAGGCAACCGATAGCAGGAGGAAGGGCGTGGTTCTCTTTCTGCAGGCAGGAGGGGCTGGACCCTGGTCTCACAGTGAGTTGAGCAGGGACCCCAGACTCCCAGCCAAGGCCCCCTCCCCTGGTCAACATAGCGGGGGGTGGGGCACCAGGGCCATTTCTGGCTGAGTCACTGTGGCCACATCTTCCATGAGGATGCTCGGGGCACCAGCAGGTTCCCCCACTGCCACAGCCAGGCAGCGCCCACAGCACTCGAGCTGCCACCACCTCTCTCTGCACTGCCCTGCCAGCCCCAGGCCAGCAGCCAGGCTTCTCAAAGGGAGCCAAAGCCAAGCCACTCCCCAGGTCACAGACGTCCCCGGCGCCCCCTCCTCCTGTGCCCAGCTCCTTCCAGGGGTGCTGGGCCTCCCGACAGTCAGCTTCCTCCCACTGCTGCCTTAGCTCCCCTCCTCCTCCTCCTCCTCCTCCTCCTCCCCAACCTGGCACAGAGCCCCACCCCTCCCAGCCTCTCGAGCCCTGCCCCCAACGCCCTCTTCCCAGGATCCCCAGCAAAGCTGACAGTCCCAGCGCAGGGCGCCCTTGCCCACCCAGCCTTCCAGGATGCCTTTGCAAGGCCGCCTGAACTGCACGGTCAGCTCCTCTCCAGGACACTCACAACCCCGTGCTATGAGAGGGCGTGTCTTCCGTGCCAACAAGCAAGCTCCTGGCCATTAGGGACAGCCCGTCTGCCACTTGGCAACCCTCTGCAAGTCCCACAGTGCCCAGGTGCTGATTGACAGGGAAGGTGGAGGAGACATTCATGGGAGCCAACACCGGCTTCCAGGAGGCGGGCCCAGGACTGCACCTGCTCGCCAATGGTTACCCCATGTTCAGGACGGCACTCCTGCTCCCTTGCTCTCCACCTCCCTCCAGATCCAAACAAAGGGCAGGGGACAAAGAACCCCGAAGCCCAGCACCCAGCTGGCGGAGACACTCGGCCAGGCCTCACTTCTCCTGAGCTCCTCTGGGGAAAGCAGGGGCCGCCATGCAGGTCCACGCAGCCCTCTCCTGCCGACGAGGGAGCCAGCTGTGCCCCTGCGGCCCCCCACTCCCTGCCAGAGCAGCAGCCTCAAGGCTCCACGTCCCCCTCGCCGGGCCCTGAGCTGGGGAACATGCCTTCTGGAGTCACACTTGCACAAAACCCAAGCTGGCAGGTGCCGATGCAGCTCTGGGGAGCCCACTTCCTCTCCCAGGTAACACCCGGAGCACCAGCCCCGGCCCCCAGCCGTGCCCTTTGGCTGGAGCCCCCGGAGGCCCCATGGAAGGTCAGCCTCCACAGCCCAGCACCTGTCGAAGTCCGCTTCCAGCCATAATCATTTTTTCCCAGGCCAGAAATCATGTTGGGGGATGGAAGAGAAGAGACAGAGATCTCTTGGTCCCCCGAATAATCCTTTGTCACCTGGGTTTGAGGGCACTCCGCCTGCCCAACAAAGCTGTCCCTGCCAAGGCAAGCCAGCCAGCCTGTGGCACTTTGCACAGGACGCGGGGGCCCAGGGCTGGCACGGAGGCCCCTCCCTGTCGCGGCCAGATTTCCAGGGGCCCTGGAGCTGCAGGTTCACAGCGCTGCAGCTGCTTCCCCCTCGCGCCAAACCAAGCCCACGCGTCTGCTCCAAGGCCCGGAGTCCTTCGAGGATAAACGCGTTTCCTGGAAATGAAGCCACTTTTTCTCTGCCACCTTCTGCACCACAGAATGAAGACGCTGCCCACTGGGGAGAAGGGTGGGCGGACGGCGTGCTTAGGTTTGAGGCGGAAGCCCACCAACCCCCCACTTCTGTAATTGAAAGTAATGAACTTTAATAAAAACCCAGCACAGCCCTTCAGCGTCGGATCAGATGTCACTGAAAATCATTCGAGCACCATCTTTCAAGGGTGCTTCTGCAGGGCACTGCAGCGAGTGAAAGCCAGGAGAAGGGGGAGGCTAGCACCCTGTCTCCCAGGGGACGCTGGGACTCGACGCCTGCTGGGGCCCCTCACCCAGCACCTGTAGAGCCTGCATCAGGACCCAGCCCGCACGGTCACCTCACACCGCCACCAGGGAACACGACACGTGAGCACGCCTGCACACACACACACAGCAGGCATGCGGGGGTCAGCAGGCAGCACCCCTGCCTTCCCACACCCTCTCCAAGCCAGCAGGGGTCCTTCAGGCCACAGACACCAGGCCTAGGCTCAGACCACTCAGCAGGCTGCACCACCCAGCGGCACTTTAAGGAAAAGGAGTCACAATTTGACTCCTTGAACCCAGACCCTTCGGCATGCCCCCCCCCAACCTTCCCGCACCTCTCGCCCAAGGTAATTCCTCCTGGCTTCCCTGGTCGCCTTCCCGGTGTTTTCATTACAAAAGCGATGGATGTTCATTACAGAAAACTCAAATCCCCTTCACGCTGCCTCCGGCATTCTGTGTGCGCACAGCCAGGCCTTTGTCTCAGTGGCTTCGGTTTTTGTTTGTTTTTGGGGTCTCTTGAAAGCCCAGTGGGATCAGGACGCTGGCTTCCTGGCTCCATCCACGCTGAGGGTCTGTGACTGCCCACGCCCAGAACCCGCTCCTGGGTGCTCACTGGCCTCAGGCGTCTCCTCCGCTCATCCTTTGATCAGACACCTGCTGGCCTGGGAGCTGGGTCCAGGGCCCCACCCCTGCGGCTGGGCCTCCAGCTGCTCCCACCCCTCCCCCAGCCCTGAGCAGGAGGCAGAGGTTAACTGGTTTTGCCACCATCTGTTGTGCCGTGGATGCACCTGAGCCAAGTTCCCCATCAGCGCCCTGTCTGCATTCCTAAGGAACGGAAACCCCAGTCCCGGGGCTCAGACCTCAGCACATTCCAGTGAGGATACTAGACAACCACGGAAAATGAGGTACAGGCAGAATGGCTAAACCCTGGAGAAACGCTTAAGCAGTGGAGTACAGGGGCCGGCACTGTGGTGCAGTGGGTTAAGCCGCCACTTGCAATGCTGGCATCCCATATGGGCACCGGTTCAAGTCCCAGCTGCTCTCTCTACTTCCCATCCAGCTCCCTGCTGTGTTCTGGGCAAACAGCTGAGGATGGCCCAAGTGTTCGGGCCCCTGCCACCCGCATAGGAGACCCAGACAAAGCTCCAGGCTCCTGGCTTCAGCCTGGCCTGGCCCCAGCCACTGTGTCCATGTGAGGAGCGAACCAGCAGATAGAAGACCTCTCTGTAACTCTGGCTTTCAAATAAGTAAATAACTTTCATTTTTAAAAAAAGGCAAAGAAAAACCCAGTGTACAAAATATTTACAGAAACTCTCACTTTTGTTACACATTGTATTTGTAAGTATGCGCACACACGCCTTAGTCACAAAGTGACACGTTAAATTAATACTCAGCTGATATCTCACACATTTCCTTCTATCTGCCTCCCTGCCTCTCCAACACTTCCGTGTTGAGCACATCTCCTTGGGGAAATTTCGGCATTGTTAGAAGCTTTGGATTTAAGGGGGAGCAGGATGGCTGGAGCCGAGTTCTCAGGTTGTGCAGGCATTAGAATCGCCTGCCCAGCCGTGCTGGGTCCCACCCCGAGTGGGTCTGGGCGGGATAGAAGGAGACACTCAGTCTGACAGGTCCCAGCTGCAGCTGATGCAGCAGGACCAGGCCCTTTCAAAACCACCGTCCCGGCGTCCCTGCAGAGGGCCAAGAGGAAGCCGGCAACACCGGTGTGCAGGATCCCACTCACGGCCACGGGAAATCAGACTCCTGCACTCCCAAGCTTCGTCCACTCCCACCTGCGCCCCCCCCAGGGGGGCCGCAATGGCTTCTCCCTTTTTCATCCACCGTGGGCCTGTGGGACACTGTCCCCTCCTCTCACTGTGCCCTGCCTAAAATGACACCGGATATTGGGGGGCACCACTCCCACTTGTTGCCTGCTCCCAGCTCCACCCACACGCCTGGGCTCTGCCACCAGCATCAGTCCCCTTTCTGACTCTGAGGCTCCTTCCTCTCCCCTAAGGGGACCCTCGGCATGCGCTGGGCCCACGTGCACAACCCAGGCTCATCTCCCTGCCTGACCTTCTCAGGGTATCCATGGCTGCCAGGCGAGGGCCAGCACACACACACACACACACACACACACACACACACACAGGTCTGGGGGTCTGGGTGTGGAGGCTGGCGGCCACGCGGGGCCCAGCCTAGCGGGTACCCCTTGTCCATGAGCCTCCTCCGTGGAGACAGAGCACCCACAGCTCCGCCACCTGTTCCTGCGACCAAAGAATCCACGCCCGCTCAGCCACAGCAGCCCCCACTCCAGGATCTCCGTGTCCCTGCCACCTAACTCTTCAAAGCCAGGCTGCGAGAGAAAAAATCCTGACGCTGTGTTCCCACAAGACTGGATTTAATAAGTGAAGACTCTGGCTCTCGCACATTTCGCAACACCTCCGGAAAACAAACAACATCGCCTCCCTCCCTGCTAACACGGAGATCGGCGTGACAGTTCCTCCCTCCACCCCGGGTCGCGAGTCGCTGCGAAGCTGCTCGCAGGAGAAGAGGTGAATTATTCAGCGTGGCGTTTAACTGGCGTTTAGTATTTGATCAATTAGCATGCTCTGATCCGTTTCCTAACAGTGGGATGTCCCCGGCTGCTGTGGCTCGATGCTGCAAGCTTGGGTTTCAGAGTGTGTGTGCACACGTGTGCGTTCGAGGATGGGGAAGAGGCTCAGGCCTCTGGCGCAGCGGAGGGCCAGCAGCTGGGAGACACAGCGGGGCCATCTGAGGAGCCTGCAGGAGTGTAGGAGCTCACAGTCCGCCGATGGGCCTCGCCTGCGGAACCCTGCCTGGCTGCGTCCCCCTGGCCATCATCCACGGCACTCGGCAGCACCACACCCAGCACACAGCACACAACCTGCCTGTGGCCCGACAGACTCCCAAGCCAAGAGGCTCTCTGGAGCGCTGACGTTGAGATCCCTCCGCGGGTTGGACTTGGTACCAGGACGTCGTTCCCACTCCGGCCAGGCCCAGAGCACGCTGGCGTGGAAGATCTGATCTAAAACGATCTGCACCCTCAAAAGGGAGCTAATGACTCCCCCTCAGCTGGGCTGTCTGACGCCCTGCAGGAACGGACGGCCCAGAGCTCGGGGTTCTGCAACAGAAACACACACGCACACACACACACACACAAGCACATCACACATAATACAAACATGCAAGCATCCACGCACACGTACACACAGAGACGTGAACACACATGCACACACACACAAGCACATCACACATAATACACAAGCACACAAGGCTGCACGCACACATAGTGCACAGGTACACACACACATAGCACACCAACATGCACACAGGCACACAGAGACGTAAACACACATGCACACACAGACATGCACAGGAACACATAAACACACACGCACAGAGACTCACACGCCAACAGACACTTCCTGACTCCCTCCAGCCACGCACAGCACGCCTGGGGCTTGGAGCCAGTACGCGGGCTGCAGGAGCCTCCCCACCTGGAGGACGGCACAGTGTGGGGGACCCACCCGCCACACCGCCCCTCCCCCGACTCCTGAACGACGCCAGGGCCACACCTGGTGCTTCACACTGGAATCTGAGTGAGACCAACTCCGCATAGCTCCCGCCGTGCGGCGGTGTGTGCACCCGTGCGCCTGTCCCAAACTGTGAAAAGCACCAGGCTTTGGTTGGTTGGGTTTTATTAAACACAGTCATCAGCCACCTCCCACAGCTGTCATTGATGGAGACAAATGACACTATTTTTTCTTTAAAAAAAAAAAATGCACGCCTAATGAAGTCTCCTAGTGCCACATTCTCAGCAGAGAGATAAATGAGAAACAATTTCTTGGTATCCATTATTTTAAATTACAGATATCAACCCGATGCCGTTTTCAGGGTTTATTGAATTTTCATAGACCATCGTCAGCTTCCACATTCCACACGTGTAATGGAAACCTGAACGCACACGTTTTATGGCCTCCTCTTAAAGCTTCAGTGAGAATGGGCCTCATTTCCCAGCCTTCCCAAGGAATCTTCTGGAAAGTTCCAGGCTCTCTCGGCCAGACCCGGAGAGAGAGAGGGAAAAGAGTGGAATGGGCAGAAGGAAGAGAGGGAAGAGGAGGAGGAGGGAGAGCAAGCAGGACTCCGCTTCCTTCCCTGGACAGACTCCCTGGGCCTCTGCAAACTCCTGCCACTGAGCCCCGGCTGCACCTGTGCCACTTCCGGTACCTGGCTGCCCTGCTGACCTCACCCAGGCCCCACTCCCCTAAAGGACAACAAATCCCAGAGTCAACCATGGCCAGCAGTGGCTGCCCTACAGCCCCGAGCAAGGCCTCAGCAGTGAGGCCATTTGATGCAGAAACCCCTCCCCACTCCCACGCAAGTCCCTGCAGGCCCCTGGGACCTTCCTGGTGTTGCCACAGCAGACCAGGCTCACCCCGCTTGTGATCACCCTCTAGGAGAAGCTGGCCATAAGCTTGGGAACCACCCAGGAAGGAAGGAGGTCACATGGGAGTTGTGGGAAGTGAAGCCCAGGAGAGGTGGGGCTGACCCGAGGGCTGCACCACAGAACACCTGTGGCTTCCAGACAAACCACAGGGCTGCTGGGGAGCTCCGTGTGTCCCCACCACCTCAAGGCTGCAAACCAGAGGGTGCAGTGACCCGTGCTGGCACGCACACATAGCCTCCGTGTGTGCGTGTGTGCATGTGTTTGCTTGTATGTGCGCACATGTGTGCACATGTGTGTGTGTGCACACGTGGACATGTGAACACAGGAGTGCGCTCTCCTTTGACAGACTTCACTGAGCACTGCGTGCGCCAGGCCCTGGCCAAGGTGCAGGATGCAGCTGCAAAGCAGACAGTGCCAATCCCCGCGGGCGTGCGGTCTGCTGGGGAGAAGAACGGCGGTCAGGAAGCAGCTCAGCTACAAAAAAGTGCACCACACGCAATGCGCCGGCTGCAGTGGCCATTGGAGGGTGAACCAATTGCAAAGGAAGACCTTTCTCTCTGTCTCTCTCTCTCACTGTCCACTCTGCCTGTCAAAAAAAAAAAAAAAAAAGTGCACCACAGAGGCCAGCAGGTGGCTGGGCCGCTGTCCTGCTTTTCTACGATGTGGAAGGCACAGTGACAGAGGGCCAGCGGGGAGAGGGAGAAGTCTTCCGTCCACTGGTTCACTCCCCAGCAGGGTCTGGGCCAGGCCCAAGCCAGGAGGCAGCTGCTCTATCCAAGTCTCCCACATGGTTGAAGGGGCTCAAGTACTTGGGCCATCACCTGCTACCTTCCCAGGCACACAGGCAGAGAGCCAGGACGCCAGCCAGCATTCCCATACCTGGCACTCTGAGAAGACATGACTGATAAAGGTGTAGGCAGTGTTCACGGAGGGAGAAGCCCCCCAAGTTTCTGGGCCATTGCAAGGGGGTGCATGGAGAGGCCACATGGCAGGAGCTGAGCCTTCAGAAAAGGACCCGGGACCTGGGGGGAATGTTCATCTTGCTGTGGGCCCACCCTGCGGCCTCGCACTGTGCCCTGCTGAACGCACGCAGCAGCAAGCCAGGGGCACGCAGCCAGCACAGGGCAGGCGGCCAGGGTGCAGAGCTCAGCTGGAGGAAAGAGTACAGACATGCCGGAGTCATGACAGGTCAAGACAGGCTGCCAGGGGTCGGCGCCGTGGCTCACTTGGTTAATCCTCCACCTGCGGCAGGCATCCCATATGGGCGCTGGGTTCTTGTCCTGGTTGCTCCTCTTCCAGTCCAGCTTTCTGCTGTGGACCGGGAGGGCAGTGGAGGATGGCCCAAGTGCTTGGGCCCTGCACCCGCATGGGAGACCAGGAGGAAGCACCTGGCTCCTAGCTTCGGATCGGCGCAACACCGGCCATGGCGACCATTTGGGGAATGAACCAATGGAAGGAAGACCTTTCTCTCTGCCTCTCTCTCTGTGTGTCTGTAACTCTACCTGTCAGATAAATTAAAAAAAAAAAAAAAAAGACTGCCAGTGGCACCAAGGAGGCAGCGTGAGTACAGGAAAAACATGAACAGGAGACAGCCACCAGGTGCCACGGGGCCACCTGCACCCCACATCCCAGTTCCGGGGTTCCAGTCCTGGCTCCACTCCAAATCCCAGCTTCCTGCTAATGCACACCTGGGGCAGCAGATGATGGCTCAAGCACTGAGTCCCTGCCTCCCACACGGGAGGGCTGGCTGGAGCTCTTGGCTCCTGGCTTCAGCCTGACCCAGTCTGGCTGTTGCAGGTATTTGGTCAGTGAGCCAGTACATGGAAGATCAACCACTTAATCTATCTTACGAGCTTTCTGCCTTTCAAACTGAAAATAAATAATGTTTAAACATTAAAAATGAATGGGCGGGAAGGTTGGGAAGAGCTTTCTGCCGAGTGGCATTTTCTCTCTCTCTCTTTTTTAAGATTTATTTCATCTATTTGAAAGTCAGAACTAAAAAGAGAGGAAGAGGTAGATAGAAAGATCTTCCATCCTCTGGTTCACTCCTCAAATGTCTATAACAACCAGGGCAGGGCCAGACCGAAGCCAGGAGCCAAGAACTTCATCGGGGTCTCTCACATGGGTGCAGGGATCCAAATGCTTGAACCATCTTCTGCTACATTCCCAGGCGCATTAGCAGGGAGTAGGATCAGAAGTGGAGGGACCAGGAAAATGTCAGGGCAAAGTCACTACGTATCAATAGTCACATTAAATATTAATGGACTTAACTCTTCAGTTAAAAGACACCGATTGGCTGATTGGCTCAAGGAACAAAACCCAACTATTTGTTGCCTACAAGAAACACATCTCTCTAACAAAGATGCATGCAGACTGAAAGTGAAAGGTTGGAAAAAGATATTCCATGCCAACAGAAACCAAAAAAAGCAGGTGTAGCCATATTAATATCAGACAAAATAAACTTTAATACAAAAACTGTTAAGAGAGACAAAGAGGGGCACTATATAATGATTAAGGGTTCAATTCAACAGGAAGATGTAACTATTATAAATGTATATGCACCTAATTACAGGGCACCGGTCTATTTAAAAGATATGTTAAGGGACTTAAAGGGAGATTTAGATTCCAATACAATAGTACTGGGGGACTTCAATACTCCACTCTCAGAAATAGACAGATCAACAGGACAGAAGATCAACAAGGAAACAGCAGATTTAATCGACACTATTGCCCAAATGGATCTAACAGATATCTACAGAACTTTCAATCCTACACCTAAAGACTTCACATTCTTCTCAGCAGTGCATGGAAGCTTCTCTAGGATTGATCACATACTAGGCCATAAAGCAAGTCTCAGCAAATTTAAAAGAATTAGAATCATACCATGCAGCTTCTCAGACCACAACGGAATGAAGCTGGAAATTAGCAACTCAGGAAACCCCAGAAAGTATGCAAACACATGGAGACTGAACAACATGCTCCTGAATGAACACTGGGTCATTCAAGAAATCAAAAGAGAAATCAAAAACTTTCTGGAAGTAAATGAAGATAACAACACAACATATCAAAACTTATGGGATACGGCAAAAGCAGTATTGAGAGGCAAATTTATAGCAATAGGTGCCTACATCAAGAAATTGGAAAGGTACCAAATAAATGAGCTTTCAGCGCATCTCAAGGACCTAGAAAAACTGCAGCAAACCAAACCCAAATCTAGTAGGAGAAGAGAAATAATTAAAATCAGAGAAGAAATTAACAGGATTGAATCCAAAAAAAACACTACAAAAAATCAGCCAAGCGAGAAGCTGGTTTTTTGAAAAAATAAACAAAATTGACACCCCATTGGCCCAACTAACTAAAAAAAGAACAGAAAAGACCCAAATCAATAAAATCAGAGATGAAAAAGGAAACGTAACAACAGACACCACAGAAATAAAAAGAATCATCAGAAATTACTACAAGGACTTGTATGTCAGCAAACAGGAAAATCTATCAGAAATGGATAGATTCCTGGACACATGCAATCTACCAAAATTGAACCATGAAGACATAGAAAACCTAAATAGACCCATAACTGAAACAGAAATTGAAACAGTAATAAAGGCCCTCCCAACAAAGAAAAGCCCAGGACCAGATGGATTCACTGCTGAATTCTACCAGACATTTAAAGAAGAACTAGTCCCATTTCTTCTATTCAGAACAATCGAAAAAGAGGGAATCCTCCCAAATTCTTTCTATGAAGCCAGCATCACCTTAATCCCTAAGCCAGAGAAAGATGCAGCACTGAAAGAAAATTATAGACCAATATCCCTGATGAACATAGATGCAAAAATCCTCAATAAAATTCTCGCCAATAGAATACAACAACACATCAAAAAAATCATCCACCCAGACCAAGTGGGATTTATCCCTGGTATGCAGGGATGGTTCAACATTCACAAATCAATCAATGTGATTCACCACATTAACAGACTGCAGAAGAAAAACCATATGATTATCTCAATAGATGCAGAGAAAGCATTCGATAAAATTCATGATGAAAACTTTCATGATGAAAACTCTAAGCAAATTGGGTATAGAAGGAACATTCCTCAATATAATCAAAGCAATTTATGAAAAACCCATGGCCAGCATCCTATTGAATGGGGAAAAGTTGGAAGCATTTCCACTGAGATCTGGCACCAGACAGGGATGCCCACTCTCACCACTGCTATTTAACATAGTTCTGGAAGTTTTAGCCAGAGCCATCAGACAAGAAAAAGAAATTAAAGGAATACAAATTGAGAAGGAAGAAGTCAAACTATCCCTCTTTGCAGACGATATGATTCTTTACTTAGAGGATCCAAAGAACTCTACTAAGAGACTATTGGAACTCATAGAGGAGTTTGGCAAAGTGGCAGGATATAAAATCAATGCACAAAATTCAACAGCCTTTGTATACACAAGCAATGCCACAGCTGAGAAAGAACTGCTAAGATCAATCCCATTCATAATAGCTACAAAAACAATCAAATACCTTGGAATAAACTTAACCAAGGAGTTAAAGATCTCTACGATGAGAATTACAAAATCTTAAAGAAAGAAATAGAAGAGGATACCAAAAAATGGAAAAATCTTCCATGCTCATGGATTGGAAGAATCAACATCATCAAAATGTCCATTCTCCCAAAAGCAATTTATACATTCAATGCAATTCCAATCAGGATACCAAAGACATTCTTCTCAGATCTAGAAAAAATGATGCTGAAATTCATATGGAGGCAAAAGAGACCTCGAATAGCTAAAGCAATCTTGTACAACAAAAACAAAGCCGGAGGCATCACAATACCAGATTTCAGGACATACTACAGGGCAGTTGTAATCAAAACAGCATGGTACTGGTACAGAAACAGATGGATAGACCAATGGAACAGAATTGAAACACCAGAAATCAATCCAAACATCTACAGCCAACTTATATTTGATCAAGGATCTAAAACCAATTCCTGGAGCAAGGACAGTCTATTCAATACATGGTGCTGAGAAAACTGGATTTCCACGTGCAGAAGCATGAAGCAAGACCCCTACCTTACACCTTATACAAAAATCCACTCAACATGGATTAAAGACCTAAATCTACGACCTGACACCATCAAGTTATTAGAGAACATTGGAGAAACCCTTCAAGATATTGGCACAGGCAAAGAGTTTCTGGAAAAGACCCGGGAGGCACAGGCAGTCAAAGCCAAAATCAACTATTGGGATTGCATCAAATTGAGAAGTTTCTGTACTGCAAAAGAAACAGTCAGGAGAGTGAAAAGACAACCGACAGAATGGGAAAAAATATTTGCAAACTATGCAACAGATAAAGGGTTAATAACCAGAATCTACAAAGAGATCAAGAAACTCCACAAAAACAAAACAAACAACCCACTTAAGAGATGGGCCAAGGACCTCAATAGACATTTTTCAAAAGAGGAAATCCAAATGGCCAACAGGCACATGAAAAAATGTTCAAGATCACTAGCAATCAGGGAAATGCAAATCAAAACCACAATGAGGTTTCACCTCACCCCGGTTAGAATGGCTCACATACAGAAACCTACCAACAACAGATGCTGGCGAGGATGTGGGGAAAAAGGGACACTAACCCACTGTTGGTGGGAATGCAAACTGGTCAAGCCACTATGGAAGTCAGTCTGGAGATTCCTCAGAAACCTGAACATAACCCTACCGTTCGACCCAGCCATCCCACTCCTTGGAATTTACCCAAAGGAATTTAAATTGACAAACAAAAAAGCGGTCTGCACCCTAATGTTTATTGCAGCACAATTCACAATAGCCAAGACCTGGAACCAACCTAAATGCCCATCAACGGTAGACTGGATAAAGAAATTATGGGATATGTACTCTTTAGAATACTATACCGCAGTAAGAAACAACGAAATCCAGTCATTTGCAACAAAATGGAGGAATCTGGAACACATCATGCTGAGTGAAATAAGCCAGTCCCAAAGGGTCAAATATCATATGTTCTCCCTGATCGGTGACAACTGACTGAACACCAAAAAGGAAACCTGTTGAAGTGAAATGGACACTATGAGAAATGGTGACTTGATCAGCATAGCCCTGACTGTTAATGAACAACTTAATACATTATCCCTCTTAGTAGTTTTTTTTTGTCTGTTCTACTTAATATGACTGGTTTAATTCTGAAATTAATACACAGTTATTCTTAAGTGTTGAAATTTAACTGAAATGTGATCCCTGGTAAACATACGAGTGGGAATAAGAGAGGGAAGAGATGTACAATTTGGGACATGCTCAAGCTGACTTGCCCCAAATGGTGGAGTTAGAAACATACCAGGGGATTCCAATTCAATCCCATCAAGGTGGCATGTACCAATGCCATCTCACTAGTCCAAGTGATCAATTTCAGTTCACAATTGATCATAATGAAAGGACTAAGAGTCAAAGGGAGCACATAAACAAGTCTAGTACCTGCTAATACTAACCGATAGAATAAATAAAGGGGAGAGTGATCCAACATGGGAAGCGAGATACACAGCAGACTCATAGAATGGCAGATGTCCTAAACAGCACTCTGGCCTCAGAATCAGTCCTAAAGGCATTCGGATCTGGCTGAAAGCCCATGAGAGTATTTCAGGCATGGAAAGCCAAGACACTCTGGCAAAAAAAAAAAAAAAAAAAAACACCTAAATGAAAGATCTCTGTGAGTGAGATCCCAGTGGAAAGAACAGGTCTTCAAAGAAGGAGGTACCTTTCTCTGAAGGGAGGAGAGAACCTCCACTTTGACTATGACCTTGTCTAAACAAGATAAGAGTCGGAGAACTCAAAAGGCTTCCATAGCCTTGGAAACTCATGACTGGAGCATAGGGAGATTACTGATGCCATAAACAGGAGTGTCAATTGGTAAAGTCAACAACAGGAGTCACTGTGCACTTACTCCTCACGTAGGATCTCTGTCCTTAATGTGCTGTACATTGAGATTTGATGCTATAATGAGTACTCAAACAGTATATTTCACTTTGTGTTTCTATGGGGGTGCAAACTGTTGAAATCTTTACTTAATGTATACTAAACTGATCTTCTGTAAAAAAAAAAAAAAAAAAAAAAAAAAAGAAAGAAAGAAAGAAAAGAAATTATCAATTCCCAACTTGACTCTCACTGGGATTAAACATGACAATAGGTCTGATCTGATTTCATCATCATTTAAAAAATCATCTATTATTTTTCACTTTATGTTTCTGTGTGGGAGCAAACTGTTGAAATCTTTACTTAATGTATGCTAAACTGATCTTCTGTATATAAAGAGAATCGAAAATGAAGCTTGATGTGAATGGAAGGGGAGAGGGAGTGGGAAAGGGGAGGGTTGCGGGTGGGAGGGACGTTATGGGGGGGAAGCCATTGTAATCCATAAGCTGTACTTTGGAAATTTATATTCATTAAATAAAAGTTAAAAAAAAAAACTAAAAAAAAAAAAAGAAGTGGAGGGAGCAGCTGGGACTTGAACCGGTGCCCAAATGGGATACTGGTGTTTCAGGAGGTGGCTTTACCTATCACACCACAGCGCCAGCCCCCAGAGCAGCACTGGCACTGAGAAGGGAGGACACTGTCACTGAGAAGTGGGGAACTCAGCCCGCAGATGGCAGGTGCCAGGCATGTGGGGCAGGCAGCTGGCAGTCCAAGAGGCCCAGAACAGGAAAAAGTTCGGTTTCATTGTCATGTGATCAGAACCACAGGCAGCCAATGGTGGATTTGGGGGGGAGCCACGTGAAGGGGATCACAGCCACAGAGACGTGGAAGGAACGCACACACACAGCGGCAAAATGTGGGTGGCTGGAAGGTGGGCAGGTGGACAGCGACTGACCGGGCAGAGCTGGGAGTCGTGTAGCAACCAGGGCAGGCGTGCGAGGGGCAGCCAGAGCGCTGCTGAGCTCCCACCCCGCCAGGCTCCCCCATCGGACCCTCTGCGAGCACTGCCTGGGAGCCCACGGAGGAAGCGCATCAGCCCCCTGGCCCGACCTGGGAGCTGGGAGCTGCCCCCTGGCGAGGGTGGGAGCACCGGGCCCATCCTGAAGGGATGCGAGGGCACGCCTGCCGCCCTGGCAGCAACCCCAGCCCCGTCGCCTCCTGCTCCGAGGAGTATGACAGCCTCCGGGAGAGGCAGATGCAGGCTGGCCAGGGGCCCCACGGCAGGGGCCACATGACGCCCGTCAGACCCACGTCCCCCTGCAGCTCCCCAAGACCTAATTTGGCGAAGAGGCAGTCACAGGTGTCACAAAGGTAAAACAAAGAGGGAAGCCCACTGAGGGAGGGGGACTCTAATCCAACAAGTTGTCCTTACAAGAGGCAGAAAAGGACACGCACAGCGCACCTGGTGACACAGCGGGAGGCTGGAGTTGTGGGGCCCCTGGAGCCACCAGCGGCTGAGACACCATGATGGGGCCTCCGGTTTCCTGAACTGTTTGTGGGGATTCGTGGCGGCAGCCACAGGAAACTGAATCCACCCCTCTTCTCCAGTTACCTTAGTGCAGCCCCTGACAGACACACCCACTCACACACACACTCTCACAAACACTCACACTCACACATACATTCTCGTCCATACTCTCACTCACACACATACACTGTCTCACACACTCACACACACACTCTCACATTCACACACACACTCATACACGTTCACACTAACATACACATTTGCACTCGCAAGCTCTCACACTCATATATACTCACACACTCACATACACACTCCTATTCACATACACACTCGTATACACTCACACACACACTCTCACACTCACACGTACATTCTCGTCCATACTCTCACTCACACACATACACTGTCTCGCACACTCACACACTCACATTCACACACACTCTCACATTCACAATACTCATACACGTTCACACTAACAAGCACATTTGCACTCTCAAGCTCTCACACTCATATACTCACACACTCACAGACACACACATGCACACTCATACACTCACAACCATACTCACATACACTCATACACACACTAACATATACACACTCATACTCTTAAGCTCACACATTCATACACACTCTTACACATTCTCACAGTCACATACACTTTCTCACACTCGCATACTCACACACTCACACAGTCACACACACACGCATATGCTCACACACTTTCACATACACATATACACTCACACACACTCACACTCACACACATGCACTCATACACACACTCTCACATATGCACAGACACATCCTATGCAGGGCCTCAGGACCTCGGTCCCCACAGGAACTGGTTACAGCTGCTCCACCTCCCCCAGCCAGGACATGGAAACCGGCAGGTGCTCAAGTCCCTCTGGTGAACAGGTGCAGTGTCTGCACAGACCCACACCTCCTTCCTGCCTACTGTCAATCGTTCCAGATGGCTTAGACGCCCAGTACAGTGAGCAGTGGTTTTGCTGTCCTGCTTAGGGAATCTGACAAGTCTGTTTGTGTTCTGTACAGACCAAGTTTAATATACAGTCCAGAGCAGTCGCATCCGCAGACACAGAACCTGCAACCACGGGGGAGTGACCAGAGGCAAGAGCAGGCAGGGCCCGATCCAAACAGCCTCCAGACGCCAAGGAGGAGGGTGGGCTCTGTGGCTGGTAAAAATGGCCACCAGCATGTTCTCGCTGCCTGGGGGTGACTGGCCAGACCTCGGCTCATCTTCCCCAGCCCCCTGGCCACTCCGTGCTCCGTCCACATGGTCCTCTGTGGCAAGCGGGGCAGTTTTCCCGTTCCCTCCCTGAGCAGCTCACCCTATGCTAGAACTCCTCTCACTTCAGCTCTGGGAGGAGAAACATCAGGCCAGGTGTTAGAGAGGCCCGGGGTGGAGGGTGCAGCCCCCTCACCTGCAGCAGGTGTTAGAGAGGCCCGGGATGGAGGGTGCAGCCCCCCCCACCTGCAGCAGGTGTTAGAGAGGCCCAGGATGGAGGGTGCAGCCCCCCCCCACCTGCAGCAGGTGTTAGAGAGGCCCAGGATGGAGGGTGCAGCCCCCCTCACCTGCAGCAGGTGTTAGAGAGGCCCGGGATGGAGGGTGCAGCCCCCCCACACCTGCAGCAGGTGTTAGAGAGGCCCGGGATGGAGGGTGCAGCCCCCCCACCTGCAGCAGGTGTTAGAGAGGCCCGGGGTGGAGGGTGCAGCCCCCTCACCTGCAGCAGGTGTTAGAGAGGCCCGGGATGGAGGGTGCAGCCCCCCTCACCTGCAGCAGGTGTTAGAGAGGCCCAGGATGGAGGGTGCAGCCCCCCCACACCTGCAGCAGGTGTTAGAGAGGCCCGGGATGGAGGGTGTAGCCCCCCCACACCTGCAGCAGGTGTTAGAGAGGCCCAGGATGGAGGGTGCAGCCCCCCTCACCTGCAGCAGGTGTTAGAGAGGCCCAGGATGAGGGTGCAGCCCCCCCCACCTGCAGCAGGTGTTAGAGAGGCCCAGGATGGAGGGTGCAGCCCCCCTCACCTGCAGCAGGTGTTAGAGAGGCCCGGGATGGAGGGTGCAGACCCCGCCACCTGCAGCAGGTGTTAGAGAGGCCCAGGATGGAGGGTGCAGACCCCGCCACCTGCAGCAGGTGTTAGAGAGGCCCAGGATGGAGGGTGTAGCCCCCCCCCACCTGCAGCAGGTGTTAGAGAGGCCCGGGGTGGAGGGTGCAGACCCCGCCACCTGCAGCAGGTGTTAGAGAGGCCCAGGATGGAGGGTGCAGCCCCCCACATGCAGCAGGTGTTAGAGAGGCCCAGGATGGAGGGTGCAGCCCCCCCACATGCAGCAGGTGTTAGAGAGGCCCGGGATGGAGGGTGCAGCCCCCCCACATGCAGCAGGTGTTAGAGAGGCCCAGGATGGAGGGTGCAGCCCCCCCACATGCAGCAGGTGTTAGAGAGGCCCAGGATGGAGGGTGCAGCCCCCCTCACCTGCAGCAGGTGTTAGAGAGGCCCAGGATGAGGATGCAGCCCCCCTCACCTGCAGCAGGTGTTAGAGAGGCCCGGGATGGAGGGTGTAGCCCCCCCACACCTGCAGCAGGTGTTAGAGAGGCCCGGGATGGAGGGTGCAGCCCCCCCACCTGCAGCAGGTGTTAGAGAGGCCCGGGATGGAGGGTGCAGCCCCCCCACCTGCAGCAGGTGTTAGAGAGGCCCAGGATGGAGGGTGCAGCCCCCCATCAGGGCGTCCTCTCTGCCACAGTCTCCGTGGGTTACAGAGTCTGCACGAGGAGTCTGAGCCACATGCAACAGTCATGAGGGGGGCGACCCCACAGCACCCGCGTCCACAGCCTCGGCCTGGAGCCTGCCGGACCCCGCCCAGCAGCCCCCAGGAGCTGGAGCCCCAGCAGCCTCCAAGGAAAACAAGAATGCAAGCAGGACCTTGGTCCAAGGTTCCCTTGCAGAGGAAGTCGGGGGTCCCTCTCAGCGCCCCCAGGAGGAGGGGCCAGCCCTCTTCCCAGCTTCAAGGCTTCAGGCCACAGCCCCTTGCAGAAACCACTCAACCCCCACGCCAGGGAGCAGCCAGGCCTCAGGGGTCTCTGTTGTGCTGCCTGTGGGACACAGGCCCGTAGGGTGCACCTGCCCAGGATGCCCAGCGCGAAAGCACAGGAGGAGCCAGGTGCACCTCCCTCGGGCACCTTGGGGGCTGTGCTCAGGCTCAAAGGCACCGAGCACCTGCTCGTGGCACTTCCTCCTTCCCGCTGCGGCAGCCTCGGCGCCTTCTCCATCCCACTTACAAGCCCGCCCCCCACCCCGATGCCACAGAGGCAGCTGCAGCCGCACTCCTGCCCCCGCAGGCCCTGCAAGTCCTCTTCTGCTCACGGAGAGCAGGACCCGCCGGGGCCCAGGCTCTGCACTCGGCCTGGGTACACAGAGTCTCAGAGACAGAGTCAGACAGGAAATGAGGATCCTGTTCCCGCACTGGAACGTGAGCTCGGCACACGTGGTCATGCTCACAAAAACGCACGGGCTCTTGGCGCACGGCAGGACAAATGCACCTGCAGGTTCCAGTCCAGAGCCAGGAGTCCCTGCCCACCCAGCCCTCGTGTGGCAGGTAAGGAGTGGCCCTCTGAGAAGGGGAGGGGCCTCTGGGAAGACAGCCCCCGTGCTCCTGCAGTGGTAGACAGAGCAGAGGGAAGGGCCCGGGGCGCACAGCCTGGGGATGCTGCTTGCCAAGTTCCTTCCTTTTTTTTTTTTTTATTATTATTTTTTATTTTTTTGACAGGCAGAGTGGACAGTGAGAGAGAGAGACAGAGAGAAAGGTCTTCCTTTGCCGTTGGTTCACCCTCCAATGGCCGCCGCGGCCGGCGCGCTGCGGCCGGCGCACCGCGCTGATCCGATGGCAGGAGCCAGGAGCCAGGTGCTTCTCCTGGTCTCCCATGGGGTGCAGGGCCCAAGCACCTGGGCCATCCTCCACTGCACTCCCTGGCCACAGCAGAGGGCTGGCCTGGAAGAGGGGCAACCGGGACAGAATCCGGCGCCCTGACCGGGACTAGAACCCGGTGTGCCGGCGCCGCTAGGCGGAGGATTAGCCTAGTGAGCCGCGGCGCCGGCGCCAAGTTCCTTCCTGCCTCACCCAGCCCTCCACCCCCAGGCACCCGTGGCCCCACTTCCCAGACCTTCGAGCTATCCCTCTCCTCTTCCCGTGGGCACTGTCTCCTCACCCTGGACAGACCTCCATGCCCCACCCACCCCTCCTCCGTCTGTCCCCAGGACCACAGCCAGAGCCTTGGCCTCACAGCGGGCCCAGACAGACAGAGAAGGAGGTCCCTGGGTGACGCCTCCCTCAGCCCAGCCTCTCCAGCCACACATCCTGTAAGTACCTCTGTCACCCCTGGCACCCGAGCCCCTTAAGTGCACCAGGCAGGGCACCAAGGAGACAACAGGAAGCACACCCCCTGCACCTGTGCGCATGGAGCTCACGGCCTGGCCAGGCGGTAACTGCTGAGCAAGGGTGCTGGGCTTGGTTTGCAAGCTGCGGCAGGGTCACAGGGGCCACTGTCACCGAGCCCACCCTGGGGAAGGCAGCCTCCTTCCCGCCCCACAGACATGGAGGAGAGCCGCCTGGACCATGGCAGGCCGCAGCCCCACCAGAGCCCAGGCTCCTGAGTACGTGTGTGGGTAAGTGTGTGTCTGTGTGTGTGTGTATGTGTGTTTCCAAAGGATCTCTTTCAACTTTGCACAATATGAAGTGTCTGCCATAAAAACAGAGAGCCCATGGGCTGCAATCTGCCGTTCTGTTTGTACCGGGCTGCTCGTTGGGGCCAGCACGATCGGTAAGATAATAGAAGCACTAATACAGCGCTCCAGGGACGCGGCTCTCACCGAGGCAAACACCAGCTGCTGTTAGGGGGCATATTTGTTAGCACTGATGAGACGTCGACTACCCGGGCCCTGCAACAAGATGCAAACAGGCTGATTTTTTTCCCTTAAGCTGTTCAGCTTCTGAAAAAAAAAAAAAAAAATTAGCATAATGGGCTGAATGTTCTATACAATTCTAAGTTTGTCTTTAAAGCTCCTTTGTGATCCCTCTCTCATTAAAGACTTTAAATATCTTCATTCCCATCTAATAGAGCAATGCATCAACGCACTCCCCTCCGAGGTGAGTAATGCAGACACGGTAGCAACAAGGACTGCTCCATCAGACCCGATACGCTCGTGCCGTACCTGGCACTCACGAGGGGCCTAACAAATGGGCCTTCTGCCAGCTCATCAGTTGGAATTCCCTAACATTTCTAAGATAAGGCTTTCCAATAGGAGTCTGAAATTTTAAGTCGGAAAAGTCTGCTCCCTGTTTTCCGTTAACTTCCGTAGTCTCTGTGTCTGTGCTGTGGGCTTTGCTCCTGGACTTGGGGCACAGATTTTTGACACAGCGCCACCTACTGCCGGGTCTCGCCACTGCCTCGCTGCGCATCTGGAAGCCCAGGGAGATGGCCTGGGAGCCGGGTGCCTCTTCCTCCAGCAGCCGGCTGGGCCCTACTGTGCTGCAGACCATGGCGATCCAGACAACATAAAACACATCGCCGCTCTGGGGTGCTACGACCACAAGACAAACGACCAGCGAGGCAGAGCTCCACAGGGTCACACCCAGCACAAGACGGTCCCAAGAGAAAAACCCAGGCCCACAGCTGGCACCTCCTGCCCCCTCGTCCACCTCCAGACACACGCAGCTTGGCCACCTGGGCTGTCTGGGTCCCGACCTCCGGGTCGAAGTCACAGCCGTCTGCAGGGCAATGATGATGGCTGGTCAGTGGCACTCGGGCGCTGGCCGCTAGAGCCACACCGTGTGCGGGAAAACCCACAAGAACAAAGGCTTGGGCAGCCTCTGTGAACAGGGCAGGTTTCTATGTGGCTAACAGGTTGCAGCCTCACGCCGGCCAGAGATGCAATTAAGGCATCGATCCCTGTGCACAATGAGCATTGATCAATACGGAGCTGATGCCACAGATAAACAGTGCACGCCATCGGGAGGCGCGGCGAGCGTAAACGATTCGATACAGATTGCTGTCAAGGGAAATTCTGTCTCAATACGGCCACGAATGCCAAACACCATCAGGATGTGTAGCAGCCGCCACCACCGCCGCCGCCCTCCTGTAGCGCTGTTCTCACGTGCACTCACCAAGCGCACACTCGAACCCCGTGAAGCCAACTGCGTGCTAGCCCTGGGGACACAGGCACCACCGGGCCTCCCGCCTCCATCCCCAGGACAGAGCTGGTGGAATATTCTCCCCATCTTGTAGGAGACACAAGACCCAAGTCCAAGTGGACACCCTGAGTGCGGCCCGTGGGCCAGGCCCAGGCTGGGCAGGATAGACACACACCTTCCAGCTTCCAAGAGGACAGAGGTCGCGACAGGAGTTCCTGGCCCTGCTGAGAGACCCGAGGCTTAGAGAATGCAGGTGGTCACAAAGCTGCAAAGCAGCAGAGTGGGGATGCGAACCCAGGTCGCTCCGTTCTGAAGCCCAGGCTCGCCCCGATGTGGTCTCTGCACTTGGCTGGGAGGCTGGAACAGGCTGGTCTGGGACCACAGAGCGGCATCCACCCCACACGGCCAAGAGAGCCTGCCCATGTGTGAACAGGAAGTGCAAAGAGCAGCCCTGCCTAACCCTGCAGGCACGGGTCTGAGGCCAAGCCCTCCAGCAGGTGGCTGCACCAGGAACCCAGTCGCAGACCCCACCTGCTGGCACCACCACCACGACCCCACCTCCCTTGCAAACAGAAGCCCTGTGTTATCCAGGCGTTGGCACAACAGAGCCTGGCCCAAACCCCACCCCACCGCATGATGGGACAGAAAGCCGGATTAACCTTAAATCAACTCAGGGAAGAACAGACATGTGGCAAAACGCTGGCCGAGGACACATCGCTCAGGAGAACAAGTCCTCAGGGAAGCCCTAGAACTTGTTTCAGCTCTAAAACGACAGGCACTCAGCCCCTTTGTCATGTATTAAACCTGCAAAGATCCAAGCAGCTGGGAAGACCCTCCTGGTGAGGGGGAGAGGCCAGCCCTCGTGGCTGGCTGGTGGGAGTATGCACTGGGTGCGAATCCCGGCAAAGCCACCTGCACTGTCTCTGTCAAGGTCACCAACGCAGAGTCCTGGCTGCATGAGCACTTCCGTGTCTGGGAATTCACCCCCCGGGAACACTCACGCGGCGGCAGAATCAGTGACAAGGTGAAGAGTGGAGACACCTAAGCAGCCACGAAAGGTGACTGGTTAACCCAAAAAATGCTGTAACAAGCAGTGCAACACGACACAGATGGAATAGCACGGAGGGTGCACCCTGTGGATCAAAATACTTAGCTGGAAGGCAAAAAAAAAAAAAAAAAAAAAAGCGGAGTGTCCAAAAATGCGTGGGAAGAATAGGAGCGTACTATGTATTCCTGTTTGCTTGCAAACCACCTTGTTATACACGGAGATTCTGGAAGAACACACATGGTCCTGTTCGTGGGCAGGTAAGGATGGGAGTGACAGGGAGACATTTTACTCACCGCTTTCAAGGGTTCTGGATTTGGAAACCTACAGATGCAACACTTACATAAACAGTTCTAAGTTTTCAAAGGCAGTGAAACAAGCACAAAATTCCACCTCTTCTGTCTGTGCACATGCATGTGCAAGAACACAAGGGCTGGGTGGAGCTGCAGCAGCCACTTTGGGACTATGAAGAACACTGAGACAGAGTGGAAAAATGCAAACCACCTGTACCCTGGATGTCATTGTTGAGAATTAACCACACCTCATGCTGCCCGACCTCCAAGATTGTTGTGTGGTAGAAACTCCTTGATTGTTTAAGCCATCTGAGTCGAGCTTCAGTTCATGAGGCCACAGTAAAGAACATCCCGAGAGGACACAGACAGGGGAGCTGTGCCTCTGCCCAGGTTCCCTTGTGAAGAAAGGCAGGGGCTGGTGCTGTGGCGTGGTGGGCTAAGCTGCCTCCTGTGGCACCGGCATCCCATATGGGCACCGGTACGTGTCCTGGCTGCTCCACTTTTGATCCAGCTCTCTGTTATGGCCTGAGAAAGGAGTGGAAGATGGCCCAAGTGCTTAGTCCCCTGCATCCATGTGGGAGACCTGGAAGAAGCTCCTGGCTTCAGTTCAGCCCAGCTCCGGCCGTTGTGGCCATTGGTGGAGTGAACCAGCGGATGGAAGACCTTTCTGCCTCTCTCTCCATCTCTCTGTCCATAGTTCTACCTCTCAAATCAATAAATAAAATCTTTTTAAAGAAGAAGGCAGGAGTTAGAGCAGACACAGGGCACTGACCACACACCTTTATCTCGGCTCCCCTTGCCGAGAAATTTGCCCACAGCAGGGCAAGCAATAATCCCGACAAGGACAGAGGGGAGAGCACAGACAGAAGACAGCCCACGACAGCGAGAGCTCTGGACACTGGAAAACAGGGAGGCAGCAGCCACCTGCCTGGTCGGATCAGAGAACGCAGGGACTGAGGGCTGGGTTTGGACAGGCCGACCCCTCCAAACCCAGAAAGCACAGGCAGAGAGGAAGCAGCTGGCAGGGAAAACACAGGAGGATCCTGCCTCAACAACGAGAAATGCACAAGCCAGTCACCAGACAAGCAGAGGCCGGGAGCAGACACGCGGATGCAGACAGACATGTGGCCAACACGCACTTGCAAAGACACTGCCCTCCGCGTCATTAGGGAGACACAAATGACGACGACAGGCCACCACGGACCTAGCAGGACAGCCAAGATCCAGAACACTGACAGCACCAATGCCAACGAGAGTTTGGAACAACAGCAACTCTCGTTCACTGTGAATCCACAATGCGGAAGCGGGGCAGCTTCCGGCAAAACTAAACACACACTCACCGTGGGGTGCAGCGGTTGTTACTCGGGTGCTGATCCACACGCGCTGAAGACTCCTGTCCACGCCAAAGCCTGCGCGCGCACAGATGTTTATAGCAACTTTACTCATAACTGCCAAGATTGAAGCAACTAGGATGTCCTTCAGTAGGTGACCAGATAAATAAACTCGGGCACATAGAGACAATGAGATATTACGCAGCATTTAAAATCAATGAGCTATCAAGTCGTGAAAGACAAAGAAGAAACTGAAATACTTATTACTAAGTCAAAGAAGCCAGTTGGAAGAGGCTACACAATGTGTGCGTCCAGCTACGTGACATTCTGGGACAGGCAACACTATGGACCCGGTCAAGAGGTCAGCGTTGGGGCCAGGGAGGTGGGCAGCATGTTAAGCGGCCCCTTGGGATGCCAGCATTCTCTATGGGAGAGCTGGCTCGAGTCCTGGCTGCATGTTGATGTGCCTGGGAGGCAGTGGAAGATGCCCCAGGCACTTGGGCCCGGCCACTCAGGTAGGAGACCCGGATGGGAACACCTGGCTCAGACCTGGCACTGTAACCATTTGGAGAGTGAACCAGCAGACAGAAGACTGATTCTCTCTTTCGCTCTCTAGCTCACTTGCTTGCGCTCTCTCTCTCCCCTGTCGCTCCACATTTCAAAGACATAAATCTTTATAAGATCAGAGTAGCCCAGTGATTGCAAGCAGGAGGGATGAGCAGGTGGCGCACACCAGACCTCCAGGGCTTCGAATCAACTGTACGGGAGACTTCAGCGGTGAATGCCGGGCCCCGGCGACAGCCCTCTGATCAGAACCATGGAGAGGGCAGCACCAGCCGGAGGTGAAGGTGAGCTACTGACTGAGTGATGAGCACATGTTGTTATAGGTACGGTGACTACAACCAGAGCGTCACGTAGTGGAGCTCCTGCCAGTGGGGGAGCCACACACGAGTCGGGGTGCAGGCACCCGGGAAACCGCTGTCCCTTCCTCTCAACTACACTGCAAAGCTGAAACTGCCCTAAAAACCAGCCCACTAAAACAAGCAGGAGGACTCGTGGAGTGTCTGAACGAGACCAGGAACTGCACCCCTCCTCCCAGCCAGAGGAGCTCCTTGTCCCACCAGGAGGAAGCTGGACCGTCGACTCCCTGTGGAGTTTGGCCAAAGAAGTTCTGGGCTCAGGGATGTAGGTACAACCCGGGGTGAGGGGCCACATTAACAGCAAGGTGGGGGGCCAGTGCTGTGATGTAGAGGGTAAAGCCACTGCCTGCAGCGCCAGCATCCCACAGAGGAACCAGTTCTAGTCCCAGCTGCTCCTCTTCTGATCCAGCTCTCTGCTATGGCCTGGGAAAGCAGAAGAAGATGGCCCAAGTCACCCGCATGGGATGGGAGACCCAGAAAAAGCTCCTGCACCCTGGCTTCAGGTCAGCCCAGCTCTGGCCACTGCATCCATATGGGGAGTGAACCAGCAGACTGAAGACTTTCTCTCTCTCTCTCTCTCTCTCTCTCTCTCTCCCCCTCTGCCTCTCTGTAATTCTGCCTTTCAAGTAAATAAATCTTAAAAAAAATAAATAAATAAGCAGCAAGGTGGACATCTGGCCTCGTGGTGAAGATGCCTGGTACACTGCTTGCACTCCTACCACAGCGCCCGGGTTCAACTCCCGGCTTGGGCACACGGCTTCACCTTCATGCTAATAGCAACCGTAGGAGGCAGCCATGAAGGCTGAAGACACTGGGTTCCTGCTGCCCACATGGGAAACCTGGACTGAGTTCTCAGCTTCTGGCTTCAGCCTCCCGATCATTGCAAGCATTTCAGGGATCAGTGGATGGGACTTCTGTCTACGTGTGTGTGTGTGTGTGTGTGTATGAGAGAGGGAGAGAGAGACAGACAGAAAGAGAGACTGACTGCCTCTCAAATCTCATAAAAGCTAAAAACAGGAAGAATAAAGGCAAATCCACAGGCTAGGTGGTAAAGACGCATGCTACCTCTTCCCACTGAGCTTCCAGAAGGTTCTCAGCCAGACCCACACGGCTCTTCTATGCAGATAACGGGAGGTTTCTTGGTGGAGAAACTACTCACCGCTAGAGAAAAGATCAGAAGACCCGGACACCAGGGATGGCACACTGAGAGCCACGTCCCCCACGCCTGCCACCTGTGCGGAGCCAGCGGGCCACGAGTCAGCGGGCTTCCCCCGGGCACACGGAGCTCTCGCTTGCTCCTAAGCACCTGTCTGCCTGGAAGACCACAGAGGACGAGACACTTGAGAAAAGACCACAGCCAACAAGAAAAGCAACAGAATCCCAAAGGGGAAAAGGATGACTGCAGGAAACAGAAGAAAAAATATGCATGAGGGCTGGATTTTAATGCCATTCAACAAGTCAGAAGCTAGCACATTCATCAAACAACAAGGCAGTCATTAAAGCGAAAATGTCATAAAGACTCCTGTAAGTAAAAAATAGGGAAGTTTTTAAATTAACAAAATGGCTGAGAAATAGAGGAAATTTCCATTGAAATGGAGGAAGAGCAGAAAATAAGGTAATAAAATTCAAGAATGAAGCCACGAGGTCTACCCCTCAGCTAATTGGAAAGAAAAAGAAGACAGTGGGCGACACAATCATCAGGAATCACCCGAGTTACTTCTCTGGTGTTCCGAGGGCGAACCGATCCCCAAGTGCAAGGCCCCACGGCCTGAACTTCAACAAGAAACAAAAGGCGCATTCGAAAGAAGAGCCCGAGACGCAGGACACAGAAATGGGGGGATTCTAAAGGCTTCCAGACAAAGGAAGCAGGTCACATACACACCTCTGATGGCCAACAACAATGCAAGCCAGAAGACAATAGAACAATGCCTCCCAAGACCTCACACCATCCATCAACACTGAGGCCGAAACAAAGACACTCCCAGAGAAGCAAGGGTTCGGGCTTGCTGAAACCTCAGGTCACTTCCTGGGGAGGTTACGAGAGGGAGCAGCCCCTCCCCGAAGAAGGGAAAATGCAAGGGTGGGCCTGTTGCAGGAAGGTGGGAGCCAGGGTCCAGACAACAACCTGGAAGGTGGTGACGGAAAGTTCTAGAGTCAAAGTCTGCCAGGGAACAATGGTCCAGGGAGGGGCTGGGGCTGGGGCTGGGGCTGGGAGGCTTTGCAAGGCTGCCTGGAAAATAAGCAGACAGAACAAGTGGACTGGGGCTGGTGCTGTGGCGTAGCAGGTAAACCATCGCCTGCAGTGCTGGCATCCCATATGGGCACCGGTTCTAATCCCAGCTGCTCCTCTTTCAATCCAGCTCTCTGCTATGACCTAGGAAAGCAGTGGAAGATGGCCCAAGTCCTTGGGGCCCTGCAGCCACGTGGGAGACTCGGAAGAAGCTCCTGGCTCCTGGCTTTGGTTCAGCGAAACTCCAACCATTGCAGCCAACTGGGGAGTGAACCAGTGGATGGAAGATTCTCTCTCTCTCTCTCTCCCCCTCCCTCCCTCCCTCTCTTCCTCCCTCCCTCCCTCTCAGCCTCAGCTTTGGCTTTGGCTTCGGCCTCTCTGTAACTCTCCCTTTCAAATAAATAATTTAAAAAAAAAAAAAAAAGAGGAGGAGGAGAAGTGCACTGTCTGATGTGTTGGAACTATTCAGAGATGTTCAGCTCCATCCGAGAGTCTGGGGAATAATTCGTAATCAGTACACATGAAACAAAACAAATGAAAACAAGCAGGGCAATTGCTACCTTCTGAGAAAATCAAAAGTTGTTCAAGAAAAACAGAATCACAGAACTGCGTGCGGCTGGCTGGGAGAGACGGCTACGCTGGCGCAGCGACATAGACGCGGAGTACGGACTGGGCCTGAGACGAAGACTTAGCATTCCCAAGAGGACAGGCAGGGGAGGCTTGTGGGGGGCAAGGCCATGCCAGGGACGGAAATACAAGCCCTTTCCTCCTGCAAAAGGAGCCAATGGATCATGCCCAAAACAAACAAACGAAAAGCCCAGAAACAGCAGTTAAATCAAGGTGTTCAGAATCATGGGGGAACCGAGAACCACACAGGAAGCAGCCGACTCCTGGGGGTTGGGGGCAGGCGTGCAGGGCACAGCCAGCTTCTCAGAAGCACAGGGGTTCTGTTTCAGATCTGTCAGCAGAAAAGCAGCAGATCGGCCGGCGCCGCGGCTCACTTGGCTAATCCTCTGCCTGCGGAGCCGGCACCCCGGGTTCTAGTCCTGGTTGGGGCACCGGGTACTAGTCCCCGTTGCTCCTCTTCCAGTCCAGCTCTCTGCTGTGGCCTGGGAGGGCAGTGGAGGATGGCCCAAGTGCTTGGACCCTGCACCCCATGGGAGACCAGGAGGAAGTACCCGGCTCCTGGCTTTGGATTGGCACAGCGCTGGCCATAGCGGCCTTTTGGGGGATGAACCAACGGAAAAAAGGAAGACCTTTCTCTCTGTCTCTCTATCACACTGTCTAACTCTGCCTGGCAAAAACAGAAAAGAGAAGAGAAAAGAAAAGAAAAGCAGCAGATGTCAGCTCTGCATCTGTGTCCAGGAGGCTGACAAGCAGCCCAGGACCCAGCCGAGAGACGACAGCCAGAAAGCGGACAACCTCCGACACGGCACAGCGACACACAGCGCCCTGAGAACATTCCAGAACATGCCTCCCTGCTCCCACCTGCACGTTTCTAGAGGTCTAGAAGCTGGGGGCTTAGGACAAAGGTGTCCTTGGTTTAAACTGCACCCCAAGAGAGCCTGGACCAGCCTGCTGGGTTCTGAGTCGGGTGGTGTGGTCTCAGCAAGGGCTGCCACTTTCTATCAGATGAGACGATAATACCCACCTCCTGGCGCTCCACACACACAGGTGCACACACGTGCACACACACATCCACAAACATGCACAGAAGCAAATGCACACACGTGTACATCTATGCACACACATGTGCATCTATGCACACACATGCACCTAACTTCGCTGCATGGACACACGCAACACACACATGCACACATCTTAAATCAGGACATGTATCAGCAGCTATCACCCACACTGATTTCTTAACAAGCATGGTTTCATATATGAATTATATAATTTTTTTTTTAAATTTTAAAGGAGGAAAGAATGGAAATCAGTGTGAGACAAAACATCGCAACGTGCTCAGCTGAGCCGAGAGTTCACACACATGGCACTAACCTAGCAAAGAGCTGGCCAAGCAGAGGCCAGAGGCCCAAGGCCAAGGGCACAGCACCCTGGAGTC
This sequence comes from Oryctolagus cuniculus, assembly GCF_964237555.1. Lineage (NCBI taxonomy): Eukaryota > Metazoa > Chordata > Mammalia > Lagomorpha > Leporidae > Oryctolagus > Oryctolagus cuniculus. Next base: position 22,234,595 of record NC_091437.1, read on the forward strand.
GGGGTCCAGAGCCTGGCCCTACCACACACCAGCAGGGTGGCCCCAGCCCAGCCCGTCCTCAAAGAGCTCCATGCTTCTCAGCTGCACAGTCTGGGGGTGGGAGGCAGAGGGGCCGTGGAGCTAACTGGTCCTCGAAGAGATGCTGCTCATGGCTCTAGTCCCACCTGGAACCTGAACCTGGCGGCCTGAGCCGGGCAGCTCTGGAACCTGCAGGGCACCCACGCCCGCCCCTAAGGCCCACTGAGTCCACCACCTTGGAGCCTCTGGCCCCTCCTGCTGCTCTCTGGGGGCCCCAAGGTCCTAACCCTGGACCCAGACACTGCTACCACCCCCCTCAGGAGAGCCAGACCTGTTGGGGAGGCAAGGAGACCACTGCACCAGGCCCGACGTCCAGAACTCGCTCTCTCCAATCCAAGCCTGGCCCTAGCACTTGAAGGACCCCTCCACGCTCACAGTGCCCACGGGCTGCAGCCTGGGTCCGGGCGCACTGGGCAGCTGCCGTCATGAACCCGCATGTCCCCACCACCACCCAACCTAGGCTCCCTGTCCTGGCCACAGGGGAGCCACACTTGGGAGACCACAGGTGCCCACTCGTGCAGTCTCCCTCTCTTTAAAACACTCCACACAAAGGAGCTTTTATCTGGCTCAAAAACATGCTTTAAAAGCTTTAAAAGTCTTTTCAGTGGTTTCCCATGTTCTGGTCTCTTTCAGATGATAATAGTTTTAATTATAACAATCATTACAGCATAATACCTTCAATTTAGGCAATCAGCTCCATTCAGAGTGGGAGAGAGGAGGACAGGAAAGCCGAGGACAGTTTCAGCAAGAAGTTTCCGGGCCTGGCAGGTGCCCACTGCAGCCTGGGGGTGGAGGCAGATCTGGGCGGAAGCGCCTGGCCTTCCAGGAGCAGGCAGGGAGGGAACCCCCAGGAATGCCAGCACAGGCCACCCCTGGAGAAGCCCTGCCACTCACAGAGACCTGGGCCAGCTGCCCACTGCCCATGGAGAAGGTTCTGGCTGTTTAGTCCACCCCTACCCAACTCCAGGCCCGTCCTGCACAGATTCCCTGCACACAGCACCTGCCGCTGGCCCAGTCCTGCCCTCATTCCACACTAGGGACATGGTAACTGTCTCCACCTCTCAGCGCTGGCCCAGCCCGTGCCAGCAGGGCGACCAGTTGTCCGGGTCTGCCCGTGAGGGTGCTGGTTTGAGTTCTGCAGTACATCCTGGGACATCTGGTCACCTGCTGGGCCAGGTGTGGGCCTATGGCAGCAAGTCAGACTCACTCCTAGTCTATAAGACCAGGAACTCAGGACAAATGGCCAACAGGGACTGTCTCAGTACCGGAACTGTTACAGAAACCTGCGGTGGGAAACATTCCTCTGGCCGAACAGCAACAGTGGAGGATGGAGACAGTTTGTTAACACGGGGCCTCGGTGGGAATCATTCCTGAGACTGAGCATCAGACCCGGGATTCCCACAGTGTCCGGAGGTTCGTGAGCATCAAAGCTTCACCATTACGGCATTGCTGGGTTGAAGCTACACCCTGCACACCTCAGGGCCACTTCTGGGAACACAGTCTCATGACGCAGAACCACGCTGCCAGTGGTCGGGGGTCCGGGGTGTGTACAGGGATATCTGGGGCAGACTGTGGGGCAGATTTAGGACTGGAGTTGGAGCTGAGGACGTCTTCCTGCCCTGGACGAGATAACCGCGGGCACTGCTTCACCAGGTGCTTGCAGCCAGCCACGTGTCAAGGTCAGTGTCAGGGTCCACCTTCCTTCCTGTGTCGGGTTGAAGTCCTACTTCCTCGACTTGCTGAGTCACCATGGAGCACAACAGCTTGGAGTGGGTCTCTCACAGCCCTGGGGGTCGCAGTGTCGCGGGACAGGCCGTCCGAGGCCCTGGGGTCGCTCCGTCCCGCGCCCCTCCTGGGCCTGGCCCTTGTAGCCACCAGCGGCTCCACCCCTTCTCCACTGCACTGCCGAGGCCTTCCCGACCTCTGTAAGAAGCGTTGTACACTCGCAGCCCTGCACCCACTCTGCTCGCTGTCCCACACTCTGGCCGTCTCCCAGGGCTTGAAACTCAAACGGGCTGAAATCCCACCCAAGAGTTTGCCCCACCCCCAGGAGGCGCCGGACGCCCCGACAAGCCCCGCCTGCCTTCCGTGGTGAGTGCCCTGCGGCGCCGAGGCGGTGTCATCAGCAGTCCTGTTCCACAGACAGGGGCCCTCGCTCAGAGAATGGTCCTTCCTCCAGGGCTCGGGCTGCAGTGTGCGTCACCAGCATGCTGCCTTCCCCAGGGGCTGTTCTCGCTGGGGAGACGCGCACGGCCGGTGTCGGCTGGTGTCAGCGCGTGCACCACAGCATCTCTCACACACAGGGTTCCACGTCTGGCCGCTCCACCTGCCAGCAAGGCCATGAGGCCTGGCCTCCTGAAACAGACCACCTGAGACCCAGAGGCTCTGCCCACATACCAATCGCCAGTTTCCCAAACTGCCCCGAGGCACAGGAGGAGGAGGGCCCAGTCCATCTCCCGGAAGAGGGGCAGTTTGGTCGCTCCCCTGCTGGCAACGCTGGCCCGGCTTCCTGGGGCGCTCAGGAGAGGGATTCTGGTCTCCCTGGCCCCCAGAGGCCCCACGAACCAGAACTGCCGTGGCAGTCATGGTGAGCTCCCCAGAGGCAGCAGGCCCCTCCCTACCTGGGGTCCGTGCCCACCTGGCCCCAGCACTTGGCCAGCTCCCTTCTGAGGTCCAAGGGAAACGTGGCATCTGGGGAGGTCTTCCCTCCCTCCGGAGGAAGGCAAATCCATTTTTCTTTTGAAAGGAGCAAGAAAGCGTCGTGGTCAGCAGCAGGCAATCCACAGCCAGACTTCCCAGTGCCAAGCCCAGCTCTGCACTTGCCAGCTTCGGGACCACAGGCAACTGATGTAGCCACCCTGCACCTCTGTCTCCCCATCTGGGAAATGGGGCTAATCCCAGAGTCATCAAAGGGCCCAAAGCTCAAGGGAGTCCACTCTGAACCGTGTGAGGCTCACAGCGAGTCATCAGAGGACGCCATCATCATCCTCACTGTCCTGGAACCCCACCACCCGCTTCACCCTTGGGCCCTCCATGGGCGATGTGCTGGCCGCTGTGAGGGCAGCTCTGGGAGTGAAGCACGCCCCCACCCGCTACGGTGCCAGACCCTCCGCACAGCACACCACAGTTAACACCTGTGGATCAGGAAACAGTCCCTACCCGCTCTTCCTGCTGGAAGGACCCATGCACTGTAGGGAGGGGGTGAGGAGGGGGTGTGGTCACGATGGGTGTGGGGTGAGCCGCTGAGGCCCCGCTGGGGACACGGCTGTGGCCTGTGGGCAGCTGGTACTGAGCCAGGGCTGGCACGGGCTGAGCTCCAGGCCCGGCTCTACATCTCAGTCCTGTGTGGCTTGCACAGGGCTCTTTCTGAACTTTCCAAGCCTCCGTTCTGTTAACCACAAAACCCAGGTGGGACGCCCTCAGGAGCTGGGGCGAGGTCGCACCCCCACCAGGGAGGGCGGGGCCGGGCCCCTCCCTCCGGCCACAGCCTGGACCCAGCATCTGCACTGCCATCTGTGGAGTGCATAAATCCACACAATTAATATCCCCCTAATCTTGCCGCAGCCATTTTTCTTCACGAATGTGTTTCGGTTTCAGGAAACAGCGTGTTCTGGAGGCACATTTGCATTTCATTACCCCTAAAAGCTTAACTGCCGTAACTAATGCCAGATTAATAAGCAGCGCCCAACAACAACTACTTTAAACACCCCCACCTCCCTGGGCCCGCTGGGGGCCAGAGGGGGCGCGTCCACACAGCAGCCGTGGCGGGCGGCGGGGGGGGGGGGGGGGGTACGCAGGTCTCGTTCCGCATCTCCCTGGAGAGAATGCCTTTTGTTCCCTCACAGCAATCAGCCTCAGCCAAACAGCTCAATTTCCTAAGCCCCAGTAAACCCAGGACTGGCAGAAAGTCCAGGTCAAGTCCATGTGGGCCCCCTAGGCTGTCCCCAGTTCCCATCCCCGACAGGGCCAAGGGCAGCCTGGGCTCCGAGCAGGGCACTCACCAGAGAACCCTGACTTATGGCCAGAAGTCACATGTTTGACCCAAAAGAAAACGTAAACCAGCAGCCAAGCTTCAATTCGTCTGAGCCAGACTCCAGTCGGGGGGCCTGGGGTCACCTCACACAGGACAGCAGTAAGACACACTCCTGGGGTGGCCCCAGGGTCAGGCTCCTCCCGCCCTCACCCAGCAACCCCAGGCCCACAGGAATGCATGCCTTGCAACACCGAGACACGGCCGGGTCTGGAGGTATAGGTTATGACTGCACTTTGGTGACGCAAGAGAGAACACAAAGCCACGGCCACCTATGGGTGCAGGGAGAGAACCAGCCCCCACGCCACCTGCCACCCTGCTCAGCTTTTGCTGATGGAGCTGGGTGGGGAATGGCCGCTGCAGGACCGCTCACTGTGGAAGATCTCTCCCCAGCAGGAGCGGCTCTGCGGAGAACTCCAGCGCCTGTGAGGCTGCCCTCCCTGCCCTGCCCCCCACACACCCCCTGCTGGCCCTGGCTCACCCTCCCAAACGCGCTGGGAGCATCTGCAGCCTTCAGCTCGGCAGACCCAGGCCCGGGGGGCACCACGCTCAAGGAAAGCCCATCTGCCCCCCCCCCCAGCTGCTGTCCACCTCCCATCACTGGGGCCCAAGAGCTGAGCTACCCACTGTGCACCCCTGTCCCTCCCTGGCAGGTGGCAGGGAGGCAAGGCCCACCAGAGCACCCATGGCATCCGGCCCAAGCTCCATGGGTGACAGCTGTACCTCTGTACTGGGCACTGTCCTGCTCTGACCTCTGGGGGGGATTGGCCAACCTCAGCACAGACATCCCTCAGCCACCGGTCCCGCGAAAGCCTCCAGGAAGTGGCAAGGCGCCCAGGACACTGCACAGAGACCAAGAATCCCACTGCCAAGGGGATGAACTGGCAGAGCCTGGGGCTGCCAGTCACAGGGACAGGAGAAGGGCAGCCAGAGAAAACAGGAGGTCTCATCCCCCCTGCCCCCAACCACACGGAGAAGCTCACGAGGGCAGAAGCCAGCCCTTCCAGCCAGCTGCCCGCTGCGTCTCCATGGCCAGGTCCAAGGAGTTTAATAACACAAAGCACGGGCAGCCACTGCCAGGGGGCAGCTCTGCCACCTCTGGAGTTTACGGACGCCTCAGAGGCCACCTGCCACGGCGCCCGTGAATTATCACACTGCGGGTTTTCGGGACATTCTGCAGTGCCTTGGGAATTAGAGCAATTGTATTTTATCTGTTTGCCAACAGTTTTCAGTAAACTCCTTTAATGTACTTTAAAACTCCCAGCCCCAAACAACACCGTGTGCCTTCCAGCTCACGCACCAGGCACTGAATAAACACGGGGTGATGTATGGGGCTGGTGAGGATGCTGTTCATATATTCGCACCCTCCGCTGAAGCACTCATTCATCTTAGTGACGTTCCTCCTCAGAGCTCCGTGAAGGTCACAGCCGTGGCGTCCGCCCAAGCTGGTCCCCTCAGCCTGCAGGAGGCCCCAACGCAGTCCCAGTCCCAGGAGAGAAACTCGGAGTCAGCACCCTGCGCCTGCGAGTCAGAACCTGGGGCAGCAAAGCCGCCTCCGCCTCTCCTGCTCGTGCCCAGGATGCCAGCCCACTTCATCACACCAGCCCCAGGCTGACCTCAACTCCTCCCCCTGCCTGCACCAGGGGGAGGAGGGGGAGCAGGAAGAGGAGGCAAGACAGACAGGGGCCAAGACAGAGGGGAAGAGCTGAAAGGAGTTGAGGGAAAGAGGACAGACAGACGCAGCCTTTGGGGCCCACCCCAACTCAGTGCACGGGTCCCCTCCAGATGAGGGACAGAAGGGACACTGCACAGGGAAAGGCATGAGGCAGTGGTGGCCAAGGCCAGAGGCCTACTCTCAGCTCTGCCCAGCCCCCTGCCCCTGGGGAGGACTTTACAGGGTCTGCATTGCCCACTCTGGAACAGCGGAAGCTGGGCCACATGATCTCTTGGGGTGGCCCTCACCCTCGTGCACACGGTTGCAATCCCACCGTCACCATCCCTCTCCTGGGCCATGGCATGAGCCCCTCCCACCTAGGGTCACCACTGGGCCCCTGCCTCCTGCAGCCTGCCCTCTGTACCGGGCCCAGGGCAGGCCCGACCCCTGAGGATCACTGCTCTCTGTCCTGAGAGTGTGTGTACTTGCGCTGCTCTGCGTCCCCTTACCTCCTTTTCTTCCACGAAGACAAGAACCTGGACCAGGCCTAGCCAGGGGCCACACCACCACACTCATGCTGGACAGGAGTGAGCTGTTCCTGAAACAGAATAAAATAAAAGGCATGCATAGCGCTGGATGGCTCCTCTCAGCCTGGACCAAGCCCCTGTCCTCTCCTGCCAGTTTTGTGCTGGCCTCCACCACTATTGTCCAGGCTACGCCGGTGGGAGACACCACGACGCCTGCCCCCAGATGCCACCATGCTGATCCCTGCAACACGGGGGTGATGCTCAGGCCCCTGTGGATTGCGGAAAATTGGGGACCTTGCGCTGGAGGCATTATCCTGGGTGACCTCCAGTGTGGACAGGGGGCACAAGCTCATCTTGTGGGGCCTTTCCCAGCTGTGGTCCCAGATGTGACAATGGCAGGGGGTTGGCGAGCAGGGGGTGTGAGGGTTCCAGCCCCCTGCTGACTCAGACATGGGGGCTCCGCGTGGGGATCTGAGGCAGGGGCAGCCCAGCGAGGGTGAGCGGTGAGTGGGGAACCGGGGCCTGGAGCCTCCAGAAAGGACTGCAGCTCTGCTGACGCTGTGATTCCAGCCAAGGTCAAGGCCTTTGTCAGACTTAATGACTCACGAAACTGTAAAATAATTCATTTGAGGTTTTATAAGGTGCCAAGGCTGTGGTCATTTGTTACAATAGCAGGAAGCGAATCCACTTCTCCATCCGGTAGCCTGACGAAACCTAATCAGATCAGGCGGCTGCTCTGCCGACAACCCCAGGGGTGCAAACCAGCGTCTTCCCCAGGCCCCTGCAGGTGACCCCCCACGTCCAGCCGGCTGCCCCAGCACAGGGGCATGGATGACTGCTTGGCCTGGAGGCGCTTGTGAGGTCCCCTCCCTGCCTGCCCCGTGCAGCCCGGGCTAAACATCACAGGTTGAGAGAGACCTCTGTGAACTCCCCCACGCCAAGTGTAAAAGCCCCTTGCAGGTCACCCCACCGGCTCCCGGCACTCGTCACCAGTCACCACCTCGGCGGGGTTTGTTTATCGTCAGCTTCCCCACCCCCAGTCGCTACTGAAAGGCAGGCTCCAGGGGTCTATCTCTCAGAGCAATGAGTACCTGTTCCAAGTGAGGCTCCAGCCCCATTTTGCAGGCAGCAGCCTTGTGCACGCGTTCAGGGGGCCCACAGCCGCAGCAGGGCTGCCTCTGAACTCCTTCCAGCCTTGTGACACCCACTAGGAGCCCCAGGACCCGGCTGCTTGGCCACGTCCACCCTGAACAATGGCCATCAGGAGGGCAACCAGCGTGGACAAAGACCAGAGGACCGGCCCCATCACTCCCTGCTGTCCTGGACCCCCTAGAGACAGGCAAGGGTGAATGATCCGCTGTCTGCCCCTTGAGGTCCAGGGACCGCCCCCTGCCTCTGCAGTCCCCCACCTGCCCATAGGGCGGCCTCCACCCCATGCCCCCAACACGGCAGCCACCAGCCACAGAAATGTGAGGGACATGCACCGATGTGTGTGAATCTAAAATACACTTGCATTTCAAGGACTGTACAAACCAAGAATGTACACGTCTCGGTCGTGGTTTCATAGATTGATTACAATGTTGATAGTATTTTTGATAAAAGGGGTTAAATAAAAAGCATTATTCCAATGAATGCTATCTGTTCCTTTTGACTTTTTTGACGCAGCTGTGAGAACACTTGCAATTTCATAGGTGGCTGGCGTCGCATCTGCACAGGCAGTGCCGACCTGCAGGGCAGAGCTCCCTGGTGCACAGTTCTAACCACGAGCAGGGTCTTTCCTGTTCCGTGTTCTGGCCCCTCCCCAGAGGGCCTGCACCTGCCTAAGCAAACTAGACACCAGGCTCTTGCCTGGAGTCAGAAAGTGCTGGGCTCAGCGCCTACGTGTGGAGCTCAGGGCCCCTGCAGCCTGGGGCTCAGACGTGGGCTGGAAAGGACAACCATGGCTGCTCCATGCTAGCCGCTTTGCCAGATCTGGCCTTTCTGCACACGGGCACCTGAGCCTCACCACCCCTGGCCCAAGTGGCTGAGCTGGAGCCCTGCCCCTGCAGGCTGGATCACGGCCATTTGGAGCCCCACGTGGGCGCCCCACATGGTCCATTTCCAGCTGCATTCCGCGCTCTGGGTGGCAGGTGCCCGCACACAGGGACGTGGGCTGGTGGGGAAGTGCCCCGAGGTGGGAGCTGCAAATAGCTGCAGATGCAGCACTTTGTCTTTCGGAAGATGAGCTCCCATTTCTGGCGCTAACGTCTTCCAGATCTATCGCCCTTAAAACACCCTGGCCAGACGGCCGGCGCTGCTGCTTTTCTCACACATTCTGGCCTCTTCCAAGGCTGCAAACCGCAGGCCTGCTGGGTGCAGACCGCAGAGCTCCAGCTCTGAGTGGAGGCTTCGGAGTCTCAGCCCGAGTTTCAGAGTAGTCTGCAGCTTCCCGCCAGAGCGGATTATCTGAGAGATGACTTCACTTCGTTCTGGGTCTGGGACCTCAGCCCCCATCAGTGCCCAGCGAATCTGCGGAAGTTGCTGTGGACCGAGCCCCCGTGCAACCCCCCGGCTGCAGCCGCCAGAGGCCATCAGATCCCCATCTCTCACGGCTTCCTCCCAACCCTCCCTTGGCTCAGAGTTTCCTTGCTTCATTTTCACGACTGCAAACCATCCTCTTACTAAAATTAACTCTGGGGAGCCGGAGCTGCGGGCGGCAGGTTAAGCCGCCACCTGCAACACCAGCATCCCATAAGACTGCTGGCTTGAGGCTCCAGCTGCTCCAGCTGCTCCACTTCCGGCTGCCGCTAATGGCCTGGGAAAGCAGCAGCAGATGGCCCCAGGACTCGGGACCCTGCCACTCACGTGGGACACCCAAACGGAGTTCCTGGTTCCTGGCTTCAGACTGGCCCAAACCCAAGCATCACAGGCACTTGGGGATGGACCAGCAGAGAGAAGCTCTCGCTCTCTCCCTGCAATTCTTTCAAATAAACAAAGTAAACCTTTAAAAGCAAATCTTTGAAAAATTAATTAACTCCCTGAATTCAGGGCGTGGCACAGCTGGCCCTACAGGTTCCCTGAACAGACACCCATGAGGTCCTGTATCTCTCTTCTAGATGGCATCTTGGGGTTCAGTCTTGAGGAGCTTTTTCCCCAGGAACCCCAGGCTCTGAGTAAGAAGTAAC